>NC_037338.1:106237152-106862152 GCF_002263795.3 Bos taurus | reverse complement strand
AAAAAGTTTTTAGTAAGACTAACAAAAAAGAGACAAGACACAAAGTACCAATGTCAAGAATGAGACAACAGCTGTCACTACAGATCGTGATGATGAGAGGGTAACAGGCAGGAAGGCCAGGGGTCTCCAAACTGAGGAAATAGCCTGCAAGTGTCAGACATTCTTATTTGTCTTAAGCGGCAGGAGGGAACAAACTAGCGATATTTTTTCCTTCTCTATACAAATTTAAAAAGAGGTTTCTCTTAAAATACTGTGTTGCCATAATGACACCTGGTTTCACCTGAAGTTAACTATTCTCAAACCTGCTGCTGCTGCTGCTGCTGCTAAGTCGCTTCAGTCGTGTCCGACCCTGTGCGACCCCATAGACGGCAGCCCAACATGCTCCCCCGTCCCTGGGATTCTCCAGGCAAGAATCCTGGAGTGGGCTGCCATCTCCTTCTCCAATGCATGAAAGTGGAAAGTGAAAGTGAAGTCGCTCAGTCAGGTCCGACTTAGCGACCCCATGGACTGCAGCCTACCAGGCCCCTCCATCCATGGGATTTTCCAGGCAAGAGTACTAGAGTGGGGTGCCATTGCCTTCTCCGATTCTCAAACCTAGAGATAACCAACGCCTTTTTCTTATGGGAATGTTTGTCTTAAGCTATGCTAATGTACTATGCATTTACCCCAGACTCTGTCTTCAAGTTGGTTCCGCCTCTTGGCTCAGAACCTACTTGACAAACCAGCATGTTATACTCAAATATTGTTCCCCTAATCCATGTAAACGAAACTATTTGTATGGTGATCTGCCCTTCTTCAAGATTCAAGTTAATCATTTTATGGCCCACGATGAACCATTTGGTGCCAAGATTATCCCAAAATGCATCTTATGGGTGAGGGGCCTGGTGCCATGCTGAGTTTTAAGGCATTCCTTTAATTAACAGACTGCTAGTGACTATACAACATCCAGCTGAAGACTAGCAGGGGGGTACTCTTCTGCCCCCTTCTGATGCCTATGTCAGAAGCTTTCTCTATCTCCTTGATACTTTAATAAAACTTTATTACACAGAAGCTCTGAGTGATCAAGCCTCGTCTCTGGCCCCGGACTGAATTCTTCTCCTCCGGGGGCCAAGAACCCCGGCGTCTTTGCGTGATTCAACCTTTCAATGACATCAAAAGATAAGGGAATACTACAAACAACTATTGGAGAAGGAAACGGCACCCACTCCAGTATTCTAGCCTGGAAAATCCCATGGACAGAGGAGCCTGTCGGGCTACAGTCCGTGGGGTCACAAAGAGTCAGGCACGACTGACTGACTAACACTTGGCTAACACAAACAACCATACACACATAAAAGTCATAGCTTAAACAAAAGGGCCGTTCCTTCAAAAGCACAGGCCAATGCCACTCACCCAGTACGGTTAGATAACAGAGCCCCATTAAGGGCAGTTTTTAAATTCTAATAGATGTTTCATCAGCAAATGTCTCCCAACATTTTAAGAATTAACACCAATTCTACACAATCTCCTCCAAAAAAATAATAAAAAATACTGTCCAATTCATTTTAAGAATCAGCATTATTCTGATACCAAAATCAGAAAGAGTACAAAAAAGAAAACTATAGAGTAATATCTCTCATAAATACAAAAGCCAAACTCTCCAACAAAATACTATCAAACAGAAATCAGCAATATATAAAGTAATTATACACAAGTTTATCCCAGGATGCAAGGCAGGTCAATACTTGAAAATCAATCAATGCAGACTACCACATTACAGGAGAAAAACCACATGATCCCATTAACTGAGGCAGAAACTTTGATAAAATTCAACACTTTAATATAAAAACTTAGGGGAAAAAAGAGATAAAGGGGAATTTCCTCAACTTGAAAGAACATCTTAAAAACAAGAGACTTACAATGAATATTATACTTAGTGGTGAAAGGCGGAGTGCTCCCTCCTCCCACCAGATGGGAAGAAGCACTGGAGGTGACTCCCAGCGGCACGAGGGAAGAGGGGAAACCAAAGGCATACGTATCAGAAAGCAAAAACAAAACTGTTCATTTGCAGGGTACCTGATTCCTTACAGTAAATATTCAGTCCATCCTAAAGGAAATCAGTCCTGCATATTCATCAGAAGGACTGATGCTGAAGCTGAAACTCCAATACTTTGGTCACCTGGTGTGAAGAACCGACTCACTAGAAAAGACCTTGATGCTGGGAAAGACTGAAGGCAGGAGGAGAAGCGGATGACAGAGGATGAGACGGATGGATGACATCACCTCCTCAGTGGACACGAGTGTGAGTGAACTCCGGGAGTCTGTGATGGACGGGGAGGCCTGGTGTGCTGCAATGGGGTCGCAAAGAGTTGGACACAACTGAGTGACTGAACTGAACTGAACTGAAGGAACACTAAGGGGAAATACAAACTAAAATTGCATAATTATTTTAAAATCTGGTGAAAAGGAAAACACCAAACATCAGAATCTATAGGACACAATTAAATTGGTAATCAGAGGAAAATTCACAACCCTAAATAACCATATAACAAAAACTAAAGACTAAAATACACTAAGCCTCCCACTGAAGAAGGTAGAAAAGAACGACAAAGTAAAACACAATGGCAGTAGGAGGAAAATAATGAGAATAAAATTAGAAAAAAATGATTAAAAACAATATTAATAGAACTCATAAAGATGCTGGTTCTGTTTATAAAAATCCACAAAACTTATAAACTACTAACTATTTTAATCAAGAAAAAGGAGAAAATACAAAATATACAGGATAAAAAATGAGAAGGGGGAAAAAAAACACTGAACCAGAGGAAACTGTTTTAAAAACTTAAGCTACTTCTTTGTATCCATGTAAATACATTGGAAAACCTAAAATAAAAGGATCATTTCTAAGGAAATTATAATTTACTAAATTGATCTTAGGAGATAAAAAGAAGTTTAAATAGACCAATATCTATTCAGAGGCAGATAATTTAATCTATTAAATTATTTATATTTATTTAATTTAATTTAATTTAAATTTACATTTATTTAATCTATTAAATCTATTAAATAATTTAATCTAATTTAAATTATTTAAATTTAATGATTTAAATAAATTAAATTAATTTTATTTAAATATTTAATATTTAAATATTGATTTAAATGATCTAATTTAATTTAAATTTATTTAATCCATTAAATCTATTAAATAATTTAATCTATTAAATTATCAAAGGACTGTCCAACAACAAAAACCAAACCCAGATGACTTCACAAAGGAATTATACTAAATCTTTAAAGACCAAGTAATCCTAATGCTACTTAAACTATCCCAGAAACAAAATAGAATCAAACATTCTAATTGTTTTTACGGATCAATAATAGGTATATCCACAGAACATCTCCTCCAGTAACATTTCTCAATAGATCACCTCTTATTTTTATTGCTGCTGTGGTTTAGTGGCTAAGTTGTGTCCAACTCTTTTGTGACCCCATGAACTGTAGGCTGCCAGGCACTTCTGTCCATTATTGGGTTGGCCAAAAAGTAAAATCAATGGAAAAACTCAAATAAACTCTCTGGGCAACCCAATATAATACTCATACTTCAGGAGAATATATGTATCTCTCATTACAGTGTTGTTGAGGTTTTCTTGACTGATGTTTATGTAGGAAAAATGTATAAATCCCCAGAATGCAAAACATTTTCTTTTAATTGGGGGAAAACCTTCAGGCGTGATTCCAAAGTCAGCTGGCTAGCTATCAGAATCATGTGTGGATGTTTGGGAAAAGTGTGAGTTTCGCTGAAGGAGGTGTCCAGAGCTACTGCCTGTGAACAGCCATTTCAACTGTCACCATCAGGAAACAACGTATTAAGTGCTTCGTGTACTAATATGATAGTTTTTACTTTTCAGTGATTAACTGCGCTTGAGTTCTATTTTAAGAAATTGGTTGGGGATTTGAGTACAACCAATTATAACACATTACTGTTTTTATAGTACATTAAGTTTTTCCCACTTAAAATGGGAAATTGGACTCCCAAGACAACATTTGATTTTTAGGAATGGATTAGTGAGGTTAAGCAAGAAATAACTATATGGCATTAATACCAAAACCTTATGACACTTGAACATAATGTAGGAAAGTTACACATGTCAATACCAATCCAAAAATCTTCCATGAAGCATAATCAAAGAAAGCCCAACATCACATAAAAAATAATTATGATAACCTAATGTAGTTTTTTGTAAGATTGCAAAAGAAAGCTTTTTACTATAAATCTCCATATGTAAGCAGAAAATATATGATCTCTATGGATGCTGAAAAGGCCTTCAACAAAATTCAACATGTATTTCAGATAAAAGAATACTTACTGAAATAGAAATTAATAAAGTCTATAACATGACCTAGACCCAGACATCCAGGAATGTGAAGTCAAATAGGCCTTAGAAAGCATCACTACAAACAAAGCTAGTCGAGGTGATGGAATTCCAGTTGAGCTATTCCAAATCCTGAAAGATGATGCTGTGAAAGTGCTGCACTCAATATGCCAGCAAATTTGGAAAACTCAGCAGTGGCCACAGGACTGGAAAAGGTCAGTTTTCATTCCAATCCCAAAGAAAGGCAATGCCAAAGAATGCTCAAACTACTGCACAATTGTACTCATCTCACACACTACTAAAGTAATGCTCAAAATTCTCCAAGCCAGGCTTTAGCAATATGTGAACCGTGAACTTCCTGATATTCAAGCTGGTTTTAGAAAAGGCAGAGGAACCAGAGATCAAATTGCCAACATCCGCTGGATCATGGAAAGCAAGAGAGTTCCAGAAAAACATCTATTTCTGCTTTACTGACTATGCCAAAGCCTTTGACTGTGTGGATCACAATCAACTGTGGAAAATTCTGGAAGAGATGGGAATACCAGATCACCTGATCTGCCTCTCGAGAAATGTGTATGCAGGTCAGGAAGCAACAGTTAGAACTGGACATGGAACAACAGACTGGTTCCAAATAGGAAAAGGAGTACATCAAGGCTGTATATTGTCACCCTGTTTATTTAACTTATATGCAGAGTACATCATGAGAAACACTGGACTGGAAGAAACACAAGCTGGAATCAAGATTGCCGGGAGAAATATCAATAACCTCAGACATGCAGATGACACCACCCTTATGGCAGAAAATGAAGAGGAACTCAAAAGCCTCTTGATGAAAGTGAAAGAGGAGAGTGAAAAAGTGGGCTTAAAGCTCAACATTCAGAAAACGAAGATCATGGCATCCGGTCCCATCACTTCATGGGAAATAGATGGGGAAACAGTGGAAACAGTGTCAGACTTTATTTTTCTGGGCTCCAAAATCACTACAGATGGTGACTGCAGCCATGAAATTAAAAGATGTTTACTCCTTGGAAGGAAAGTGATGACCAACCTAGATAGCATATTAAAAAGCAGAGACATTACTTTGCCAACAAAGGTCCATCTAGTCAAGGCTATGGTTTTTCCTGTGGTCATGTATGGATGTGAGAGTTCGACTGTAAAGAAGGCTGAGCGCCGAAGAATTGATGCTTTTGAACTGTGGTGTTGGAGAAGACTCTTGAGAGTCCCTTGGACTGCAAGGAGATCCAACCAGCCCATTCTGAAGGAGATCAGCCCTGGGATTTCTTTGGAAGGAATGATGCTAAAGCTGAAACTCCAGTACTTTGGCCACCTCATGCGAAGAATTGACTCATTGGAAAAGACTCTGATGCTGGGAGGGATTGGGGGCAAGAGGAGAAGGGGACGACAGAGGATAAAATGGTTGCATGGCATCACTGACTCGTTGGACATGAGTCTCAGTGACCTCCGGGAGTTGTTGATGGATAGGGAGGCCTGGCGTGCTGCGATTCATGGGTTCGCAAAAAGTCAGACACGACTGAGTGACTGATCTGATCTGATCTGATAACATGACTTTATACACATACACACACACACACCTCTCAAGCCCAAAACTATAATCTTACTTAGGTAGGTAGAAACAAGGTAAGGGGACCCACTAACTCCAATGTTAGTATATTTGCTGGTGCAACCAGGCAGCAAAAAAGAAAGAAAAAAGAAGGAAGGAAAACCTAAGATTTAGAAAGGAATAGTTAGAACTGTATTGCAAAGTTTTATATAATATACTTAGGGGGAAAAAAGACAATCAGTGCTAAAACTAATGAATGATTTGAGGATTCAGGAAAGTAGTCGGACACAAAATTAACATATAGAAGCCAATAGCCTAACATTCTGCTTCTAGCAGAAGTAATAACAGGGACCAAGTTAACCCTCCCATGAGTAACAATCAAAAACACCAAATGTTAAGAAAATGAAAAGCCACAAACTGGGAAAAAATATTTGCAAATCACATATCTGATAAAAGTCTTATATTAAAATTATACAAAGAACTCTAAAAAGTCAACAATTAGAAAACAACCTAATTAAAATGTGGACAAAAAGTCTGTTTTCAGACCACAATGAAGTAAACTAGAAATTGATAACAAAGGTAATTCTCAAAGTGCACAAAAATTAAACAGCATACTTCTAGATAACATATGAGTCAAAGAAGAAGTTCCGAGGGAAACTGTAAGATATTTTAACTAAATGAAAATGAAAACACAATTTTAACAAAGTTTGTTGGATAGAAGGAATTTATAGCACTGAGCGCATACATTAGAAAATAAAAGCCCAAAATCAATCATTTAGCTTCCACCTTAGGAAACAAGAAAAAGAAGAGGAATTTCAATCCAGAGGAAGCAGAAGACAAGCAATAATGAGAATTAGAGCAGAAATCAATGAAATTGAAAGCAGCAGAGAATATTAATGAAACCAAAAGCTGGTTCCTTGAAAGGATTAATAACACTGATAAGCCTCTAGCTAGGCTAAGATAAAAGAGGGAAAACAAAAATTTCTAACATTGGAAATAAAAGAGGACACATCACTACTGATCCCATGGACATTAAAGGATAATAAACTAATACTCTGAACAACTCTATGCCCACAAATTTGATAAACTGTGAAATGAGCCAATTCCTTGGACGGATACAATCTGCCAAAACTCACACAAGAAAAAATAGATAATTTAAATATGCTTATAGCTATTAAAGTGAAAGATCGAATCAATAATTACCTTCTAAAACAGAAAACACCAGGCCCAGATAGGTTCACTGGTGAATTCTACAAAATACCTAAGAAAGAAATCATAGCCATTCCCTACAATCTCTTTCAGAAGATAGAAGCAAATCTGAACAAATTCTAGGAGGCCAGCATTTTACCCTAATACTAAAACCAGTCAAGACATCACAAGGAAACTATACACCACTATCTCTCATGAATATAGATTAAAAATTCTCAAACAAAATATTGGCAAATCAAATCCAAAAAAGTATAAAAAGAATTATATACCACAACCAAGTGGAATTAACCCCAATATGAGAGACTGGTCCAAGAATCAAAAATCAATTAATATAATCCATCATATCAACAAACCAAAAAAGAAAAATCATTTGCTCATATCAACAGGTACAAAGAAAAAAAAAAGGCATTTGACAAATCCAATACCTATTCATCATAAAAACTCTCAGTAAATTGGAATAGGGGGAATTTCCTCAACTTTATAAAGAACATGTACCAAAAACCCTATAGCTAGCATCATACTTAATAGTGAGAAACTCAAAGCTGTCTTTAAAAGATCACATACAAAGAAAAGATGTCGCCCTCTCTCCAATCCTTTTCAACACCATACTGGAAGTCCTCACTAAAGCAGCAAGGGGGAAAAGGAAAAAAAGAGAAATAAAAAGTTTACAGATTGGTAAGTAAGACTAAAAAAAAGAAAAAAAAACCTGTATTTGTTAGCAGATGACTTGATCATCTATTTAGAAAATCTGCAAGAATCAAAAAAAAAAATTCCTACAAGGTTTCAGGATACAAGCTGAACATACAAAAGTCAATTGTTTTCCTATATACCAACAATGAACAAGTGAAATTTAAAATTACAAACACAACACTATGCACATTAACATCCCCTCAAATGAAATACTTAAGTATAAATCCAACAAAATATGTGCAAGTTTTCCCCTATAAGGAAAACTATAAACTCCAATGAATTAAATAAAAGAGTTAAATAAATGGAGAGGCATTCCTTGTTCATGGATGGAAGGATTCAACATTGTCAAGTTGCCAGTTCTTTCCAACTTGATCTATAGATTCAAGGCAATCTCAATAAAAATCCCAACAAGTTGTTTCATGGGTATCAGCAAAGTGATTCTAGAGTTTTATAAGGTGATGTAAAAGACTCAGAATAGCCAACAGTGTAATTTCAAAGAAGACCAAAGTTAGAGGATCAGCATTACCCAACTTCTGGAGTGGGCTGCCATTTCCTTCCCCAGGGGATCTTCCCAACCCAGGGATCAAACCTGGGTCTCCTGCACTGCAGACAGACGCTTTACCGTCTGAGCCACTAGGGAAGCCCGAGACTTACTACACAGCTATGGTAATCAAAACAGTGTGGTCCTCGTGAAAGAATGAGCAAACGGATCAACAGAACAGAAAAGAGAGTCCAGAAACAGGTTCCCACAAATCACAGTCAGTGCAGTGGGGCAAAGTCTTTTCAGTAAATGGTGCTGGAGCAACTGGACATCCAACGCAAGATAAAAAAGAGAATCTAGAGAGATTTTCCCACCCCTCACAAAAATTAACCCAAAATGCCTCACAGGCCTAAACACGAAATGCAAAATCATAACACTCCTGTTGCTGTCCAGTCACTAAATCCTGTCTGACTCTGCAACCCCATGAACTGCAGCATGCCAGAATTCCCTGTGCTTAGTCACTCAGTCATGTCCAGCTCTTTGCAATCCATGGACTGTAGCCCACCAGGTTCCTCTGTCCACGGTGATTCTCCAGGCAAGATTACTGAAAGTGTTGCCATTCCCTTCTCCAGGGGATCTTCCCAACCCAGGGATCAAACCCAGTTCTCCCACACCGCAGGCAGATTCTTTACCGTCTGAGCCACCAGGGAAGCCCAAGAATACTAGAGTGGGTAGCTCATCCCTTCTCCAGGTGAGCTTCCCAACCCAAGAATCAAACTGGGGTCTCCTACATTGCAGGCAGATTCTTTACCAGTTGAGCTACCAGGGAAAGATTGAGGGCAAGAGGAGAAGGGGGCAACAGAGGATGACATGATTGGATGGCATCACTGACTCAGTAGACATGAGTTTCAGCAAACTCCAGGAGATAGTGAAGGACAGACTTCCCATGGACTGCAGACTTCACTATCTCCTGGAGTCAGTGATGCCATCCAATCATCTCATCCTCTGTTGCCCCTTTGTCCTCTTGCCCTCGGTCCTTCCTAGCACCAGGATATTTTCCAATAACATTCCTACTGCTGCTGCTGCTAAGTTGCTTCAGTCATGTCCAACTCTGTGCGACCCCATAGACGGCAGCCCACCAGGCTACCCCATCCCTGGGATTCTCCAGGCGAGAACACTGGAGTGGGTTGCCATTTCCTTCTCCAATGCATGAAAGTGAAAAGTGAAAGTCAAGTCGCTCAGTTGTGTCCAACTCTTCGCAACCCCATGGACTGCAGCCTACCAGGTTGCTCCATCCGTGGGATTTGCCAGGCAAGAGTACTGGAGTGGGGTGCTACTGCCTTCTCCGAATAACATTCCTAGGAGATAATTAACAACTTCTGCTCTATAAAAGACACCAACAGAATGAGAAGACAAGCAACAAATTGAGAGAAAATGTTTGCAAAAGACACATCAGATAAAAGACTGTTATTCAAAATACATAACTAAAACTCAACAATAAAAATAACTACCTGAATAAAATATGGGCAAAAGACCTTAACAGACATCTCACAAAAGAAGATATACAGAGGGTGGATAAGCACATGAAGATGTCCCACAGCAAATGATATCAAGGAAATGAAAATCAACACAATCTGATACCACTGCACACCAGTTAGAATGGCCAAATTCTGGAACACTAGCAATACCAAATGCTGTCAAAATGTGGAGCAACAGAAATTCTCATTCACTGCTGGTGGGAATGCAAAATGGTACAGCCAGTTTTGTGGTTTCTTCAAAACTAAATATTTTTTTGCCATGTGAACCAACCATCGTTCTCTTTAGTACTTACCCAAAGGAGCTGAAAATTTATGTCCACACAAAAATGTGCACACAAATGTTTATAGCAGCTTTATTCATATTGCCAAAATTTGGAGGCAGCCAAGATGTTCTCAAGTAGTTGAATGGATAAACTAAGGTGCATCCAGATAATGGAATGTTGAAATGAAGTGAAAGTCGCTCAGTCATGTCTGACTCTTTGCGACCCCATGGGCTATACAGTCCATGGGATTCTCCAGGCCAGAATACTGGAGTGGGAAGCCGTTCCCTTCTCCAGGGGATCTTCCCAACCCAGGGTTGAACCCAGGTCTCCCGCATTGCAGGCGGATTCTTCACCAGCTGAGCCACCAGGGAAGCCCTGGATAATAACATTATGGAATGTTCTTCAGCACTGAAAAAAAAAATGAGCTATCAAGCCATGAAAAGACACAGAGAAACCTTAAATTGCATGTTGGTAAGGGAAAGAGGTCAATCTGAAGAGGCTACATACTGTATGATTCCAACTACATGGCATTCTGGAAAAGGCGAAACAACGCGGACCATGGAGAGGTCAGTGGTGGGAGTCACGGACGGACAGGCAGAGCACAGAGAGTTTTCAGGGTACTGAAAATATTCTGTACGTGTGGCCATACAGTGATGGATGTATCTTATTATACATTTGTCCAAACACACAGAACGTACAATACCAAGAGTGAACTCTAACGCAGCCTATAGACTTTGAGTGATTATGATGTGCCAATGTAGGTTCATCTTTGGTTAAAAAAAGAAAGCGCCATTCTGATGAGTAATAGGGAGGCTACTGCATGTGTGGGGGCAGAGAGTATATGGAAATCTTGGTACCTTCCTCCCAATTTTGTTCTGAAACTTAAACTGCTCTTTAAAAAATTAAGTCTCTACAATTTTTTTCAAATAAAATATTTAAAAGTGAGCAAAAGATTAATAGGCACCTAACCAAAGAAGATATACAGATATTAAATCAGCATATTAAAAGAAGCTCAACATCATGTGTTATTAAGGAATTATAAGCTAATAAATGAGATATCATTACACACTTACTAGAATGGAGAAAATTCAAAACATGGGCAGTACCAACTGTTGGAGAGGCATGTGAAGCACTAGGAATTCTCATTTATTGCTGGTGGGAATGTAAAGCGATACAGCCAATTTGTTAGATCAGGTTCTTAAAAAAGATAAATGCAGTTTCACCATATAGTCCAAAAATCACACTCTTAGATATTTACCCAAATGAGCTGGAAATGTATGCGCACACAAAAACCTGAACATGAATGCTTATTCATGAACATGAATGCTTTATTCATAATTGCCAAAATTTTCCAAACAACCAAGGTGTCCTTCAACAGATGGATGGATAAATAAACTGTGGTCCACCCCAACAACCAAATAGTATTCAGCACAAAAAAGAAATGAGCTATAAAGTCATGAAAAGACACGGAGGAACCTTAAACGAACATGGGTAAGTGAAAGGAGCCAATTTGAAGAGGCTGCATACTATGCAAATCCAACCGTATGGCATTGTGGAAAAGGCAAATGACAGACGCAGTAAAAGGGTCAGCGGCTGCCGGGTCAGGGGGAGGGGCCACATCTAGGTTTCTGTCGGCAAAAGCCAGGTGGGACCCTCAAGCTGATCCAGAAAGAAGCATACCCAGGGGCTCATTTTGGAGTCGGGGAAAACACACACACTACCGCTGTGGGAGGTGAAACAGCACAAGGGACCAGGGAAAGCTTCCTTCCAAGGAAGCAGTGAGGAAGGGAAGGCTCAGCAGCCAGAGCTCCAACTGCACCGTCACACCCGGCCCCAGGTGAGAGCACCGCAGGTGAGAGCACGTGTGTGCTCGCATCTGTGTGTGGACAGGTCTGCACACACGCAGGCGGGTGGCAGCATCTAGGTCTGCCTGAGACTATATCTCCATCTGGAATTCACGTCAGCTCTGCCCCTGGGAATGCTTTCTCTGTCCTTGGTGTTCACGAAACACCGGTGCCCTTGCGCACAGTGTGAGGGGCTAGTCTGAAACCAGGAGGTTGACGTTTTTATTATCCTGTGCCCTCAGCGCCTGAACATGGTCAGCTGTGCAACCACCGTTCCTTCAGGACCTCAAGCAAAGGCCTGGGAGGAGCCGCAGAGCAGGGACCAGGCAGCATGGAAGACCACCACCCTGAGACCCTCGTCCTCTCCCCTACTAACCCCCAACCTCAAGCTGGTCTGTGGCCATAGATCCTGGCAGCACTGGTACGACTGTGAAGAGCTGTAACCATGTTGTGGTCTGTCTTCCTGACGAGACTCTGGGCCCCAGGAGGACAGCCAGTCACGCTCCCTCCTGCTGGGCCTCTGCACTAACACCATGCCTGGCACTTACCTGGGAACTTGCAAATATTTTGGAAGCGAGGAGACTAAGGCTTAAGTGACCTGTAACAGTGACAGTGCTCCTCTGGGCCCTGGAAAGCAAAGGGGCGTGGAGGCACAGATGCCAGCAGCACAGACTCTCCAGCTGAGAGAGACCCAGAGGCAAGCTCTGTCCCCAGGTGGCCGCTGCGGAGCAGGAGGGGAAGAAGGAGCACAAAGTGGGCCCACACAAGGGGGGCCCTGCCCAGCTGCTGAGGGGAGATACTCACTGGGAACAACCGTGGTCTCCCCGGGAGGCCCGGTCAGCGTCACTGGGATACGCACAGCGGTGCTCAGATCTGAGGGCTGACTGCCCATGCGAGTCACATTCCGCTGATTGTCTGCATCCTCTGGCTGCTCTTCCACCTTCTCTAGACAAGTGCTGGGCAGGGCATGCACAGGGCCCACACCAATGACCACACTGGCCTCCAGGTCACAGTGCGACTCCCTGCAACCAATAATGCACATCAGAGTGATGTAGCCCCAAACTCCTATTCTACTTGCAAAACCCAGCTTCTTAAACCCCCCTATCCTGATCAAATAAATCCCTGACCACCTCCTCTGTTCTGATTTTTATCATCCTATACATTCTGTGTTTTGGGATCTGAAAGGTAGGGTTGCAGCTGACTCACCTGTTTTTCCCTGGCAAAAGGCCAGGCATGGCTGACATCACATTATGTGTATGTAACAGAACTGTTGGCAGAATAAAGAAGCCTGGAAGAGGATGTTACCCTAAGCCTACCTATCTGGGGCCCCACCAGGGCCAATCACAGAGCTCTGCAAAGACATTGCCTAGGTGGGGCTGATCCTGAGCTGCAGCCTCTGACTATGAGAGTTCCGGGTGGTCTGTGACCTGTTGGCAAGTGTAGAGATGGCTGGTCTCAGCCTAGCAGCCCCTGTTACCCCCAGGCTCTCATAGTCACCCTGGGAATCCTGTCCCAGCGCGGGACCAGGCTGGCTGGCCTGGGGAGGGAACAGGGCAGGGTCCTTTCTGTCAGAGGCACACAGCCCAGCCCCCTTCCGTTACACCCTTAGCCTGGAGGCCTCCTCAGGTTCCCCCAGGCTCTCCTGACCCTCCTTCCGTCACAGTGCTCCCCATTTTTCTCTTCTCTCTGGGTCACCTTGTTCTTTCCAAGTCTTCCTGATCCCAACCAGTCCCAACGATTTTGCCCTAAGCCTCCCTTGCACCTGGGCACCTTAGACTACTAGGCTAAATTTCCCTGAGCCAAGCTCCCCAGCACGCGGTGAAAGGCCTTCTCGCACAGCACCAACAAGGCGGACCGTCCCCGCCCGGGGCCGCGCCCCCGCCCCGCGCCGACTCACCTGGGCTGGTGGTTTCGGGGCTCCTTGTCCCTGTCCTCCGCCTCGGCCTCCTTCTCCGCCTCCTCGTGTGCGGGCGGCGCCTTGTGTCGCGCTCGGTGCCGCCGGGAGGGCTCCTCGCCGCTCTCGGCCTCCCGGGGCCCGGCCCGGGAGCCGCCGCGGTGCCGCGCTCGCCGCTCGCCCTTGCTCCCGGGCGCGCCCTCCCTGCTCGGCTCCGGCGCGTGCCGGTGCGCGCGGTGGCGCCGGGGCTCGCGCTCCGCGGCCTCCTCCGGGGAGCCGCGCCGGTGGTGGCGCCGGCCGCCGTCCGGGCCCAGCCCGCGGCCTCGCTCGCTCCTGGCCTCGCGGGGGCCTGCGGCCTCCTTGCTGCGGCTGCGGCGCGGTCGCGCCCGCTCCTCCCGGGCCCCCGGCTCCCCGCCCTCCGCCTTCGGGGCGTCCGCCCTGTCTGGCTCCCCCGCCGGGGCTGCGGCCTTGTCCCTGTCCCTGTCGCGGTGCCGGTGGTGCCTGCGCGGCGGGTCGGCACCCTCGCCGGCCTCCCCGCCCTCGGGCCGGGCCTTGCCCCCCGCAGGCCCCCGCGCGCCATCCCGGCCTGGCTCCACCACAAGCGGCCGG
Source organism: Bos taurus (assembly GCF_002263795.3). Classification (NCBI taxonomy): domain Eukaryota; kingdom Metazoa; phylum Chordata; class Mammalia; order Artiodactyla; family Bovidae; genus Bos; species Bos taurus. The sequence goes on along the minus strand of NC_037338.1, from coordinate 106,847,711 downwards.
TCCAGGTGCGTCTTCATGTCGGGCCGCAGGTGGCGGGAAGTGGCGAAGCGCAGGCGCTCCTCGGGGTCCATCTCGCTATACAGCGCTTCACAGCTGGCCCGCAGGTTCTGCAGCCGCAGCTGGCTGGCCCGCTGCTCCCACACCGAGCGCGCCTTGGCCGAGTTCTGCTGCCTGCTGTGGGGAGACCGCCCCTGTGAGCCCCCTGCGCTGCGTCCCACCTCTCTGCTCCGCAGGGGAAGCCACTGATGGACACAGAGCGATGGACGGATGGCAGAGGACGCAGGGACGCAGGGCGAGAGGAGGGAAGAAGGCGGCAGGAGTCCTGGCCAGCCCAGCAGAGTGGATGGGCTGCGTCGGTGTCAGATACCCGGGCTAACAGACCTCGTCCCTATGCCCCTTGTGGCGGAGCCCACAGACTGAGAGAGCCTCACGTGAGGTGGGGGCCCCAGGCCGGAGGGCACGAGGGCTGCAGGGCAGTGGGAATGGCAGGCACTAGCATGAGGTGGCAGACGGGCTTCTCGGGCAGGGGGGCCACCTGCCAGGAAGGCCAAAATGGGGCAAGGAGGGGGGCAGCGTCCAAATGGAGTGGGACTGGGTGGGGGCTGCCTAAGGAGGGGCTTCTCCGTCTCTCCCTCCAGGAGGAGAGTCACTGGCCAGAAGCACACAGAGGGTGTTTGAGAGGGAACTCAAGAAGAGGCGGGTCATCAGGAGCAGAGGGGAGGGCGGCCCAGGGAGTGAGGGGCCCTGGGACAGCTGGCCCGCAGGAGTCGGGCAGGCACTCTCCCTGAGCTGGTCAGACCCATTTGGGCAGCTGCCACTCAGCTCAATGACCATTTGCTGAATGCCCAGCAACCCAGCATCAGGTCTGGGGCTGGACACCCCCTCTTGTGGTCACCAGTACCCCCTCTCTCCTGGCTCCACAGAGGCTGAGAGCTCTCCGGCACCAGGAATGGCCTGTGGCCCAGGCTCAGCCCTCATGGCACAGGCTCCTGAAGGCCCTGATGGCCATCCGCCAAGCTCACCCACATGGTCACGGGGGGTCCACAGCCCAGGGTGCATGGAAGCCCTTTGCATTCTGCAATTTTCACTAGACAAGACCCCAGAGTTGGTGACCCCAACACCACCTTGGCCAAGTGGAAAATGCCTCAGAGGGCCAGTCTTGCCTTCCCCTCTAGAGGTTCCTAGAACCCCCTGGGCAGCAGGGGCAGCACAGGACAAGGATGGCAGTGGCATCTGGATCAGGTGGCATCTGGCCACCTCCCCAGCCCTCACGCCCTCCTCTTGTCCCCACGGCACACTGCGCACAGAGCTGTGACCCACAGGGTCCACAGCAAGGCACTGACGGAGCCAGGACCGGACGCATGCAAGGACAAGAGGGAAAGAGTGTCTAAAGGAGACGTGAGGCCTTGGCCAGACCCCAGCTGCGCTGACAGCACAGCCGAGAGCCACAACCCAAGGGCCCTGAGGGCCGGGCTGGACAGGCCCCACCCCCGGCTCTGGGCTGCGGCCACTGAGCACCACACTAGTCCTGCCCTTTGTAGGGTTAGTCCAGGTTCAGGGTGGGGAGCCATTTCCAGGAGAGCACCTCGGAAGTATGAGAGCAGCAGAGCCTGATGTCTGTCCCTGGGGGCCCAGCCGGAGGGCAGGCAGGAGACACACAGGGACAACTGCCGGCCTCTCCGGCCATCTGCCGACCCACACCTTTAGCTGACCCCCCAAGCCCTGACCTGCTGCCCCGTTCCCGAGGTCACCTCGCAACAGACCCACCTTATCTTTCTTTGCCTTCAACCCAGAGCCCCAGGGGACCTCCCCATCCCCAGCTGGCATCAAAACAAAGGGTCCGACTCTGAACAAGACTGAACCTTGTACAGTGGACAACAGCCACCAGGGGGAGTTCCCCGGGTGCAGGAGGCCACGAGAGCTGACAGCCAGCCACTGGTCAGCCTCCTTATCAGCCCAGCAGCCGGAGATGGACCTGGACTCTGAGCCATATGGGCAGCAGGTGGCGGCCTGCTCAGATGCAGCCATGAGCCCCGGGGCCTGTGCCGTCTGCCAGAACACAAACAGGCAGGCAGTGAAGATGATGGGGACACGTGGTGTCTCAGGAGGAACGGCTCTGCCCTCACCCTTACCCTCAGACACAGCTCCGTCCCACCCAGGAACCAGCTCAAGTCCACGAAGAGGCGGGTTGCCTGCTGGACTAGAGAGTGCATCCAGGCTCCCTGCATAACTTCCCAGCCCCGCTCCCACTGGACTGCTGCCACGCTGGGCCTCCGCCCCCTAGGACTATCTGTGCCCACCCAGCATGTAGCATGGCTGCCTCTCTGGACGTGTCTCTGGGTCTGAGCCTTGCTGAGGTGCACCCGCCTGTGGGCCTCTCTGTGCCTGCTCTGCCCGACGCATGGCGCACTGTGACCAGTGCTCGCCTCCCCCCCATGCCTCTCCACCAAGTTCCCAAGCAGCTCAGGATGTGCAAGAGACCCCCAGTGCAGAGTGGCAGGCGGCTCAGACCCAGGCAAAGGCCTCCCTGAAGGAGGCCCAGGGAGGAGCCGCCCCACCACGTTCCAGCCCGGCTTGCCTGCAGAGCTGAGTTCGGCCACGTGCTGACAGGACTCAGAAGGAGCCTCTGTGGCATGGCTCTGCTTTGGGGTCTCTGCGCTGAGAAAGCTGTCACCCCTCAGTCACCCCTAGTGTGACAAGCAGAAGCAGCCCAGGTGCAACACTGTGGGTACCTGCGATGCATCGCGTTTTCTGCCAGCCTGGAGTCAATCATTTGGGGCCCAGACTCTTATCCTGTGGGCATTGGGGGCCGAACAGCAGCAGCTCTGCATTCTTGTGGCCGCACCAGCCCAGCCCTGTGCTGCCCAGCAACAGGGGGTGGGGCTCAGGGACCGCGGGAGCGCCAGTCAGCACCAGGGCACAGGGAGGGCACCCGGCCATCCCCAGGGACTTCTCACCTGCAGGAAGAAGCCCCTGGGGACAGTCAGACGGGTGTCACCCCCCAGCAGGGCCACCTCAGTGCTCCTGTGGCCCCACCTCAGGCTCTCCCTGTCTCTGCAGCCTTGCAAACAGGCAGCAGCTCTGCTCTCGCTAGAACTTCCTAAGGATCACAGAGACGTCCTCTCCCAGGTAAGGCAGGCTGGAGCAGGAGGGCCCCACATATGCCCTGAGCCCCTGAGGACCCTCTACTTCTACTTCACAGGAGCTGCAAGGAGACAGCCAACGGCTCCCCATGGTGGTCACCTCAGGAAAAGCAGACCTGCTCATGATGCCAGAGTGACCGCACAGGGACAGACAGCAGAGAGGACGACCAGGAGAGGAGGAGGGGCTGAGCTCAGAGAGCCTGATCCCGGGAGCAGGCTGAGCAGGATGTGAGGGCGCCAGGAAGTGAGCCTGTGTCCCCAGAGGGGCGCGGGAGGTGGTCCTGGAGCTGCCCCCTGAAGCGAATGACTTGAAGTGGGAAAGCAGAGTTAGGGGCAAAGGTGCTGGTGTGTAGTTATCATGAAGCCACAGATGGAAATCGTAGCAGAGAGACTCACGGTGAGTTTACGCTGGAGACAGATGAGCTGCGAGATACAGTACCTCGAGTTTGCTTTACAAAACTGCACATGCAAAAAACAAAACAGAACAAAGTGAGAACACCAGAGAGCGCTCCAAGAGGGCCAGAGCACGCGCCAGCCGCACTGGTCAGGACAGAGGCTCGGCGTGCATCCAGGCCGGAGGCCAGGGACGCTTCGTCAGAACGACACCGGCCGGGACCTCGGGGTAAAGGAGAAGTTGAGAGAGCACGCACGTCCAGCACAGCAGCAACCACCACGGCTGGAGGGCAGGAAGGCTACCTTGAGCCGACCAATCCAGCTCTGTGCCCACTGCCCCTGGAAGGGCAGCGGGGCCGGAAAGAGCAGGCACCTCCCACCCTGCAATTCTCAACAGCCCTCCTCTGTCGGACCTGGTGCCTCCATCCCCCAGTTAGTGCTGGGGACCACTAACCCCTTCAAGACGGAGCAGAGATGGCTGACACAGGGGCCTTACCTGCTCGCGGCCTTGCCTGGGCCCTGCTTCCCGACCACTGTGCTTGGCCCCCAGCCAAGGCTGCCCAGGCTCTGAGTCACTGCCTCCCACTCACCACCACCCTTCCCAGGGGCAAACAGGTTCCATAAACAGCCCATCTTCCCTTGAGTATCTTTCTAGAAGCTTTTCCAAAATCAATAGAGAGAAACCAGAGATCTCTTTACAGTCATTTCCCTTCAAGGTAGCTTCCCCAGGGGAGGACCAGGTGGGTATCCAACTCTGCCTTCTCAAGGCTGAGTCGACAAACATGTGAGAAGCTCAAAACTACTCACGGGCCTGCTGACCCTGCATGCAGAGAGGCACGTGTGTCCAAGAGAGTGAGCAAAGCAGTGTGCATGACCCCGTGTGTGAACTTGTGAGTGTGTGTGAGTGTGACTGAGACTGTGAACATCAAGAGTGGCTGTGAGTGTGAACGCGTGTGCAGGAGGGGCCATGGGCACCAGCGCTCCTGAGGCTGATGCAGCCGAGAACTCGGATGACCACATCGGCCTGAGTGTCCCCCCTCCAGGGAGCCTGAGAGGACTGTCCCCTGCAGCCACACACTGGGGTCCCCACGGAGGCTCGAGTGACTCGGACACCCCACTCAGGCGGGGCCAGCACAGAGTCTCGGGCAAGGTCCACAGAGCCCTTCAAACATCAGAGACCCTAAAACTGCCCCGAGCATCCGAGGCCCACAGAGCACATCTCAGCAGGCCCCGTCTCACAGGCCACACAGCACAGCTTGGGGAGCAGATTTGGCGGGGGACACCCTGTCCCCCAACCTCAGCAGCTCAGACAGAGAAGTGACCGTGAGAGGCTGGTGCTGCCAGTGGAGCAGGGAGCCAGGCAGATGGACAGACGGACGTGGGAGCAGCCGTCTCAGGGAGGCCCCGCCCTCAGATGCCTCAGCTGACGGAGAAAAATGAACAGCCACGCACAGCGGCCTCACCCCACCCCCATGCCTGAGGCCAGACCTCCTCCAGGAAATGGGACCTCGGGGGGTCACATCAGAGCCCCTGTACGTGCATCAGAGGTGGGCTGAGGACCCAAAGCTGCATCCTGGGTGGGCCTGCAGAACCCACAGGAGGACCCAGGGGCCAGCACCTGGACACACCCCAGGTTGGCCACAGCATGGACAGATCAGCGCCGAGCTCAGGGCCTGCTGTGAGGGGAGCACCAAGTGTCCCCCAGGCCCTGGGGACATAGGTCCACAGCCTGGTTCCTGCACAGCAGCGTCCTGAACAGGGTGGGGGCGGAGAAACAGAAAGAGCATCCAGCCCTCCCTTTCTGGTGTCTGGCAAGCTCCCTGTGGCTGTGCCGGGGGCCCCTCCTCTCTGGGGTCTCTGCCCAGGTCGGGGTGGATGCCCTGCCACACATTCCCAAGGAGCGGGCAGCCCTGGCTAGCAGCAGAGACATAGGACATCACACTCCCCCCAGAACAGCATGAAGGCAAACAGTACACAGAATCCACACAAGGCCCTCGTGAACAGACTGGTCAGCCGCCACCACATCCTCCACGCAGACTGCCAGCAGCTTACACAGTTTGGGAGAAGAGGCTGTGACAGGAAGTCACCAGGGTCACTGTAAGCCCAGGACCAAGCAGACAGAGCAGGTGCACTGGCCAGACAACAAGACTCCAGGATAACTGGGCTCCAGGGCCCCAGCAGCTGGCGGAGTGGTGGCAGCCGTGTCCTGCCTGGCTCTCTGCAGGCCCCTGCCCCGCCTTCACTCAGGGCCTGGGACCTCCCTTTGCTTCTTCTCCCACACAGGCCACCACCTCTGGTCACCTTAGAGACAGGACCTCTGCAAATGCCCTCCTAGAAAACAGGCCATGGCCCTGTGACTTCCAGGTGAGACCGAGCTGCTAAGACGACCCCACCCGTGCATGTGCACACTTCCTCAGACTCATCCCCCCAGAGCACTCAGCGCTGCCGCCTGCATCACCGCGGAAGGGCCTGAGGCTACCCCTGGCACTCTGACCTCAGTCAGCACAGCAGAGAGGCGCAGCTGCAGAGCGAGGGCCCATGGGTCAGCCCCGGAGCCGGAGGGGCCGGCGGGTGGTGAGCGTGGGGCTGGAGGCAAGACTGGTGGCTCCAGGTGGACTCAGTCTGGCCCCAACCCTCGTGTGCTTTCCTGCGGTCACCCAATGACCAGACACGGGACCAGACTTTCCCACCTCCTTGCCGGGGGCCGACCTCCCGCAGCCACTGCAGCTCTTGGCCCTGGGCTGGGTGCTCTGCCCCAACTCTGAAGGCCATAGCACAGCAGCGGTGCTCCTGCAAGGTGCCTGGAGGCTCCAGAGAAGTCTCAGCCCCACCTGACCTCCTCTCATCAGAGCAGAGCAGCCACCTCTCATCAGAGAGGCCACCTCTTGACCTCTGTCCCAACATTAAAAACTCAAAGATGCTTTGGGAAACTGTGTTGACTCTTGGGCTGCTGAAGTACCATGTTGAATCTTTCGCCTCACAAAACACATTTCTGAAAAACTGAGCCGAAGTCAGACATACTTGGAGCCGCCCAAGACTGTCCAGGGGGACCGCCATCAGCAGGCTGCTCCCACCCACAGCACCGCCAACACCTCACTCTCATCCCGGCAGGGAGAAGCCAGAGGCTCTACCTGGTGGTCTCCTTGCTCAAAGGCCCCTGCCGGGGAGGAGAGCCACTGCTCCCACCTCAGCTCCTGGGGAGGGCTGTGTCCTGAGAGGCTCCAATCAAGGCAAGGGCCCTCTCTAGAAGCCCCAGGAGGAGTTGGGCTCTGCAGCAACCCTGCCACCACCCCATAACCCACTCCTAGAGCCTTACGCAGCAATGGAGATGTTCGCGGCAGACATGGGGCTGACTTCAGCCACTTCTTTGGCCTTTTGCAGAGCAAGCTTCTGATTGGCTGCTTCTTCCATCTCCTCTTCGTCCTGCTTGGACAGACAGAAAACTGTAGCTAGCCTGAGAGTGCTGTGTCCACTCTGAGATTCCACAGAAGCCTCAGCCCCACCTGACCTCCTCTCGTGCCACCAGCTCTTCATCCTAGAGCCTCTGAATCCTTCCCGCCCCCTGAGCTGAAGGCCAGACAGCTGGCTCCTGCCTCAGCACGATCCACCAGGCTCCAGACACCCCTGCTATGCCCATCTCTGCAGGTGACAGTCCCCAGTCAGCAGCCTTCCCCGCATGCTCACCGCTGACAGCACCACTCTGGAGCTCCAGCCCAGGAACACATTCCTGCATGTCAGTCTCACTCTGGTGAAATGCAAACCCCTCTTTCTATTCGCACCTGCTCCCCCTCCTGCCTACCCCAGCAGTTGTCTCACTGGAACGAAGTCTGTCTCTGCCCCAGAGCAGTGAGCCAGCGCAAGGGGCAGCTGGCCGCCCTAAGCCCAGGTGCCCCGCAGCACCGCCCACGGGAGCCCTCCCCAGGAGTGCCTAGCAGGGCCACCTCACAACCTCAGAGCTTCTCCACCCGGACCTACCGGGTCACATCCGACCACCTATCCCCAGCGGTGACTGTGCCTGACCATGGGTTCCATTCCTCACTGAGCTCCTGGAGAAGAGCCCCGAGGCTCTCTGCCTCCGGGCCGGCATGTGACACCTGAGCAGACGCCTTGCCCCACCTCTGCCCACTCCACGTGGAGGAGGACGGACCCTCCAGCCCCGAGCCCATGTCACCAGGCAAAACCAAAATGTTCTACTCCTCAGATCTCTAGGCTGAGAGCGCTAGGCTGAGTCTACAGGCCCACCAGTCTCTGTGTGGTCCAGCTACATCACTGGGACCACCCTTATTTCCTTCATGACCCCAACCCCAGGCCCACCTGGCTCCTCTGGAAGCTGGCATTCCCAACACATCCCAAACATCCTTGAATTTGCTTTTAGGGCACAGTAATGGCAAGTAAGCCCCTGTGAGCTGTCTGTACATTTCCCACCATAGAGAAGAGAGCTGCCAGCTTCAGGCCCCGGAGGGCAGCAGAACCAGACCCACCACGAAGCCCCAAAGGGACGCCCCTCCTCCAGCTCCAGGCTCCATCCTGGTTTATGGTCCTCAAGTCACTCCAGTGGGTGTTCTACAAACTTGACGTGGGTTTATTTCTACTTCAAAAAACAATTGACACTACCGTGTATTAGCGGGAGCACGAAGGAGGGAGCACCAAGCCCCACTCTTTGGGACCCTTGGCCAGCCCAGGAGTGCCCAGAGCCTGACTCAAACAGGCCTCCACTTCCGCCTCCAAAAGGGAGGGGACCCCTGAGTTAGGGCAGTGTGTCCAAAGGGGTCACCACACAGGGTGTCCAGGCCCGGACACAGGGCCCCAGGACACAGCCTGTCAGTACATCCTCCCACTGACAACCTTGAAGAGGCAGTGAGAGCTTTGCCCTCAAGCTCAGGACAGCTGGTGCCAGATCACCAAGGCTGCTGAGCACCCCTGGTTCACGGGGCTCCAGAAATCCTGATGCAGAAGTGCTCTGTGGCTACACCGGTGCCCCCAGCCAGGGGCTTGGGCCACTCTCCAGCTGCTCCTGGATTGCGAGATTCAGTCCACCAACCGACTGACAACAGTAATAGGCAGGCCAGGGGGATTCCCGACCCTCAGAGGAAGGGAGGAGTCCAGACCCACAGGCACAGCCCAGCCCAGTCGAGCGGAGGCAGAGGCGGGTGCACCCATGAGCCCCTGGGGGAACATTCTTCTCAGGGGGCCAGGTGGGGAGGCAGGGCCAGGAGCACATGGACACCGGAGTCGCAGAGACGTCCAGAGCCCAGCTTCCCCAGGGGAGACCCAAGTCAAGCCCCAGAGCAGGGACAGTGTTAAGTGTTGGGACATGCAGGACTGAGTGGGTGGCTGTCAGGGACAGTGGAGGTGAGCACACAGACAGACACACAGGTGTACACACGCACACAGACAGCAGGTGCGCGCCCTTGAGGGTCAGAGCGTCCTCAGGCCTCCGGACCACAGCCCCTTCGCACCAGCAGCCAAGCTTGTCAAAGCGCCAGCCCGAGGCTGAAACAGCAGGCGGCCTGCACCATCCGGGACAGACAGCGTCAAAGTAAGCCGCATCACCCGGAGGGATGCCACAGGGAGACGTGTGTGATCACATCCCCCACAGGCTCAGGGATGCGAGATGACTATTAGCTGGCTCCCGCAGGGCACAGCCTGGAGAGAAAGCCATCCCGCTGAGTGCGGATGCGCTGGAACAAACACCAGCTGCTCCTCCAGCCACCAGCCTGGCCCAGAATCCGAGGGCAGCACCACACAGGGCCACCCGAGCTCAGCCATTCACACAGGAGACCAAACACAGGGGTCCCCTCCCCTCCCAGAGAGGATCCCAGGGTCGCCTCACCATCTGGGGATGAACATAAGGGACCCTCACTCCTGGGAATGACGACAGGGTCCCCTCCCTGCCCTTTAGGGTGTTCAGACCGGATGTCCCCTAGGGCCCACCTCACGATGTCTCTCATTCTGAGAGGACACAGCCCCCACTTCACACACTGAAGCCCCCGTGCCCTTCAATCCTGAAGCCAGGGCAGCCATGCCCCCATCATCTGGGTCTGCCTCTGGGTTGCGTCTCCTGTGGGCCACCTCTTGCTCCCACCCCGCCTCCTGTTTTTCTGGTCATCCTTCCCAGGTCCTGACTTCCCAGAAGTGGCCCTCACAGTCACCCCCCTTCCTGGCACAGTGTCCCCTGCCTCTTGTGCCCCCACATCCCTGCATATCCAGGAACTGAGGAGAGCCCTGGACAACGGCCACACGTTCCTAAAGCAGGACCTGCCCCCTCCTGACGCCGCCGCCTCTCCAGAGTGACATGGCCTGACCCCCATCCACCCATCCCTGGGCTGCACGGGTGCACCCACCCACATACCTTGGTCAGCTCCTGAGCATTGGCGAGGTTGTCCACAGCGATGGCCAGGAAGACGTTCAGCAGGGTGTCTGGTGGCTCCAGCTAAGGAAGGACGTCTATGCCCCAGCCTCCCCAGGGTCAGGCCACGGCTTCCTCCATGCAACACAGGGGCCCATCTCCCCAGGTCCTGGCCAGCCTTGCCTCCTTCCTGGATGTCCCCCGATCCCCCAACCCTCCAGCCATGTCAGCCCCCGTCAGACACAGCCCAGCCTAGCTGCTGGGAGGCAGCCCCCTAGCCTCCTTGACGCAATCTCTGGGTAGGTGACCTTGCAGCTCAGGCCCCCTTGTCTGGCAAGGAGGTAGGGGAACGGCACCCCAGGGTTCTGCCTCATGGATGAACCTGCGCAGGGCTGCAGCAGCCCATGAGACAGCACACTGAGGTCAGCTGCTGCCTCCTGGCATCAACCAAAGCCACGGGCAACCCAGAGGCCTTGCCATGCCCAGAGAGCAGGATGAAGGTCGTGCCCCTTGGGGTCCAGCCACAGGGAAACACTCCAGTCAGGCAGGATGGGGACACCCACTGCAGAGCCTCCCCAGCTGGGCTTGCCCTGACCCCGCAGAGCCCCTTCCCGACTCCAGACACAAGCCTGAGGAGCGTCCTCCACACAAGACCTTCCCTTGTGCTTCCCTGCAGATTCATTTCTACCAGGGGGAGGTTTTTTAAAAGCTTGGTGCCAAAACCTAATTATTAATTTAAATTAAAGTGAAAACAAAACAAACAGCTGCCCTCAGGCTCAAAGCCCATGTCTTTCCCCGAGTCCTCCCTTCCCACCCCACCACAGTGGGTGAGGAGGAGAGGGACCCAGGAGGCACCTCGCCCAGCCCACAGAGGATACAGTTCCCAAACAGCGTCAGGACAATGAAGTACACAGACGAGAACATGCCCTTGCTGACTCCACCTTGTGATTCGATCCCATGGTACATCACCGCATTCCAGTCCTCCCCGGTCAGGATCTGCGGAGGAAGGGAGGGAGAGCACCCAGGCGCATCTCACAGCCCCCAGAGCCCACACACATGCCCAGGGAGGGACAGCTGAGCCCAGGGCATACGTGTGTGCACACACAGGTTCTTGGATGACACGCAAGGCAGCCCAGGGGCCTCCAAAGGAACTTCCAGAAGGGCCATGGCTGCTGGGCTGAGTCTCTGCCAAGAACGGAAAAAGAGCTCTCGGGAGAGAAGGCGAGCAAAGGCGAGGAGACCAGCACTGGGCTGCGTGGGGTCAGTGCAGGGGGGTCTGCCCAGTGGGCTCCCCACGTCCCCAGCTGCCAGGTCACTGCCACGCAGGTGAGGAACTCAGGGCTCAGGGGCGGCATGAGCTCTCAAGGCCAGACAGCAGCCGCGGCCTCTGACCCTCCAGCTCGCTACCTCCTCAGTCCAGTGGGCCAGGCTTTGAGAGCGGCTACACACAATCCTTGCCCCATCAGGAAACGGGTCTCATTTGCATTTGTATTTTGGAAAAATGCAAGGGGATAAGATAACAGACTTTCATGCGTCCCCCACTCAAGATGGAGACTGCTGACGGTTTGTCGTATTTGCATCAGGTCCCACCGCCCATGATCACCCTGACAGGCAACCACAATCACAAATCCAGTGTGCGTTCCCATCTACACCACACACATGTACACACACAATATACCATGCGTGCTCCAAACATGCAGAGAAAAGCGCCTGACTACACACACCGTTCTGTTCAGTCACTGCTGCATCCTTGAAGTCGACCCATGTGGACACGTGAGCCCACTATTCCTGGCAAGTGCTGCCCAGGGCCCTCCCACACATTCACCCACCTTCCGATGGGCACTTCGAGGTGCCCACTGTGCACATGAAGCTGGCCTAGAACCAGGCCTGCTGGATCACAGGTTCTGCACACTCTTGACTTAACTAGATGTTTCCAAAGCGCTTATCCCAAATTACTGTCCCATCAGCAACTCAGGCTGTGTCTTCCTCACACCCTCGTCCCAAACTGAGCACCGTCACACCCTCTGATAGCTCCCAGCCCACAGGGTGAAGCAGCAGCCAGTCAGGTGGGACATCTGCTCAGATCTCCTTTCTGTGGCCCTTTCAACTCTTTGGCTTATATTTCTCGTGACTCATCTTTTCTTGCTGACTTCCATATGTACATTCTTTTTTTTCCAATTAAAATATATAAATTAATTTTTAAAATAAATAAAGTGAGTCTTATATATACTAGTCCTCTATCTCCAATGTCTGCTGGAAAAATCTGCTTGTGTCCTTTTGCTTTTAACTAATTTGTTGAATTATTAAAAAGTTTAATGAAGTCAAATGTATCAGTCTTTCCTTTATGGTTTCTGCTTTTTGCCTCTTAGGAAGTCCCTCTCCATCCGAAGGTCATGGCAAATTTTCCTACATTTTCTCTGAATCATTTTAAAATTTGGTTTTTAGATCTCTAATCCAACTGGAGTTTGTGGTTATGTTCTGTCTACCATGAGGATGAAAATCAACTTTTCTCCCACACAGAAGGCTCATTTTTTGACCATTCCACCCCTACCCCATACCCCACCCATCCCCCATTGATTTAAATGCCATCTTTTGCATATGACCAACTTCCTACAAAAGCCTGGGCATGCTTCTGGGCTTCCTAGTCTGTTCTCTGGTACTTTGTCTTTAGACGTCAAAATCTTCATTATGGTAGCTTTATAGTAAGTCCTGACACACCGCGGGGCAAATCACTCCACCTTGATTGCCTTTGCTATTCTTGGACATTCACTGTCCCATAGAATCAACATGCTGAATGCCAAGAGAAGTTCTGTTGGGATTTGAATCACTGATTAAACTAGGGAGAACTGATCCCTTTACAACAGTAAGCCTTCCCCCTTAAAAACATTTGTTTTCAGTTCTTCGGGTCTTTTAATAACTAGCTATAATTTCACATGTAAAGGTCTTGCATACTTCTTGTGGATTTATTTCTGGGTAACTCATAGCTTTTGTGACTACTGTAAGTGAAATCCTTCATTTTAGTCGAATATTCTAACTTAGCAATACAGGTATATAGAAAGGCTCTATCTTCCAACGCTTCTCTTGTGTTCAGCAGCACTGCTGGCTTCCCTTACCGTTTCTAGCTGACTCTCTGGGTCTCTGTGTAATCACATCACCTATCCATCCTCTCCAGGCCTCCTGCCTCTTCCTTTTCCTTATTACATCGACTTCAACTGCCTGAATGCTAGCTACCCTTGGTTTTTCTTTAGTCACAATGCTTTCAACCTGTGCTAGTCTGAGTTCTCCAAAGAAACAAAAAGCAACAGGAGATGTCTGGGTATATCTTGTCTTGTGGTTATGAAGAGTACGTCCCAAGACCCACAGCCGACTGGGAGACACGACGGTGTAAGCTTCAGCCCAAATCTGAGTCCAAGGGCAGAGAAGCCGAACGTCCCAGCTCAAACACATTGGGCAGCAAGGACGGACTCTCCCCCACTCAGCCTTTGCTCTACTCAAGCCTTCAGTGGACTAGAAGAGGTCCCACATCTGCTTTCTCAGTCCTCCATTCAAATGTTCATGTCACCCAGAAACACCATTATAGACATACCCAGAAACAGTGTTCAATCTAGGCAGCCCGTGGTCCAGTCAAGTTGCACATGAAATTCACCATCAACAATCTTTTATCTGCAATGTTTGCTATGGTCGTTCTAAAATAACAGTTTTATTTAGATATAGTTCATTCAGTTGCTCAGTCGTGTCCAACTCTGCAACCCCTTGGACTGCAGCATGCCTGTCCATCACCAACTCCGAGAGCTCGCTCAAACTCATGTCCATTGAGTCAATGATGCCATCCAACCATCTCATCCATGGTATCCCCTTCCCCTCCTGCCTTCAATCTTTCCCAGCACCAACGAGTCAGTTCTTCACATCAGATGGCCAAAGTATTGGAGCTTCAGCTTCAGTCCTTCCAATGAATATTCAGGACTGATTTCCTTTAGGATGGACTGGTTGGATATCCTTGAAGTCCCAGGGACTCTCAACAGTCTTCTCCAACACCACAGTTCAAAAGCATCAATTCTTTGGCACTCAGCCTTCTTTATGGTCCAACTCTCATATCCATACAGGACTACTGGAAAAACCATAGCTTTGACTAGATGGACCTTTGTAGGCAAGGTAATATCTCTGCTTTTTAATATGCTGTCTAGGTTGGTCATAGCTTTTCTTCCAAGGAGCAAGCGTCTTTTAATTTCATGGCTTTAGTCACCATCTGCAGTGATTTTGGAGCCCGAGAAAATAAAGTCTGTCACTGTTTGCATTGTTTCCCCATCTATTTGCCATGAAGTGATGGGACCAGATGCCATGATCTTTGTTTTTTGAATGCTGAGTTTTAAGCCAACTTTTTCACTCTCCTCTTTCACTTTTGACTTCCCTGGTGGCTCAGATGGTAAAGCATCTGTCTATAATGTGGGAGACCTGGGTTCGATCCCTGGGTCAGGAAGATTCCCTGGAGAAGGAAATGGCAACCCACTTCTGTACTCTTGCCTAGAAAATCCCATGGACGGAGGAGCCTGGTGTCCATGGGTCACTAAGAGTCGGACACGACTGAGTGACTTCACTTTCACTTTTCACTTTCATCAAGAGGCTCTTTAGTGCCTCTTTGCTTTCTGCCATAAGGATGGTGTCATGTGCATATCTGAGGTTATTGATATTTTTCCCAGAAAACTTGATTCCAGCTGGTGCTTCATCCAGCCCAGCATTTTCCATGATGTGCTCTGCATATAAGTTAAATAAGCAGGGTGACAACATACAGCCTTGATGTACTTCTTTCCCAATTTGGACCAGTCCATTGTTCCATTTCCATTTCTAACTGTTGCTCCTTGACCTGCATACAGATTTCTCAGGAGGCAGGTAAGCCAGTCTGGTATTCCCATCTCCTGAAGAATATTCCACAGTTTCTTGTGATCCACACAATCAAAGGCTTTGGTGTAGTCAAGAAAGCAGATGTTTTTCTGGAATTCTGCTTTTTCAATGATCCGACAGATGTTGGCAATTTGATCTCTGGTTCCTCTGCCTTTTCTAAATCCAGCTTGAACATCTGGAAGTTCACGGTTCACATACTATTGAAGCCTTTCTTGGGGAATTTTGAGCATTACTTTGCTAATGTGTGAGATGAGTGCAATTGTGTGGTATGTAGAACATTCTTTGGCATTGCCTTTCTTTGGGATTGGAATGAAAATTGACCTTTTTCAGTCTTGTGGACACTGCTGAATTTTCCAAATTTGCAGGCATATTGAGTGCAGCTCTTTAACAGCATCATCTCTTAGGACTTGGAATAGTTCAGCTGGAATTCTATCACTTCCACTAGCTTTGTTTGTAGTGACGCTTCCTAAGGCCTACTTGACTTTGGACTCCAGGATGTCTGGCTCTAGGTGAGTGATCACACCATCATGGTTATCTGGGTCATGAAGATACTATTTTGTATAGTTCTTCTGTGTATTCCTGCCACCTCTTCTTAATATCTTCTGCTTCCATTAGATCCATACCATTTCTGTCCTTTATCGAGCCCATCTTTGCATGAAATGTTCCCTTGGTATCTCTAATTTTCTTGAAGAGATCTCTAGTCTTTCCCACTCTATTGTTTTCCTGTATTTCTTTGCATTGATCCCTGAGGAAGGCTTTCTTATTTCTCCTTGCTATTCTTTGGAAGTCTGCATTCAGATGAATATATCTTTCCTTTTCTTTTTTGCCTTTCACTTTTCTTCTTTTCTCAGTTATTTTTAAGGCCTCCTCAGACAACCATTTTGCCTTTTTGCATTTCTTTTCCTTGGGGATGGTCTTGATCACAGACGGCCTCCTGTACAATGTCACGAACCTCTGTCCAAGGTTCTTCAGGCACTCTGTCTATCATATCTAATCCCTTGAATCTATTTGTCACTTCCACTTTGATTTAGGTCATACATGAATGGTCTAGTGGTTTTCCCTACTTTCTTCAATTTAAATCTGCATTTGGCAATAAGGAGTTCATGATCTGAGCCACGGTCATCTCCCAGTCTTGTTTCTGCTGACTGTATAGAGCTTTTCCATCTTCGGTTGTGAAGAATATAAATCAATCTGGTTTTGGTGTTGGCCATCTGGTGATGTCCATGTGTAGAGTCATCTCTTGTGTTGTTGGAAGAAGGTGTTTGCTGTGACCAGTGTGTTCTCTTGGCAAAACTCTGTTAGCCTTTGTCCTGCTTCATTTTGTACTCCAAGGCCAAACGCCTGTTACTCCAGGTATCTCCTGACTTCCTACTTTTGCATTCCAGTCCCCTATGATGAAAAGCACATCTTTTATTGGTGTTAGTTCTAGAAGGTCTTGTAGGTCATCATAGAAATGTTCAACTTCAGCTTCTTCGGCATTAGGGATTGGGCTCAGACTTGGATTACTGTGATATTGAATGATTTGCCTTGGAAACGAACAGAGATCATTCTGGCAGTTTTGAGATAGCACCCAAGTACTGCATTTTGGACTCTTTTGTGGACTATGAGGGCTACTTCATTTCTTCTAAGGGATTCTCAGAAGAAATTAAGAGATAAAGTTAACATATCATGTATTTCAGTCACTTAAAGTGCACAGTTCAGTGGTTTTCAGTACACTCACAAGTATATGCAACCGTTGCTGCCGCTGCTGCTAAGGCGCTTCAGCCGTGTCCGACTCTGTGCGACCTCACAGACGGTGCCCACCAGGCTCCCCCGTCCCTGGGATTTTCCGGGCAAGAGTACTGGAGTGGGGTGCCATTGCAACCACTACCACAGTCAATTTCAGAACATCTCTGTCCCTTCAAAAAGGAAGCTCACCCATATTAGCTACCCCACCTAGCTGTGGGTTTGTTTTGGGTTGCTTTTTTGTTTTTGAGTCCTTAGTATTTTAGGTTCTTTGTATAACATGTTTTTCATCATAATGTCAACATTTTACTTTCTACATCTATTGATATGCTTATTTTCTCTTTAACATGTAGAGATCAGGAAATTACATTGACAAATTACTATATTACTGAGATAAGTGCAGTTTAGCTATGATGCTCTACTTCACACAGAATTGGATTCGATTTTTTAACCCTTTATTTCAGACTACTTGCATCTACCTTCACTGAGCAAACAGAGTGCCTGTCGTGCGCCACGCAACCTTCAGGCACTTATGATCATCAGTGGACAAAACGAAGCCCCTGCCTCACAGAGCTATGGAGGGAGAGAGCTCTGAAGCGGAGCCAGGAGGCTCAGATGGAATCTGACCTTCTGATCAACTGCTGTCCTAACACAGGCCTCCAGGACACCTGTCACACGCTCAAGACACTTTGAGACACCAACCCAGAAATGCCTGGTGGTGCCATCCCTGAAGGATACACATCTGTAAACATCTGTAGCCCTCAGACAGCTATAGTCCAATGGGTCGCAAAGAGTCAGACATGACTGAATGCCCATGCACTTACTGATAATGAATTTTTTATGATTTTGTTATCTTGGTATGTCAGTTTTCTGTTTCACTAACATTTGCTCTTAGCATTATTTTTTTCCTGCTTTCAGTTTCTCGTTGGTTTACTCTATTAGTCTTTTTTTTAGTTTTTAAGATGAGTATTTAACATATTTATTTTCAGCCATTCTCTTATTTTTAGTCATTTTCTTATTTTGACAGTTGCTTCTAAGATTCTAAATTTTTCTCTAAGCATTGCTTCAAACTCATCCTCTAAGTTTTGCTAATTATTATTCAGTTCTAAGTATTCTGTACTATCCACTATGATGTCTTCTTCAACGCAATCCCTCAGCTTTCAAATATGGGGATGATTTAATGTGATTGTTTACTGGTGGTTTCCATCTATCTCAGTAATGCCAAGGATGTGCTCTGGGACTTCCCTGCTGGTCCAGTGGTTAAGACACTACATTCCAATCCAGCGGGTGCAGATTCGATCCCTGGACAGGGAAATACGATCCCACATGTCACAGAACACGGCCAAATTTTAAAGAAATAAGTAAAACTTGTTTTTTATAAGAAGCATGTTCACTGTAGGAGAGCAATTCTTTAATACTTGTAGGGATTTCCTGAATGACTTAACAAGTGATCAGTTTCTGCAGAAGTTCTCTGTGCCCCCGAATGAGCGTTTTATCCACTATCAGTTGTAGGCATCAGCTGATTCCTGATCCTTTCTAATGTCATCAGCTTCATCCTTCCGTTTGCTGGAAATATATATCCCTGAAAAGAGAGTGGGCTTTTTATTTCTCTTTGTAATTTCGTCAATCTTTGCTTTTGGGGGCCGTGTTCTTACACTGAATCTTCCCTTTATTGTTATGCAGATGCAGTTTCTTCTTTTTAAGAAAGCTTTCTTTCACCTTCTATTTTGGCTGATGTTACTATTACGCCAGCTTTCTCTTGGTTAATGTTAACTTAGTTTATCTTTTCGGAGACGGCGATGGCACCCCACTCCAGTACTCTTGCCTGGAGAATCCCATGGACGGAGGAGCCTGGCAGGCCGCAGTCCATGGGGTCATGAAGAGTCAGACACGACTGAGCGACTTCATTTTCACTTTTCACTTTCATGCATTGGAGAAGGAAATGGCAACCCACTCCAGTGTTCTTGTCTGGAGAATCCCAGGGACGGGGAGCCTGGTGGGCTGCCGTCTATGGGGTCGCACAGAGTCAGACACGACTGAATCGACTTAGCAGCAACAGCAGCAGTTTATCTTTTTTTGTATTCATTTAAGTGTAAAGTATGTATTATTTCACACATTCAGAAAGGTACAATGAATATTTAAAGCTCTGTGTACCTACTCCCAGCTTAAGAAATAAAACATTAAAATGTAGCTGAAGGGGAAGGGGATTCAAGAGGGAAGGGACATATGTACACCAATGGCTAATTCATGCTGAGGTATGGCAGAAATCAAACCAATATTGTAAAGCAATTAGCCTTCAACTAAAAATAAATAAATTTTAAAAAATACAAAAAAGTTAAAAAAAAATAAAAGCATTCAATATTTGCTTTGTGTTACTTCATGGCTAACAGCAATGTATAAGGTAATATGGAAAAAAATAAAATGAGCTAATATAAAAAAAAATGTACCTGAAGGTCCTTGAGGAGAAGTCCTCAGTCTCATTCCTCCTCTCCCCACACCCACCTAGCCCTGACTTTGGTGTTAATCATTCCCATGCAGGCTTTTACACTTCTAGTGTATATACACCATAAACAATATTGTTACACAGTATGTCTGGAAACAAGATGTGTTCATCCTTATTTAAATAGTATCATATGCTAAACCATAATGGGAAAGAATGAAAAAGAACACACATATATATGTATATACGCGTATGTACATGTATAACCGAGTCACTTTGCTATACAGCAGAAATTAACGTAACACTGTAAACCAACTCTGCTTCAATTTTTAAAGTGAATTAAAAATTATCATATGATTTGCATTATTCTGAATCTTGCTGTTCTTAGATTAACATTGCTTCTGACCCATGTTAATATGGGTAATTGCAGGTCATCCACTCAGGGTCCTGCTGCCCAGACAGAACACACTCTTCTCATCACTCTCCTGAGGATGAAGCGTGAAGAGGCGTCCAGGCTTTCGCTACCATATGTCATGCTGCCTCAGTGGTCTCTGTGCATTTGGCCAGGGACCTTCCAGGGCACGTACCCACACAGGAACTACTCCCGTGTGAGTGCCAGTGGGTTAGATACCTGACATTAGTTTCCAAAGCGATTCCATCAACCCACCAACACCACAAGGGAATCCTCATTTCTCCATATCCTCTCTAAAACTTGGGCCTTCCCTTGTGGCTCAGCTGGTAAAGAATCCGCCTGCAATGTGGAAGGCCTGGGTTCAGTCCGTGGGTTGGGTAGATCCCCTGGAGAAGGAGAAGGCTACCCACAGCAGTATTCTGGCCCAGAGAATTCTATGGACTGTATAGTCCATGGGGGTCACAAAGAGTTGGACATGACTGAGTGACCTTCACTTTCACTTTCTCTAAAACTTGAGACTGTTAGGTTTCTTAATTTCAGCTGAACTGAGAGGTGGGTTTCATTTGCATTTCCCTGACTACAAGTAATAGCTGACGGCTTTTACAGGTCTGCTCTTCAGCCCACTTTCCTATCCTGAGTTCCTTCTTTTTTTTTTTTTAAATTTTATTTTATTTTTAAACTTTACAATATTGTATTGGTTTTGCTAAACATCGAAATGAATCCGCCACAGGTATACATGTGTTCCCCATCCTGAACCCTCCTCCCTCCTCCCTCCCCATACCATCCCTCTGGGTCGTCCCAGTGCACCAGTCCCAAGCATCCAGTATCGTGCATTGAACCTGGACTAGCGACTCATTCCATATATGATATTATACATATTTCAATGCCATTCTCCCAAATCATCCCACCCTCTCCCTCTCCCACAGAGTCCAAAAGACTGCTCTATACATCGGTGTCTCTTTTGCTGTCTCGTATACAGGGTTATTGTTACCATCTTTCTAAATTCCATATATATGCGTTAGTATACTGTATTGGTGTTTTTCTTTCTGGCTTACTTCACTCTGTATAATAGGCTCCAGTTTCATCCACCTCATTAGAACTGAGTTTCTTCTTACACACTTTGCCCGTTCCTGCTGCATGTTCCTGCTGCTGTTTTCCCTTTTTGATTTGTGGACGTTTTTATTTATTTTGATTGCTCTGCTCAGTTGTTCGGTCATGTCTGACTTTTTTTAGCCCTATGGACTGCAGCCTGCCACACTCCTCTGCCCGTGGAATTTTCCAGCAAGAACACTGAAGTGGGTTGTTGTTTCCTACTCCAGGAGATCTTCCCAACCTGCAGATGGAAACTGTTTCTTGAGTCTCCTGCATTAGCAGGTGGATTTTTTACCACTAGCGCCACCTGGGAAGCCCTTGTTCTGGTTGCTGGTTATTTATTCTGGTCGCTGTTTATTGGCTGATGCTGTGGAAATGTCTGCTCCAGCCTATGACTTATCTGAGATTCTATGGTGATTTTTGGATGCAGAAATTTGTATTTCAATAGTCAAATCTTTCAAAGGTTTCATTTATGATCTGTGCATTTTTATCTCTTCCTTAAGAAGGCCCTCAGTTAGGAACAGTACTCTCCTGTACATTCTAAAATTTGAAATTTGCTTTTCACATTTATGTCTTAATTCATCTGAGCTGATTTTCAAATCTGCTACGAGGTGGAAATCCAACTTCCTTTTTTTCTCTATGGATAACCAAACTGTCCCACACCATCTGCAGTGACAACACAAGTGTTCTGAGTACATAAATATTTCATCTGTGAATAATGACATTTTCACTTCTTCCTTGGCAATCCTGAGAAATTTTATTTCATCTTTTTCTTATTCTAGTGCACCAAGACCACTGATACTGGCAAGTCTGCTAAGAGCTTCTGTCTGGAAGAGCGCTGGGTTTTATCAAACACGCACAGAGTACAGGGTGTGATGCACCCCCACACACTCATCACCCAGCTTCCACAATTAACACACTTTGCTCATCTCATTCCGTCTGCTTCTCACTCTGGTGCTTGGTTGTGCTTTTGCTGGAGCTCAGATGCTCCTTCTGATCGTACATTCTAGAGCTCAGATGCTCTTTCTGCTGGTACACTCTAGAGCTCAGATGCTTTTTCTGATCGTACATTCTAGAGCTCAGATGCTCTTTCTGATCATACATTCTAGAGCTCAGATGCTCTTTCTGCTGGTACACTCTAGAGCTCAGATGCTCTTTCTGGTGGCACACTCTTTTCCTTCTTCAGTCTGTTAAGATGATGAGTTACAGTAATAGACTTTCTAATGTTAAGTCATCTTGCATTTCTAGGGTAAATTTTGCATTTCTAGGGTAAATTCAAGTTGATCATAAAGATAATCTTTAAGGACATCCAGGTTGGATTGGTTCTTATTTCTCTGAGGATGTCTTGTCTTTCTCTGTGTGATGGTAATATATTTTTTTCTTCTCTCATATTGTCTTTGTCTGGCATTTTCATATCAAAATTAGTCCAGTTTCATAAAGGGTGGGATTTCCTTTTTATCTTCTCTGGAGTCATCTGTGTAAAATTGAAGTGTTCTTAAACAGTTGGCAGAATTCACTTGTTAAACTGTCAGCGTGGTAGCCAGGATAGGTAGCTTTTTCAATTACTATCCATAAATTATTCCCTTTCTGCAGCCGTCTGGGCTTTCTGCTTCCTACTGGGTTACTGCATCCCCCGCCTCCGCTGCCCTAGAGGCACCTGCATCACGCCTGCGGTGCTCTCAGCAGTCAGCCGCAAGTCCCGGCGACTCCTGGACGTGTCTCCGCCACCTCAGATCGTGCTCGCTTCTAGAACGACAGGGGCTGTCCTCCAGTGTTTTAGTTACTTTTCCCCAACCTCCTGCCATCAGACTGGCATTCTTCACAGGAAGTCCTTCTTTCTACAACAGATTTTAAGATGTTCTCTTTACTGGGCAGTGTCCAGGTCTCAGCTCTTTCTGGAAGGTCGCTGGCGCCTTCTCTGCACCTCTGAGCCGCAGTGGGCTGAGGTCCTCCACGCCTGCCAGCTCCCCCATTCTCACGAGGACCACGTCAGTGTACGGTTCACCCTCTATTTGTTTATTTAAGTAGCTGTAGTTTTACTTCCAGGATTGTCAGTTATTTGTCATATTAACCCGATATTCTTGGTTCTGAGGTGCCTCTCTTCATTTAGCCTTTAGCCATCAGAGGGTTGAAGGTGCCTGCATTTGCCTGCTGTTTCCGTGTCTTAGGAGCAGATGCCCTCCACCTGTGGGCATGGTGGGCGCTCTTCCACGGGGTCAGCCTCACTGGGAGCAGAGTTCAAGCTGTCCTCCCGCCCCCCCCCCACCCCTGTCACGTGCCTCCCTGTGCCCTCTCCAACCCCATTCAGAAGCAGGGGCTCCACCCTGGGCTCTCAGGCCATCGGCCCAGTGTCATCCTGAGGGTGTTGTATGCCTGTCCCTGGCAATCTACTTGGCCTCCTCCAGCCTTAACTACTCTCTCAGCCGCCATAAACGACCAGACACTGCTCTGAGTCATCTGTGGACGCCTTGACAAAGACGGTAAGAAGGGCAATGTGCTCATGGGCACCCCAACCCTTTGAGCTCAGAGGAGAAGCCACAGGACTTGAGGTGGGGTCAGATGCGAAGCGGGCGGTGGCAGTGCAGGGTCTGGAGTCCTGTCAGGCCGGGAGAGGACGACCCTCTGGAAGGAGAGGGCTCTACCCACTGTCCCTGGGGGCGGAGGAGCTGCAGGGCTCCCCCATGTCGGGAGGGCTCAGGGCTTGGGGGGTGAAGTCACTCTGTCAGCAAGTGGCTCAAACAGTCAGCTGGAAAGCCCCCTTCCTTTGAGAGAGGGGCCGCAGGTCCTTGCTCCTCACACTCGTCGTGGCTCCAGCAGTGGCTGAGGGCAGGCAGGGCCCTGGCCAGAGTGCCTGTGGTATGGGGCTTCTCTAAGCTCCATCACGGGCACCCACCCCCGCCCTGGTCCTGCTTGGTCTCAGACGTGGCCAAGGGCACACGTTTGCCTCATCACATGGAGGAGGCCTGTCGTGGAGGCGCAAGGGAGCCATAGCTCTGTGATGAGGAGAGCGCTGAACCAAGAGAGTTCTCAGGAGGGGACACAGATGCCACCAAGAATGGGGCCCCGACCTGCGTGCCCCCAGCGGCTGTGGGGAGTGTGTGTTCAGATACAAGGAGAGCCGAGGGGCTGCTGCGCCAAGCCCCTGGAGGGAGAAGCCTGGGGACAGCTTTCTGCCGTGTTTGCAAAGGACAAAGACAACTGCAATCAGCTCCAGGTCTCCGGCAGAGAGTCAAGCGGCGCCCGAAGCCAGGGCCTCCTGGGGCATCCACACGCCCTGGCAGGCTTGCTCCCGAGCCGGGTCCCAACCGGGGCCTGACATCAGAGGCCCACTGTGCCTGTGTCCTCGTGGGCACTGAGGGGCTGATGGCAGGCTGCCTCCCCCGCGCCCACAAAGCCCCATGGCCACGACTTAGTCCAGAGCCGGAGCCTTACCTGGAAGACAGTGAGGATGGCGGCAGGGAAGGTGTCAAAGTTGGTTGTCGGAGTCTCATCCTGGAAGTTGAACCTGAGAAGAACAAGGGTCTTGGACAGGCAGAGGCAGGTCCACTGGGCCCAGGACGGCTGGCACCTGGCGGCTGTGTCTGGGCCAGCAGCCCTTCTTGGGGCCTTTGTGGGGGAAGCAGAGTGGGAACCCAGCAGCACTGTCCCCTGAGCGCTGCCCCTAGGGGGCCCAGCCTCACTTACTGTCCCCCGAAGAGCTGCATGCCCAGCAGAGCGAAGACCACGATGAAGAGGAAGAGCAGGAAGAGCAGGCTGATGATGGACTTCATGGAGTTGAGCAGGGACACCACCAGGTTCCGCAGGGAGCTCCAGTACCTGTGGGGGAAGCCCGGTCTGAGTGCGCCAGGACAGTGGGACCCCGAGGGCCACGCCTGCGGCTTCTGGCACCTCCTGCCCTGAGGGCCCCACACGCACTTTCTTCAGGGGCCCACACCCCATCTGCACTGCAGCCCACCACCTGGCCCAGGGTGACAGCAGAGACTGCACGTTCAGAGCTGGGCTCACGCATACCTCCCACACTGGGTCTCTGGTATCCCTCCTCTGCAGCTACACCTGCCTGCATCCCTCAGCTCCCCTAGGCCAGCACGCAGGAAGTGAGGGCCACAGCTATGCGTCCTAGCCGTGCAGGAGAAGGGGCCACACTGGAGCATCCATCAGTACCACCACCCTCAGCGAGCAGGTTTGCACACAGTCTCAGCAAAGCAGGCTGGGCTTCGGTGCCCCCCAGGGCCCGAGGCACATAGCACGGAGCAGCCCTCCAGGCTCAACCCCCGCTCCATCCCACCCCTCAAATGCTCCTGGGGGCCAGAGACCACGGCCCTCTCATTCAGCTGAACCCCTGTGCCTCACAGGCCCCCTGCAGTCTGCGGATAAGTCTTGCTGCGGGCTTGCTAGGTAATGGGTCCCTCCAGCTGCAACCCCAGAAGAGCCCAAGCCCCAGGGAGACACGCCATGTGCCTCTCTGCCTTAGCACTTGCTGTCCTCCGCCCTGGCCTGGGGAGAGGCCTGGGACATTCCTGAGCCCTCATCCCCAGGGCTGTGTCACAGAGACCCACTACTCTCTTACTGGGTGCGTGAGAGTTAATAAGAAATGGGCTAGAAGACTCCAGAAAGCCTTCTCCTGATGGGCAGGGTCTAGGTCAGGACAAGAGCCACCCACTTTCCAGGAGGAAATAGAGCTGCTAACATGCCAGGCCCACAGCCAAGGTGCAGGCAGCACCGCACCACGTCCTGGAGCCCTGCTCCTGAGGAAGCAGCGGAGGACGCAGGGCAGGTGGCGGGAGCACCCAGAAGCGTCTGTGGGCCAAGCCAGACAGGAGTCCTGTCCAAAACTCCTCCGCATTACACCACCCTGACTTTGAACGGCCTCAGGTGTGGATTTAAAACAGACTAGAAAAGATCTAGTCCAGCCTCCACAGGAGGCTGAGGAAGTCACTGAAGGTGCTTGGAAGCGGGCCACCTGCATAGGCTCAGTCTGGACCATCCCGCAGCCGTCATGAGCTGGGCATGTGTGGCCTCATGCTCCAGGCACCCTGGACTGGGAGCCTCAGAGCCTCAGGGTGGCTCGGGACCCACGGTGGAGTCACTATGTCCATGGCCAGCAGGGTGAAGGCAGCTCTGCTGCTGCCGTGACAGCTGTGGACGGGAGCAGCCCCCTCCCACCGCCACTCGGCATAGAGGGGCAGGTTCAGCCCCCTCATGGGCAGAAGGGAGCAACCTTCCTCCAGGGCTGCAGAGCCAAGTGGGATGAACCTGAACACACGGTCAGGCCCGCGTCCTATCACTGAGGATGGCTGGCAGGGTCAGCCCTGAGTGGAAAAGGCAGGCCTGGGAGTTCAGGTCAGAAGGTCAGAGTCCCGCTGGGGCCAGAACAGCGGCTGCAAGGCAGGTAAGCACACTTGGGGGCAGCAAGATAGGAAACCTGTATCTGTCAACCTGTTTTCTCCATTAACTAGGGAATAGTCACCCTTTGAGGTTGAAAGATGGGCTTGTGGGTTTCCAGACAGGAGCCAGTGTGAAACTGTGGGGAGCAAGCTAATGAGAAAACCAGAAATGCTGGGGCAGTGCTGAGGCTGAAAACAGCCCCCGCGGATAGACGGGCCCCGGGGGCCCAGACGAAATCACGCTGGGCTGCCAGCCTCGCGCTCGCTGCCCCGTGGCTCTTGTCTGTTTACCCAGTGAAAAGCCACAGGAAGAGATTCCGGACAGCTGCGCGCAAGGCCCCTGCCGCACAGCCGTGCGCCCCAGGAGTGGGGCGGGAGTGCCTCGTCCCTGTGCTCCGGGGGCAGCGGGGAGGCCCTGTCTGTGTGCGGGATGTTGGGGAGGCCCTGTCCGTGTGCTCCAGGGCTGGGGGCACAGGCAGCATGGGAGCCAGGCAACACAGGCGCTGCTCCTGGGGACGTGCCCTACCACCCCCAGAGCCGAGGAGGAGGAACTCCCCTCACCGACCCCTCCCCAGGAACTCCCCCTCCAGCCCTGGAGGAACTCCTGCCCACCCCGGAGCACAGGGAATCCCCCCAGCCCTGGAGCACAGGGCCTCCAGCACAGGGAATCCCACCCCCACCCCACCCCCCGCACCCCCAGAGCACACGGACGACAGGAATCCCCTCCCCCCACTCCGGAGCACACAGCAGGAACCACCGCCCCCGCCAGCACATGGACGACATACTTGGTGACTTTGAAGATTCTCAGCAGCCGCAGCGCCCGCAGCACACTGATGCCGAAGGAGGTTCCTGGCTTGATGGCCGCCCAGACCACTTCGAAAATGCTCCCCACAATGACCTGCAACAGAGACAGGATCGGCCCAGGGCAGAGCTGTGGCCATGTCTCTCCGGAAGCATTGGCCCTGGCTCCCTGTCCGAAGCTCAAGCCAGATGAGTCAACATGAGGCAGGGGCCTCCCACGGAGCTCCTGCAGACTCTGGGAGCCACAGACACACCAGGAAGACACAGGACACAGAGCGGGTCTGGCCTGCAGGTTTCTTGGCAAATCTTAAAGACTCCTTGTACATGCCTCCCCTGTGGTTTATCACAGCCAGGTGACCCCTCTGGGCCAGCACACTGCCTCAGACAGCCTTGACTGTTAGGCTGTGTCCACACAGACCAGCAGACTCAGCTTCCTGTAACATCGCCTGTTGGGTCTTGTCCCCTCTGAGACGTTCCAATTCATAACTGTATATTGTCTTCCCCCGAATACTAGGAGCCAGCAAGTGCCTCCAAGGACAGACAGGGACTAGCCCGCCCTCTCGTTTCACCAAGGGTCATCCCGATCGCTGACCGCACTAGTGGACTGGGGCTTGTGGGTCAGAGGCCTGACCCGCCTCCAGTCACTCCCAGCACAGTGAGTCTGGTGCAAGGGACTCAGAAAGGACAGAGCAGTGGGGCTGGAGCACAGCGATCCCTTGCCAACAGTGCCCAAATGGAGTTCCCTCCCTGCCACTGCGCCTTGCTGGGCACACCACAGTCAGCGTGAGTGCTGCGTGCTCCTCACGCGTGTGGTTAATCCTTACTCCTGCTAACCCGGCTTCTGCAGCTGGCGTGGAGAACTCCCCTGTGAACATCAGTCTCCTAAATTCCACTTTGCTGTGTGGCTCACTCATCACCCAAGGTCTGAGTCACTTCCACCCACTTCATACCAACCACAAACACGATCGGCTTGGCATCAACATCCTCACCAAGCCTGAGAAACAGCGACTGATGGGGGCAGTGGCCTCCGCGGGCGAGCACTGGTCCACGGCCTGCGTCCTGCTGTGCTGCCGCACAGCCTTCCGCTGCCTGCCTCCCCAGCCGGGACGCAGCACACCACTCAGAGGACTGCAGACCTGCCCGCAGCTGCCGCGCCCACTATGACCCTACAGAGCAGCAAATGGGATGAGCTCGTCATGTCTGCCCTTGGCACTCCAACCATCACCACCAATCTTTCTCAGCATCACGCGTCCCCAGGGTTGAACGCTGTCATTTTCTAAATCTACTTGCTTCCCACTGTCAGTCTCCCAGTGTATCTCCTACTTTACATTAATCCTCAAAATGTGCTCACCTTGGTTTATAACGTAGGTGGCCTTTCAGATGGTCCCCAACGATCCCACTGCCCGGGGCTCACCCCTTGTCCACCCGTGTGCCCTGGAAGGTAGGTTGGACCTAGTGAGCCACCTTTAGCAAGCAGAACCCAACAAACAGGATGGGATGGCACCTCTGAAAGGAGTTACAGGAAGACCAGGGCTTTGCCTTGGTGCCCTCAGCCCTCTGAGGACAGGGGGGCAGCCTGAGCAGAGGCCCACATGACCAACAGCCACCAGAGTGGGCCTGGAGAATGTGTTCCTGAGGTCTGTCAGCAGCCACGAGCACAAGCTTGGAAGGGGCCCTCACTGAACCTCATGAGGGACCCAACGAGCCATAGGCCGACTGCCAACTGCCAGAATGAGAGGACAGACGCTGGCTGCTTTAAGGCACCAAAGCCTGGGGTGAACTGACACCCAGAAAGGGAAGTCAACATCAACTCTGGAAGCAGGCGCACAGTGCTGCTAAACTAGAAACCCCGCGGGGGGGAGCGGCACAGAGCAGCACGTGAATGAACACCTGGCCCACCCTGAACACATTCCTTCAGGGATTCCGGACTCTGAAGACTCCGCAGGCACGGTCTGCAGCAGGGTGAGGGAGTCATGGGAGACTACGGAGGGGAGCAGGCAGAGAGCCCCACGGGGCCCACAGCCACACGGACAGCAGGAGGCGTGCCTCCCGCGCTGGGGCTTGGCCGGGATGCGTCCACGCAGCCAAGAGGAGGGGCGCTGAGGGAAGCGCTGTTAGGTACACAGAGGCCACAAGTGGCTGGCTGGGAAACTGCTCAGCCTCTCCAGAACAAACGAGGCCGTGTTTAGAGATGCCATGCCATTTGAGTCAGTGCTAATGAGGTGGATGAATCGAGAGCCTATTATACGGAATGAAGTAAGTCAGAAAGAGAGAGGAAAATATCCTGTATTAATACAAGCATAAATAGAATCTAGAGAGCTGGGGCTGATGAGCCTATCTGCCGGGGAGCACTGGCGATGCAGACAGAGAGCAGACCTAAGGGCGCTGTGTCACCCGCATATCTGAGGCTGCTGATTCCCCCATAAGGGTCATTCCAGCTTGTGATTCACCCAACCCAGCATTTTGCACGATGTACTCTACATATATGGAGAAGGAAATGGCAACCCACTCCAGCATTCTTGCCTGGGAAATCCCACAGACAGAGGAGCCTGGTGGGCTACAGTCCATGGGATTGCAAGAGTCAGACAAGACTTGGTGACTAAACCAGCACCCCTCTGCATATACGTTAAATAAGCAGAGTAACAACATACAGCCTTGATGTATTCCTTTCCCAATTTTGAAACAGTCTATTTTTCCATGTCTGATTCTAACTGTTGCTTCTTGATCTGCATACAGATTTCTCAGGAGGTAGGTAAAGTGGTCTGATATTCCCATCTCTTTAAGAATTTTCCAGTTTGTTGTGATCCATAGTCAATGACCAACCTAGACAGCATATTATAAAGCAGAACCATTACTTTGCCAACAAAGGTCTGTCTAGTCAAAGCTACGGTTTTTCCAGTAGTCATATATGGATGTGAGAATTGGACCAAAAGGAAAGCTCAGAGCCAAAGAATTGATGCTTTTGAACTGTGGTGTTGGAGAAGACTCTTGAGAGTCCCTTGGACAGCAAGGAGATCCAACCAGTCCATCCTAAAGGAGATCAGTCCTGGGTGTTCACTGGAAGGACTGATGCTGAAGCTGAAACTCCAATACTTTAGTCCACCTGATGTGAAGAGCTGACTCATTGGAAAAGACCCTGATGCTGGGAAAGATTGAAGGCAGGAGGAGAAGGGGATGACAGAGGATGAGATGGTTGGATATCATCACCGACTCTACTGACATGACTTTGAGTAAACTCCAGGAATTGGTGAAGGGCAGGGGAGCCTGGGGTGCTACAGTCCATGGGGTTGCAAAGAGCTGGACACGACTGAGCAACTAAACTGAACTGCACTGATAGTCAATGAAGCAGATATTTTTCTGATCCAGTGGATGTTGCCAATTGGATCTCTGGTTCCTCTGCCTGTTCTAAATTCAGCTTGTACATTTAGAAGTTCTTGGTTCACATACTGTTGAAGCCTAGCTTGAGCATTATCTTGCCAGCATGTGAAATGAGCACAAATGACAGAAACTGAAGAGGAACTGAAGAGCCTCATGAGGAAAGTGAAAGAGGGGAGTGAAAAGCTGGCTTAAAACTCAACATTCAAAAAGCGAAGATCATGGCATCCAGTCCCATCACTTCATGGCAAATAGATGGGGGGGAAACGCCAACAGTGACAGACTTTTTTTCCTGGGCTCCACAATCACTGCAGATGGTGCAAGCCAAAGTCGCTCAGTCATGCCCAGTCATGCTCACCTCTTTGCAACCCCATGGACTGCATAGGCCAGCATATGGAGTGGGCAACCTTTCCCTTATTCAGGGGATCTTCCAAACCCAGGGCTCGAACCCAGGTTTCCTGCACTGCAGGAAGATTCTTTACCAGCTGAGTCACAAGGGAAGCCCAAGAAAGCTGGCTTGAGTAGCCTCCAGCAGATCTTCCTAACCCAGGAATCGAGCCAGGGTCTCCTGCGTTGCAGATGGATTCTTTACTAACTGAGCTATCAGGGAAGTCCTGCAGATGGTGACTGCAGCCATTAAATTAAAAGACGCTTGTTCCCTGGAAGAAAAGTTATGACAAACCTAGACAGCATGTTGAAAAGCAGAGGCATCACTTGCCAACAAACCCAAAGCTGTTTTTTCCAGTAGTCATGTATGGATGTGAGAGTTGAACCATAAAGAAGGCTGAGCTTTGAATAATTGATGCTTTTCAACTGTGGTACTGGAGAATACTCTTGAGAGCCCCTTGGACAGCAAGGACATCAAACCAGTCAATCCTAAAGGAAATCAACTCTGAATATTCATTGGAAGGACTGATGCTGAAGCTGAAGTTTCAATACTTTGGCCACCTGATGTGAAGAGCTGAATCGTTGGAAAAGATCCTGATTCTGGGAAAGATCAAGGGCAGAAGGGGGAAACAGAGGATGAGATGGTTGGATGGTATCATCAACTCAATGGACATGAGTTTGAGAAAACTCTGGGAGATAGTGAAGGACAGGGAAGTCTAGTGTGCTGTGGTCCACGGGGTCACAAAGAGCCGGACACAACTGAGTGACTGGACAACACCGTGGACGTGGGGCAGGGTGGCAGGAAGGAGAGGATGCCACGAACGGAGAGAGGCACGGAAGCGTATGCATCACCTTGTGTAAGATGGACAGCCAGTGGGGATCTGCCGTGTGGCTCAGGGAACTCAAGCTGGGGCTCTGTGACAACCAGAGGGTGGGACAGGGTAGGAGCTGGGAGGGAGGTGCAAGAGGAAGGGGACACATGTATACTTACGGCTGATTCGTGTTGATGTGTGGAAGAAACAAACACAATATTGTAAAACAATTATCCTTCAATTAAAAATAAATAAACTTTTTAAAAAGAGAGAGATGACATGGTCTAAAAATGAAGCCAAAGGCACAATAGTGTCTGGTATGCAAGATCCCAAATGATGAAAGATGGGTCTCAGAGCACATTCCGTGACTTTCTAGCCTTTCAAAGGGATGTATGGTGAGACTCCAAATGGGCCCACAAGTCCTTTCCTCTCCAGGACGTGGAAGGGTGTTGACCTTGGCCATCTCAGCAGCAGCTCAGGCCAAGGAGGCTGATCCCCAAGAGCGCTGTAGGCACGGCTTCCGTCCAACAGAGGGAAACACAGGAAGACACGCCACAGTACACTCTAAAGGATTATACGTGCAAAAGCATCACCAGCTCGGGTCAAAGTGCAGAAAACAGAATGAGGCTTTCGGATTCCCCAAACTCCACTAAATATGAAGCAGGTCAAGGAAACCTCAGCTAGAATGCTTACCACTTTTAAGGAAAGAAGACCAGGGGCTCCCACACCTAGAACCAGGAAAGGGGACCAGGGGGCTCCCAGGCCTAGAACTAGGAAAGGGGACCAGGAGGCAACCAGACTTAGAACTAGGAAAGGGGACCAGGAGGAGCCCAGACTTAGAACTAGGAAAGAGGACCAGGGGGCCCCCAGACCTAGAACTAGGAAAGGGGACCAGGGGGGAGCCCAGACTTAGAACTAGGAAAGGGGGCCAGGGGGAGCCCAGACTTAGAACTAGGAAAGAGGACCAGGGGGCTCCCAGACCTAGAACTAGGAAAGAAGACCAGGGGCTCCCATACCTAGAACCAGGAAAGGGGACCAGGGGGCTCCCAGATCTAGAACTAGGAAAGGGGACCAGGGGGGAGCCCAGACTTAGAACTAGGAAAGGGGGCCAGGGGGAGCCCAGACTTAAAACTAGGAAAGAGGACCAGGGGGCTCCCAGACCTAGAACTAGGAAAGGGGACCAGGGGGGAGCCCAGACTTAGAACTAGGAAAGGGGGCCAGGGGGAGCCCAGACTTAGAACTAGGAAAGAGGACCAGGGGGCTCCCAGACCTAGAACTAGGAAAGAAGACCAGGGGCTCCCACACCTAGAACCAGGAAAGGGGACCAGGGGGCTCCCAGACCTAGAACTAGGAAAGGGGGCCAGGGGGAGCCCAGACTTAGAACTAGGAAAGAGGACCAGGGGGCTCCCAGACCTAGAACTAGGAAAGAAGACCAGGGGCTCCCACACCTAGAACCAGGAAAGGGGACCAGGGGGCTCCCAGACCTAGAACTAGGAAAGGGGACCAGGGGGAGCCCAGTAACTGGGGATCCCAGTAACAGGAGGGAAAGGGGCAGGACACAACTTTTGAAAGAATGGCATAGCTCATGGACACAACATAAACCAGTTAGAATCAAATGGGACCAAGAAGGCAGACAAGACTAAGCCTTGAGCTTCAATCAGCACGTGAAACGACACACCCAGGCACCACGACAGTTCTAAAGCGCTGTCAAAAGACCAAGGAGTGGGCGGTGGCCCACACCCTGGAAATCTCCACTCCTTCCCAAAAATAGCTGGAACAATTCTCCCACCCATTAGCATATAAAATTATTCAGCCTATAAAAACTAACCACACCACCTTCCGTGGGCACACTCACCCTCTGCGATGGCCCACACGGTAGAGCGTGCTTCTCTCTGAATCTGAACAAATCCACTTCTTACCTATCACTTTGTCTCTCACTGAATTCTTTCTGTGATGTTACATCAAGAACCTGAGCTTCATTAGGTCCTGAAACCAGGTACCGTGGGCTTTGGTTGGGTTTGTGTCCGGCACTTGGGTTCAAGTCCCAATCTGAGGTAAAAGGTTTCAATCCCAGACCTAGAACTCAGAAAGGAGAGCAAGGGGATTTCAGACCTAGAACTAGGAAAGCGGACCAGGGGATCCCAGACCTAGAACTCGAAAAATGGACTGGAGGATCCCAGACCAAGAACTAGGAAAGGGGACTCAGGGGGCACCCAGATCTAGGACTAAGAAAGAAGACTCAGAGGGCTCCAGACCAGGAAGCAGGAAAGGGACCCAGGGCACCTGGACCTAGAACTAGCAAAGGGGACCAGGGGTTCCTAGACCTGAGAACCAGTCAGGGATTCTCCCAATATTTGCTGGACTCTAACCAGCCCTTCCGTATGTCCAGGGTCCCCATTTTGAACAGGAAGCTGTAGAACAGCTGCCCCTGCCCAGCCTCCACTGTATGCGGGGCATGGGCCTGAGTACCTTGTCTCTCATGTTTCATGGCTCTAAGATCTAGAGAAACTGTGGAGCCTCAGCCAGACCTGGGTCCAATTTGGATGATGAGATTCTGCCTTTGAGCTGATGCTGCAGTAGAGTGAGGCGGGGAGTGGGGAGCATGGCTGAGTGTATCTTACACGGGAAGAAGCTAGATCAGCAGACCGTGGCAGGCAGCCCCGAGGACGGCCCGCACGGACCCCTGGATCCTGGTAACAGTCTTCCCCACGAAAGGTGGGCTGGCCTATTGACTCCTCCTGACAGATACAATGGCACAGCTGGCAGCTGGTTCCCCTGCAACTGCTTCCTGCAGCCTCTCTCTGGCACTCACGTCGTGAGTTACGGCATGGTGAGGACACTTGAGCAGCCCACGGAGAGGCCGCGGCTGTGGGGGGCACGGCCAGTGACCCATGACAAGCCAGTCTTTTCAACAGTCTCTAGTGGGCCTGAACGTAACCCTCCAGTCCTAATCAAGCCTCAGGCTGGCTGCACCTCTGGCTTCAGCTGGACTGTGACCTCGTGAGGGACCCCAGGCCACAGGTACCCTGTAAAGCCACACCTGGACACCTGACCCTTAGGAACTGTGAGATAATAGATACTTGCTTTAAGCTGATAACCAGGACTTCCCTGGTGGCTCAGACGGTAAAGTGTCTGCCTACAA
This sequence comes from Bos taurus, assembly GCF_002263795.3. Classification (NCBI taxonomy): domain Eukaryota; kingdom Metazoa; phylum Chordata; class Mammalia; order Artiodactyla; family Bovidae; genus Bos; species Bos taurus. Next base: position 106,813,357 of record NC_037338.1, on the reverse strand, counting down.
TGCGGGAGACCTGGGTTCCATCCCTGGGTCGGGAAGATCCCCTAGAGAAGGAAATGGCAACCCACTCCAGTACTCTTGCCTGGAGAATCCCATGGATGGAGGAGCCTGGTGGGCTATAGTCCACGGGGTCACAAAGAGTCGGACACGACTGAGCAACTTCAGTTTCACTTCCACTTCACTTACACTTTAAGCTGATAAGTTCTGGAGTAATTGTTAGCTTCTGTGAAAATTATTCCGTCCTGGGACCTACCCGGTTCCCAGATGACCATCACTCTGAAGGCTCCTCCCCGACTGGGTCCCCTCTGCCTACATACACCAAGCTTTCTCTTTTCCTTTGTAACCAAGAAGGCAAAGGAGCAGAAGTGTTGGCTGCTCCCAACCATCCACCAAAGTCACAGGTACCCACGAGCCCGAGAGCGCCGAGGCAGCCGTTGCCTTCCCCGCGCAGGCGCAGGCAGTGCGGCAGGTGTGCGACCACCGCATGGGCTCCAGTGCGGACCATCCTGCATACGAGCTGGGCAGCCCTGTGCCCATCAAAGAGTGTCCCCCGACACTCATGCGTGAAGCGAGTCGTGAGGGCCCGACACACGCACGGACCACACCTGTCGGCTGCGCCGCGTCACGGAGAGGAAAAGGCAAACTCCACCACAGGCCGAAGCTTCCCTTTGCGCAAGGCCCAGCCTCCCTGCCTGGCTACTGAGAAGGCTGCAGAAGGGCAAGGCCTCCCTGGGCTGAGGCATGGCCGCTTCTCGCTCAGGCCCTCCCCAGGTCAGAACTCCACCGTGCGCAGGTGTCAACGGTGCCCATCCTCGGGCTCTGGGGCCAGCACAGGGCAGCACCCTGCACAACGGCAGGGCCCAGGGAAGGGGCTTCCTCGCCGCCCAGGGCCTGTGCTCGTCCACGGTGAGCCTCAGAAGCACCTGCCTTCCAGGCCTCCCGCACTGCAGAGGCTGCTGAAGGGACCTGGGCCCACTGCTCCCCTCCAGCCTCCCAGGAAAATCTGGTACATGTGTCCAGGTCTGCCCAGGCCAGACTCGCAGGATAGGGTCAGGACCACAGCCTCCTTGAGCCTCCACGGGATAGCAGCAACACATTTAGAAGATCATCTACCGAGCACGGAGGAAGCCACAGAGGCTTGAGCTGATCTTGGGACTGCAGACAGGTCAGGACGGGAATGAGGCTGCCCCGTGGCCGACGCCGGCACAGGTAAGGACCAGACCAGGACGGGCCTCCCCTGTCGGCACGCTGCCTTTCCCACCTGGGGGCATCAGTCCCCCAACCCAGCTCTGTTCCAGACCCCAGATCCCACTGGGTTTGGCGCTGTGGAGGCGGGCTGCGCGTGCTCTCAGGCCAGGACACGGTGGGCCCACCTGGACCCACCGCAGGCATCCCTGATGAGGCGGCTTACTCACCCCGAAATCGAAGCAGTTGAAGGAGGACCGGAAGTAGCTCCTGGGCCCCAGGCCATACATCTTCAGGGACATCTCTGTGAGGAAGAGACCCAGGAAAACAAACTCTGCAAAGTCTAGGAGAAGCCGGAGAAGAGGGGGATTAGCTCGCGGCCTCCTCCCGCCTGGCTCAGTCCAGACCGGAGGACACCAGACCTCTGGGCCGATCCAGGGGGCAGCTTCCAGGCCTGGTCTGTGGCTCTGAGCTCCAGCCTCAGCCCAGGACAAAGCAGCGAGCAGAGGACGTGACGCAGAGAGGTGCTCCTTCCAGCTTGCGAGGCGAGTGCCCAGGCTCCCAGGACCAGGTTCAGGAGTGAGTCTAGGTCAAGGGCCCAAGTCTCCCAGAGGACTTAGGTGGTCAGGCAGGAGGCGCCCAACCCCCTGGAGATGCTGGACGGCTGTGGACCCTTCCTTCTCCCTTCAGTCTCATTCCCTGATCCACACACCAACTGCAACTGGAGTCCCTCTGTGAGGACCCTGGGCCAGAACGCCAGTTTCTCTGCAGGGACCGCCCTGACCCTCCTGGACTCACAGCACCATGTCTGGTTTTAACTCTGTCCACAGGCTCACCCCACTAAAGGAGAGCATCCTGACCACCCAACACCCGCAGACCCCCATAGTACGAGTCTCCCAGGAGGCACCCACACTTGCTCGGGGCTCTGGGGAGTCACATAGGACCCCTCTAGGTGTGGTGCCTTCAGCTCCCTGCAGGCTGGGCCCGGCAGGTGGCAGTAGAGAGCAGGGCCTGCTTCAGCCCAGGGACCCTGCCACTGGCAGCGCTGACCCTGCTGCAGGACTGAAGCGAGGCCACACTGGACCTGAGGGTCATCCTGGGAATTCAAGGCACAGAGACACTACTCCAACCCAGCCTGAGCAGAAGGCAGGGTCAGAACAGGAAGAACCGTCCAGAAGCTGTACAAGACCGCAGACTGCAGGAGACACAGCCAAGTTTAGCCCCTGACAGGCTGGCCAAACCAGGAATTCCAGGGATCAGAACAAGGTCACTGTTCTTGATCCTCCACCCAAAGCTGGAATCCATGCATCATTTCAGACAGTGAGCCAAAGGCACTGTGGCCTCTGACCCCAGAGCATGGGGCCAGGGAAGCAGTGGAGCGTGAAGGGCAGAGCCCCCACAGGCCAGGGACACAGGGGTCAGGCCACCAGGCAGTCACCCGCGTGGTGGCCCCAGGGCCTCTGCATCCAGACTGGTTGGGAGACTGGCCCTCAAGCAGCTTCTGCTCAAACAGAAGGTGGAAGAGAGGGTCACACACGTCCTGCCCTCCGTGTGCACCCTGAAACTGCTCTCCCCCGTGTGCTGCACAGACACACAGGCCTCCCCAGGCAGCTCTGCAGCAGCTGAGACCCCAGACAAGCAAAGACACCACTTCCACTGCCCACTGGGCAGCATGCATCACAGACGTGTGATGGTGCATACGGCCCAAGAAGGTCTCGGGTAGGCGACCCGGGCACATGCACAATCACCACCTGCCTGGCCTCTGAAGCCAGTCCAAATGCCAGCAGGGTACCCAAGCCATGCCCGGGATGAGTAAGGCGATGGAACAGCAGCCCTCCTGGAGAAGCCATGTGAAGGCTGTGCCCTGAGTCCAGCATGGAACATGAGCCCCTCGGCCCCTGCACTCCAGGGCCCCATGAGAGGAGCTCAGGTCTTGGAAGGAGAGACCGCAGAGACAGGGCTCCTAGCTGCCCCACCCAGACCTTGGAGCTGAAGCTACCCAGTGGCCCATCTTGCTCCCAGGAGATCAAAGTGGGAGCCCTTTATTGGAACCAGCCCAGGAAGTGCTGAAAGGGAAGCTTTCCAAGAAAGGGGGCACCTGGAACACAGCCTCCACAACATGCCCACTCCTTTCCTCTCCCAAGGAAGAGACCCTCAACTTCATATGCTCAGCCTCCCGTCAGAGGCCAAGAAAGGGCATCCACATGTTCCTTCCTAAAGTATGCATTCAGCTTGCAGGCCCTTGCGCTGCCCTGAGCTGACCCCAGAGACAGCTGACCCCTCCCTCCAGGAGATCATGGGCTAGGGGAGCAGAGCAACTACATTACACAATGTCTGCGTTATAACAGGAAGACAGCAACTGTGGGGACACAGGGACAGAGGAGAGGGTGGCCAGGTCCATCCTGCCAGGCCCAGGGGTTCACGGCATGACAGCATCCACTCCCAGGCCCCCTTCACCATCTGAGCATCAGTCTCGGGGTCCTTAGTGCCTCGGAGGTGGTGCATTTGACAGGCGGACAGCGAGGTGCATGGCCAGCCTCAGGCCAGGGCCCCGTGGTGAGCTCTGATGGAGCTAGTCCTAATGGGAGCCCCCACTTCTGCCTCTGCCTCCTGCAGGCCTGCCCTCCTGGACTGGGTCAGCCCGCCTCAGCTTCAGCCCAGCACTGAGCAGATGCCTCCAGACCCAGCAGAGGCCACCCCTCCCTCCAGCCATTTTCCCTGGGGGATGCTGATGAACGCAGGCGTTTCCAGGAAACCACAGAGAAGATGAGGCAGCGAGGGGGCAGATTTGCAGCCAGGGACGCCTGTGGCCCGGTCAGCACATAGGTACTTCCAGCCTCATGCTCCTGCCATCAGACACGCAACCAGGCCGTGCAGGCCCCCTCCAGCCCACTTAGTGGGCAAATCTCCAGGAAACAGGAGCAACCACAAGACAGACCGGATACCGCTGGCTTCTTGCAGGAAGAAAAGGCCTCGCGAGAAGCCCCAGGGAGCAGCCACACTACTGCCCGAGTGAGGAGGAAGCCCTGTCTGCCCAGCCCCTGCCCAGCGCCCAAGGGTGGGTACCACCGCCTGAGGACTCAAGGAGACACTGAATTCAGTCCCAAGCCAGGTCCCACACCAAGTCTTGAGCCCAGGACACATGAATCAGGGGCAGGGCGCCGGGCTCAGTGCACACGCTTTGATTCCTTAGCCCGCCCTCCCCACCTGGGAGCCAGCCGGGGCCCCTCCTGCTTCTCCTCTCTCTGCCCTTTCCCATCATGCCAGCAACGGATTGCAATTGAAGTCTGGGAAACAGCCTGGAGCCAGCCCCCAACACAGCCCTCCCCAGCCACATTTTCAAGTGACCCGGGGAGCCATCCATCCAGAGCCCAAAAGAACCCAGCAACAGCAGCCCAGGCTCCTGGTCAGAGCTGCCTAGGCTCCGTGTGGCTGGTCCGCTGGGGGCCAGAACTGGGAGCCAGGAGGGTTCTCTGGAGAAAGGCTTTCTTGGGCATCTAGGTGGCTGCACACACGCAGGGAAAGGGAGATGGAAAGGAAGAGAGGGAGGCAAGTGTGGAAGCTCAGAGCAGGCTGTTTCCAGATGAGGAACTAACACGAGCAGGCTGAAGGCGCTGACCTCGGGGAAGGGGCAGGAGGGGCTCCTGACCGCAGGACAGAAATCATTCATGCAGTGTCTCTGGAGCTCTCGTGAGGCAAAACGAACAAACATGACCTTCTGTTGCACGTGCCCTGCAGGGCCCTTGGGCGTGAAGGAACCTGGGCCCTGGGAAGGGGCCTCAGCTCTTCACCTCCTTGGAGGTGTAACCAGGGCCAGACAGGTCACGACCCAGAGCCCCTGCTATGTCCTCAGGCTCATGGACACGTTTGTAAGTAATCCCTGGTCATGGACACGTCCAGATTCACCCAACCAAGAAGACACAGAAACAACCAGAAGAGCCCTGGGAGACCCCTGGGAGCCAAGACTCTTTCTCCTCAGGAATCCAGGGCGGACGCATCACTCGGTCCCTGGGTCGAAAGCCCTTAGGGCAGGAGACATCATCCCGGTTCCCCAGACCCCTCCCTCGTTTCCCACTACACTGACGGACGGGGTCTAACCAGACCAGCCCAGCCTCCTGGAACCTGGGCCAGGCCTGGGCACAGTCAGGCCTCCAGCAGAGACCCCCGGGGCACTTTGGTCGGCACAGGGGTCCTACCCAGGGCATGCCAACGCCACAGGCTGTGGGCCGGAAGTGGTTCGGAGGAGGCGGGGCCCGGGAGGCGGGGCCCGGAGGCGGGGCCAGCTACGTACACAGCGCCGTGGTGAGCCGCTGGGGCTGCTGGTAGTGCACCATGGCCACGCACAGCGTGTTCAGGGCCACCACACACAGCACCACCCAGTAGAAGCTCTGCGCCTTCACCAGGCGCCGGATGAAGAACCGGAACATCTTCTCCTTCCTGCGGAAGTATGACGAGCTCTCCGTCTTCCCACTCTTGAGGCTGGCTCGGGCGAAGGGGGACCCTGCAGGAACAGGGGGCTCGCTGAGGGTGTGGGTGACCAGCAGGTCCCAGGGCACACTCTCCCTCCGCCAGTGTGAGCCCTGCAGACGCACCCGCAGAGCATGTGTCCCCCATCCCACAAGGACACTTGCCCTGGCCTGGCTCAGGGCGCCTGTTTCCATCCCAGGCGCCACGTGTGTCAGACCCACAACCAACATTGTGCTAAAGGCCCCTGCGCCCCCTGGAGTGGGTCCTGGCCACACCCCTGCTTCCCAAATGAGGGAACCAAGAGCCTGGGTAGTCTCCATACCTGCTGGGCTCCGGCTGGGAGGCCTGCATTGAAACAGGCCTCTGGTCCCCAGCGCCCCAGCCACCTTACAGGAGGGTAGTCCCCGTGCTCCCAGGCCACTCTGATTTCTGGCATCACCTGGGGAGTCCTGTCGTTTCTGGCCTTTCCTCCCTCCGTAGCTCCAGGGCCAAGAGCCACTGACCACCCGCTTTTCTAGGAGTTGTCTTGGAACACAGCCAAGCTCCTTCACTTGTGTCTGGCTTGGCTGCAGACCGTGGCCCACAGAGCCCAGAAAGTCTGCCCAGGAAGCTGCTCCTCTGTACCCACTCACCTGCCAGACCCAACTGCCCTCGCCCGCTCCTGTGCCCACAGCCCCTGCACTGCCCCCAGGGGAGTGCCTTCCCCCCAGCTCCTTCTCAGCTCCGAGGTCACCCTTCTCTAGGCTCCAGTAACAGGCCTCAGTGCCCCAAAAATCACACCCTGTACCAACTGCACTGCGTAGGCTTACCAGTCTGTTCTTTGCCTGAGCCCCAGATCAGACTGAGCTCTGGGGGGCACGGCTTCCCTCTGCACCCCCAACCCCTTGTGCCATGTGACAATTGCATGAGCGGACTTCATGGGTGCCTGGAGGCTCTGAGTGCCCCCGAGTGCTCAAACACAGGTGGCTCTGAACACCTGGCCTAGCCGCATCCCTGGGGAAGAAGCATGTGTGCATGTTACACGACGGCAGGCGTGTTTGCACAGGGGTGTGTGCGTGTGCAGACTCAAGAGCGTTTCAGGCTGGCGTCTTCTTGGACTCACTAAATGAAGACGGGCTGAGGCCTCTGGGGCAGCTGCATCACACAGAGACGCTGTGCGCCAGACACACGGCAGGTGAAGAGCACCTGCCAGTCAGCCCTTGTGGGGGTGAGCAGGGCCGTAATGGGGAATTCCCAGCACGCTAGATGCCACACCCACACCCCATCCACACCTGCGGAAGACACTGTTCCATCGCAGCCTCTGGCTGAGCCAGGACACAGCTCCCAGTCCATGACCTGACACCAGCCAATGCCAAGTCCTCGTGACTGGCTCATTCAACAAAATCTCTTGCCCATGGTGCACTGGGATGCCCCAGAGGGATGGTATGGGGAGGGAGGTGGGAGGGGGGTTCAGGATGGGGAGCATGTGTACACCCGTGGCGGATTCATGTTGATGTATGGCAAAACCAATACAATATTGTAAAGTAATTAGCCTCCAATTAAAATAAATAAATTTAAATTAAAAAAAAAAAAATCTCTTGGCCAATCTTGCCAAGGGTTGCAAAATGCCAAGGCCACAGCCAGACACACCCACTGCCTCCTCCAAGACAGCCATGGGGCAAAGAGGGAAGACAGGGACCCAATACAGACAAGGAGAGGCCTGCACACAGGCAGAGCCCACACAGAGCCACTGGGGAACCCACACACTCAAAATCCCCAGACACTGCCATTTACAAACAGAGTCACACACACGTGCTGCACAGCACACCCCAATGCTGACCACACCCCCAAAGACACACTCAGATTCACACAGGCGCACTCTGGGAAGGCAGGTCAAGAGAACATGTGACTCAAGAAAGGCGCTTTGTGCGTGCACGTGGCCAGTAGGACAAGCAACACGCTCCCCAGGAGACTCCCTGCTGGACGAGCCCCGTGAGGCCAGCTGGCCCCACCCAAAGAGGGCCTCAGGGCTGCTGTCCTCTCACACCCCCGGGACCATGGGGCCTCAGGGTGTCCCGGGCTGGGTCCCCGAGGACAGGCGGCATTTCCCACGAACAGCGCCTGTATGCTCACAGCAGCTCTTTGGTGAAAGGAAGGGTCTGCAGTAGAAGTGAAAATGTGTCACAGTCAGAATCCCTGCTTTGGGTGGAAGCGTGCAACGTCGGGACTTCTAGGCTTTGTCGTTTTCCAGGTCCCACTTAATCAGCACATATTCTTCATGATAAAAAAGGCTTATTTCACAAAAAATACACATTTTCAAGCTAGGGGGCAGTTGAGAATGAATGAACTATGGATGACGGCAGAATTAAGCCCAGCTGGAATGACATGGGTGCCTGGGCACACGTGGGGTCTTGGCACTGTGCCCAGGCAGGGTCTCATCAGCCAACATAATGCCTGCGTCAGCCCCACTTAGCACCATCCCTTCGATGACTGCCCTGAGTGGGGCAGAGAACACAGGACAACCATGACCTGCCCCTGCCCCCACCATCCCACCAGGGCACAGGCCACAGATCACAGGTGACAGGCAGGCAGTACAGGACGCGCCTGCTCAGCGGCTGCATTCCCTGGTATGGCAGGCAGAGTGATGTGGACTGGACACCAGGCGTGTGGACGTGAACCCTGTCCACCCAATAGGCACGTGCCTGGTACATCCTCGCAGCTGAAGAGTCCTCACTGGAAACAGATATGGGGTCTCATGGGGTTCTGGGGGTTAAGGAAAGCCATGCAGGCTGACCCATCAGGCCTCAACCAGCAGCCAGCATGGAGCTGGGGGGAACCCAGGAGGTGCCAGGCCCTATATCCAGACCCGAGGGAAGCAGACCACCTGTAGAGCCTGAGGCCCCGAGTGCAAGGAGACCCTTGGGCTCCGCTGGGGACTTGGAGCAAAGTCTACAGGGTCCCAGATATGGCACAGAGCTAAAACAACCAAAATAAAACAAAGAGAGAAAATAAAACTCCTCCCAAATCATTCAGCAGATGAGAGGAAAGAAGTTCACTCTTAAAAACCCAAACTAGGAGCCTGAAGATGCAGCAACGCAATGTCTTAGATAAACATATACAGGAAGTATAAGGAGGGAGAAATCAAAGGAAAAGGCTGAGAGACACAAAGGAGCAAAGGAAGAGGTAACACAAAGTAACAGGAATTCCAGGAGCAAAAAGAAAAAGGAAAGGAGGTTAAATAACTGGACAAATGGAAAAAAAATTCCTCGAGTAGGAAGACCTGAGCTGCAGGCTGAGAGGCCCCCTGGGCTTCAGACCCCAGGCAGAGGGCATTCCAGGCGGGGCCATATCTGCAACCAGGACACTAGGAACAGGACAGTGATCCCCACAGAACAAGAGAGAACAACCACAGCAGCAAAAGCTCTCTTGTCCTGAGAACAACAGAGGACGCCTGAGCGTGTGCAGAAGCCAGTCACTCACCCACACGCCGCCCAGCGGAGCACTGAGAGACAGCAGAGCCCAGACGGAGCGAAACCCCGTGGGACACAGAGACTGCAGAGGAGACAGCACCCGCGCGGCCGCGCAGTGCAAAGGCCAGGCAGGCCTATGCCTGCCCGGGGTGACCACAGGGCCTGCAGACACAGGAAGTAAGTCCCCAAGACATCTCCCACCAGGAGTGGGGAACAAGGAGGGAAACGCTGCAAATACTTACTGGGCTGAGGGTGGGGCAGAGGCATGAGAAATCCAGCAACTCAGTTATGGAAACACCACACCCTGGTGGTAAGAGGGTAGAAAAGCATGAAAATAGGAAAGCAAATGTTTCTAATTCTGGGAGCAGGGATGGAACGTCATCATTTGTGGAACATAAGCAGGAAGAATCGGAAATTAGCAGAGGGGAGATCATGATGAACAGCAGCCTGGTCAAAGAGCAAAGCAGGAAAGAGAGAGACCACAGTATCACACATCGACACCAAATATCAAAGGAGGAGGAGGAGGAGGAAGTCACGGACACCAACCCTTACACTAACCAGGCTGGACTCCCCCATTGGGAACAGAGACCATAAGACTGGGTTAAAAAAAGCAAAACCCAGCTAAATGTTGTTTGTAAGAAGAACATTTAAAATACTTAATGTCATAAAGAGTTGAAAATGAAAGGAAAAGCAAAGATACCAAGCAATGCGAACTAAAACCCAAAAATAATGGTAGTAATGAAAAGTAAGACATTTGCTGGCAGACAAGGAATTGTCCAGTGGAGGAGGTAAATGGATAAAGAAGGTATTGTGTGATGATCAAACACATGCTCACAAAGAAGATGTAACAGCCATAAAAATATATAGCAGCCAAATATGTAAACAAAAGCCATGAGACATACACAAGAAAGCATCAGGAAAATGCCAGTCGAAACCACAAGACTTAGCACCTCACACTTGTCAGGATGGCTGCTTCCAAACAGACAAAAGACAGTGTTGCTGAGAACACGGAAAAATTAGACCTTTGTGCTCTGTTGATGGGAACGTGAATGGAGAACAGCACTGTGGCTCCTCAGAAGTGAAAACTAAAACCACCTGATGACCCAGCAAGCTGGCTGCAGGGAGACTAGCTCTAGCTCTGGCTCTCTATCTTGGGCTTCCCAGGTGGCAGTAGTGGTAAAGAATCCACCTGCCGACGCAGGGGACGTAAGAGATGCAGATCCAATCCCTAGGTTGGGAAGATCCCCTGGAGGAGGGCAGACAACCCACTCCAGTGTTCTTGCCTGGAAAATCCCACAGACAGAGGAGCCTTGCGGGCTACAGCCCACAGGGTCACAAAGAGTCAGACACGACTGAGTGAGCACAGCATGTATTTGCATCTATAGAAAGAAAGGTCTCCAAAATAACTGAAATCAGGATCTTGAAGAGATCCGAGCTCTCCCATGTAAACTGCAGCACAATTCACAGCAGATAAGACATGGAAACAACCTAACTGCCCGCCGACAGCTGAGTGGACAGAGAAAATGTGATCTATACATACCACAGAATACTCTTCAGCCCTAATAAGGAAGGAAATCTGGCAATATGTGCCCACATGGATGGGCCTTGAGGATGTCATGCCAAGTGAAATGAGCTACATTCAGAAAGACAAATACTTCATGAATGACTGCACTCAGATGAGGGATCTGAAATAGTGAAATCCATTAATCCAGAGACGGGACAGTGGTGACCAGGGGCTGCCGAGTGGGACTGGGGAGTTGTGAACAGGAACAGAGTTCCAGTGAAGTGGGATGGACAAGCTCTGCAGACCTGCTGCCCAGCGCAGCACCTGCGGTCAACAGTAATCCACCGCACACTTTAAATGTAGGAGGACGGATCTCATGATGTGTTCCGATCATACACACACACACACACACACACACACACACACACACACAATTTTAAGAAAAAAATACAAAAGAAACTTATTAATAAAAAATGAAGTGAGAATGTTCCAAACACCTCTTTCAGAACTGAACAGATCTACTAGATAAAACATAAAGACCTAAAGAACTGGAAAACACAATCAACAAACTTGACTTTGAGACACACATATAACCTGATAAGTCACAAAAGCAGAGCATACACAGAGCATGCTTCTGTCAATGAAACTTTCTAAAGTCAGTCATGAAGGTTGGAATTTGAAAACTTCTAAATATAGAGATTTACTGGCCACATTTCCCAATCATTATCTGATAAAATTAGACATAATAAAAAGATGGTCAAAATATTGCTGCTTATAACTCAGAAGCACGTTCCCAGATAACCTTTGCCTCAAGAGGAGTAAAAAAATTGTTATCTGGAAACCAGTACAGAGGGGACATCATAACAAAGCTCTGTGCAGAGGGAAACATGCAGCCTTAACTGCTTTCACTGTTAAAGAAGAAAGAAAAAAGAACAAGTTATACATTTTAAGAAGTTAGAAAAATAATAATAAAATAAATCAAAATAAAGTAGAAAGATAAACCTAATAATGACTAAAAATAACAATAATAAAAATGAAAACAAAAAATATAAGGAAATCTACAATCTGTTTATTTTAAACCATCATTAATATATACTAAGCTTACATGATCCTAATTAAGAAATTAGAAATCAAAGATAAATATACTGACAACCAGAAAAAAGCAAAACCAAACTCGACACAATCTAGTCGGTCTCAGAGCTTTAAATGCCTTCTGCAGCCTGAATGCCAGCCCCTGACACATAGAGTGCCCAGCTGACACCCCACTACATCTCCAACGTGCATCTCAAACTCAGCACAAACTCAGAACCAAATTCTAGTCATTGTCCCCCAAAATGCATGGGTTTCCAGTCCCATCCTCTTGGGCAGGGCTCCTCTGTGGACACTCCCTGCAGAGCTGTCCTTGATGTCTCTCTCTGTCTCATCTCCACATCCGACTCATCAGAAATCCTATGGGCTTGTCCTCAAAATAGATCTAGAATCCAACTGCTTAGTACCCCCGCCCCCAGCACTGGGGTCCTCACAGCAGCCCTGGGCCTGGTCCTGCCCTGCCCTCTCTGCATGGCGGGCAGTCTTCAGCGCCCTCCTGAAGCCAGATGCCACCCTCCTCTGCAAACCGCCATGGCTGGCAGAGTCCACGCTGGGCTCCAGCCCCCCTGGCATTCTTGTTTCCTCTCCTGCTGCCCCAGCCCTCCACTCTGCTCCAGCCACACAGGCCGCCTGGACTTTGCTGCCTCAGGGTCCTCTCACCTGTCTCGGGGATGCTCTGTGCCCTGGTAAGTTCACCTGCTCATTTCTTCAGCTTTTTACTCAAAGGTGACCTTTTCAGGGCCTGTTGTAGCCACTCTATTTAAAACCCCTACACCCTCAGACCCTTTGAACCCCCTCTTTCTCTACTTTTTTCCTTTTCACACCTAGCACTGGAATGGAAACTCCAAAGATGAAGGCTTCTGCATCTTGCTCAATGCCTCGGGCACTTCCCAACACATCTGGGCACTTAGTATCTGTTGAGTGAATGGACCAGCAGAGAACTGAATGTAGGAGAGAGGAGAAGAATACAAGAGAGCTCTACATGCAGTTCTATAGAAACAAGCTTGAAAGGCAACAAAATGGAGTATTTCCTCAAAATATAACACCGGTCCATACTATTTTCCCTGGTGGCTCAGACGGTAAAGAATCTGCCTGCAATGTGGAAGACCGAGGTTCAGTCCCTGGGTTGGGAAGATCCCCTTGAAAAGGGAATGGTTACCCACTCTAGTATTCTTGCCTGGAGAATTCCATGGACAGAGGAACCTGGCGGGCTACAGTCCATGGGGTCACAAAGAGTCAGACACGACTGACTAACACATTCTTTTCATTTCTTAGCTAGATGGGTTCACATTTTTATTTTACCTTTAAAGAACAGATAATTTAGGTGTTATTTAAACTATTCCAAGCTACAGGAAAAGATTTTTTTACCTCCCTAATTCGTTTTACAAAATCACAATAAAAACTTTTTTTAAAAAAAACTTTAGGTAAAATAAGAATAGAGGGACCATTTAAATATTAACACTCATGATAAATTTGAAAAAAATTAAAATTCAAATCCACCATATATATTGGTCTCCTATTAACAAACACAAACAACCCAACAGAAAAGCGTACAGAGTACATGAAAAGTCACCAACACCCAAATTGAAATGGGAAACAAACACTTAAAAAGAAGTTCAAAATCACTAGTAGTGAGTGAAATGAGAACTACAATTGCCACAAAATACCACCTTATAATCATCAAATTCCCCTCAAACTGGGAAAAGTCGAGAGTAGCTGCAACCTCCAGGCAGGACAAGAACATAGGTGCTCCTGCACCAGGGTGAACGTGTGGTCACAGACCCTCTGGACAGCAGCCGCCCTGGAAGGTGCCAGCGCACCCTCCCTGCAGCAGCCTGCTCCTGGGACCCAGCCCACGGGGGCAAAAGCTCTGCCGAGCAAAGACAGATGTTTAAGCAGCTGATTACAGGGTAGTGGACACCACACCATGGACACTATGAACCCCACACAGAAGCAAATTCTAATTAGACCAGCTGATCAGGGTTGGGGGGGTGTTCCAAGAGGCACTGATGAGAAAATTTTGTATGAAACTATACAGCCAACGAACGTCCGTCTAGTCAAGGCTATGGTTTTTCCTGTGGTCATGTATGGATGTGAGAGCTGGACTGTGAAGAAGGCTGAGCACCGAAGAATTGATGCTTTTGAACTGTGGTGTTGGAGAAGACTCTTGAGAGTCCCTTGGACTGCAAGGAGATCCAACCAGTCCATTCTGAAGGAGATCAGCCCTGGGTGTTCATTGGAAGGACTGATGCTGAAGCTGAAATTCCAATACTTTGGCCACCTCATGGGAAGAGTTGACTCATTGGAAAAGACCCTGATGCTGGGAGGGATTAGGGGCGGGAGGAGAAGGGGATGACAGAGGATGAGATGGCTGGCATCACTGACTCAATGGATGTGAGTCTGAGTGAACTCCGGGACTTGGTGATAGACAGGGAGGCCTGGCGAGCTGCGATTCATGGGGTCACAAAGAGTCGGACACGACTGAGCGACTGAACTGGAACTGGATATCTGTAATATGAAAAGACCCCAAAAGTCTACAGCATGTATGTGTCCATGTGTGTATGTGTATGTGTGGGGCGGGGCGGGGGGTGGTTTCAGTTCAGTTCAGTCGCTCAGTCGTGTCCGACTCTTTGTGACCCCATGAACCGCAGTACGCCAGGCCTCCCTGTCCATCACCAACTCCCAGAGTCCACCCAAATCCATGTCCATTGAGTCAGTGATGCCATCCAACCATCTCATCCTGTCGTCCCCTTCTCCTCCCGCCTTCAGTCTTTCCCAGCATCAGGCTCTTTTCCAATGAGTCGGTTCTTCGCATCGGGTGGCCAAACTATTGGAGCTTCAGCTTCAGCATCAGTCCTTCCAATGAGTATTCAGTATTGATTTCCTTTAGGATGGACTGGTTGGATCTCCTTGCAATCCAAGGGACTCTCAAGAGTCTTCTCCAACACCACAGTTCAAAAGAATCAATTCCTCGGCACTCAGCTTTCTTTATAGTCCAACTCTCACATCCATACATGACCACTGGAAAAACCAAAGCCTTGACTAGACGGACCTTTGTTGGCAAAGTAATGTCTCTGCTTTTGAATATGCTGTCTAGGTTGGTCATAACTTTCCTTCCAAGGAGTAAGCGTCTTTTAATTTCATGGCTGCAGTCACCATCTGCAGTGATTTTGGTTGGGGGGGGGGTGGGCGGTGGCGGGAGGGTGGTATGAGTGTTATCTGAGATGAGCATCTAAAAATGGGAAGGATAAACCCCAAACTATTGACATGGACTTACTGAGGACAGAGAATGGGAAGTATAAATAGATAAACAAATACACAAATGACTTAGATTTCAGTCTTCCAAATGTCACAATGTAACGGGAAGCAGGTCCTTCAACTCAAGTCCACCTGCGACAGCTGGAGAGCAAGGAGGTGCAGCCTGGACCTGACTTGGTGCCCGTAATGCAAAGCGGTCATTGCCAAGTACACCCCCTCCCCATGCTGCCGAAGGTGGAGGCCCAGGGCCGAGACTTCCTTTGCCACAGAGTGCACAACCTCAGGGCATTCAGGGGAAAGGCCCAGGCACTTCAGGTGCCAGGATTCTGGTACCAGGCTAAGAGGACAGGAACTAAAGAGATGAAAGAACCAGGTTTCCCTTTCACTCTTTGAGAAGCAGGAGATGAAGCCAAGGCCTCAGAGGCAGCAGACCCAAGGAATATGGAAGATACACAGAGCTTGCAAGAGAGATAAAAGAAACTTTCGGTCCCTAGAGCAGTGACACACGCAGTCCGCAGCCTCGGGATGTGCCAGAGGTCTCCAGTCCACACAGGACAGCAGAGCCAAGAATAGCCGCAAGCCAGCAGTGTGCTGAACCGAAGGAGCAAGAGGCCAAGAAGAACTCCAGGAGCCGTGCGCGCAGCCCACCTCAGGGCCTGGCCCCAGGAAGACATCTCTGCCCCGGGCGCTGTCCCTCCTGCTGTCTGGCAGACACACGGACCTGGGGCTGGCTGGCTGACGCGGGGGTGGGGGACGTGGGGGAGGAAGGGAAGGAGGAGAGCCAGCGTGGCAAGGAGGGAGTGGGTGCGCTCCACACAGCACACTCCCACAGACTCACCCACAGCACAGAGGTCTGCAAAGCGGTCCTCTCCCTCCTCCGCGTGGATCAGGTCGTTTCGGCTCTTCTTGGTGGCTGCTCTCTTCAACACTGCTTTAAACAAAGGGTGGGCAGACGGCATGAGTGCAGCCCGGCTGCCGATCTGCCGCAGGGCTGGCCTGTCTCTCAGTTGCCCACTCCCTAATCTCCAGGAACCAGCAGCCTCTCCAGGTCCCCTGTCCTGAAGACAAGGCTGGCGGCAGGAAGGACGATGCCTGGCCCCCATGGCCCCTCTCGGTCCTCAGAGCAAAAGGGACAAGGGATTTTGAGGTCCTGCTTGTCCTTTTCTCCATGATGATGTCCGTAGGGAAGGCCTGGCTACCATGGAGACCAGGAAACTTCCAAGTAGGGAAAGGCCAGGGCTGTAGCCGGCTGCCCCAGCAGCCCGCACTCCAAGGCCAGGTGAGATAAGAGAGATGAGCTCAAGGCTGCGGAGGAACCAGTGAGACCTGCTCAGGCCCCAGATGTGGGCCCCGCGAGACCATGGCAGGCATGGCACCCTGTCTGGTCCTGTCCTGAGCAGCGGGCATGAAGATGGCAGCCTTCCTTCCTGCCACTGGGGCTGTGCTCGGCCCTGTCCCTGCTCTGGGGCCCCACGTTACACTAGGGGTCTTCCAGGGCAAGCTGGGGTCAGCACCATCCTGAGCCCTGGGGTCAGACACAGCTTGGTTTAAAACCGCAGCCTTCTAGAAGCAGTGCGGTCCCACAGAACTTTCTAGGATGATTTGAAACGAGCTGAGGAAGATTGAAGGACTGGATTTTCACTTCTGTTTCACTGTAACAGGGGCACCTGCGAGCTCACCCAGTCACAAGTCTGCCACCATGCTGGACAACATGGCTCTCAGGCTGTGCTGTGAGCACAGGCTCCTGAGACCCCGGGCTGAGCCCACCGCAGGCTCCACTCCCTCTGGTCAAGCCCCTCAGGAGCATCCAGCTGACCGCACGTGCTGCTGACCCACCAGAGCCCGCCTCCGACACGCAGGCACCCGGCAGAGCAGAGGCATCATGCAGCACATGCAGGCGCACACGCGTGCCGCGGCCCCGCGGCCCCAAAGCCGAGGCCGGGCAAGGAGCGCCAGCAGCAGCCACCTACCATCCAGAGGGGACTTCTCCTCTGCGTTCTTGTCCTCCTCGGCCAGCATGACCTCCTCTGCGAGCAAGACACAGCCTCAGGCCAGAGCCCTTCCGTGCCCACCCCAGCTAGGGCTCATCCCCCAGAAACACAGCAGAATGGAGGCGAGGCCCTGCCTGCTTGGCCTTCCCACTTTCAGAAGCCACTGTGGCCACGGCTGAGCTCATTCCACTTAGTCAGAGCCCTTGGTGTGTCCCACAGACAGAGTGCCGTGAAGAGGGCCTGGCTTGCTCCCCCCTCACGTGGCCCTCCTGCAAGCAGCCCCCACCCCAGCAGAGCTCGCTCCTGCAGGGCCCTGGAGTGGGGGCAGGGAACCAACAGAGCCCAGGCCAGGAGCGCCACACAGCCCTGTCCTCACCGGCCTTGAAGATCCACTCCAGGTACCCATTGAGCTCCCGCTCGATCTGCTGCTGCCGGCGGAGCTTCAGAAAGGCCCGGCGGTTCTCCACCCGCTCACGCTCCTTGGCAAACTCTCTGTGATGGGCAAAGCCAGGGCAGGAGGCAGATCAGGTGGGTATAATCTCACCTACAGGCCCCACCTGTATAGCCAGAGGCACCAGGAACCAGGAAGAGGCCGGGACAGGGGCAGCGGGCCACAGGCCACCCCTCCCGGCGGCTCCCACCACCCTGGCCTCTGCCCACCTGAGCACTTACAAGGCCCAGGCAAACACTTCCCGCCCAGGCCCCTGCAGTACATAGGAACAGCTCCCCAGTGCCCCGAGAGAGGCTCCGCCGCCCCCGGCCTAGAGCAGGTTTGGGCGCACACCCTCTGAGTGCGGGGCCCTGTCCTCTGGACAGAGATGTGCAGGGAGCTCATGGACAAGAACCCTCGAGAGGACTGTCACCTTTCTTTTTCGGCTGGTTCAGACCCTCAGCCGTGCTAGAAGGAGGGGCAGGGAGGAACCAGATCAGCTCAGGGCAGCCAGAGACAGGGAGACCGTCTAGCGTCATGAGGTCCCTCTGCCGCCCGGAGCCCTCAGCACCTGCCCCACCTCAGCTGAGCTTCTAGGCTCAAAGGGCCAGAAGGAAGCCCTGCACACACACACCACACACACCACACGCGCACACACCTTAGCTCAGGCGCCCAAAGTGCAGGCAGGCGTGCTCCCGGGGCAAAAGAGCATACCTGTTCTCCCTCAGGAGCAGTAGCTTCTGGGCTCGACAGAGGGGCAGGCCCAGCAGGCTGGACTCCTCTCACAGCCCTGGCAATGGAGAGAGCTCGGCTCCGACCAGGATGGACCCCGAGCCTGAGACCACCGTCTATCAGGGTCTGAGCCACCTCAGCCCTGGCCATGAGAGGGGATGGCTCCTTCCTGGACCTCTCACCCCGCCCAAATCCAGACTAAAGAGATGCAGGGCCCCTCACAGTCTCCCCACTGGGCCAGCCCCCTTGGCCACACCTGAGTGCAGAGGCCTGAGGGCAGGACGGGGCGAGACCACACTGCCCGGCTGGCCTGAGAGTCATCAGCAGTGGCTGACCCAGCCGCCAGGCACCCACTGCTTGGGGGCGGCTGTGAGCCTCCCCTCCACAGGCTTCTGCCCCTCTGGGAGGAAGGGCTGTGAGTGGAGTGGCTGGCTCACAGTGGCTCCAGCCCTGAGCTCCCTGCATCGCAGGCCTCACACTCTCTGCTCCTCCACTCCAGTAGTTCTCTGCCTGCAGGACCCTCCTTGCCAAGCTGGTCCCCCTGCATCTCAATGGAGCTGCCCCTTCCCCAGATCCTCCTCTGAGCCCAGGCCTCCCATGGCTTCCCCATTGCAGCTTAGACTGCAGCCTCCACCTGACAGGGAGCTCCCACCATCCCCGGTGCTGCTCCAGGCGGAGAGGCTCAGAAAGGCATGCTAGTGACAATCAGACCCTCACAGGAGGGAGCGAAGTGGGAGCACACATCAGAGCCGAGCAGAGCGCCAGCCCAGACGCTGCCCTCTCGGTGGCGGCACCTTCTCAGACAAGAGGACAGCTGCCCGCTGGGTCCCCCTGGCTCTCCCCAGCCTACCTCAGGACAGGGCAATGGCAACATTCCCCCCCAGCTTTACAGGGATCTATGCCCAGGTGGGGCAGGGTGGCAGGCCAAGCCAGACTCCCTCTAACTCTGTCCACACAGCCTCCTCGGCTCCGGAAAAGGATGGAAGCCCCAGACACCAGCCCTGGTGGTTTCCTGAAGCCAACGGCACTGCTCTGGCCTCAGGCCAGGAGGGCGTGGTGGGCCACAGGTTGCTGTACCTCTCTCCCCAGGAGGGTCAGAGCCCCTTTCTCCAGGAGGGACCCTTGCCCTGAGCCCTCGCTCGTCCTCTCCTTGAGGTCAGCAGGGACAGGTGCCCAGAGAAGAGGGTAAGCCAGGGGTCGGGGCTGGGGCACAGACCCAGGGCTGCTCCATTCCTTCTCCAGTGGCGCAGCCGAGGGCTCTCTGACACCCGGGGCTGCTCCTGCAGAAACCCCACCAGGAATCCAGGTGAGAGGCAGCAGCAGCCCCTCCCAACTCAGAGGCCGGGGTGAAGGCCAAGAGCTAGAGGCAAGGAGGCCAGGGGAGAGGTCAAATGGCAGCCCCAGGGCGGGCTGGCTAGAGCTCAGGGCTCTAGAACAGCCAACCCAGGGCCAGGCCGGGCCCCACCTCCCCCATACCACACAGGCCGCGTCTAGGCCCATCACCCGGCCCTGGCCTGCAAACACAGAGGCGCGCGCAGCAGCAAGGCCCCTTACCCTGAGAGCACGCCCAGCACCAGGTTGAGCATGAAGAACGAGCCGATGATAATCAGGGGCAGGAAGTAGAGCCAGTTCCAGGTGTTGCCAGCCGCGTCGTTGGTCTGGAAGCAAGAGCAGACGAGCAGGATGGTGGGCAGGACAGCACCCCGGCTTCTCACACACCAGCAGAGTCAGGCACGGGTGGGGCCAGACAGGAAATCCAGACTACACCTGCCTGCCCTTGCCCCCTCTAGGACTGGGGCCCCCAAAGGACCAAAGAGCTTCGCACTCCTGATCTTCCCAGCAGCACCGAGAAGCCAAGGGCTTCACCCACGGGGTGCCCCACCTGGACACCTCCCCTCCGCTTCCCAGGTTGCTGGACACACCAGGCAGCTTTAGAGACAATCCTCCTTTGTGAAGCCCAGGGTCGCCAAGGTCCAGGTCCAGTCTGTCTCCTGCCACTCCCACAGCACAGTGCACGCAGCCACACCCCATCAACAAGCCCGCAACTCGCTGCTGTTGCCCCCAGGGAGGAGCCGAGCCTGACAGAACCCCGCTCTCAGGCCGGGTCTAAATAACCTGATGCAGAGGGGCTCCCCCCAAGCCTTCTGGCTTTTAGAGCACAGCCCACCAAGGGATAAGGCCCTGTCCATCCAATTCTTTTCCACTGTTGTTGTTTTCAGGGGCCCCTGTAGGCCCCTGACTGGGGAAGACCTCTTTCTCCACACGAATCTGCTGCTGGAAGTGAACCAAGAAGGGTGGGCATTGTGGGCAGGCAAGCACCAGGCCCCTCTGCTCCTCCGCTCAGAGGCAGCTCACGAGCCAAGGGCCAGGCCTGAGCAGCACAGAGGCAGTGGACATGCTGGCCCTGCTCCGAGGCCGGGCTGACGCCCCGTGCTGCTGCTGAGACTGCTGTCCTCCAGTGTCCGCCAGCCCGGACGGAACTGCAGGCTCTGCCCCTGCAAGTCCTGAGCCCTCCTGCCTGCCTGCCGCCTGTGGCTTCTGACTCCAGGCTGGCCGCCGAGAACCCCGGGCCTTGACCAGAGGAGACACTCAGACATCTGACTTAGCTTGCTGCCCCTATTCGCTGACCAACCTCTGCCAGCTCCAAACAGAACTCCAATCTACGGGCTACAGTGACCGCCAAAGCCGCCAGCTTCCCCGAAGGGCACCCTCAGAGCCAGCTTCCATCTGGGAAAAGGAGATGTGTGCTGCCGCCTCGGCTCCTCCCACCCACTCGGTCAGGGGTTTGGCTCCACGATGTCCCTCTAATGCACCATTTCCGCCGGTAGCCAAAGTACCCTATTCTCATCTCAAGAAGCAAACAAGGACTTGCACTTCTGGGAAGATGAAGCAGACATTCTCTTCCCTGTTTCTCCCACTGAGTACAGTTAATAACCTGAACATTATATCTAGAGCAAATATACATTTCACAGAAGACTCTAAAAAGTGGAGAAAAGAAAGCAGATCAGCTGGGACCTCTGGACACACGATGAGTTCCCAGTGTTTCTGTTTTTTTTCCCCTCGTATATCCCAGACCCTACAAGCTGGAAATGCCAAGAGACACAGACAAAAAATACAGCAACAAAAGCCAGTGTGTGCTCGCTCGCTCGTTCTCTCTCTCTAACCAAAGGGCCAGGGCGGGGGCCACCTAGTAAGACAGACAATGACTGCACTATTCCAGCCAAACAGGGCAGAAAAAACATGATGGCACCTCCACCCCGGTCAGCAAAGACCAAGGAGGAGCTAGACAACACCCTCCCCAGACTGCAACGCAGTAACCAACCTCCCAACACCCTCAAACCACGGACATGTCAGAGAAAGACAAGCAGGGAGGTGGGCATCCCTCCCACGGCCCCCACCCCACCCTACCTCTGTGGTATCAGTGGGGGGCCACACAAAGAGCCTGGACTTCCACCCCCAGGCGGCAGTAATGAGACATATTACCCGCTCCCTACTGAGGTGCTGCTGCCAGAGGGGCCCTAGGGGAAAGTCAGACTTTCACCATCACCCAGGAATGAGGCCACACATGCCCCACCCACGTAATGTGCACGGACCATGTGGAGAGCAGAAACGAGGCACACCTAACCCTCCCCACCAGGGAAGCACCTAGAGGCACAGTGGGAGGCAGAAGTACCACTCCACCGGCAGAGTGAAAAACACCCCAGAGCGTGCCAGTGGAGGCCATCTGGGGAAACCAGCCTTCTACGCCCACCTTGCAGTAGCAAGGCAGCAACCCCGCTTCTCTTGGCAGAAGTCAGAGGAAGCCAGATAAAACAGAGCGTTTAAATAAGATCCAGGGTCTTAGAATATAATGCCGAAAATGTTGAGGTTTCAACTGACACTCATTTGCCAAAACAAGAACCCGGAAGATAACAAATTGAATTTAAAAAAAAAAAGAATAGATGGTGTGAAATAAATAAAGAATAAAAAGCAAACAAAAGAATTAGATGCTGTGATGGTTAATTTTATGTGTCAACTTGACTGGGCCATGGGGTGCCCAGATGTCTAGCCAAACATTCTGGATGGTTCTCCAAGTGTGTTTCTGGATGAAATTAACATTTTAATTAATAAAGCAGATAGTTCTCCATAATGTGGTGGGCCTCATCCAATCAATTCAAGGACATAATAGAACAAAAAACTGACCCTCTCTGAAGTAAGAGAAGATTCTCCAGAAGAGAACGCAGACTTTATCTGCACCATCGGCCCTGCTGGCCTCTACTGCTTTCAGAGTGGACTTGCAGCACAGGCTCCCCTGGGTGGCGAGCCTGCCAAGCTACACTTACTGCACATTTGGACCTGAGAGCCTTCATAATCACACAGGCCAGTCCCTAACAGTAGCGATCTTTCTTTCTCTCTGTCTCACACACACACACACACACACACACACACACACGTCTAGTTTGCTGTATCTCTCTGGAGAACCCCCAGAGATCACCAACACTAAGATGACAGATGTATCTGACAAAGGTTTTAAAGCAGCCATTGTAAAAATATGTCAAAGGGTAATTGTATACACATTTGAAACACATGAAAAAAAGAGAAAGTCTCAACAAAGAAATAGTACCATCAAATAAATAAAAGATACAATGAAGAATCAAATGGAAAATTTAGAACTGAAAAATACAATAATCAAAATGAAAATCTCAATGGAAAGGCACCATAAAGACAACAAAGGAAAGAACCAATAGATGGTAAAAGAGAAGAAGAGAAATTACTCAATATAAAAAGAGAAATAGACTGAAAAATCAAACAAGAGATCAGAGCAGAGCCTCAGGAACCTGTGTGACAATGGCAAAACATGTGACATTCATACATCACAGTAGCAGAGCACAGGAGAAAGAAGAGAAAGCGGAACAGTACTCAAAGAAATAATGTTTGAAAAATCCCCACATTTGGCAAGAGACATAAACCTATAGATTCAAGAAGCTGAGTGAATACCAAACAGAATAAACCCAAAGAAATCCACAAGATATTTCATTGTCAAACCAAGAAAAACTAAGCATGGATTTAAAATCTTCAAAGTGGCAAGAGAAAACTGGCACCTTACTTACGGAGTGAAACAGATTTCTCATCATTAACTATTGAGGCCAGAATGAAGTGCACACTCCTTTCCAGGTGCTCAGAGAAAGAAACCGTCAACAAACACCTACACCCATGAGATATATCCTTCAGGAATGAAGGGAACATCAAGACATTCTCTTAGTAACTGGGAGAATTTTACCCCAGCCTATCTACCCTAAGAGAATGACTAATGAAAATCTCTAAGCAGAAAGGAATGATTTGAAAAGGAATTCTTGACCATTAAGAAGGAAGAAAAAACAATGAAAAGAGTAAAAATAAGGGTGGTGGTGGTGGTGGTTTAGTCACTAAGTCATGTCCAACTCTTGCGATTCCATGGACAAAGGAGCCTGGCAGGCAGGCTACAGTCCATGAGATTCTCCAGGCAAGAATACTGGGATGGATTGCCATTTCCTTCTCCAGGGGATCTTCCCAACCCAGGAATGGAACCTGGGTCTCCTGCACTGTAGGCGGATTCTTTACCAACTGAGCTACAAGGGAAGCCCAAAAATAAGGTTAGGTGGATTTTATTCGTCCTTTTGGGTTTCCTAAATTATGTTTTGACAATGGAAGCAAAAATTGTAACACACTATGATGTGGTTATAAATATATGCAGAGGAAATGTTTGAGATAATTGTATTATAAGTAGGGGAGGATAAAGAAATATAAAGAAGATAAGGGGTATATATGTCACTTGAACTGATACTATTATGACACCAGTAGATTAGAATAAGATATCAGTTCAGTTCAGTTCAGTCGCTCATTCGTGTCCGACTCTTTGCAACCCCATGATCTGCAGCACGCCAGGCCTCCCTATCCATCACCAACTCCCAGAGTTCACCCAAACTCATGTCCATCGAGTTGGTGATGCCATCCAGCCATCTCATCCTCTGTCGTCCCCTTCTCCTCCTGCCCCCAATCCCTCCCAGCATCAGAGTCTTTTCCAATGAGTCAACACTTCACATGAGGTAGCCAAAGTACTGGAGTTTCAGCTTTAGCATCAGTCCTTCCAAAGAACACCCAAGACTGATCTCCTTTAGAATGGACTGGTTGGATCTCCTTGCAGTCCAAGGGACTCTCAAGAGTCTTCTCCAACACCACAGTTCAAAAGCATCAATTCTTCGGCACTCAGCTTTCTTCACAGTCCAACTGTCACATCCATACATGACCACTGGAAAAACCATAGCCTTGACTAGATGGACCTTTGTTGGCAAAGCAATGTCTCTGCTTTTGAATATGCTGTCTAGGTTGGTCATAACTTTCCTTCCAAGGAGTAAGCGTCTTTTAATTTCATGGCTGCAGTCACCATCTGCAGTGATTTTGGAGCCCAGAAAATAAAGTCTGACACTGTTTCCACTGTTTCCCCATCTATTTCCCATGAAGTGATGAGACCAGATGCCATGATCTTAGTTTTCTGAATGTTGAGTTTTAAGCCAACTTTTTCACTCTCCACTTTCACTTTCATCAAGAGGCTTTTTAGTTCCTCTTCACTTTCTGCCATAAGGGTAGTGTCATTTGCATATCTGAGGTTATTGATATTTCTCCTGGCAATCCTGATTCCAGCTTGTGCTTCTTCCAGCCCAGCATTTCTCATGATGTACTCTGCATATACGTTTAATAAGCAGGGTGACAATATACAGCCTTGATGTACTCCTTTTCCTATTTGGAACCAGTCTGTTGTTCCATGTCCAGTTCTAATTGTTGCTTCCTGACCTGCATCCAGGTTTCTCAAGAGGCAGGTCAGGTGGTCTGGTATTCCCATTTCTTTCAGAATTTTCCAGTTTATTGTGATCCACACAGTCAAAGGCTTTGGCATAGTCAATAAAGCAGAAATAGATGTTTTTCTGGAACTCTCTTCCTTTTTTCATGATCTAGCGGATGTTGGCAATTTGATCTCTGGTTCCTCTACCTTTTCTAAAACCAGCTTGAACATCAGGAAGTTCACGGTTCACGTATTGCTGAAGCCTGGCTTGGAGAATTTTGAGTATTACTTTACTAGCGTGTGAGATGAGTGCAGTTGTGTGGTAGTTTGAGCATTCTTTGGCATTGCCTTTCTTTGGGATTGGAATGAAAACTGACCTTTTTCAGTCCTGTGGCCACTGCTGAGTTTTCCAAATTTGCTGGCATATTGAGTGCAGCACTTTCACAGCATCATCTTTCAGGATTTGAAATAGCTCCACTGGAATTCCATCACCTCCACTAGCTTTGTCCGTAGCGATGCTTTCTAAGGCTCACTTGACTTCACATTCCAGGATGTCTGGCTCTAGGTGAGTGATCACACCATTGTGATTATCTTGGTCATCAAGACCTTTTTTGTACAGTTCTTCTGTTTATTCTTGCCGCCTCTTCTTAACATCTTCTGCTTTTGTTAGGTCCATACCATTTCTGTCCTTTATCGAGCCCATCTTTGCATGAAGTGTTCCCTTGGTATCTCTGATTTCCTTGAAGAGATCCCTAGTCTTTCCCATAGTTGCTTTCCTCTATTTCTTTGCATTGATCGCTGAGGAAGGCTTTCTTTTCTCTCCTTGCTATTCTTTGGAACTCTGCATTCAGATGGGTGTATCTTTCCTTTTCTCCTTTGCTTTTCGCTTCTCTTCTTTTCACAGCTATTTGTAAGGCCTCCCCAGACAGCCATTTTGCTTTTTCGCATTTCTTTTCCATGGGGATGGTCTTGCTCCCTGTCTCCTGTACAATGTCGCGAACCTCCGTCCATAGTTCATCAGGCACTCTGTCTATCGTAGAGTAAGATTAGAGCAACTACTAAAGGAGCAGAGATCCACTTAAGAACAGCTAGATAAATGAAAGTGGAATTTCTTTTCCAAGAAGGCAGGAAAAAGAAAACAAACAAAAAGCCAAAACAAACAGCAAACAAAAAATAAATAAATAAAATGGCAGATGTGAGCTTTAACATATCAATAATTACATTATATGTTAATGGTTTGGATATACGAATTAAAAGACAAAGATTAGCCACTGAATTTAAAAACATGACCCAACTATGTTTTGTCTACAAGAAATTCATTTCAAATATAAAATTTAGGCAGGTAGCTCAGCTGGTAAAGAATCCACCTGCAATACAGGAGACCCCGGTTCGATTCCTGGGTCAGGAAGATCCTCTGGAGAAGAGATAGGCTATCCACTCCAGGGTTCTTGGGCTTCCCTGGTGGCTCAGATGGTAAAGAATTCACCTACAATGCAGGAGAGCCAACCTGGGTTCGATCCCTGGGCTGGGAAGATCCCCTGGAGAAGGGAACAGCTACTCACTCCTGGCTTGGAGAATCCCATGGACAGAGGAGCCTGGCAGGCTACAGTCCATGGGGTTGCAGAGTCGGACATGACTGAGCGACTTTCACATGATAGATAGGCAGGTTGAAAGTGAAACATGGAAAAAGAAACATCATATAAACATGTATCAAATGAAACCTGTAGTGGCTATATTAATATTAGATAAAGGAGACATTAGAACAAAAAAATTTCTCCAGAGACACAGGAACATATACAGGTTTCCCTGCAGTCTGAAGGCAGTGCATTCCTATGAAGCTTTCCTAAGCCACAGTAGGGCACAGCGAAGAAACAGTCGACCACCACAGGACACGTGTGCTAACAGACGCAGAGAGTAAACGGAGACAAAGCGCAGATGAAGCTCTCCTAAGCCACAGTGGGGCACAGCGAAGAATAATCAATCACCACAGGCCATGTGCTAACAGACACAGAGAATAAACGGAGACAAAGCGCAGATGCTCCCAGACACGACGGAGTCATGGCCTGTCTGATGCTGAGGTGCTCGTGTAGTGCCCAGGGGTGAGCTTGGCAGTGCCACTCTTGCTGCTTGGGGGCACACTGCCACCATAATAGCTTGCTGCGAAACAAATGCTGAGTACTATCGTCTCTTTTCACCTTGTTTCATAAAAGCATTATTCCACCAGGGGTTTCTTTTGGTTAGTGGGAACAAGTACTAATATAGGTCTTTCATAAAACTGAAGTGGCATTAAGAGAACTTTCGAAAATTGGGGGCATATTATAATGATAAAATGATCGATTCATCAGGAAGACACAGCGATTCTAAATGTGTAGATGCCAAGAAAGGAACCATAACACACGTGAAGCAAAAACTGACGGAACTGAAAGGAGAAACGGACAAACACACAATTCCAGTGGGAACTTCAGCACCTCTCTCTCAGACATTGATAAGGCAACTAGACAGGAAGTCAGCAAGGATAGAAAAGAACTCACCACCAACCAACAGGATTTAACTGGCATTTATACACACAGCTCACAATAACATTTTACAAACATTCTTTTCAAGTGTACCCGACACATATGTGAAGACAGACCATATCCTGAGCCATAAAACAAGTCTCAATAAACTTAAAAGCATTGAAAATTTTTTCCAATTTAGTATATTCTCTAACCCTAATAAAATCAAACAAGAGACAAATAAGAGAAAGATGACAGGAAACTCTCCAAACACAAAGGAAACAAACAGTTCTAAATAATGTATCGAAGAGGAATTCTCAAGGAAATTATAAAATATTGAACTGAATGAAAATGAAAATATAAGACATCAAATTTGAATGACATGGCTAAAGCAATTGTAAGAAGGAATTTATATTACTAAACACTTGACAAAAGAAGGAAAAGTCTCAAATCAATAATCTAAGCTTCCACCTGAAGCATTTAGAAAAGGAGGTGCAAAACAAACCCAAATCAAGTCGAAGAAAGTAAACAACAAAGCTAAAAACAGAAAGCAACAAAGTTGAAAATACAAACAATAGAGAAAATCAATTTTTGAAAAAGTTTGCTCTTTGAAAACACAGTCAAATTGACATACCTCTGGCAATACTGACCAAGAAAAAGAGAAGATATAAATTATCAATATCAATAATGAAACAGGGTACCACACTACAGACCCAAGAAACATTAAAAGGATAATTAAGGAATACTACAGACAGCTCTAAATGCATTAGACCACATGGATGAAATAGATTAATTTTTCCAAAAACACAAATTACTACAACTCACCCAATATAAAATATAGTCCAATAACTATTAAGGAAAGTTATATTGTGATTTTAAAACTTCCCCTACAAAAGGACAGACATATTGATCAATGAAATAGAATTGATGATCTAGAAATAAACCCTTATATTTATGATGTAAATTTTTTAAAAAATAAATATGCCAAGGCAATTCAGTGGGGAAAGTATACTCTTTCCAACAAATGGTGCTGGGACAAGTAGCTATCCACAGACAAAAAAATTAAATTGGACCCTACCACACACCAAAAATGAAGTCAAAATGGATCCTAGACCTAAATATATGAGCCAAAACTATAAAACACACGAGTAAATTTGCATGACTTTGGATTAGGTAAAGGATGCTTAGATACGACACCAAAAGTGCAGAGGAAAACAGGGAAACTGGACTTCATCAAAATAAAAATCTTTTTTACTTCAAATAACACCATCAGAATAGTGAAAAGATACTTCATGAAGTGTGAGAAAATATTTGCAAATCATCTGAAATATCTGGTAAGGGTCCAGTGTTCATAATGTATAAAGAAATCTTACAGGTCAATAGTAAAATGACAACCTAATCTTTAAGTGGGCAAAGGATCTGAATACATATTTCTCTAAAGAAGATATAAAATGGTATATAATCATGTAAAAGATGCTCAACATCATAAGTCATTAGGAAAATACAAATCAAAGCTAAAATGAAACCACTTCACTTCATGGTTGGCCGGTTAAATTTAAAAATAAATTTTATAGTATGATTAAAATTAAAAAGATAGACAAGTGTTGGTGATGTGTATGCGTGTGCTCAGTCACTCAGTCATGTCTGACTCTTTGCAGCTCCATGAGCTACAGCCCACCAGGCTCCTCTGCCCATGGCATTTTCCAGGCAAGAGCACTGGAGTGGGGTGTCATTCCTACTCCAAGGGATCTTCCCAGCCCAGGGACGGAGCCCTCACCTCCTGCATCGACAGGCAGACCCTCGCTACTAGTGCCCGCCGGGCAGCCCGAGGGCTGCTGAGGGTGTGGACAGCCTGGGACACTGTGCACTCCTGGTGAGGGTGACAGCCTGGGACACTGTGCACTCCTGGTGGGGGTGACAGCCTGGGACACTGTGCACTCCTGGTGGGGGTGACAGCCTGGGACACTGTGCACTCCTGGTGGGGGTGACAGCCTGGGACACTGTGCACTCCTGGTGGGGGTGACAGCCTGGGACACTGTGCACTCCTGGTGGGGGTGACAGCCTGGGACACTGTGCTCTCCTGGTGGGGGTGACAGCCTGGGACACTGTGCACTCCTGGTGGGGGTGACAGCCTGGGAACTGTGCACTCCTGGTGGGGGTGACAGCCTGGGACACTGTGCACTCCTGGTGGGGGTGACAGCCTGGGACACTGTGCACTCCTGGTGGGGGTGACAGCCTGGGACACTGTGCACTCCTGGTGGGGGTGACAGCCTGGGACACTGTGCACTCCTGGTGGGGGTGACAGCCTGGGACACTGTGCACTCCTGGTGGGGGTGACAGCCTGGGACACTGTGCACTCCTGGTGGGGGTGACAGCCTGGGACACTGTGCACTCCTGGTGGGGGTGACAGCCTGGGACACTGTGCACTCCTGGTGGGGGTGACAGCCTGGGACACTGTGCACTCCTGGTGGGGTGACAGCCTGGGACACTGTGCACTCCTGGTGGGGGTGACAGCCTGGGACACTGTGCACTCCTGGTGGGGGTGACAGCCTGGGACACTGTGCACTCCTGGTGGGGGTGACAGCCTGGGACACTGTGCACTCCTGGTGGGGGTGACAGCCTGGGACACTGTGCTCTCCTGGTGGGGGTGACAGCCTGGGACACTGTGCACTCCTGGTGGGGGTGACAGCCTGGGACACGGTGGGCATAAAACGTCGCAGCCGCTTTGGAAGCCAGTCTGGCAGTTCTTCAAAAGGTTAAATACGAGTTACCACGTGACCCGGAAGTCCCACTCCTAGGTGCACAGGTAAGAGAAATGAAAACACTCCACACAAAACTTTGTACACGAATGTCCATAGCAGCATTACTCACAACGTAAAGCAGTGGAAACAACCCAAAATGTGCAACTGATGAAACACAAACACAAGTGGGTACAGCCACACAAAGGAATCGTCTTTGATAATAAAAGCAATGAACTGCTGATACTTGCTATAACATGGAGGGACCTTAAAAACACAAAATTCCACATCTCGTAGGAGTCCATTTGTATGAAATGTCTGGAATAGACTAATATAAAGAGACAGAATATATTAGTGTTTGCCAGACGCTAGGGGAATGGAGGAATGGGAAGTAACTACTAATAAATACAGGGTTTCTTTTTTAGTTGATGAAAATCTTCAAAAATTAGTGATGATGCTAGTTGCACAATCTTGTGAATATACAAAATGCACTGAACCATTCACCACTTTGATGAATTTTATAGTAGTTGAATAAAAATAAAATCATTATTTGAAAAAGTAAAAATAAACCTCTAGGCCCAGAAGCTCCAATACTTTGGCCACCTGATGTGAATAGCTGATTCATTGGAAAAGACCCTGATGCTGGAAAAGATTGAAGGCAGAAGGAGAAGAGGGAGACAAAGGGTGAGATGGCATCACCGATGCAATGGGCATTAACTTGGGCAAACTCTGGGAGATGGTGAGGGCCAGAGAAACCTGGCATGCAGCAGGCCACGGGGCTGGGAAGAGTCGGACTCAACCAGGTGACTGAACAACGGTGACAACAGGCCCAGATTACGGAATTCTGCCAAGCGTGGTTTTCTTTCTGCAATCTGTTTTATGTATTATTTTTAATTGTAGGATAATTACAATATCGTGATGGTTTTTGCCATACATCAACAAGAAACGCCCATAGGTATACACATGTCCCCTCCCTCTTATAACCCCTACCACCACCCTCCCCTCCCAACCTTCAAGGTTGTCACAAAGCATCATCTCCGGGTTCCCCGCATCACACAGCAAACTCCTGCTGGCTATCTATTTTACATATGGTTTTTAAAAATTAACACCACTTATATGCAATCTCTTCTAGGAAAATAGAACAGGAAGAATTACTTCCCAGTTCACTTTATAAAACTTGTATTATCCTTATTTAAAAAAAAAAAGAACAGACAAAAGTAGAAGAAAGAAAGAAAGAAAAGTAAGTATGATCAAAAGTCATCATCAATATAGATACAGGAAATGATGTGACAGTCAAGGGCTTATACAAACAGCTCCACAATAAAAAAACAAACAGCTCAGTCAAAAATGGGCAAAAGACCTCAGCAGACATTTCTCCAAGGAAGACATTTAAATGGCCAGTAGGCTCATGAGAAGAAGCCCGTCGTCACTAATCATCAGAGAAATGCAAATCAAACTACAACGAGCTGCCACCTCGTGCCAGCAGCGTGGCCGTCACTGAGAAGTCTAGAAATGACAAATGTTGGAGAGGGCGTGGAGAAAGGGAGCCTTCCTTCACTGTTGGTGAGAATGTCAGTTAGTACAGCCACTAGGGAAAACAATCAGGAGGTTCCTCAGAAAACTAAAAATAGAATTACCGTAAGATCCAGCAATCCCACTCCTGGGCATACATCCAGACGAAACTCTAATTCAAAAGGATACACACACCTGGATGCTCACAGAAGCACTATTTACAGCAGCCAAACATGGAAACAGCCTAGATGCCCAACAACAGATGAAGGGATAAAGAAGAAGCGGTGCATACATATACAGTGGAACACCGCTCAGCCGTAAGAAGAACGAATAATGCATTTGCAGCAACACAAATGGACCTAGAGTTTGTCATACTAAGTGGAGTAAGTCAGAAAGAGGAAAACAAGTATCATACAATACCACGTACCTGTGGGATCTAAAATATGGAACACATGAACCTATCTACCAGATAGATACCTCTGTAAGAAAACTGAAGATACCAAGGGAACATTTCATGCAAAGATGGGCACAATAAAGTGCAAAAATGGCAAGGACCTAACAGGAACAGAAGAGATGAAGAAGATGTGGCAAGAATACACAGAAGAACTGTCCAGATAAGCTCTTAATGTCCCAGATAGCCACAATGGTGGGATCACTGACCTAGCACCAGACGTCCTGGAGCGTCAAGTCAAGAGGGCCTTAGGAAGCATTGCTACGAAGAAAGATAGTGGAGGTGGTTCAGCTGGACGAGTGGAGTAGTTCAGCTGGATGCAGCTGAGCTACTTCAAATCCTAAAAGATGTTGCTGTGAAAGTGCTGCACTCAATATGCCAGCAAATTTGGAAAACTCAGCAGAGGCCACAGGACTAGAAAAGGTCAGTTTTCATTCCAATCCCAAAGAAGGGCAATGCCAAGGGCAATGCCAAAGAATGCTCAAACCACCGCACAATCGCACTCTTCTCACATGCTAGATTATGCTCAAAATTCTCCAAGCCAGGCTTCAGCCAACAACGGTGTAGTGGTTTTTTGCCAACAAAGGTCCGTCTAGTCAAAGCTATGGTTTTTCCAGTAGTCATGTATGGACGTTAAAGTTGGACCATAAAGAAAGCTGAGCACCAAAGAACTGATGCTTTTGAACTGTGGTGTTGAGAAGACTCTTGAGAGTCCCTTGGACTGCAAAGAGATCCAACCGGTCCATCCTAAAGGAAATCAGTCCTGAATATTCATTGGAAGGACTGATGCTGAAGCTGAAACTCCAATACTTTGATCACCTGATGTGAAGAACTGACTCATTTGAAAAGACCCTGATGCTGGGAAAGACTGAAGGCAGGAGGAGAAGGGAACGACACAGGATGAGATGATTGGATGGCATCACCGACTCGATGAACGTGGGTTTGGGTGGACTCCGGGAGTTGGTGATGGACAGGGAGGCCTGGCGTGCTGCGGTTCATGGGGTCACAAAGAGTCAGACACGACTGAGCGACTGAACTGAACTGACTGAGGTTTCAGCAGTTCGTGAACCAAGAACTTCCAGATGTACAAGCTGGTCGTAGAAAAGGCAGAACCAGAGATCAAATTGCCAACATCCGCTAGATCATAGAAAAATCATGGGAATTCCAAAAAAAAGACTCTACTTCTGCTTCACTGACTATGCTAAAGCCTTTGACTGTGTGGATCACAACAAACTGCGGAGTATTCTTAAAGAGATGAGAATACCAGGCCACCCGACCTCCTCCTAAGAAACCTGCATGCAGGACAAAAAGCAACAGCTAGAACTGGACTTGGGACAACGGACTGGTTCCAAATCAGGAAAAGAGTAAGTCAAGGCTGTATATTGTCACCCTGCTTATTTAACTTATATGCAGAGTACATCATGAGAAATGCCGGACTGGATGACTCACAAGCCTGAATTAAAATTGCCAGGAGAAATATCAACAACCTCAGATATGCAGATGGCACCACCCTTATGGCAGAAAGTGAAGATGAACTAAAGAACCTCTTGATGAAAGTGAAAGAGGAGAGTGAAAAAGCGGGCTTAAAATTCAATACTCAGAAAAACGAAGATCATGGCATCCAGTTCCATCACGTCATGGCAAATAGATGGGGAAAGAGTGGAAATAGTGTCACATCATTTTCTTAGGCTTCAAAATCACTGCAGACAGTAACTGCTGTCACAAAATTAAAAGACGCTTGCTCTACAAACCTAGACAGTGTATTAAAAAGTCAGAGACATTACTTGGCAACAAACGTCCATATAGTCAAAGCTATGGTTTTTCCAGCAATCACGTATGGATGTGAAAGTTGAACCATAAAGAAGCTTGAGCACTGAAGAATTGATGCTTTTGAATTATGGTGCTAGAGAAGACTCTTGAGAGTCCTTGGACAGCAAGGATATCAAACCAGTCAATCCTAAAGGAAATCAACCCAGAATATTCATGAGAAGGACAGCTGCTGAAGCTCCAATACTTTGGTCATCTGATGCAAAGAACCAACTCATTAAAAAAAGACCCTGATGCCAGGAAAGATTGGGGGCAAGAGGAGAAAGGGGTGACAGAGGATAAGGTGGTTGGATGGCATCACTGACTAGATGGACATGAGCTTGAGCAAACTCAGGGAGATAGTGAAGGAAAGGGAAGCCTGGTGTGCGTCAGTTCATGGGATCACAAAGAGTGAGACACAACCCAGCAAATGAACAACGACAACAGAACAAACACAGACTCACAGACGTAGAGACGCAGAGACGCAGAGACGCAGAGACGCAGAGACGCAGAGACGCAGAGACGCAGAGACGCAGAGACTGTCTGTGAGTCTGTGTTTGTTCTGCTGCTGTTGTTCAACAGGAGGAGGGGGGAGAGGGGTGTGCTGGGAGGTGGGCGTTGGCAGGTGAAAACTATAGGGTTTAGAATGGATGAAAACGAGGTCCTAAGGTGTGGTACTGTGATATACCGTACTATATCACAGTAATACACTGTGATACACTGTAATGGAAAAGAACATAAAAAGAATGTATTTATGTACAATTGAGTCGCTTTGCTGTTTATCAGAGACTGGCACAACACTGTAAATCGACTGTACATATGCATACAGGCCACCTTGATAAAATATCAGCAAATGGAATTAAGCAGTGCATAAAGTAATTGTGTGCCATGAGCACATGGGCTTTTTCCAGGAGTGCAATGTTGGTTCAGTATTCAAAAGTCAATCAGCGTAATCCACCATTAACAGGCTAAAGGAAGAAAATCACATAATCATACCAAGGCAGAAAAAGTATTTTACAAAACTCAACACCCATTCATGATAAAAACTCTCAGAAAAATTAGGAATCCAAGGACTGACTCAGCTTGATAAAGAGCATCTGCAGAAAAGCTGACAGCTAACATTACACCTCAGCAGTGAAAACGGAATGCTTTCCCCCCGAGCCTCGGAGAATGGGAAGCACGTCTGCTCTCACTACTCTGTTAATTACTGTGACGGTGGGCGTTTTAGCCACTGAAATCAAGCAAGAGCCAGAAGATGAAAGGCTCACAGGGGAACTTTCCCGGTGATCCAGTGCTTAAGACTCCGCCTTCCAACGTAGGGGTACAGGCTTTACCTCTGCTTAGGGAGCTAGACCCCACATGTCTCATGGCCAAAAAAACAAACTTGAAATGGAAGCGACATTGTAACAAACTCAATAAAAACTTTAAAAAATTAAAACATAAAAGGCATACAGGTCAGAAAAAAAGAAATCATTCCTATTTACAAATGACACAGCTATCTATATAGGAAATCCCAAGGAATCTCCAAAAAATCTCCTAGAATTAATAAGTGAGTTCAGAAAGGTCAGGAATATAAGATCAACTTACAAAAATCAGTTGTGTTTCTTTATATGTTTGTGTGCTCAGTCACTCAGTCATGTCTGACTCTTCGCGACCCTAGGGACTGTAGCCCACCAGGCTCGTCTGTCCATGGAAATTTCCAGGCAAGAATACTGAGTGGGTTGCCATTTCCTGCTCGAGGGGATCTTCCCAACCCAGAGATCACACCCTCCGCTCTTGTGTCTCCTGCTTTGGCAGGAGGATTCTTTACCCCCTGTGCCCCCTAGGAAACCCGTATTTCAGTATACTAGCGATGAAACTATATATGGACACCAAGATTTAAAATACAATACCATTTACAATCTAACAAACATGTACAGGACTTGTATGCTGAAAACTATAAAATTCTGACTGAAGAAATCAAAAACAGTCTAAATAAAGGGAGAGATACTCCATGTCATGGATTGAAAGAGCCAGTACAGTAAAGATGCAATTCTCCCAAACTGAATAAAACGGGAGGGATCTGTCTGGTTTAAAAGATTTATAGTATGGCTACAACACTGAGGCCTGCATGACACCAGCAGAGGGGCAGACACAGAGCTCACTGGGACAGAGATGGACCCACGCACGCATGCCCAGCGGGCTGTCTGCAAAGGTGCAAAAGCAGTTCAGTGGAGGAAATAGAGCATTTCAACAAGTGTTGCTGGGGCAACTGGATGTCCACAACCCAGAGAAAGGGAAGAAGAAGGGAGGGAGGGAGAGAGAAAAGGGAAGGAGGGAGGGAGGGGGCGGGGGGAGCACACGTCAACCTAGACCTCACACTTCATACAAAAATTAACACAAGACGGATCACAGGCTTACATGTAAAAGAATAAACATGTTAGAAAAAATATAGGAGAAAATATTTGATTTAGGACTAGGCAAAGAGTTATTAGATTTTATGCCAAAAGCGCAGTCCACAAAAGAAAAAACCACTAAACAGGACTTTATCCAAATTAAATAGGTATGTTCTTTCACAGGTCAAGTGAGGAGTATGCAAAGACAAGCTACTGACTCAGAGAACATATTTGCAAACCATACATCTGACAAACAATTCATATCTGGAATATATATATAAACTGTACAGCAAAAGAACAATCCAGAACATGAGCTAAAGATAGGAAGAGCTATTTCACTGAAGAAGACGCACAAACAGCAAATCAGCATGAGCAGATCTTAGCACTATCGGCCACTGGGAAATCCATGACGATACATGTCTGCACAGCCAGAATGGCTGAAGTTAAAAACACCAAATATCAGTGAGGAGACAGAGAAACTAGATTACTCATACACTGCTGGTGGATCCAAAAGAATACAGGTCTTTGAAAGATGTTAGTTTCCTAAAAAATTAAACATACAACCCAGAAATTGCACTCTTGAGCATTTAACCCAGAGAAATGAAAACTTTCATTTGCACAAAAACCTGCCCACAGGACTTCCCTGGTGGCTCAGTGGTAAAGAATCTGCCTGCCAATGCATGAGACACGAGTTCAATCTCTGATCCAGGAAGATCCCAAGTAACTATTGAGCCTGTGCTCCCGAGCCCAGGAGCTGCAGCTACTGAGCCCACTCGCCACAGCCACGGAGCGCACTCGCCCAGCCCCTGAGACCTGCACAGCCTGGAGCCCGCGCTCCACGACAAGAGAAGCTGCCGCAACAAGAAACATATGCACCGCAACTGGAGAGCAGACCCCAACAAAGACCCAGCACAGCCAGAAATAAACAAATATTTTTTTAAAAAATCTGCCCACAAACGTGTAGAGCAGCTTTATTCATGATAACCCCAAGCAGAGACAACACACACGTTCTTTACAGGTGAGTATTAAACGCTGTAGTTCACTCACACCTTGGGGACCACTCAGCAAAAAAAAAAAGAAAAATGAAGAAACTGCTGACATGCAATAATCCAGATGTGTCTCCAGAGAATTATGCTGAGGGAAAAAAAACCAATACCCAAAATCACACAGGGTCTGGTTTCATCTACATAACATTCTTGAAAAGGCAGAATTATCGATGTGGCAAAAGGCAAGCGCTGACCAGGGATGAGGGCAAGAGAGAGGCGGGCGTGGCCCTCAGAGGGCAGCAGGACACCCTGCCGACGGGACACTGTCTCCACCGCAGCAGGGTCACCGTCCTGTTCTGGGAGTCGCCTGTTTTGCAGGCTGTTGGCAGAAGCAGGCAAAGCATACATGGGCTCTCTCTGTATTAATTCTTACAACTGCATGCGCACCTACCTTACCACAAATAAAAAGTTTCATTTAAAAAGAGAGCCAAAAAATAAATAAATAAAAAATAAATAAAAAGAGAGCCAGTTCCCACGTGTCCCTGCAGGTGCCTCATGGCCCTGCCATCCTCACCTTCAATCTTGGCCTCTTTAACCTGTGAATTCCGAGGCTCTATTCCCACTAACTGCCCGTCTCCTGGGACTTCTTGGCGACAGCTGGTCTGGAATCACTCTGGAAACGCTGTGCTCGGCTTCCAGGACACGGCACACTGCGGGGGCTCCAGCTCCCCCCAGGCCCGCCTCGCGCTCTTCTCTGGCTCCTTCTCTCCTACTTGGCTTCTGCGTGTTGGAAGTCTCCTGACAGCCAAAGGCTCACACAAGCTCCATTTTTAGCCATCTTGCTTCTAGCTCCACACATTCACACTGGGCGATCTCATCCTGTCTTGTAATTTGAAACATCACCCATGACTTCACACATGCACCCTCAGCCCTGCTGTCCCCCTGAACTCCCTTCTCATACACTCAACTGTATACTCAGCACCTCCACTTGGATGAAACAGTGCGTTCAGCTTCCTAGGGACAAAGCAGAGTTCTCAGTGTCCACCACAACATTCTGCTAAACAAAATTCCGCAATCACCTTTCTCAGTAAAAGGCACCACCGTTCCTAATGGCTCAAGTCACAGCATCTTTGATCCCTCTTTCTTTCACATTAAACATCACACTGAACCAATGAACAAGTTTGGTCTGCACTAACTTCAAAACGGAGCTTTTCACCTACATATCTGAAGGCCCCTTCCTCAGATCTTCACAAAACGAGTGCAGTGATCAGATGCAAAACCACACGTGCTTAACCATAAACCCACATTATTTACCGCCTATGGGCCCGCTGAACATAGTCACAGCCCAGGATGAAAACGTGGATAGGTCCTGTGACGATCAACACAAGTAGAAAACACAGGCTGAACTCAGTGATTAAGCATCCCGTCCCAGCTGCCGTGCTTCTCACCGAGACCATCGTCCCTCCTCCGCGGGCCTGCACAGCTGGCTGCTTTCAGAGAGAAAGGGCAGCGCAGCCCTCTCTGCCCACCACGCCTCGCTCTGTCCCTCCTTCCAGGCCTCTGACCGCGGCGCTACTGACGCAGAGGAGTGGGCGGGGGGACAGTCCTCCGTGCACGGGGCCCACTGTCCCAAGATAACCCACCTCCCCAGCCCGGCAGGAACTCGCAGCTGACTCATCCCTCACAAGACACTTGTGTGGGCTCTTTCAGGACCCATCTGACCACACTCCTCAGAACCCAGACGGCCATTTCTCCTCAAGATGGGGACCTGCCTGCCACCACCGCCAGCGCCTCAGCAGCCAGTCTCCGTGAGGCGCCGGGCAGCCTGCTCTCCCCAGGCGGCACAGGTGCTTACCGCCCCCCAGCCCCAGCCCCCCACCCCTAGCCCCCCAGCCCAATGCGCAGGCCTGAGGCACCGCCCCTTGAAGGCTCCATCAAGGAGCATTGGTCTGAGGCAACCACGAATGTCCCATCCCTGGGCTGTGGGGAAAGACAGCCTCTCCTGCCAGAGAACACTCTTCAGATGTCCTCTCTGGGGACATTCCTGGCGGTGCAGTGGTTAGGACTCTGCGCTTCCACTGCCGAGGACCTGGGTTCAACCCCTGGTGCGGACAGAAGAGAACAAAGCCTGTCTGATCTCCAGCAACTGGCCCCGTAACCCCTCCGTGTGGAGCAGACTCAGCGTTCTCAGCCACGGGCTCCGGGCACCAGGCTCATGGCCCACACCCTGCATGGCATGCCGGTGCCCTGCAGACTCCCCAGCACTGTCCCGCAGGCTCTGCATGTCTGGCTCCCAGACCCCACAGATCTTGCTTTCCCAGCGCCCCTGACCTGCCACCCCTGCCCCTCGTCCTCCTGCTCCCTTCGCTGAACTTGCCGTTACTGACTGGCATTATTTATCGAAAGCCTCCTGCCACCACTGTGCCTGTAGCGTCTGCTCCCAGTGTGTCCCCTGGAAATATGTCAGGGGAGCCTCTGTGGCCCTTTCCGACCAGCGCCTCCCACCCACCCACCCCTGGGGGCACAGGCCCACCAGGCTGAGTCACCTGGGCAGTGGCCAAGTCCCATGGCTCATGCAGTGCCCCGCTCGGTGGGGCTGGCAGGGACGTGGCCATCTCCAGCTATTTTTAGGGTTTGTCTTTGTGGAAATTGTTCCTGGATTGGCTGCAGGGAGAGAACAGCCAAGCTCCTCATCACCGCCCTTGTCTCTGTTTCTCCCTTGATCAAACCAAGCCTGTCATCAGACACGACTCTGTCTCCAAGGAGGGCTCTGGCTCAGTGGACCTCGGGCCAGCTTTTCCATAACTCACCCTCTGCCACCTTCCTGCCCAGCCGGCACTTACCAAGCACTGCCAGATGTCCAGCCCTGAGACGCACCAAGTCTCCATGAACTCTAAGACGAGTCGCAGAGCAGAGGATTCCAGCCTGTCCCTCCCATCCTTGTTCATGCCAGAAGCGCGTGGCTACTCCAGAGGCTGGCGGCCCGAGCCCCGCCCCAGTGCACAAGCGACAGGTTCAAGTGAAACGGCTCGCACTGCACAAGTCCCCTCCACAGCTCCCGGCACAACACACCCTCCAGCTACCAAGACACAGCGATCCACCAGCCAGACCTTCCAAAACTCCTGTTTCAAATGCACTGTCTTTCTCCACTCCCTCTAACTTAACTGTTCTCGTGCCCACAATCACAGGACTCTAGAGCGTAGCTCTGTGGGGATGGGGGGTCGTCACATAAAAAAAGACACCGAGAGCAACCCAGGAGTCCCCAAGAAGAGCCTCACGTGGAGGGGAGGCAGGCATGAGACACGTCATCAGGAAGCCCCAGAAGGCCTTATACCCAGCTTCTGTCCACAAGCACCAACCCCCAGAGCACCATACACTGCTGGGCTGGACTAGAGTCCTAACGACAGGGAAGACGGGGAGGGCAGGCAGGAGAGCAGGAGGGAGACTCAGAGGGAAGCAAACAAAGGTATACAACACAGTTCCCACCCCCAGGACCCTGGTTCCCACCCCCAGGATCCCCCAGACCCCACTTCCCACCCCCAGGACCCTGGCACAATCAGTGCATCCTCCCTGCACCTCGGCCCTGCTCCTCCCATTCACCAGGCAGCAGCCTGCTGCCTCAAGCCCAGAACGAGTTAACTAGCTTCTCCAAGCCTCACTCCCACGTCTGCACGCAGGGCTCTCATCACCAGCAGTGGCAGGTCCACCTCCTCTGGAATTGTTTTGTCTAACCTTCACCACCCAGCCCTCACCTTCACTTTCAAAACAGAAGTTGCCTGGAGACTCCAGAACCCAGGTCAGTGGCCCTGCAGGGGAGCTGCCCGAAGGAGCCTGTGTCCCATCCTGGGGGGAGAAGGCAGCCCGAGCCTGGACAGAAGCCTCGCCCCAAGGGGGCCAAGGAGCTCCCGGACCAAGACCCGACTCACGTTGTAGAGGATGTCGGTCCAGCCCTCCATGGTGATGCACTGGAACACCGTCAGGATGGCGAACAGGATGTTGTCGAAGTTGGTGATGCCGAAGTTGGGGCCCGCCCAGTACTCCCGGCACTCAGTGTCGCCCTCGCACAGCCGCGCCGGGGCCTCCCTGCCGCACGGGAAGTCACCCACCGGATCTGCGTCTGCGAGGAGAAGAGCAGGCAGGGCTGCGCTGAGGAACCCCGAGCTCTGCACCCCACTGGGACTGCGGGGCCCAGACCTCAGCACGGGAGAAAGGGATCAGGCACCAAGGGAAACTGCCTCCTGCCACTGCTGCACATGCCCTGTCTCCATCCTCAGCCCCAGCCTCAGACCCACCTTCTCAGGAACAGCTGGTCAACCTCCCCTTCCCCACAGAAACTGCCCATCACTATGTAAATATGCTGAGAACTCATTCACCTTAAAATCAAAAACAACCAACTCCTAACCTCCTACTCTTCCTATCGCCATCACCCCAACTGTCCCACAGCCAAACCTCCACCCAGACTTCCCCAACACACAGGTCTGCCTGTCACTCTGGAGCCAGAACCAAGCTGGATGGAGCCCTGCAGCCCCGGTGCTCTTCAGGCAGGTTGACCAACACAGGCCCAGAGCATGGCTGGGCCTCAGGGCCCGGTTCTCCTGGCACTGGCCCCAGCAAAGGGGACACACTCTTGCTGGCAGCCAGGAGCCACACAAAGAGATGCTAAAGAAATCACAGAAAACCAGGGCTAACCTCTGGAGTCAGGAGGCAAGCAGCTCAGGCTAGTCCCTCCCTCCCAAAACCTAAAGAAAAAACTATTCTTAAAAAATGCATAACAACACATGGAAAAGCTCTCCTATGAGGATAGGGGAAATTTTAGGAATAGCTAGGATGGGAAGCAAATATTCCCAGATTTAGAAGGCAAAACTGATCACACAAGTTTATTCCTTTCTTCCAATTATCTCAATAAATGCTCATAAAGAAAACCAGAAAGTCATTGTCTGTCTATTTGTAGACAATTGTGTTCTCTGTGAATAGTGAGAGTTTCATTTCCTCCTTTCACATTCTTAGGGCTTTTGTTCTTTTTCTTGCCTCACATCACTGGCCACAACCACCAAGGCTAGATGGACCAGCGGTGACCGCGTGTGCCTTTATCTCTGTTTTCACTTCAAAGGAAAAGCTCTCAAGACCGATGACAAAGTATGATGTCTGAAGGGAATTTTAGGTAGTTTAAGCAAATTCCCCTTATTTCCAGTTTGATTAAGAGGGGTTTTAAAATTATGAATGATTTAAACTTTAATAAAAACTTTTCCTGCCTCTACTGAGACGATCATACAGGTTTTCTCCTTTAATGTGTTTGTAGCTCAAGACACAAACCCTTGTGTCACCCTTAACTCTTCACTTTCTCTTCCTCCACATACAGTTGCCCAGAAAACCCAGATGGCCCAGCAGGCCACACTGCAAAATATACCCAGAACATGACAGATTCTAAGAGCCAAACAGGTTTCCCCGGGGCTCAGTGATAAAGAATGTGCCTGCCAGTGCGGGAGACTTGGGTTCCATCCCTGGTCTGGGAAGATCCCCTAAAGAAGGAAATGGCAACCCACTCCAGTATTCTTGCCTGGGAAACCCCATGGACAGAGGAGCCTGGTGGGCTACAGTTCCTGGCGTCACAAAGAGTCAGACACGACTTAGTGACTAAAACAATACCAACTGCCAAACAGCCTGGCCCCCGCCTCCATCCACCTCTCCTGGACTGAGATTTGACTCTCTGACTCTCCCCTGTTTGATCTGCCTCCCCAGAGCAGCCAGAACAATCAGAGGGTACCAGCGCTCACTCAAGGCCCCACTGTCCTCCCACTTCTCTAGGAATAAGATTCAGAGTCCTACATGGCCTGAACCCACGTGAGGCCCCCCACTCACTGCTTCTCACTCTAGCCCTTCACACTTACAAGTCCTTGTAACCAGAGCTTCTGGCAGGCTGCTGATGGGCCCCCTCTCACCACACTCAGCTCGCTGTCCAACTATCACCCTGACAGAGAGGCCTCCCCAGGCTACTGTCTGTGAGACAGACCCCAATCATTCTGTCTCAGATACCTTTCTTGCTTCCCTCCTAGAAGTTACTGTAGTACCTTCAGTAATTACTTCGTGTGTTTGCCTTTATAAGACTCTTGCCTGGGTCCACTTCCTCTGTCTAGCACCTAGAAGGCCCCCTCAGGGCCCAGAACAGTGAATCTCTCCGGGACGACTGAGTCTGTGGTCCTCCTCTGGGTCCGACAGGTACCTCAAGGCCTCACCTGTGCTGTTGGGGAAACAAGCCTTGTGGAATTTGCCCATGTAGAACTCGAGGCCAATGATGGCGAACATGAGGATGGCGAAAAAGAGAAGCAGCCCAATCTGCAGGAGCGGGACCATGGCCTTCATGATGGACTTGAGCACCACCTGCAAACCTGGGCAGAGCAGGTGAAGCAGGCAGGTCAGGCACACAGTGGGCAGAGCAGGGAGTGGACTGGGGTGTGGGCAGAACAGCAAGAGCCTGGGTGGGCAGGGCTGAGTCCTGGGCCAAGTGTGGAGCAATGAGTGCTCATGAGGCCAAAGGACAGAGCTGGGCCCTCAAAGCAGGGGACAGAGAGGGAGTGGTGGGGAAGCGGGACAGAACAGTGAGTGCCTCCCTGGGTAGAGCTGAGCGTCCTTGAGGTGGGGGACAAAGCAGAGGGGTCTCATGGGGGAGTGGACTGAGCAGAGTCCCAGTCAGAGGGAGGGACGGTGTGCGGGGGTATCAGTAGGAAGTCC
The DNA here is from genome assembly GCF_002263795.3 of Bos taurus. Lineage (NCBI taxonomy): Eukaryota > Metazoa > Chordata > Mammalia > Artiodactyla > Bovidae > Bos > Bos taurus. The sequence continues at coordinate 106,769,364 of NC_037338.1, read as the reverse complement.
TGACGAGCACTCTGAGTCTGTGGAGGGCTCAGGGTGGAGCAAAAGCGGAGAGTCCTGAGAGGAAAGAGGAGGAACTCCTGGGAGCTGAAAGCAGGGGATCCTGGGAGGGAGAGCAGGGGATCCTGGGAACTAAGAGCAGGGGATGCTGGGAACTAAGAGCAGGGGATGCTGGGAATGAAGAACAGGGGATGCTGGAATGGAAGAGCAGGGGATCGTGGGAACTAAGTGCAGGGGATGCTGAGAATGAAAAATAAGGGTTCCTGACAGACCCCCTCCTGAGGGAAAGGAAAACAGGGGGCCTACTCCTAAGGAGGGTTCTACCACTGACTGTAGGGCATGAGTATGTCCAGGCCAGGGGAACAATCCCACTTCCAACCTTGAACTTGCTCCTGGGTACAGGCCTGAGCTGCTTCCTGGCAGGGTCTTGGGGCAGTACAGGGAGCTGACCTGCAGTCTTCCTTGCAATGGGCTCAGGTGGCACAGTTCCGGGCCTGCCACCCGGGCCCTAAAGGAAATCCAAATTCCCACTGGCCTGGAGGAACATGGGCCCAGGCAGTCACCACTCTCAAGGCAACCTGGCCACTCTCTGCCCCCACGTGGCCTCTTAAGCCACCCAGTCCCGGAGCACGTCTTAACTGGGTCACAGGTCTTGACAGCCCCGCCTAGCCTGAGCCAGGAGAGATGGCCCTCTGCAGCCTCTGAATGTGTTCCCTGCCCCACCACCTTGGCTCATCTCTCATCTGCCCTTTAACCCCAAGAAAAGAAGCAAAGAGCTGCAAATACAGCAAAGGGTGTGAGAGGAGCAAAGCTTCCACGTAGGAAGCCGGGTTACCCTCTAGTCTTTCAAGGAAACAGGAGAGGATGGAGAAGGGCCATTTCTGCCTTCAAACCTGGTTCCCTGGGGCTAAGGGTGGCAAGCTCAGAGTCACCAGAGGGTCCGGAGGTCAGGGCCTCACTGCAGCTGTGGCGGGTGTAGGGGACAAGGTCAGTGTCCAGGTAGGCTGGGCCTGATTGCTTTCGCCAGACTCACTTGGAATCCCAGACACCAGCTTCAGGGGCCTCAGTACACGCACAGCCCGCAGTGTTCGCAGATCAAAGTCAGTGCCAGCTGTGGCGAGGATCCTGGCAGGAACAAAGACAAGCGGGAAGTAAGGGCTTCTGCACGGTGTTGAGAAGAGGGCACGCCCCTCCCGCCACCCACGTCCTGTCCTCCAAGAGCAGTGACATCTTCATGCCTGTGTCCCCCGCTGTCCAAGCACCAGCGTACCAGGCAGGGGAGGCCAGGAACTGAGTTCAGACATCCTCGCCAGTAATGCTAGTGATGGCTTTTACCAGCACGATCATGCTTCCGGGCATCACCCCTGAGAGAACACGTGGTCTCTGGTCCCTGGCCCAGCCCTGAATCTGTCCTTGAAATGAGTCCTAGCCTGAACCATGTCCCCAAGCAACCCCAGCTGCACTCCAAGTTGCCTCATGAGCGATGGTGATACTGAGAGCAGAAGAATGAGCCTGAGGGACTTCTGAACGGATGCCGCAGGCCCCTTCCCCACTTCACCACAGGAGAACACAGGAACGAAGAGTGGAGAAGGCGAACAGAGGGTTCAGAAAACCCCATTAGCATAAAGCATACCCCCAGTGTCTCCCATCTTAAAACAAAGCAGAACATTCTGTATCTGCCTCCGAGCCCGGACACCTTCTCTGCTCCCTGCACTCCAAAACTCAGTCAGTGCCAGTCCTCGCTCTCCCACTGTTAACTCTTCAGCCTCTCCTCAGCTTTGTCCAACTGCATTCTCACTCCCACCATTCCACTCTTTTGTCACGCCTTCTTGCCAACATCAACAGTCAAGTCTCCTGTAAATGGTCTCTCCTCTTGCCCACTGGTCAGCTCTCTCGTTTTCTTCTTAACACCCTGGGAGTCCTTTTGTCAGCTCTGCCCCCTCTACCAGACTGAAAACTTTAACACGTCAGGGCTCACCGTTCAGAATCCACCCAATAGCTTTGAATACCACCGAAAGCTTATTACTCCCTAATTTATATCTTTAACTCAAATCTGGAACTCTGGGTTCATATGCCCGTCCATTTGCCTTTTTCAACATTTCCATTTGGATAGCAAAAAAGCATATCACACATTAATAAAACTAAAGAATACTTTTCAAAACTTTAATGTAAATATTAAAGCACGTATTATTTTTAAGTTCAGGGTTGTTACATGATGGCAACTAGAGAACTGTTTATTCTTTCTCCCAACCTTGCTCCTCCCACAGTGCTCCCCCCTCTCTGTGAACAGCACTAGTCAAGTGTTACATAAGCCAGAACCAAGGCTTCCTACCTGACTCGTCTCTCTCTTATACTCCACATCCAATTCACTGACAATCCTGTTGACTCTACCTTTAAAAAGTCTTGGACTCTCAGTGAAAAAGCATTGTTGCCTGCCCCTCTGCCCCCAACTCTAGAGACACAGCAGTAAGGAATAACATTTGAGATGCAGCTGGGGTAAAATAAGATGAAATGGCAGGGGGCGGAGAAAAGAAGGGCAACAAGAAAATCTATTCAAACCAAAATGCCATAGCACATGAGAAAATCCAATACTAAGAGGGATATTCAGCTACTGGACGATAGTAGCTAGAACTTTTGGAAAAAACAAGCATTTATTTAAATAATATGAATAATAATCATACTCTAAACTGGAGACATAGTTGGAGAGTACTAATGGTTTAGGAAACAGTACTAAGGAATCACTCACAAACAACAGAAAGACAAAGAAAAAAAATGGAAGAAATTAAATGATACGGAGGTTAGACCATATACCTAACACACATCACATGTGGGTTCCAGAAAAAGAGAATAGAGGGAACATGGTGAAGAAGCAACATTTGAAGAGATAACAGATGAGAAATTTCCAGAATTCAAGACTTGATTTCTCAAATTTAAGGTGTATTAGGGGTACAATCTGATAAATAAAATACATCCAACTAGAAATGGTGTGAGTAACTATAGAATATCAAGCATAAAAAGAAAGCATTAAAGGGTACCAAAAAGAAAGATGAAGTACCTAGGGGAGAAAAATCATAGTTAAAAGGAGAGAAAACGTCACCTCAGAAAAAAAGAGAGGGAGAGAAAATATGCTAGAAAACAATTAAGTAACATCCTCAAAAAGCAGCAGGAAAATAATTGACATCTTAGAACCTTATATCTAGCTAAACTGTGAGAGTACAGTGATGGCAAAATAAACATATTTTCATAGAAACAGTAAGTCATCACTCCGGAGCCTCAGTAAAACAACGCAGGAACTGAACCCGAGGGAAAGCACAGGATACAAGAACAATGGTAGGCCCAGAAAATAACTTTTAAGTAATTAATTACTCATTGATTTTTTAAATTATGATGTCCAATTTTTCACTATTTTCTACACACAAAACTAACAACCTAGGCAATAACAAAACCATTTACAGAAGGGGTTGTTCCACCTGTAGTTGCATCAGATTATGTTACAGAGGTTAAATCACTCTTCACTGCATTAGGCCGGAGGATGGCAAACATTTTCTGAAAAGGGCCAGTAGTAAATATTTAGACTTTGTGAGTCATAAGATCTCTGTTACAACCACTCAACTCTGCCATGTAGCATAAGAGATAATATGTAAATGAATGGACAAGACTGTGTTCCAATAAAGTTTTATTTATAAGCACAGGTTGCCAGGCAGCTGGGCTATAACTGTCTGTCCTCCATGTTAGAAGGTCTGACTCTTTGCAACCCTATGAACTGTAGCCCACCAGGTTCCTCTGTCCATGGGATTTCCCAGGCAAGAATACTGGAATGGTTTGCCATTTCCTCCTCCAAGGGATCTTCCCAGCCTGGGGACTGAACCCATGTCTCCTTCTTGGCAGGCGGATTCTACCACTGAGCCACCTGTGAGGTGAGACTAATGCACAGTTATGAATCCATCTTTAAAAGGTTAAGGGACTCTCCTGGCAGTCCAGTGGTTAAGACTTCAACTTCCACGCAGAGGGTGCAGGTTTAACCCCTGGTCAGGGAGTTAAGATCTTTGTGGCCAAAAAACCGAAACATAAAGCAGAAGCCATATTGTAACAAATTCAATAAAGACTTAAAAAGGGTCTACATCAAAAATAATTGTAATAATAAATTAATAAATAAAATGTTAAGGATATCTAGTAAATAGATAGAATTACAGTCTATTTCAGAACCAACAGGGGGTGTAGGGGGAAGGTGTGTAGGGAACAGGTAATACAGAACATTTAGTCAAATTACAGAAATCAGACAAAGACTCCTCAAAAAAGGCAAAGAAGGAATATAAAAAGAAAACGTAAGACATTAGAATTAAGTCCAAATATATCATACGATATATAAATGAATTTTAATTTCTTATTAAATCATAGATTATTAGATTGGGGCTTTTGAAAGTCTAAACATATGCTACGTACAAAAGACATACCTGAAAACAATAGAGAAATGTTGAAAATAAGCAGATTTTAGAAAGTATATACTAGGTAAACGGTACAGGAAACAAAGCTGATATATAATACTAAAGAAAAAATATAATTTAAAAACAATATTAACAATATTAAGACTAAAGAGAGATATAATACATAATAATGAAAGCAAAATTACACCAAGGAATGTGATTATCATTAATTTTTATGCATCTAACATCATAAAATCAAAACAGAGAAAGAAAAAAATGAAAACTCCTCCAACTTGGTGGGAGATTCTTGCAAAGCTCTCAACAGAATCTGAAGGACTCAACACAAAATGCAGTAATGCTGTGCATGATTACAACAGAATTAGCACCTTGATCACTTTATCGTTCTGTCTTCTGTATCCCCCATATACTGCTTTATCTATCTACCTATCTATCAACTACAATCTATCTACTTTTCTATGAAAATGCATTCCTAAAAAATAGAAAATATATATTTTTAGAGTACACAGGAATAGCTTTGAAAATATTCTACATCACAAAAGAAGCCTCAGCAAATTTCAGAAAATTAGTGACTTTTATTATTGCACCTCTGCAATTAAACTAATGCAATTAAATAATAATACAGCAAACACAAAGTGAACAATACAAAGAAATAGAGGAAAACACTAGAGTGGAAAAGACTAGAGAGCTCTTCAAAAGAATTAGAGATACCATGGGAATATTTCATGCAAAGATGGGCGCAATAAAGGACAGAAATAGTACGGGCCTAACAGAAGCAGAAAAGATTAAGAAGAGGGGCAAGAATACACAGAACTGTACAAAAGATCTTCACGACCCAGATAAGCACGACGGTGTGCTCACTCATCAGAGCCAGACATGCTGGAGTGTGAAGTCAAGTGGGCCTTAGGAAGCATCACTACAAACAAAGCTAGTGGCGGTGATGGGATTCCAGCTGAACTATTTCAAATCGTAAAAGATGATGCTGTGAAAGTGCCGCACTCAGTATGCCAGCAAATTTGGAAAACTCAGCAGCGGCCACAGGACTGGAAAAGTTCAGCTTTCATTCCAATCCCAAAGAAAGGCAACGCCTGAGAATGTTCAAACTACCACACAATTGCACTCATCTCACACGCTAGTCAAGTAATGCTCAATATTCTGAAAGAGACGGGAACACCAGACCACCTGACCTGCCTCCTGAGAAACCTGCATGCAGGTCAGGAAGTAACACTTAGAACCGGACATGGAACAACAGACTGGTTCCAAATAGGAAAAGGAGTACGTCAAGGCTGTATATTGTCACCCTGCTTATTTAACTTCTGTGCAGAGTACGTCATGAGAAATGCCAGGCTGGATAAAGCACAAGCTGGAATCAAGATTGCTGAAAGAAATACCAATAACCTCAGATATGCAGACACCACCCTTATGGCAGAAAGCACAGAGGAACTAAAAAGCTTCTTGATGAAGGTGAAAGAGGCGAGTGAAAAGCTGGCCTAAAACTCAACATTCAGAAAACTAAGATCATGGCATCCGGTCCCATCACTTCAAGGCAAACACATGGGGAAACAGTGGCAGCAGTGACAGATTTTACTTTGGGCTCCAAAGTCACTGCAGACAACGACTGCAGCATGAAATTAAAAGACACTTGCTCCTTAGAAAAGCTGACAAACCTAGCCAGCATATTAAAAAGCAGAGACGTTACTTTGCCAACAAAGGTCCATCCTGTCAAAGCAATGGTTCTTCCAATAGTCATGTATGGATACGAGGAGTTGGACCATAAAGAAGACTGAGCAATGAAGAACTGATGCCTTTGAACTGTGGTATGGAGAAGACTCTTGAGAGTCCCTTGGACTGCAAGGAGATCAAACTAGTCAATCCTAAAGGAGATTAACCCTGAATATTCAAATACTGGAAGGACTGATGTTGAAGCTAAAGCTCCAATACTTTGGCCACATGATACGAAAAGCTGACTCATTAGAAAAGACCCTGATGCTGGGAAAGATTGAAGGCAGGAGGAGAAGGGGACGACAGAGGATGAGATGGTTGGATGGAAAGACCGACTCAATGGACATGAGTTTGAGCAAGCTCCGGGAGATGGTGAAGGACAGGGAGGGCTGGCGTGCTGCAGTCCATGGGGTCACAAAGAGTCAGACACGACCGAGTGACAGAACAACAACAAAGAACACTACTGTAAAAACACATTTTAAAAGAAAACTTGCCTTACAGAAAGCTTCAAAATGCACAAGTAAGTAACTCATTAAGGAAGAAGTAACAACAGACATTACCAGATATTCAGACTCATCAACAACAAAAGCACCACATATTAAACATGCAGGGTTCAAGCAAAGTGATGCCTTAGGGAAAATTGATCAACGTAATTGACTTTATTTTTCAAAGACTAAAAATTAACAAACCAAGTATTGCTATGTCTCAAGAGTCTTAGAAAAGAATAGCAGAGTAAATGTAGAAAAAGTATAAAAATAGAAATAATAGACATGGTGAAAATAAAAAATAGAGAAATAATAGAAAGCTGAGTCCTTGAAAGTTTGATAAAATGAACAGGCTTCTGGCAAGAATAACCAAGAATGAGAGAGTGTGAACATGTATACATACCCAGATACACACATACACAAATACACATCATGTATGCATGTGTGCACACATGTACACTCATATATGTGCATACTTGTACACACATACACGTGCATATGCGTGTATATACACACAGGGAACACAGTGCAGACAAGAGAAGTTTTTAGAATCACAAGAGAATATTACTAACGATTTTATGCCAATAGATGCTAAAACTTGGATGAAATGGATATATCTCCCTGAAAAGCAAATTACCAAAACTAACTGGAGTAGATAAATCTGAATAAACCATGAACAATTATATTAGTTTTCTATTCTGAAAAAACTTATCCCAAAACTAGTGACTTGGAACAGCACCCCTTTATCAGCTCACAGTTCTGTGAGCCAGAAGCCAGGCACATGTGGCTGAATGCTCCGCCGTGGGCCTCACGAGGCTGAGGTCAAGGGCCCGGCCAGCTCCATCCTCACTGGGAGGCTCAGCTAGGGAAAGGGGCACTTTCCAGCCCCTTCAGCACATCGGAAGAGTTTTCTTCCTTGCAGCAGGGACAGAGGCCCTTGCCTTGGTGTCACCCAGGCATATCTCTTAGCCCTCGGAGGCCACTCTCAGGTCCTTGTCACCTGCCTCCTCAATGGTCCCTCTCACACTTCTAAACACTCTAACTCTAGGAAGAAAAATCTCTTTAAAGGAATCATCTGACAATGCCAGTCCCACCCAAATAAGCTCCGTTTGGGTTAACTCAGAGGCCAACCTAATCATGACCTAATCACAGGAGTGATATCTCATCACACCCACAGGATCTACCCACATTCAAGGGGAGACGACTGTGCAGGGGGCAGGCAGGGACCAGCGTCCTGGAGTTGTCTTAGAATTAGTGCCTTCCAAGACCATTTAGAAGGGTTACTCTGGATTCAGGTTTCCTCTTCAGAATATCAGATCCAGGCAATTTTACAAGGGTGTCCCTACAAACATTCAGAGAGGAGATAATTCTACATTATACAAACTGTTTCAAGAACAAAAATACAAGAGAAGCTCCCAACTCATTTTATGATGAAGGTATAATCTTGATATCAAGACTGTAACTGTAATTCAAAAAGATACATGCACCCCCAATGTTCATAGCAGCATTATTCACAATATCCGAGACATGGAGGCAACCTAAATATCCATCGACCGATGCATGAATAAAGAAGATGTATATTTACACAATGTCATATTTCTCAGCTATAAAAAGAATGAAATAATTCCATTCATAGCAACATGGATGGGCCTAGAGATCATCGCACTAAGTGAAGTGAGCTAAACAGAGAGATGCAAATGTCATATGATGTCACTTAGACAGGGAATCTTAAAAATGGTACAAGTGAACTTTATGCAAAACAGAAATAGACTCACAAACATAGAAATCAAACTTATGCTTACCAAAGGGGAAGGGGGGAGGGAGAAATTAGGAGCTTGGGATTAACATATATACTTATGCTTACCAAAGGGGAAGGGGGGAGGGAGAAATTAGGAGCTTGGGATTAACATATATACTTATGCTTACCAAAGGGGAAAGGGGGGAGGGAAAAATTAGGAGCTTGGGATTAACATATATACTTATGCTCACCAAAGGGGAAAGGGGGAGGGGAAAATTAGGAGTTTGGGATTAACATATATACTTATGCTTACCAAAGGGGAAAGGGGGGAGGGAAAAATTAGGAGCTTGGGATTAACATATATATTTATGCTTACCAAAGGGGAAAGGGGGGAGGGAAAAATTAGGAGCTTGGGATTAACATATATACATGATTAGATAGATAATAGATAACCAACAGAGACCTACTGTTTAGCACAGCATACTATAGTTAGTATTTTGTAATAACCTATAAGGGAAAAGATTCTGAAGAAAATAGACACACCTCCATGTATGACTGAGTCACTGCCGCACGCCTGCAACTAACACAACAGTGTCAGTCAACTGAACTTCAATTTAAGAAAAATAAACATTTTCTAAAGACTGGAAAAGGACAAGAAAAATTTATACACATCTCAGTTATGAACACAAATTTTAAATATCAGAGGAAATAAAAGTCAAAGGTACATATTTTAAGAGAGTAAGCATATGATGACCAAATGAGTTGTCATAAGAATAACTCAATAGTAGAATACGTATTAATGCAATCCACCACACTAAAAATAAAAATCATATAATCATGTCAAAATATTCAGAAAAATTATTGGATAAAATTTCAGTATCATAACAGAGGGAGCCCAGCCTGGTGCTCTGTGACAATGCTGAGGGGAGGGATGGGAGTGGGTGGGAGACTGGAGAGGGAGGGGTATATGTGTACTTATGACTGATCACAGCAGAAATCAACACAGCGTGGTTAAGCGATTATCCTCCGATTAAAAATTTTTTAAATACTGAAAAATGTTCAGTATCATTCGTGATAAAATAACCACAATTAGAAACTCCCTAAACTGACAGTGTGTGCTGTGCTCAGCTGCCCCGTCGTGTCCCGCGCTTTGCGACCACATGGATTGTAGCCCACCAGGCTCCTCTGTCCGTTTTGGATTCTTCAATAAGAACACTGGAGTGGGTTGCCACGCCCTCCAACAGGAGATCTTCCTGACCCAGGGATCGAACCCAGGCCTCCCACATTGCAGGTGGATTCTTTATCCACTGAGCCTTCAGGAAAGCCCAAAATGATAATAGGTATCTAATAAAAACCATGAGGAGGATTTCTGCTTCCATTCAGGGATAAGACAAAAATACCGTTTATATTATATGGAGGCCGTAGCCAAGGTAAAATGACACAAAACAGAAATAAGATATATAATTTTAGGAAGGAGGAGACAAGCCGTCTTATTCAAGAATTGTGATTCCTACATAGAAAATCTAAAAGCATATACAGCGCAGAAAAACTATTAGAGCCTAATGTTTAGGAGGTTAGGAAATACAAATACATACACAAAAATAAATTACTTTCATTTACAAGTAGAAAATAGAAATTTTAAAAGCTCTTATTCTAATGGATATGGGACTCCCTTCTGGGTAACAAAAAGGCTCTAAAATTAGTGGTGATGGGTGTGCACTCTATGACTATACTGAGAATCACTGGATTGTATGCGTTAAAAGTGTGAATTTTATGGCAGGTGAAGTACATCTCGATAAAGCTGCCATAAAAATATTGTTTAAATAGCAACCACATCTATAAAGTATCTAGGAATAATCTCAATAAAATAAATGTGATATCTTGATAATAAAACTCCTAAAACATTCTTGAAGAACAAAGGAATAATACAGATGAGCCATATTAATAGATGAGACAATTTGACATCTCTAGATGTCCCTTTCCCAGAATTAATCTACAAATTCAATGAAATCCCCCAAAAAAACTCATGAGATTTTAAGTGTAGAAAATCATAATTTGTAGAAAATCCACCAAAAATTACCAGAACTAATGAACTCAGCAAAATTTTAAGATATGAAGTCAACACAAAAAAATAGGTGGTATGCTGTACACTTAAAATGAACAACTTAAAAAGGAAATTTTTTTTAATCCATTTACAACAGCACCAAAAAGAATAAAATACTTAGGAATAAAAGTAACTAAGGAGGTAAAAGACTTGTATACACGAAGAACTACAAAACAACGGTGAAGAAAATTAAAAAACACTAAACAAAGACATCCCATATTCATCAGGACTTCCCTGGTGGTCACCTCCCGATGCAGGGGACTCGAGTTCAATCCCCGGTCGGGGAACTAAGATCCCACATACTGTGCACTGCAGCCGCTGAGCCCATGCACTCTGCAGCCTACACAGCACAACTGGGGAAGCTGCCCCTTAACAAAGAGCCTGCGAGCAGCTGCAAAAGTACCTGCGGGCCTCAACGAGCATCCTGCGTGCCACACCCAAGACCCAGTGCTGCCAAGTAAACAAACATATGTTCAGAAAAGGAAAAAAGACACCCCCTATTCATAAATCGGGAAACAATACTGTTAAGATGTCAATACCCAAAGCAACCTGTAGCAAACCCTATCAAAGTTCCAATAACATCCTTTGCAGAAACAAAAAAACTCATCCTAGAATTTATATGGACTCTCAAGGGACTCTGCGTAGCCCAAACAGTAGAACAATAACCCAGAAACAAGTCCTCATGTATACAGTCAACTGATTTTCAAAAAGAATGCCAGGACCGTTCAGTCTGGAAAAGACAAGTCTCTTCAGCAAATTGTGCTGGATAACCTCCTGTAAAAAGTTAAGCTGGACCTGTATCTTATGCAACATATAAAAAGCAACTCAAAATGGATCAAAGATCTAAATGTAATACCTTAATCTATAACATTCAGAAGAAAATATAGGAGAAAATCTTTATGACATTGAATTTGGCAATGATTTCTTGGAAATGACACCAAAAGCCCAAGCAATTAAAAAATACAAAAATTGGATTTCAAAAAATTTAAAACTTTTGTACATCAAAGGAGTGAAAAGAAAGCTACAGAATGGGGTGAAATATTCACAAGTCATTTGTCTAATCAGAGATTAATATCCAGAATATATTAGGAACTCCTACAACTCAACAACAAAGAAATACCCAATTTAAAAATAGGCAAAGGACTTGAATGGCTATTTCTTAAAGAAAAAAAAAAAATACAAATGGCTATTAAGCACATGAAAAGGTGCTTCACATCACTAGTTATTAGGGAAATGCAATCAAAACTATAATAAGATACCAATTACACCCATGAGGATGACTGCTGCTTAAGAAAATAAAAAGAGAACAGTGTCGGGTAGCGTGATCAGAAACTAGAGCCCTTGTGAATTACTGATGGAATGTGAAACGGTGTAGCCGCTGCGGAAAGCACTGTGCTGATTGCTCAGGAAGTTGAAGATAGAATTACCATATGACCCAGCAGTTCCACGCCTGGGTATAACCCGAAAGAACCGAAACAGGATCCTAAAGGGACTTATTTATTACACCCAGAATCACAACAGCATTATTCACAAGAGCTGAAACATGGAAGGAACTCATGTCCTCACTGGATGAATGGAGAAGCAAATATGTTATATACACGATGGAATATTATTCAGCCTTAAAAAGGAAGGAAATTCTAACACATAATGAAACTTAGGTGAACCTTGACGATATCATGCTAAGGGAAATCAGCCAGTCACAAAAAGACAAATACTGCAGGACTCCACTTTAATGAGATAATTACAGTCGTGAAAATCATAGACAGAAAGTAGAATCGTGACTGTCAAGGTCTGCAGGGAGGGAGGCACGGGGCTTGTCTAACGAGGACAGAGCTTCACATTCCCAAGATGAAATGAGTTCTGGAGATGGATGGAGGTTGTGGCTGCTCGATAACATGAATAAGTTTAATACCCCTGAACTACCCACTTAAAAATGAATAATATGATCAATTTTATGTTATGTGTATTTTGTCATGATTTCTTAAATTGTTAAATAAAAGTAGGCCTAAGTGCAAAAAGCAAACTTTAAAACTTTGGGAAAACAAAACAAAATCATGTGGTAACATTTCTACAGCTATGAGGGAGGGAAGGATTTCTGAAGAACTCGTAATGGCAGACCACAAAGCGGCACACTGATGAATCTGACTACAAAAATCATACTACAACAGATTCAGAGAGAGTGAGAGAAAATGTGTGCAATGAGAATCCCTATAAACTCATATGAAAAGTACAAATCACCTGTGAGAGACTTAAGCAAATTACAAAAGAGAAAAGATGTTCAAAACCACTGCCAGTCAGGGGAATTCAGAGACATCATTTCACATCCTCCACTTAGCAAACAGTGTTAAGCTGGTGATGCCAAGCACCAGCTCAGCTGGCAGAAGAGAAAACTGTAGAATCATTAGGGAGAGCATGCGGCCACTTGTAGATAATTTTCAAATGAACACACAGACTAGACTTGCCGCACAAATGCTTGCAGAAATGTATGCAGGCGTGCTCCTTGCAGCACTTGTCGGTAATAATGAAAAACGGGAATCACCTACTGCTCATCACACGAAGACAGAAAACACTGATGATGGACCGTGATTGTGGTGAAACGCGATGAGCACATAAATCAAGTAAACTACATGTATTAAGACAAAAATGCCTAAAGCAATGTGAGGGGTAAAAAGGCAAGCTGTGAAACAACTATGTATCTATGCATAAACACATACATACACTCATACAATTCAAACCACACAAACAAGACTGCATGTTATTTATGGATATGAACATATTTAGTAAAAGCTGGAATTCCCTCTGCAATCCACACACACGTGCATGGGATCATGAACACAGATCAGTTGTTTCCATTGGAAGGTAAAAGGAAGGACAGATAAAGAGAAGATAATTTGGTTGAGGGACTGTAATCACAAGACTTCAGTTGTATCTGTAATGCTTTATTTCTCTAAAAGAAATCTCTGGGGGAAGGCGCCAAGATGGCGGAGGAGTAGGACGGGGAAAACACTTTCTCCCCCACAAATTCATCAAAAGAGCATTTAAACGTCGAGTAAATTCCACAAAACAACTTCTGAATGTCGGCAGAGGACACCAGACACCCAGAAAAGCAACCCAACTCCTCGAAAGGAGGTAGGAAAAAATATTAAAGACAATAAAAGAGACAAAAGAGGGAGGGACGGAGTTCCATCCCGGGAAGGGAGTCTTAAAAAGAGAGAAGTTTCCAAACACCAGGAAACCTTCTCACTGCCGAATCCGTGCCGAGCTTTGGAAGCACAGAGGACAACATAACAGGGAGAAAAAATAAATAAACAATTAAAACTCGCAGATTGCGAGCCCTACGGTAACTCCTCCAGCGGAGAAGCAGCGCAGACGCCTGCATCCGCCATTAGCAAGCGGGGGCTGGGCAGGGAGGCGCGGCGTGGGCTGCATCGCTGAGAGTGGGAGTCTGGCCTGAATACCCTGAGCACTATCTGAGCGAAATAATTTGGGCTAGCAAACCAGACTGTGGGGTATCTACCACGCGAAAAGCCAGCCCTAACCTAAGACACCGCCAGCCCGCGCACGGAACAAAGGACTAAACAGAGGTAGCCGGCTGCAAACCTTCCCCCTCCGGTGACAGGCAGCCAGAGCCGGAAGGGGGCAATCGCAGCCCCAGAGAGACATTATCTATAAAACTGGCTTCTTTGCTAACTAAAACTTATTGGGGGTCTGGACGGTCAACATCTGCCTGAGAAGGTGCGCCGGTTTTACACCCAGATAACCAAGTGGCGGGGAGGCGATAAGTCGCAGCATTGGCGCTCGCCAAACACCTCATCACCTGAGCTGCTCGGACCTGGGAAGAGCACAAAAAGCAGCCCCAACTGAGTCTGCGCCTCTGAGGACTACCTGAGTGCCTGAACCTGAGCGGCTTGGACCTGGGAGGTGCATGCAACCCAGGGCCAGCCTCGGATTCTTCCCGGCGGAACAACCTAGAGCCTGAGCAGTGTGGGCAGGGAGGCTACATGCGCCGTGAGCGGGGGCAGACCCAGTGTGGCTGAGGCACTGCGAGCGCACGCCAGTGTCATTTGTTTGCAGCATCCCTCCCTCCCTCCCCATAGCGCGACTGAACAAAGAGAAGAAATACAGCTCCACCCACCAGAACACCGACACAAGCTTCCCTAACCAGGAAACCTTGACAAGCCACCTCTACATACCTACACACAGCGAGGAAACGCCACAATAAAGAGAACTCCACAAACTGCCAGAATACAGAAAGGACCCCCAAACTCAGCAATTTAAACAAGATGAAGAGACAGAGGAATACCCAGCAGATAAAGGAACAGGATAAATGCCCACCAAACCAAACAAAAGAGGAAGAGATAGGGAATCTACCTGATAAAGAATTCCAAATAATGATAGTGAAATTGATCCAAAATCTTGAAATTAAAATGGAATCACAGATAAATAGCCTGGAGACAAGGATTGAGAAGATGCAAGAAAGGTTTAACAAGGACCTAGAAGAAATAAAAAAGAGTCAATATATAATGAATAATGCAATAAATGAAATTAAAAACACTCTGGAGCCAACAAATAGTAGAATAACAGAGGCAGAAGATAGGATTAGTGAATTAGAAGATAGAATGGTAGAAATAAATGAATCAGAGAGGATAAAAGAAAAACGAATTAAAAGAAATGAGGACAATCTCAGAGACCTCCAGGACAATATTAAACGCTACAACATTCGAATCATAGGGGTTCCAGAAGAAGAAGACAAAAAGAAAGATCATGAGAAAATACTTGAGGAGATAATAGTTGAAAACCTCCCTAAAATGGGGAAGGAAATAATCACCCAAGTCCAAGAAACCCAGAGAGTACCAAACAGGATAAACCCAAGGAGAAACACCCCAAGACACATATTAATCAAATTAACAAAGATCAAACACAAAGAACAAATATTAAAAGCAGCAAGGGAAAAACAACAAATAACACACAAGGGAATTCCCATAAGGATAACAGCTGATCTTTCAATAGAAACTCTTCAAGCCAGGAGGGAATGGCAAGACATACTTAAAATGATGAAAGAAAATAACCTACAGCCCAGATTATTGTACCCAGCAAGGATCTCATTCAAGTATGAAGGAGAAATCAAAAGCTTTTCAGACAAGCAAAAGCTGAGAGAATTCTGCACCACCAAACCAGCTCTCCAACAAATACTAAAGGATATTCTCTAGACAGGAAACACAAAAACGGTGTATAAACTCGAACCCAAAACAATAAAGTAAATGGCAACGGGATCATACTTATTAGTAATTACCTTAAACGTAAATGGGTTGAATGCCCCAACCAAAAGACAAAGACTGGCTGAATGGATACAAAAACAAGACCCCTACGTATGTTGTCTACAAGAGACCCACCTCAAAACAGGGGACACATACAGACTGAAAGCGAAGGGCTAGAAAAAGATTTTCCATGCAAATAGGGACCAAAAGAAAGCAGGAGTCACAATACTCGTATCAGATAAATTAGACTTTAAAACAAAGGCTGTGAAAAGAGACAAAGAAGGTCACTACATAATGATCAAAGGATCAATCCAAGAAGAAGATATAACAATTATAAATATATATCCACCCAACATGGGAGCACCGCAGTATGTAAGACAAATCCTAACAAGTATGAAAGGAGAAATTAACAATAACACAATAATAGTGGGAGACTTTAATACCCCACTCACACTTATGGATAGATCAACTAAACAGAAAATTAACAAGGAAAAAAAAAAAAAAAAAACATGTATCTATAAAGCTCACTAAAGCAAAGCACAGTAAAATGAGGTATGGCAATAAAAGGCATTAAATTTATCAAATTAAAAAAAAATAATAAAGTGCTGAAAAATTAAAGCTGTCAATACTGTAATAGATATTCACTGAAAGTATCTTTTGAAATGGGGGTGAAAACACCTTCAGAGAAATGAAAGCTAAGGAAGCATGCACGAGCTATAAAAAATGATAAAGTCCTTTATGAATGATGATATCAAAACAAAACTGGGAAATACAGGAAGGAGTAAAGAGCACTACGAACAGTCAATACATGGATAAACATTAGAAACTATTCTCTTTTCTTAATTTCTTCATGGTAAACTATCAACATTATATTGTGAAATTTTTCAGAAAAAAAAAAAAGACCCTGTGATCCATTTGTCATTTGAGGATTCCTGCGCAGTGCAGCCCCTGTCACCTTCACATTTCTCTGTAGGAGAGATGTTCAGGTACTACTGGTGGAAATCTACTTAGGCTGCATTTCTAGAACTTCCTTGCCTCAGACTGTGGCTCTATGATTAACTTCTGGTAGATGATAAATAAACAAAAGCATGGTCAGAACTTCTGGGATGGCTAATAAAGGGGGTTGAATTAAAAAAAAAAAAAAGAAAGAAATCTCTGAAGCTAGGTGCCAACTTACAGGGAGATGCGAGGGAGGGGAACGCACACTTTAAAACAACACACGGGCAAGCTACCCTCAAAAGACATGAACGATCCAGAGAAGAGCAGTGGAGCAGCTCCATGGCCATTCCCAGGAGGAGGTAGGCCCACAGAAGGAAAAGCCATCTCTCCTTGGCCTGTGGCTTCCTGCCTCCCAGGCACCGGGACACGTGCGGGGTCACCACAACCCAGACGGGTCAGAAACACGGCCTGAGAAGTCGCGCTGCCGGGACGCGTGCGGCACAGGAACCAGTTTTGCTGTTGTCACGGCCTGTGAGGCAGGAGAACAGCTCTCGGTGTTTTAAGAGCGCTAAGATTTTCAGACCCAGGCAAGGATGTCCACGATATGAAGAAACACAAGAACACAAAATCTACCCAAATGATGTAAGCAGACCCGTGGAGTAAATCACAACCCAACTGCAGCCTCAGAGCCCGTGTGAGAGGCCCTGCCTTGGGCTTCGGTGCTGAGGGAGGGTCCGTCCTCAACCACCAGGAAAGTTCTCTGCAAAGGCAACATGGCCACAGGGGATGGAAATTCAGCCTTGTTCATTCTGAGATGACAGCTTCCTCAGTGGATCAGCAATGCGGAACTCCCAGGGAGAATCAGAATCAAACACAGAAATGTTTATGAACATCAAACTTTCTGCATTATTATTGCAGTATTATTACTTATCAGAACACATCAACATGCTGAACAGGGTTGAGTTTAGCATCACATTAGCCCTGTGATTCTAATTTTTTAAGTGTAATGGGAAAATTGATTTTAGATGTATGATTTCAAGTTGAAAACTTCATAAGTTTCTAAAAAGTATTGAAACATTTAAACAAATGTATGATTCACCATATTTATAGTCAAATATGCTGGATATACAATACTTAGGAAGATCAAGTTAGAATAAAATGCTTTACATTAACTAAGCATATGAAATGGACTAAAAAGCCCACTTAGAGTCTCCTTGAAACTGATTGTTAAAAATTACAAAATATGTCATTTGCGTTTCCTTATTAATTTTCTGTTTTGATGATCTGTCCATTGGTGTGTGTTTTAAAAAGTCTCCTGCTACTACTGTGCTACTGACAACTTCTCCACTATGTCTGTTAGTGTTCGTCTTATGTACTGAGGTGTTCCTATGTGAAGTGCACAGATATTCACAATTGTTATGTCTTCCTCTTAGATTGATCCTTTGATCACTATGTAGTGTCTCTCTTTATCTCGTCTAATATTTTTTATTTTAAGGTCTATTTTGTCTGATATGAGGATTGCTTCTCCAGCTTTCTTTTGATTTCCAATTGCATGGAATACATTTTTCCATCTTCTCACTTTCAGTCTCTATGTGTCTTTAGGTCTAAAGTCAGTTTCTTGTAGACAGCATATATATGGGTCCTGTTTTTTTATCCATTCAGCCAATCTGTATCTTTTGGTTGGAGCATTTAATTCATTTACATTTAAGGTAATTATTGCTAAATATGCTCCTATTGCCATTTTCTTGCCCTCAGTCAACAAAAGAGTCTGAAATGCAGTACTTGGGTGCAATCTCAAAAACGACAGAATGATCTCTGTTCATTTGTCCAAGGCAAACCATTCAATATCACAGTAATCCAAGTCTATGCCCCAAACATTAATGCCAAAGAAGCTGAAGTTGAATGGGTCTATGAAGACCTACAAGACCTAGAATTAATACCAAAGAAAGATGTCCTTTTCATCATATGAGACTGGAATGCCAAAGTAGGAAGTCAAGAGATACCTGGAGTAACAGGCAAGTTTGGCCTTGGAGTACAAAATGAAGCAAGGCAAAGGCTAACAGAGTTTTGCCAAGAGAACACGCTGGTCACAGCAAACACCCTCTTCCAACACAAGAGAAGACTCTACACAAGGACATCACCAGATGGTCAATATTGGAATCAGACTGATTATATTCTTCGCAGCCGAAGATGGAAAGGCTCTACACAGTCAGCAAAAATGAGGCTGAGAGCTGGCTCGGATCATGACTCCTTATGGCCAAATGCAGAATTAAAAGAAGTAAGCAGGGAAAACCACTAGACTATTCAGGTATGACCTAAATCAAATCCCTTACCATCATACAGAGGAGGGATTAGATCTGATAGACAGAGTGCCTGAAGAACTATGGATGGAGGTTCATGACATTGTACAAAGGGCCAGGATCAAAACCATTTGCAAGAAAAAGAAATGCCAAAAGGCAAAATGGTTGTCTGAGGCGGGCTTACAAATAGCCGAGAGAAGAGAAGCGAAAGTAAAAGGAGAAAAGAAAGCTATATCCCTCTGAATGCAGAGTTGCAAAGAATAGCAAGAAGAGACAGGACAGCCTTCCTAAGTGACCAATCCAAAGAAACAGAGGAAAACAACAGAATGGGAAGGACTAGAGAGCTCTTCAAGAAAATCAGAGATACCAAAGGAACATTTCATGCAAAGACAGTCACAATAAAGGACAGAAACGGTATGGACCTAACAGAAGGAAAAGATATTAAGAAGTGGTGGCAAGAATAAACAGAAGAACTATACACAAAAGATTTTATTGACACAGATAACCATGATGGTGTGATCACTTACCTAGAGCCAGACATCCTGGAGTGCAACGTCAAGTGGGGCTTAGGAAGAATCACTAATAACAAAGCTAGTGGAGGTGATGGAATTCCAGCTGAGCTATTTCAAATCCTAAAAGAGGATCCTGTGAAAGTGTTGCATTCAATATGCCAGCAAATTTGGAAAACTCAGCAATGGCCACAGGACTAAAAAAGGTCTGTTTTTATTCCAATTCCAAAGAAAGGCAATGCCAAAGAATGCTCAAACTACCACACAATTGCCCTCATCTCACACACTAGAAAGTAATGCTCAAAATTCTCCAAGCCAGGCTTTAACAGTAGTTGAACTGAGAACTCCCAGATGTTCAGGCTGGTTTTAGAAAAGGCAGAGGAACCAGAGATCAAATTGCCAACAAGCATTGGATCATTGAAAAAGCAAGAGAATCCCAGAAAAACATCTACTTCTGCTTTATTGACTATGCCAAAGCCTTTGACTGTGTGGATCACAACAAACTGTGGAACATTCTGAAAGAGATGGGAATACCAGACCACCTTACCTGCCTCCTGAGAAATCTGTATGCAGGTCAAGAAGCAACAGTTAGAACCAGACATGGAACAACGGACTGGTTCAAAATTGGGAAAGGAGTACGTCAAGGCTGTATGTTGTTACCTTGGTTATTTAACTTATATGCAGAGCACATTATGCAAAATGCTGGGCTGGATGAAGCACCAGCTGGAATAAAGATTGCTGGGAGAAATATCAATAACCTCAGATATGAAGATGACACAACCCTTATGGCAGAAAGCAAAGAGACAGTAAAGAGTCTCTTGTTGAAAATGAAAGAGGAGAGTGAAATGTTGGCTTAAAACTCAACATTCAAAAAACAAAGATCATGGCATCTGGTCCCATCACTTCATGGCAAATAGATGGGGAAAAAAATGCAAACAGTGACAGACTTTATTTTCTTGGGCTCCAAAATCACTGCAGACGGTGACCAAAGCCATGAAATTAAAAGACGCTTACTCCTTGGAAGAAAAGCTATGACCAACCTAGACAGTGTATCAAAGAGCAAAGACATTACTTTGCCAACAAAGGTCCGTCTAGTCAAGGCTATGGTTTTTCCAGTAGTCATGTATGGATGTGAGAGTTGGAGTATAAAGAAAGCTGAGCACCAAAGAATTGATGCTTTTGAACTGTGGTGTTGGAGAAGACTGTTGAGAGTCCCTTGGACTGCAAGGAGATCCAACCAGTCCATCCTAAAGAAAATCAGTCCTGAATATTCATTGGAAGGACTGATGCTGAAGCTGAAACTCCAATACTTTGGCCACCTGATGTGAAGAACTGACTCATTGGAAAAGACCCTGATGCTGGGAAAGACTGAAAGCAGGAGAAGGGGACAACAGAGGATTAGGTGGTTGGGTGGCATCACAATTCAAGGGACATGAGTTTGAGCAAGCTCTGGGAATTGGTGAAGGACAGGGAAGCGTGGTGTGCTGCAGTCCATGGGGTCACAAAGAGGCAGACACGACTGAGCGATTGAACTGAACTGAACTGAATGCATGTATATGGAATCTAGAAAGATGGTACTGATGAATTTATTTGCAGGGCAGCAATGGAGAAACAGACTCAGAGAACAGACTTATGGACACAGCAGGGGCGGTGGGGAGGAAGGAGAGGGTGAGATGTAAGGAGAGAGTAACATGGAAACTTTCATTACCATAGGTACAATAGATAGTCCATGGGCACTTCCTGTATGACTCAGGGAACTCAAACACGGCTGTGTAACAACCTAGAGGCGTGGGGCGGGCAGGGAGACGGGAGGGAATTTCAGAGGGAGGGGACATATGTATACTTATATCTGATTCATGTTGGTATTTGGGAGAAAACAACAAAATTCAGTAAAGCAATTATCCTTCAATTAAAAAACAAGTAAATGTTTTTAGAACTGCAAAATGTATACATATAAATTTTCATCAGCTGAATCTTAAAAATGTTAATATTTTTGCAGTTTTATTGAAAAATAATTGACATACGTCACTATAAAACTTTAAGGCATACAGAACAGTGATTTGATTTCCATATGTTGTAAAATTATTACCTCAATAACCTTAGTTAATATCCATCATCTCATGTAGATACAATGAGAAAGAGAAAAAAATTCTCTCTCAGGATCTACTGTCTCAAGAGCCTTCTTCAGTTCAGTTCAACTTCAGTCGCTCAGTCATGTCCAACTCTTTGTGACACCATGGACTGTCCCTGTCCATCACCAACTCCTGGAGTCTACTCAAATTCATGTCCATTGAGTCGGTGATGCCATCCAACCACCTCATCCTCTGTAGTCCCCTTCTCCTCCCGCCTTCAATCTTTTCCAGCATCAGGGTCTTTTCCAATGAGTCAGTTCTTCACATCAGGTGGCCAAAGGATTGGAGCTTCAGCTTCAGCATCAGTCCTTCCAATGAATATTCAGGACTGATTTCCTTTAGGATTGACTGGTGGGATCGCCTTGCAGTTCAAGAGACTCTCAAGCATCTTCTCCAACACCACAGTTTGAAAGCATCAATTCTCCAGCGTTCAGCTTTCTTAATGGTCCAGTTCTCACATCTATACATGACTATTGAAAACACCATGGCTTTGACTAGGCAGATCTTTGTCAGCAAAGTAACATCTCTTCTTTTTAATACACTGTCTAGGTTGGTCATAGCTTTTCTTCCAAGGAGTAAGCATCTTTTAATTTCATGGCTGCAGTCACCATCTGCAGTGATTTTGGAGCCCAGAAAAATAAATTCTATCACTGTTGCCATTGTTTCCCCATCTATTTGCCATGAAGTGATGGGACCAGATGCCATGATCTTTGTTTTTTGAATGTTGAGTTTTAAGCCAGCTTTTCACTCTCCTCTTTCACTTACATCAAGAGGCTCTTTAGTTCTTCTTCACTTTCTGCCATAAGAGTGGTATCATCAGCATATCTGAGGTTATTGATATTTCTCCCAGCAATCTTTATTCCAGCTGGTGCTTCATCCAGCCCAGCATTTTGCATGATGTGCTCTGCATATAAGTTAAATAACCAAGGTAACAACATACAGCCTTGACGTACTCCTTTCCCAATTTTGAACCAGTCCGTTGTTCCATGTCTGGTTCTAACTGTTGCTTCTTGACCTGCATACAGATTTCTCAGGAGGCAGGTAAGGTGGTCTGGTATTCCCATCTCTTTCAGAATGTTCCACAGTTTGTTGTGATCCACACAGTCAAAGGCTTTGGCATAGTCAATAAAGCAGAAGTAGATGTTTTTCTGGGATTCTCTTGCTTTTTCAATGATCCAATGCTTGTTGGCAATTTGATCTCTGGTTCCTCTGCCTTTTCTAAAACCAGCCTGAACATCTGGGAGTTCTCAGTTCAACTACTGTTAAAGCCCAGCTTGGAGAATTTTGAGCATTACTTTCTAGAGTGTGAGATGAGGGCAATTGTGTGGTAGTTTGAGCATTCTTTGGCATCACCTTTCTTTGGGATTGGAATGAAAACTGACCTTTCCCAGTCGTGTGGCCACTGCTGAGTTTTCCAAATTTTTGTGCAGCACTTTCACAGCATCTTCTTTTAGGATTTGACATGGCTCAGCTGGAATTCCATCACCTCCACTAGCTTTGTTTGTAGGGATGCTTCCTAAAGCCCACTTGACTTCACATTCCAAGATGTCTGGCTTCAGGTGAGTGATCACAGCTTTCTTACAGATCATATACTCATGTGAGCCGAGGTCACCACTCTGTACATCGACTCCCCAGGCCTCATGTATCTCGTGCCTGTAACTGCACTTTACAACAACAGCAACTCCAGTTCCGCCGCCCCCTCCGGCATCCTGAGAACCAAAGTGTGAGCTCTTTTTCTGAGTCTGGGGTGTGTTTGTTCTTAGATTCCACGTATAAGTTCAGTGTTTGTCTTTCTCTGTCTGATTCGTTTCACTTCACATAATGCTTCCAAGAGTCATCCATTTTGTCACAAATTGAACCTAAAATTTCTTTTAAAAAATTGCAATTTTGGATTCGTCACTTTGACAAATAGAATCCTGATTTTTAGAAATTAAAAGTTTTCTATGCATAAAATCCACTCTCAAGAGTACCAAAAAACCCTCGTGTATCATGGAGGATTTCCTTTTAAATCAGATAATAAAATAAGAATCATTGCCATAAATCTCACTGAATCTTATTTCAAGAGTTCTGGCTAATGTAACAGAATTTGAATAAGACATAAGGAAAAGAATAGATAAACTGATTATTTCTGGAAGACACAGACGAAACTCCCAGGAAGCTGGTTGAGAGCAGTTTCTCAAAGGCAACCTAAATGAGAAGGAAACACAAGGAAGAAGGGGTCAGCGCGTATGTGTGGCTTACACAGCAGGAACTCACACAACATGGCAAAGCAGCTGTGCTCCAAGTTAGAATATATACAGGAAGTACACTGTGCATAGAGAGAGAGAGAGAAAGCCAGGCCCCAGGACCGCAGGGTCAGCGCCCCTGGGAAATGGCGTCAGGGGTGAGCTCTGGGCCGATGGACCTCAGGGTGTGGGCCCGGCACCAAGACCACAGGAAACCCTGCGGGTGATTCTGACGCACACTCGTGCTGGGCGGATGCTGGTCAGGAGCATCTCCTTGAACCCCTTCTTGCACGTTTGCAAACCCCACTGCCTACCCCCAGCTTCCAGACAGAAAGTAACACAAAGCCTTGAAAGAAAAATGCAGCACAGAGCAATTATAGGAAGAAAAAAAAAAACAGGCACAGAAAAGCAATCTGTAGATACTGTCATCAGAGTGCTGAGAAATGCAGGCCAAAAAAAATCAAAACCTGGCTGCAGGCCACCATCCGTCAGCAAATAGAGACCAGCTCAGCTCCCCTCAGCAAACTGTAGGGACCAAGCCCAGGCCCAGGACAAGAGCACAAACTCCCCAAAGGTCACGTGGCGCCAGCATGACTGGTCCGAAAGCTAATGAAACAAAACTCCTCACACACAAACCACGAGGAATGACTCCAAAATGTGTATGGGCCACACCAGTAACACTGCAGGGTCTTATTCACCAGGAACTGGACACACCCGAAGGTCCACGCTCCTCCTGGACAGACAGACGAAATGAGGGTTTTTAAAACCGGATTCTCCACAAATCAACTCAGACATTCTCGATAAGTGAAACATCCTCCCAAAAGAATTCTTTGGACTTTAATAACATGATTTCAAAATTATCTAGAAAATTAAATAGGCAAAATATTAAATAAATGTTCAGAAAAGAAAAGAGAGAAGGTCCTGTTTCATGAGACACTGAGATATTACTTTGATCTCAACTCCTGGACCACAGGCCAGATGGGTTCAAACCCAAACAGAAGTAGCATGGGTAACACGCAAGAGCACGTCAGTCCGTGACAAAGGACGCACAAGCAAATGACGGGCAAGTTATCCACAGAGGAAAGACACTGTCACCCATCTTCTAAGCATTTGCCTAAAGGAAACAGCGGTATGGCACAGATGTATGTGTGCTTTTGGTCTTTTCTATAAAAGCAAACTTTGAAATGACGTAAACGGTCAACAAGAGGGAGATGGCTGGTCGGCCCCGTCTTCAGCGCATTCTCAGCTGTCAGGGCGCACAGACGGCCCCTGGGGATCTCGTGCAGCCCTGCACAAGCCAGCCTGCCCATGATGGCAGCAGAGTGCCCTGTGCCCCCAGGGTAGGACACCAGCTGTGCATTTCAAAAGCCTACACATAGAAAAGGCTCAGAATGAAAAAGCTCAAAATATTAACAGTGGTTATCTTAGGGTGGTGGGACTGTGGGGCATTTTTATTCTTTCCAATAGCAGCATTTTCAAGTGAGAAGATCAATATTTTTATTTACATGGCAAAGAAGAATGTGTACCCTACACTGAAATTGTTTAAAATAATAAACTAACTTTGAGGCACTTTAATTAAAAATGAAATATTAACAACAATAACAGAAGGGTGATTATAGCATACAGCTTTGTATTCAATATGCGTTTTCTGGGTGCCTATGATTCCCAAAGTCCTAGGCTCTAGGAGATGCTGGAGAACAAGACAGGAGGTCAGCCTGGGGGAGGAAGCAGGACTGGCTTGGAGCTGGACGCCTTCCTTCTGGGTTCACGCCCAGCATGGCTCCTGGTAGGAGACACATGCTCGGTGTTAGTGAAGAAGCCCTGAAGTTTCCAAAACGAAACAGCAAAGAAGCCACACACATAACTCATAAAAGAAAACATAATGCAGAAACATGCAAACACGTCCACACCACCAGTCATGGGAACAGAAGATAAAACAGCAGGAAGGCAAGGCCTTACACCCAGTACGTCATCAAGAGGAGTTAGAAACGTCACACCTCGTAGTGGCAACGTAGGTGTTAAACTCAAACAGAATTCGTAGCAATGTTGGAGACGGGCGTGGCAACCCACTCCAGTTTTCTTGCCTGGAGAACTCCATGGACAGAGGAGCCTGGCAGGCTCCAGTCCATGGGGCACAAAGAGTCAGACACACTGATCAACTAACACACACGTATAGCAGGAATGTAAACTAACGCATCACACTTGTAAAACAAGTTGAAAATAAAATGCCATAAAATGCTTAAACACTTTCAATTAGCCCACTCTGGGAATCTGCCCCATTGAAATAATGAAAAATAGAAAAGACCAAAGTTGAAAGATCAACATCACAGCATCACACTATTGAGATTACAGAGCTGGACCATAAAGAAGGCTGAGTGCCGAAGAATTGATGCTTTGGAATTGTGCTGGAGAAGACTCTTGAGGGTCTCCTCGACAGCAAGGAGATCAAGCCAGTCAACCCTAAAGGAAATCAACCTGGAATATTCATTGGAAGGACTGATGCTGAGGCTGAAGCTCCAATATTTTGGCCACCTGATGCAAACAGCCGACTCATTGGAAAAGACCCTGATGCTGGGAAAGATTGAGGGCAGGAGAAGGGGGTGAGAGAGGATGAGATGATTGGATGGCATCACCAACTCAATGGACATGAGTTTGAGCAAACTCCTGGAGATAGTGAAGGGCAGGGAAGACTGGCATACGGCAGTCCATGGGTTCACAAAGAGTCAGACATGCCTTAGTGACTGAACAACAACAGCCATCTTTGTGTTCAATGACACTGGAAGCCTAGGTGTTCATCACAAACAACGCATCAGACCTCATGTGTGTGTGAAATAACGTTAAAGGAATAGATGAACTGATGTCTGGGTGAACCTTAGAAATAGCACACTAGGTGAGAGGAGCCAGATGCAGAGGGCGCACAGGGACGGCGCCAAGCCTCGGGCCCGAGCACACACTCACCAGCCTGTCAGGGACGGCGCAGAGCCTCGGGCCGAGCACACACTCACCAGCCAGTCAGGGATGGTGCCGAGCCTCGGGCCGAGCACACACTCACCAGCCTGTGACCACTGCAGCCCAATCCCCAGGCCACGGCCCTGCACACGGAACGGCCGGGCATGGAGACACACAGGCGTGAGGCACATGCTCAGACACACAGCCCCACAAGCACACACGCAGCCGGTGTGGACGGCAGGAGCCACGGACACGCTGCACCCGACCATCCGCGGGGCCTGGACCAGAAGCACGTGGTGCAGGCACACCGCCAGTCCCCGCCTGGGGCCCCTCACAGGCACCGGGGCAGGGGGCTCCCCCCACGGAGAAGCATGGGACCACTCACTGCAGTGTTGCCCTGGGGCCCCGACCCTGACCCAAGCACCCTCCAGTCCAGATTCTGGGGTCCCCAGCTGGGTCTTTGTAGCTGCATAGTCACCATATTGCCTGTGTTGGGGCACCCTGCCTTTCCACATCTGCTGTATGATGGGGGGTCACCCCTGCCCCTCCACAGGCCAAGCTGGGAGCCCTCCCTGAGGCCCCCAGTCCATCACGTCGGACAAAGCAGCAGAGACGCCCAGGCTGCCAGCCCCACACAATTGCCGTGGACATCTCTCTGACTCTCAAAACAGAGCAGTTTGGACAACAACTCGGCAAGAAGGGTCTGGCATGCGGCCTCCTTGGAATTGTTACTGCTGTCACTGAGGGGGTGGCGCAGGGCTCCAGGGAAAAGCCAGGAGCACATTGGGGGAGGCCTGCACCTGCTTGCCCCAGCCCTGGCTCACCCTGGGCAGGTACACGGTCCCCAGGTCAGGCCCACGCCCAGGGAGACACAGAGCTATGGGCAGACACGTGGCAAGGCCAGCACCATCTCCAGGAACTTCTTTGTCACTGACTTTCCAGATGCTGATTCTTGCCCAGGAGGCTGAGGCAGTTGCCATGGATACAGCCTCCTGGTCTCAGCCAAAGATGCCTCAGCCTCCGCCATGCTGCCCACTCCAGCCCCATCCTGGGCTGCACATAAAGCACAGGGCCCTGCCCTGGAGGCCCTGAGCCTGCTCCAAAGCCTAGAGCCTCCAGGCAAGGCTGAAGAAGCGTCAGCCCTGGCAGGCGCAGGCCCCGAGCCAGAGAACGTGACATCCACAGCTCACTCAAATAAAAACATCACACCTGTCTACCTCAAAGCAAGGACACTCGGAGGTCAGCGCCATTAGTCCCATCATACAGAGGAAGAAACTGAGGTTCAGATGGCACATCCAAGTGTCCAGGCTCACAACCCAAGAAGGGGAGGAGCTGGGGCATGCCCAAAGTACAGGAAAGTCCAGCCAAATGTTCTCACCCCCTCCAACCCCTCCTCTAGGGCTAGAGGGCAAGTAAGCACCACACAGAGTGGACATCAGGGGCTCCAGGCCCCCAGCTTCTTTGGGGCATGGTGAGTGACCACTGGACAGATGCTCTCCAGTCCCTTCCTGACCACCACCCATCTGGACATGGCCCCATGTGGACACTGCACCCTTGGACTGGCTGAAGGGTTCTGTCCAGCTTGAAAGAGGCTACTACTTTCGTCACCTGCAGCAAAGCTCTGACCAGGGAGGTCAGCATGACCCAGGAAGCTCACCCACTGCAGCCACGGAAACCTTGGGAGTGGATGCCTTCACGTCACTGTCATCAGACCCTTCTTTTCAGGGTAAATAGTACTCCTCCTGCACTCCTAAGGGTCAGGGTGGCTGGTGGTTACGAGCTTGGGCTTTGGCTTAGTCTAGCTGGAATCTGCACTGGTTCCTGCCAAATGTCTGAGCTTCTCTCAGTTTCCAGTCTGTAAAGTAAGAGTGTCACCTCCTCCCTGTAAAGATGAGGGGCCCTGCCAACGATGGTTGAGCGGGGAACCTGAACTTGGACTCCACGTAGAAGTGACAAAGCAGGAAACCCTGTCTCCTTACTGAGAAGGATCAGAGACCCAGCTGAAACCGGGTTAATAAGAACCGGAGTCTCAGAAAAACACGTGGAGATGTCCAGATTTCAATCATATCTCATTCATCAAAAAGCCAGGAAGATCTCAAACTGAGTGAAAAAAGACAATCATAGATTGTGACACCTGAGATAACAGAGGTGCTAAAAGTTCCTGACAAAGATTTTGTCGCAGTTACGACAGTCTTCCCACAAACAACCACTAACGTGTTTGAAACAAACAAACAGAAGAAAGTGTCCTGAACAATATAAAGAAGAATGAAATGGAAAGTTTATAACGGAAAACTACAGGAGCCGATGTGAAAAGCTAAGAGGATGGGCTCGACTATAGAAGAGAGGGAACACGGGGAAGAGCCAAGGGGCTGAAGAGCAGGAAGGGCCAAGACCTCAGGCCCAGAGACGGGGCGGGGGCGGGGCTCCAGGGCTGTAAAAGCCGATCGGAACCGCAGGCAAGGGGAAAGAAGAGGAGCCCTCGACAAGCCGTAGTCTTTTAGGAGGCTCTGAAATATCCCCAAAATGAAAGGAACACGGCACAGAGGCACAGAGAGAGCCAAGCTTTTGAAAAAAACGGTGCTAACAGACCTGCTCAAAGCAGGGCTACCACAAGCCTTCAGTTTTAAAAAGTGCACCATCTGCAGTCGAGTGAGCTCAATGAATGACGTGTGCCTGTGTGTACTCAGCGCCGGAGCCACAAAATACGCGAAGTAAAAACCAAGAGAGATGGAAGGAGAAATAGACAGAGGCACTACTGTAAGCGGAGACCTCAGCACCCCCCGTGACAGCTGACAGAAACGCAGCAAGCCTACAGAAGGCTTATTAAGCCCGTCAACAGAATCTACTCCACATTCATGGAACATGCCACACAAAAACAGCCAGATACATGTTCTTGCCAAGTGCCATGAAACATAAACAAAGGTAGACCGTATCTGGAGCCTAAAATAAACCAAATTTAAAATAATCAAAATCACACAGACTGTGTTCTCTGACCACATGGAATCAAGCTAGAAATCAGTAACAGGAAGATACTGGAATATTTCCAAACATTTAGAAAACAAATAACACATTTCTAAACAATCTACAGATCGAAGAAAAGTCTAGAGAAAATTTAAGAACACATGAAACTGAATTAAACTGAAAATACAACATACTGAAATGTGTGAGACACAGCTCAAGTGTGCCGAGAGCGAGTTTAATACACCCTGCACACGCGAGAGGAAAGAAGAAACGTCTCAAGTCACCGATCTGAGCCCGCCACAAGAATGAGGCAAAGAAGAGAAAACAGACTCAGAGCAAACAGAAGCAGGAGACAGCACAGATGAGGGCGGAAGACAGTGCAATTAAAAAATTTAATTATTGAAACTAAGAGTCATCTCCTTGAAAAGATCAGTAAAACTGACAAACTTCCAGCAGGACTAACCCAAACCCCCCAAAAGAGAGAGAGATTGGGAGAGAAGACATAAATTACCAGTGCAAGAAACGAAACAGGGCTGTCACCACAGACGCTGCACACATCATAAGAATAAGGGGCCACTGGGAACAACCCTACACACACGGTTTTGACAATTTACATTTAATGGACTATGTCCTCAAAAAAATAAAACTACCTCAACTTACCCAATAGGAAATAGATAATTCAAATATCCCTTTAACTATTAAGGAAATTGAATCCATAAGATTAAAACTCCCTAAAGAGAAATCTCCAGGCCAACTGGATTCACTGTAGAATTCTACCAAATATTTAAAGAAGAATTCACAGCACTTTCAGACAATGGCTCCC
Source organism: Bos taurus (assembly GCF_002263795.3). NCBI lineage: Eukaryota > Metazoa > Chordata > Mammalia > Artiodactyla > Bovidae > Bos > Bos taurus. The sequence goes on along the minus strand of NC_037338.1, from coordinate 106,738,780 downwards.
AGAAAATAGAATGGGGAAGGAACACTTCCAAATCCATTTTTGGAAGCCTGTATTATTCTGATACCAAAGCCATACAAAGACTACCAAAAAAAATAAATAAATAAAAGAACAAAACAAAGAAAAAAAAAAACTGACAGATCAATAGCCTTCATGAATACAGATGCAAACATCCTTAAAAACAGTATTAGCAAATGCAATTCAGCAGTATATAAAAGGAATTACATATCATGACCATGTTCATTCCAGGAAGTAAGTCTGGTTCAATACTCAAAAATCAATCATTGTAATTCACCATATTAACAGGCAGAGGAAGAAAAGGTCACATGAGCATATCAATGTAGAAAGAACATTTGATAAAATCTGACATTGACAAGTGAAGAACGAAATGGCAACCCACTCCAGTGTTCTTGCCTGGAGAATCCCAGGGACAGGGGAGCCTAGTGGGCTGCCGTCTATGGGGTCGCACAGACTCGGACACGACTGAAGCGACTTAGCAGCAGCCGCAGACATTGACAAGAGGGAAGCTAATTCATGACAAAAACTCTCAGAAAAAAAGGAATAGAGAAGAACTACCTCAACTTAATAAACAGCATCTACAAAAACCTACAGCAAAGTGAAAGTGGAAGTCGCTCAGCTGTGTCCAACTCTGTGACCCCATGGACTATACAGTCCATGGAATTCTCCAGGCCAGAACACTGGAGTGGATAGCCTATCCTTTCTCTAGCAGATCCCGACCCAGCAATCGAGCTGGGGTCTCCTGCACTGCAGGCGAATTCTTTACCAGCTGAGCGAGGGGAAACAGAAAGCTACAGCAGACATGGGACTTCACGGGAGGGGCGAGTGCTTCCTCCCTGGAAACAAGGCAAAGGTGTCCACGCTCTCATGCAACGCACTGGAAGTCCTAGTTGATGTAATAAGAGGAAAAGGGAATGAGAAAGCAGAAAGAAATAAGACTGTTCCATTTGCAAATGACATACTTGTCTACATAGACAACTCCAAAGAATCTTTAAAAAAAAGAAATCTCCTGAAACTAATAAGCGCATTCAGCAAAGTTACAGAAATAAAGACAAATATAATATTAAAAAATGTATTGCCTTTCTACGTAGCAATAGCAATGCATATTTGAACACTGAAATTTTTAATGCTGTACAGTTTGTACACACATAAAAATAAAAGGAAAACTTTTAGATGTAAATCTAACAAAACATGCACAGCTCTTGAATCCCAAAAACTACAAAATACAGAGGAAAGAAATCAATAAGGTCTACATAAATGAAAAGACATGTCATGTTCATAGCTTGGAAGACTCAACATAGTAAAGATATTAATTCTCTGCAAATTAACAAACCGATTTTATACAACTCCTATGAAGATTTTGTATATATATTGACAAGATTATTCCAAAATTTATATGGAAACAAAGAAACTAGACTAGCTACAACAGTTTCTTAAAAAAGAATAAAGTGGGAGGAATGAGTCTGCCCAATTTTGAGACTTAAATAGTTCTAGTAATCAATACAGTGTAAATCTGGTAGAGAGAAGGACACAGGTCGATGGGATAGAAGCAGACCCGCATACGCACGGCCAGCTGACTTCTGACCGAGGGACAGAATACTTCAGAGGTGGAAACACACGCCACAGCCTTTTCAACAAGCGGTACTGGAGCACCTGGATACCCACATGCAGGCAGAAAACGAACAAAAAAGAATCTCAACTGAAAGAAACCTCACTCCTGAAACAAACCCCAACTCAAGAACAGATCCCAGACTTACATGTAAAATACCGAATCATAAAACTTTCATGGAAAAAAGTAGGGGAAAATCGCCATGACGTAGGTCTGGCAAAGAGTTCTTAGACGCAAAACCACAAGCCCTATCTATAAGAGGGAAACCTGATTAACTGGACTTCATTATGATTTAAGCTTTTGCTCTGCAAAAGTCCCCATCACAAGGATGAAAAAAAATTACCTACAGATTGGGACAAAATCAACTAGTATCTAACAACCCAATTAGAACCTGAACAGAATACATGAACTGACATTTCACCAAAATGGAGATACAGATGGCAGACAAGCCCATGAAAAGATGTCCAGCATCAGTGGCCATTAGGGGAATGCAAATCAAAGCCACCATGATATATCACTGCATACCCAGCAGAAAAGCTAAAATGAGAAACAGTGCCAACAGCAAATGCTGGTAGGATGTGGAGAAACTAGATCATTCGTACATTGCCGGTGGGAGTGTACAGACGTGCACGCAGCACAGACGCTTCGGACAACAGTCGGGTAATATCTTAAACAACCAGACACGCGCTGCAGTAGGCCCCGGAACTGCACTCCTAGGCGTTCATCCAGGAAACTTGTGTTCACACAAAACCTGTGCACAGACAGGCAGAGCAGTCTTGTGGGTGACCTTCCAAAAGCTAGAAACAAATCGCCTGTCCTTCAACAGGCGAACAGTTAGAGAGACAACCGGCGGTAAAGAGGAAGTGCAGCCGCGTGCAGCTGTGCCTCGGCCAGCCTCAGAGTCCCCGGAACACAGCCAGCCCCAGAGGCGCGCCTCCATTACCAAGGTTTAATGCTCGTGAAGTGACAAAGTGATGGACGTGGGTGCTGGATTATGGTCGTCAGGGATTAGGGGCAGTGAGGCCGGAGGAAAGTGGAAGCAGGTACAGAAGGTCGGGTCCTGGTGGGGACACAGAAGGGCGGGTCCTGACTGTGCCGGGGTCACACTCTGGCTGTGAAACCATGCTACAGCCTCCCTGGACAGCACCCTCAGCACCCTCTGTGCATACTGCAAATCTGTGATGAGCTCAAGATAAGATATTTAATTTTTTACGAGGGGATGTTAATAATAGCATCCAGCTCAGGAAGGTCATGGGACGATCACATTAGAAGAGCAGCCAATACCGAGGAGACTTCATGGAAGAGCCAGCTTCGAGCTTTCATTCTCCCCTCCTGGTCTGCTCACCCTTCTAGCCCCACCCGCTTGGTGTTTCACCAGAGGGCTCTGCACCCATGCTGCCCACTTGCCAGGCCAGGGACCCAAAGAAGCACAGGAGTGAGCGCACGACCCCAGGGGCCTCACCCCAGGGAAGGAGCCACTCACGGAGACCAAGCCCTGGCCACACAGGGGTCTCGCTCCTGCCCCTGCTGTGCCCCTGCGTCACTGTCTGGCAGGGCTGGACAGTGGAAACACCAGGCCCCAGGACTGATCAGGAGATGGGAAGAAGGACGCTCTCGCTTCCTGCCCATTCCCTGCCCCCACACCGCATTCGCAGAACCAGGGTCCCAGACAGCAGGTGTGGGGAGGGGTCCGCAGGCAGAGAGGGCGGGTGGTGCTGGAGGCCCCCTCGGGGATGCCCACCCTCAGACAGGTGGCTACAGGACACCCAGGACGCCCTCTGACCCCCATGGGCTCAGCGGTGCCCTCCCCCAGCCCCTGCCCCAGTCCAGGCTGTAGCGGGTCCAGGGCAGAGGGCAGCCCTGCCTTCAGCCACCTCAGTCCACAGTCCCTGCCGCCAGACCCCGGAGGCTGATGACCGACCGCGAGGAGTGAGAAAGGACCTACGGACAACCAACCTGGGCCCACCACACCACAGACACCGCATACCCCGACTGGAAGCCACGCGGACGCCCGGGATCAGTCACGTGCCTCCTGAGCCCGTGGGGGCTGAGGGGGTCCCCACTCCCCCGCTGGCTTTCAGTCCCGCAACACTCGCTGCACACAGGGAACTGGGGCACCAAGGCTCATCAGAGGAGCCTGGGGTCTGAGCGCAGCCTGGTGCAGACTAACCTGTGTCCCCCCAGATTCCTCTGCTGAAGCTCTGACTCCCAGTGGGACTGTATCTGGAGATGGGATTCTTGGGAGGTAAATGGTTGAGCAAGGTCCTACGGATGGGCTTTAATTTAAAGGATTAATTTAACAGAACAGGAAGAGACACCAGAGACCTGTGTCTGCACACACAGAGAAGCGGCCCGGGAAGACACAGTGGGGAGGCAGCTGCCTACCGGCAGGAAGACACCTCCCCAAGGTGCACCTGCGGGCACCTTGATCTTAGACATCCAGCCTCCAAACTGAGACAGCAAACACCTGCTGTTTCAGCCCCTGACCCCCGTCTCAGGCATCTGTGTGGCGCCCAAGCTAAGGGGAAGGTTCTGCGGGGGAAAGTCCATCTGTGGAGCCGGCCAGGAGGGAAGCCCCTGGGACAAGACCAGGGCAGAGAGGCCGCCAGGCAGAGAAACACAGACCCACATCCCATCCCGCTGAAAGCAGCAGCCCTGGGTACATGGGCTCTTATACTCTGGGAGCAGAGAGGGAGCCACCGGCTGGAGTGATGAGGGCTCCGAGAGGGGCTCCCCAGAGAGGCTGAGACCTGGAGAAAGTGGGGCACAGTGGGGCGGCCAGCCGGGTGAAGACAGGACAGCCAGGGGCCTGTGCAGGCGGCCTGCAGGGGGTCCGCAGGTTCCAGGTCTGTGTGACTCAGACGGGCTGTGGCAGGGAAGGAAGTGGCCCCTCCCAGCGGCTCCCCACCGCTCAGCCAAGAAGGACCTGCTCTCCGGCCTCTTCCCAGTCCAGACCTAGCAACACAAGAGGACATTAGCAAACATGCTCACCTCCTGTGAATTTGCAGCTCTGGGCTCACCAGCGTGAAATGGAGTAAGGGGAGGCACCTCGAGTTGAACACGAAGGTAGAGTCCAGTGCCCAGCTGCCTCACCCGCCTGAGCAGCTGCAGGAATATCCACCAGCCACAGACAAACACTCCCACTCCCAGGAAGCATGAACTTGACCTCCTGTGACCTCTGCAGGCACACCAGGCACAAGATACATGGATAGATGAGCAGTTGCTCCCTGCCACCTCTGCAGAGGGTGGGCTTCCCTGGTGGCTCAGATGGCAAAGCATCTGCCTGCAGTGCAGGAGACCCAGGTTCAATCCCTGGGTCGGGAAGATCCCCTGGAGAAGGAAATGGCAACCCACTCCAGTATTCTCGCTTGGAGAATTTCAAGGACAGAGGAGCCTGGCAGGCTACAGTCCATGGGGTTGCAAAGAGCTGGACATGACTGAGTGACTACCATGCCTCTACAGAGGCACACGGGCTCAGCATGCTTCTGGCACCAGCTGCAACAGCCCCAGGGGGCCCAGCACCCAGGACCCCGCAGTGCAGCACAGCGGAGCTCCGGGCCTGAGGCTGGCAGCCTGCAGCCCCTGTCCTGCCAGGATCGCCAGGCCCTTAGAGATGGGCAGAGGGGGCTCTCCTTCAGCACATGGTGTGACATCTGCAGGCAGCAGCCAGGAAGGGCCTGGCTCTGGCTCCCCACAGCCCTCCAGGAGGGTGTGAAGAATCCTAAAGCATAGGAAGAAGGGGGAGGGAACCAGGAGAAAAGATACTGAGAGGTGAGCAGTGGAATGAGCCGCCCTCAGCGGACACCCAGCGGGGGGGGTGCAGACGGAGGGAGGCGGGGAACCCCCTACCCCTGCCTCTGGCGCCAGCGCGGGGCTGGCAGCCCAGTAGGGCCACTGGCAGGAGGCAGGCACCTGGGAGCCAGGCAGACCCAGCGGCCAAGCCTGTTCTGAATTATCAGCGATGCCTCAGGGATGCTGCCTGGGGAGAGTTTAAAGATGCGGGCCCCAACAGCCTCCCTCTGCTGCTCCAAGGGCCACTGGTCAGAACTCAGGCCCCTCCCCATCCCAGCGATTCCCAGCCTCAGGTGAGGATAGAAGAGAAGGTCCAGCATACCCCCAGCCTGAGCAGGCATCAGAGACCCCGTCGGCAGGACCGCATCACGGGACAGAGGAAGAGCCCACACGGGCGCTCCGGCCCCACACGTGAGCTCTAGAGCCCGAGGCCACGAGCCGAGGTCAGTCCACGTCCAGACCCAGTGTCACTGGCCACCTGGGGCTAGGCACGGTGCCCTTGGCTCCCACACGTGGGCACAGGCTCCCTGCTCACCTTGGCCCTCACGTGCTGGACTGCTCCTCGCCCAGGGTAGTATTCCCCAGGGCCCGGCCCCCCGGGACCACACTCCCACGCCCTCTGGCAGCGGCCCCAGCCAGGCCCGTGTTCTGGGGAGGCAGGGCAGGGCGTGGACACAGACATCCCTCCCTAGGCAACGCGGGAGGCTCAGACCAGCGACAGGAGACCCTGAGTTCTAATTACATGTCCTGAAAAGAAATCCCAGCTTAATTTGGAGTAAAATGAGACGCTGTGGTTAGAACTGTCCGCAGGGAGCTACCTGCCCGAGCTGGGACAGACCTCTCCTCTCCCCAAGGGAAGCTCCAGGCTGGGCCATAACTGGCGGGGGACTCTGGGCCCAAGTCTTCATGGTCTGAGAGGACCCTGCCCCGATTCCAAGTTGCAATCAACCCCTTGGGACCAAAGGCTGGTCTAGGGGCTCCCTTGGGGATGGGGAGGGCAAAAGTGCAGGGGTGGGCACAGCAGCAGTTAGGACAGGCAGGCAACACGCGTGCCACACTCGGGATGCCAGCAAGTTTCCAAGCAGCAGTGCTTCCCACAGCCCAGCCAGCCCAAGCCCACCACTTCCTCCTGGGCACTGCTCCCCACCGTCAGCACCCCACCCAGGTCAGGCCCTGCACCCAGAGCCCCAAGCGGCCCCCACGGCCTCCCAGCATCTTTGCCTCATGCCCCCTCCCAGGTTCAGGACGCCCAACCCCCTCCCACCTACTGCTCTGCTCAAGGTCCTTCTTAAGGACCTTCCCTGAACCCCACGAAGGGGAACTTCACTCCTGCCACCCAGCTTCCTGCTCATCACTGCACTTCACACCCACGTGGACAGGCTGCTTGTCGCCTGTGTCCCCGGGAAATGCAGCCTCCATGTCCATTGCTGTGTCCCTAGCAACCAGGGCACTTGACAGACACCTTCCACACGAACGAGGGGATGGGCAGCTGGCCAGAGGGTCAACGGGGAGAGAAGGGAAGGTGACCAGCCAGGGGAGCCCAGGAGAGAGCGAGAGGCCGGGCCGCAGCGTCCTCACTCACGCTGCCCACAGGCCCATCCCTCCATTGCACACCACCTGCTTCCCATGCCAGCCTCAGCTGACGGGCACGCAGAGCACTCTCACCCCATCCCTGCTTTCACATCTGACAACCCAGCGCACACACTGAGCTCCACCTCTGGTGTACTGAAGTCACAGAGAGGTGAGCATGGACTGCAGGGTCCCGGCTGCCCTCGTCCACCCAGACGTCACTCCAGCGCTCCAGCTGCACCGCCGCTGTCCTGCCTCCAGGGCCAGGCTGTGGCCCCCGCCTGATAAAACCTTCTGCCCCTCCTCTCCCTCCCACCACTGCCCAGTAATCTGCCTGGCTTTGCTGAAAAACTCCCCCGAAGGTGGAAGAGCTGCCCTGGGTGCCCACCACGGGCCCTCCGGGCCTGCAGGAGCCTCCACGCAGGCCATCCGCAAGGACCCTTTCACCCGCAGGCTGCCTGCCGCTGCACTCGGTGGCCCACCCTCCCCGCACCCCTGCTCCCTCCGGGCCTGCAGGAGCCTCCACGCAGGCCATCCGCAAGGACCCTTTCACCCGCAGGCTGCCTGCCGCTGCACTCGGTGGCCCACCCTCCCCGCACCCCTGCTCGAGGACACGCCCTTACTCCCTAAAACACCGACCCCACCCACCTCACTGGCCAGTCCCAACCTACCAGCTCTGGAGTCCCCAGGCTCACCCACGGACAGCTTCTTCTCTAGATCCTTCCCCTGGGGGTCCTGTCTGATCTTGAGCTCTAAAGGCCATGGAGACGCCTGTGTTCTGGTACTGACACCGTCAGCCATGGCCTCTCACCAAATGTCTAGAGGGCTCAGCCCCTTACTACTGAGCCTACCCCAAGCCGCAGCTGTCCAGACCATGCCGTGTTCTCCTTAACCCCTTTCCTACGTGGGAACATGAAGCCTGTACTGTCAGTGAGGTGTGGTCTCCACAGCACACCCGCCCCCAGGCCCCACGATGTGGCCATGGGCCTGCACCCTCCTCCCCTGCTGAGCCTCTGGGCACCTAGAGGGAACACAGCAGGGCCAGGGAGACCAGGTCCCCTGGGAACACAGCCCGCAGGGCAGGGGCCGGGGGTCTTGCTCACTGCTGTGTCCTCAGCTCCGATTCTGAATAAATAGCAATCAAGGGATGGCCAGTGGGTGGGTCAGCAGCGGACGAGGGCAGCTCAAGTGGCTGTGCAGACAGAAACAATGTGCAGACAGACATGCGCAGACAGGACAGCCCCTCCCCCGCTCCGCGGGCAGGACTGGGTGCTGTATCGCTCGCCCCCCGCAATGCCAAGGGTGTGCCCAGGCATAGTTCACAGGGGAGTGTAAGAGGTTAAGAGGCTTCCCCGATGCAGGGTAGGGCCAAGTCCCATCCAGGGCACCTCCCACGCCCGGATGCCAGCCCCAGAAGCAGAAGCAAGCCCAGCTGGCCTCGGGGACAAGTCAGGCTTCACCAGGCAACGTGGCCTTCCCTGTTCACCGTGGGGCTTCCAGCCCTCTGAGTACCAATTAAGTAAACCCTAATTAAAAACAACAAAGTAACGAGGAGCAGTGCCCCGTGGCTGCCCACAGGCGCCTCGGCTCAGGAGGGCTAGGGCTCTTCTCTGGATTCCCCAGGCCCAGCACTCACCCCAAAAGCAGACAAGGCCCCCTTCTATCATGCACCACACACACACATACGTACACAGACGTGCATACACAGCTGTGCACATGCACACATACACATGGGTGCCCAGATGCATGTGTGCACACATATGCACATGTGTGCACATGCATGTCTGAACGGACGCACACGTGCACAGGCATACACACATGTGCACATGCAATGCACGGATGCGTGTGTGCATGAACAGATGCACGCGTGTGCGTGGGTGCGCACATGCACACGTATACATGTGTGCATGCGCACACATGCAGTCCAGGCATATATGTGTGCACACATGCATACATACACGTGTACACACATCGCCAGTCCCCGGGTGCTGCAAGCAAGAGCAGCGGAGCAACTCCCCCACGTGACTCTGGGCAGCATGTGAGCCCCCGTGGCACACAGACCACCCTCCCCATCTGGGGGCTTCCCTCCCAACCCAGAACAATCCCTGCGGACAAGGTGCAGAGAGAGGGAGCCTGGAAACCATCAGTGCCAACTCCCAGCCCTCCTCTCACAGACAGTGAGAGCAGAGACTTCATGACCCATACGAGAGGCACAGAACAAACAGAGAAAGGCAAAGGAAGAATCAGAGAGAGAGAGCAAAAGTACTGAGACGGAGAAACATCGAGGGGTGAAGAAATAGAGAAGATGAAGACGAGATAAAAAAGCAGAGATACAGAGAAGCTTAGAAATGGGGAGACAGACACACAAGAGATTAAGAAAGGGAGAGAGAGAGAAAGAGAGAGAAGGGGGGACAGACACAGAGAGGGCGGGGAGGGATAGGGGCGCACGTGAAGGTGGGAGAGGAGATGGAGAAACAGATGGACTCAGGGCAGGATCTCCGAGGCCAGGCTGGGGGCAGGGTTATGGTCTTGGGACCCGTGGGATCCCCCTGCTGGGGCTCCAGGAAGGTGAGCCCAGGAGAGTGGTCAACAGGCAAGAGAAAGCAGCTGTCCTTGGAGGTCTCCCAGCCCTCACGGGGGGACCAGGCTCCCTGAATCTGGAATCAGGATATGTTTGTTGGAAGACTCAAGGGTCCTGCCAAGGGGTTGGTGCGGACCTCCCTGCCATGCTCCCAGCAGCCCAAACAGCACCATGCACAGCATTCCCAGAGCCCGGTCCCACCACCCTCACCAGCTCCCAGGTGGCTCGAGCACAGAGCACCCGAGGTTCAATAGACCATTAATTCAGCAGACACTCCCTGACCCTCCTGGGGGCCTGCCCCGAGCTACGCTCTGGGGACACTCTAAAAAATACGACACCAACATCCTCAGGGACACGGGTCGAGAAGGAGAAAGGCGTAAACAGCCCGTGACATCTGTCGACAGCCCACGCAGTGCCCAGTGGACTACAGGGCGTACCCTGCCCGCCGAGGGCCCACACTCGCCTCCACGCCCCATCAGTGGGACCTCCGAGGGCTCTCTGGACAAGCCCCCGCGGCCGCCTGCCCTCAGGCAGCAGACGGGTGTGGACGGTGAGCGCCACACGGCAGGATGGCACGCCTCCCAACAAAAGGCTCCCTGCTCCCTTCCCTCCTTGGTCATTAGGGAAAATGGAACAGATTAGAAAGTTGCCCAGCCTATTATATCCAATTTCACTGGTGCCCATCTGATCAGAGTCAGTGACAGGCTGGTGCCACAGGCGCAAAGGCCAGGAAGGAGCTGAGGCATGAGGCCCACCAGCCCCTCAGTCATCTCCAGGGAGAGACCCTCTGAAAGTGAGGCACCTCGATTCTGGCCTGTGCTGGGCATGGCACAGACACCGCTGGAGCCACCAGCAGCACCTCAAGCAGACAGAGAGCCGGCCTCCGAGGATGGGGCAGGGGACTCAGGGGGGCTTGCACTGAGGGTCTTATCTGGAGCCCAGAGGCCATGTAGCCAAGTCTGTTTATCCTCACATGTAGCACAGGAGCCCTGGCCACAGCTACCTGTCCCTTGCAAGGAGAGTTATGGGCCACTGTGGGGCTCCAAGCCTCCCTGGGACCACAAAGCTCCAGGAGGAGTGGCTGCAGTCCCTGGGGTGGGGCCTCTGGGACCTGGGCTGTGCAAACAGGTTTCTGGAGCAAACTCCAGGCACTTAACCCCCACCCCAGCCAGAGGTGGAGGGCAGCCCAGAGCCGGGGCAATGGCAGCTCAACCTTAGAACAGGGCAGAGGCCCTGAATACCATCAGGCAGGTGGAGAGACTGAGGCCCTGAAGGCAGGGGGCCCTGTGATGAGGAGGCTTTCTGCCCACTCTCCTCCCCCTCCCCGGCCCAGCCTCAGGCAACTTTCTGGATCTCCTGGATAGCTTGGGAACCACAAACTGGTAATTATTAGAGTCTATTTGAGAAGGAAAGTGGGGGATGGGACACTGATTAAGCACCTTCCTGGAAGCAGAAGCTGTGACTACAGAGGCACAGCCTCACCAAAGCACAGCTCCAGGAGCACGTGCCCACAAACGCTTCAGGCAGGAGACTCGGAAGCGCACATGTGCCCACAGGTCATGGGGTGAAAGAGGCCAGGCTGCAGCCCAGGATTTACAAAATCAGGCCCAGTGCCCTTCCTGCCCTGTGGACCTGACCACAGCACCAGCAGCTCTGCAAGCAAGCTCTGCCGAGGACAAATCTCCTCGACGTCACCTCAGCCAAGATCACAGCCCAGGCTCTTCCCGGGAAAGAACAATGCCTGTCCACCAGCACCCACCCGTGAGGAACACCAAGAAGCACCGGCCCCCAGCATGGACACTGCTGCCCGAGCCCGCTCCGTGCACAGGGCACCCAGGCCCAGCACCTACCCCGTGAGGACCCCAGCGTGGACACTGCTGCCCGAGCCCACTCCGTGCACAGGGCACCCAGGCCCAGCACCTACCCCGTGAGGACCACCACGAAGTCCATGACGTTCCAGCCATTCCGCAGGTAGGAGCCCTTGTGCAAGACAAAGCCCAGCGCGATGATCTTGATCCCAGCCTCGAAGCAGAAGATGCCGATGAAGTAGGGCTCCGTGTCGTCCTGAGGAGAAGTGCAGAGCAGGGTCACCGCCGCCCGGACACGGCCGGTGAGGACCCCCAGCCCTGCCACGACACCCCCGACGGCCCTTTCAGCACGGGCCTCGGAGCTCTCCACCAGGCTCCCCCGACGCAGAGGTGGCCCCGTCCCCACGGCCAGTGACACCCAGGCACGTGAGGAGGGGCTCCCGCCCGACACCCTGCCGCAGAGTGAGTGCCAATAACAACACGTGAGGGCTTCCTGCAATCACCAGGGCAACACTCATACCGTCCCGCAGGCACTGGGCACTGCTGTCTCCCCATCCGAGGGGGCGCTGAGGCACAGAGAGGCCAAGGAACTGGGCCAGAGACTCGCAGCTTGTTAGAGGCAGAGCCAGATTCCAGCCAGAGGTGACCTGGGTCCGACCGTGGGCTGGAACCACAGCAGGGACCACGCCCAGCTCCCTGGAGCACAGCCCAGGACCCGCTCGCTCACTCAGTACACACCTGCTGGATATTCAAAACACGCACGTTCTGTGGCGAGCAAGCACGGCAGGCCTCAGGGAGCCTCTGCAGGGCGAGGCATCCAGCTGGGTGACTGGGACAGGAGTTCCGGGTGGAGATGACAGAGCGCAGAACTGGGACAGGGGAGCACAGAACCCCAATGGCCCGGGCCCGCCTGGTGCCAAGCACGTGAGGATGGGCTGCGGGGACTCAGGGAGCACTGGGACATCACACGCTGGGGGCGGGGGGCAGACAGAGCCTCTGTGCAGGTGACCCCAGGAGCTAGACCAAGTGGGCCCTGGAGGAGGAGGGTCAGCAAGGGAAACAGCCTGAGCGCAGACCACGGACACAGAAGGGGACAAAGAGGAGGCAGGCAGGTCCTGCTCTCAGGACTGTGGGACCTGCCACCCAGAGGCTGCTCGGCCAGGGAGAGGCCTGGCCTCAGGGCCCAGGGAGGGGAGAGCCAGGCTGACTCCTATGGGGGCTGCCTGTGCGTTCCTCCCCCAGGGAGCCTGGGCTCCAGGGCTCTCATGTCCGACCTAGGGAACCCTCAGCCTGGCCTCCTGGCCCATGGCTGCTGGTAGCAGCGTGCAGCAGAAGCTGCTGCCCCCAGGGACCAGGCAGTAGAGCGTCCATCACAGCCCAGCTCCCCCATCCTACCATCCTGATGCTGACTCATGAGGATATTCCCTCCCCAACGCTTCTGGTCTGGTTTAGTCAGAGGGTCCCCTTTCCCCAAGAGAAGAGGCTGCCGACCACCTACCCTGAATAAACATGAGGCCCCAGCAAACGTGTTCAGAGCAACTCTGGGTTTGTGGGAGAAGAGCCGACCAACACGAGGAGATGGGGTGGGGCCCCTTCCCAGACCGCTTGCTCCCAGCCCCACCCCTGACCACACTCGGCAAGGGCTGGCTCGGGGGAGGGATGAGACTGCGAGCTGGGGACTCCAGCTAAAGGCCACGTGGGAAGTTGATGGGTGGGTGGGAAGCAGAGCTGTGGAGGCCCCACCCCAGGGCAGGCACCTCTGCACCACAAAGCCCCTCCCAGCCTCTGGCAGCAACACCAGCCTCCAGACCTGACCTTGGACCACCACTGCGCCTGCTCCCCAGGCCCTCTGTGTTCAGCCTCCATCCATCCCAGGGCCGCCAGGCCTTGCTGGGGTGAGCACATTCTGCTCAACCCTCAACCCTTACAAGTGTACAGACCCCCATTACCACAAAGCAAACTGTCCCTCACTTGTGAGGCTGGAGGCAAGCTGGCCCACTCAAGCCTGCTGCCCAGGGGGAAGGCCCAAGCCTGACTGCCCCTGCCACCCCCAGCCTGCCTCCCTCTGGCCCCACCCCTGCCACGCCCTGTGGCCTGGCATTCAAGGCTCCCTGCCAGAAACCCCAGTTTCCTCTTACTTTCACCCTCTTCTCCAGCCTTCAGAACGGGCACCACCACCAAGCTCACAGCAGGTCAGGGGCCCCCCACTGGCAGGAACCTGGGCCCCAGAGAGGGCAAGTGAGCCTGTCCAGCTCCACGTCTGGGCAGGAGTCACCCACGGGGACCACCCTCCACTCTGTCAGGATGCCCTTCACAACCCTCCCCTCCAAACCCACAACTGAAATCCCTCAGCCATTCTTGTGCCAAGAGAAACAACCAACCCACAAACCCCCATCTCTTGGCTGACCACCCTGGCTGTCACTTCTTTGCCTTCTCGAGGTGCCCACCCAAAGTAGAACACCCCCAGGGCAGCCTACTCTGTCTCCTCTGCTTCACCCCTTGGCCTGAAGTTCAAGTTCCACACCAAGCACAGAACAGGCTCTGCTTCATCAATGCTTATCTCTGCTGAAGTAAAGGAAAGAAGTTTGGAAGAACAGTCACTCGCCAGGATGTGGAGAAAAGGGTTCAGCCTCTGGACAGCTGGTGCCCCCAGAAGTGTCTCCGTCTTCGGGGACCCCAGGACTGCAGCAGTCTCCAGCCAGGCCCCAGGCTCCCTCTCCAGCCCCTGTATGTGCTTTTCCTTCTCTCTGCTCTGAAGCTCAGTCTCTCAGGCCCCAGTGAGCCCACATCAAGCCCAGGCAGAGGGGCCAAGGCAGCTGGGACGTTGGGGGCTAGAAGATGTAGCCTCACCTTCAGAATGGGGCTTGCCTCCTAAAAAAGCACCCTGCCTCTGCCCCAGCCCCTCCAGATGCCCTGACCTAGCACTCTGGTTCCTGTGGGCTCTGTGCTTCAACAGGGGAAATATGGGGTCTGGGAGCTCCTGGTAGGAGCAGGTGAGAACTATGTTTGGGGATGTTTAGGAAGAAAGCCTGGGAAGGAGTGCATCCCATGGGAAGCAAAGGCCCCACAGGGAAGGAGTCCCAGGCAGAGCCAGAGAGGGAGATAACCAGGGCTGCACCTGGGCCAAAGCCCACCACAGCCTGGAGGGACAGGGGCAGCCCAGCATTCCAGACCCTGGGCCGTCGTGAAGGCCCCTCTCACGTGCCAGCATTAGCTCTGAGTTTCTTAGGTGTAGGGATGGCTAGTGTCACTGGTCAGAGCAGCTGCCGGCTAAAATGGCCTCCCTCAAGCCACCGGTCCCCAGCAGGGGTTGAGCGGGCTGTCCCACTCCTCCTGACCCTTGAGGGAAGTGTTAGATGCCCAGACTACCCAGCCCGAGGGAGCTGTCCCGTCATGGGTCCTGAAGAGTCCCAGAATCAGACAAGCTGCCGCCACCGCACGCCCCGCCCTCAGGCCCCGCCGCCACAGCACTCACCAGCCGCTCAGACATGGGCGTCTTGTCTCCGTCTGGGAGGTGCTGCTCCAGAGCCAGCACGATACAGTTGGCGATGATGGTGGCCAGAATCATGTACTCAAACGGAGTGCGTGGGTTAAGGACTGGCCAGGAGGCGCCAAAGAGGAGAGGCGAGGACGCCAAGGCCGGCAGCGCGCAGTGCAGCAGCCGGGCCCGGCCGCCTCCAGAGGGGCTGAGAATGACCAGGTCCGGAGCCCACCCCACCCTTCCGCCCCCATCCTCCCCGATCCTCGGGGCGCCGCGAGGGCCGCCTCCGCAGTCGCAGCCGCCAGCCCCTCAGCTCGTCCCCGCGGCCGTCAGCACCGCGGACAGCGCCCCTCAGCGGCACCGCCCGACTCCCAGCCCCTCAGCACGTCCCCGTGGCCGTCAGCACCGCGGACAGCGCTCCCTCCGCGGCTCCGCCTGACGCCCGCTACCCGAGGGAGGGGGCCCTGAGCCCCCCGCGCGCAACGGAAGGACCCCGCGCAGGCGCACACTCCTACCTAAAGACACGCAGCCACATGTACCTACACAGGCACGTGAACACCCATGTACCGAGAGTCCCGAGCGCACGCACGCGCAGCACTGGGTTCACGCTCTGCCCTCACACACTCAGGCACCTGCAGTCAGGCGCGCGCACGGGCTCGCCTCCACCCGGCGCTCACACCTACACGGACACCGATTCGCCCTCGGGTGCCCTCCAGGCTGGCCACGCGCTCTGCGCCGGCATCGAGGGAGAGAAGGGACGAGCTCAGGGGCAGGGGGCTCCGCCCAGCGCCCAGCCCGCTCCCGCGGCCGCCGCCACCACGACCACACACAGACACAGAGAAACACAAACACGCACGCACACGCGGCGCGCCGAGAGGGCCCGGAATCCGCCCCGCCCCCTCCTCGCCGAGCGACCCGATGCGCCTCTCCCCAGGGCGCACCCTCCTCCAGCCCCGGGAAAGATGGCCACTGGGCGCAGCATGCGGCCGGCCCCCTCCCAGGCCCCCGGCCCAGGCCGCCCCCCCAGACCCCGCAAGGCGCAGACGCCGGACGCCGCGCCCCGTTCCCGTTCCCGCGACCTCGGGAGCCCCTGGCCCCCACCCGGCCCGGCACCCGGCAGGATATGGCCACTCGGTGATGCGCTTGGCGTATTTGCGGACGACGTTGTCCTCGCTGAAGACGAAGAGCGAGCGGTTGACGGTGAAGCAGTTCTGCTTGACCGGGATGGGGTTGTACAGCGCCATGGTCCGCGCGCGCTGCGCGATCGACTGCTTGTAGAGGACCCGCTGGCCCGGCTGCAGCCCCCCGGGGCCCGGGCCGCCCGCAACGCCGGCCCCGCCGCCCCGCGCCCGCTCCCCACCGCCGGGGCCCCCATAGCGGCCGCCCAGCTCGTCCCCGAAGCGGACCATGGCTCCCGGGCGCTGAGCGCATCCCCCGGCCCGGCGGCCCCGCGGGGATCGGAAGGCGCGAGGTGCGCCCTGCGCTCTAGCGGAGCAGCCGCGGAGCCGCCGGACCCGCACCAGACCTCGCCCAGCCGGCAGCCGCCGCACCCGACTCCGCCGCCCGCGCCACGCCCTATATGGGGCTGGTCACGTGGCGGCGCCAAGCCAATCCGCGCCCGCCCCGCCCGCCCGGATCGCGCCCGCCCCGCCCCCAGCTGGCCGCCCCCGCCCTGTCCCCTAGCCCCGTCCAGCCGCCGGCCCTGGGGACCGCGCCTCGGCCCCCGGGTCCTCCCGGCTGCGCGAGAGCGGTGAGTGTGCGCCCTCCGCGCGTCCCGCCTCGCTCCCGGCCAGCAACTGACCAGATGCTGAACTGGGCAGCTGAGACGAGGAGCTGGGCGGGGCTGAGTCCTCGACGGCTAGCTGAGCCGCGCAAACGACACCCCCGGACCCCGGAGGCATCGCCAGCTCCGAGCTGCTGTCGCCCAAAGCGGGGAGAGGGAGGCCCTCGTTCCCCAGGTTTTCCACACCTCACTTCTCCCAGCGGCCACATCGCCCACTCCCCTCCCCCTCGCTGTGATCACCGGGCTCTTCCAAGAAGACGTTGACTCCCAGGTTCTCTCCTGCCTTCATTTCAGGGTCTTCGGCGTCAAAAGAGAGGATGCTGTCAACTCCTGGTCTCGGGTTTTCAGAATGCACAGCCCTCTCCTGGGCCCCTCCTCCCTCAGTCGTGTCCTAGACCTTCCCATCAACACACACTGAATCAGCTCCAAAACCTCAATTCAGAGATTCCTGTGTTCCACCATTCCCTCAAAAAAAATTTAAAGAGAACTTGTTGTATGCTATTCAGCCAAAATCTCCACCAAGCACTATTAGATGCCAGGTGCTAAGCTTCCAGCTCTGCCTTCAGGGAGCAGACGTTCTTATACAAGGGCAGTGTTCACACAGGGTTTATTTGTGCCCAGCCTTGTTCTCCTGGATTCACACACTATTTGCTCATCCGGACCTCACAATGTTCAAATAAGAAGCCTTTCCCGAATCAGCGACAGAGGCCGTAAGCCAAGCGTCCCTTCCACCAGCGCACGAACAGCCAGTCAGCACCACCACAGCATCGGCAGCAGGGCTGTGAAAACGGAATAGGAGTCAGAGAAGGCGACTTTCAGGAAACGGTCCTTGAGTGGACCTGAATGAAGAATGAGACAGGACGCTGAGTGCAGAGACTCGGGGATGGCACTCTCGGGGCCAGGCAGACTGAGGTCTGGCCTCTGGCTGCCGTTTTTAGTGTGATGGGAAGTCAGAGGAGAGTTTGGAACAGACAAGTCGTCCTTTGACTCCTCTAAAAAGATCCCTCTGGCCACTCAGTGGGGAGCAGACTGCAGGGTGCGGTGCGGGCATCACTTGGGACGTATTCAGCCCGGCTCCCAGGTGGGACCGTGCACTGTAGTTTTAACCTCCTCAATCAAGTCATGAAGTGTGCCATTTCAGGAACACAGACCCTCCCATCGCTCTTCCCTCCCCATGTCACCATGTACACTTTTGTCCTCAAACTCGTCACTTCACGGCCCAGGGTGGCTGCCATAGCATGAGGCATCATGTCTGTATACCACCATCTCAGATAGGAAGGAACAAGCATGTGTAAAAAGGACATTTTTTTAAAGTATAGTTGATTTATAAAGTTGTGTTAGTTTCTGGTGTACAGCACAGTGATTCATTTATATCTCTGTATAATAGTTCACATCTGCTAACCCCAAACTCCCAATCCATCCCTCTCCTACCCTCCTCCCCACTGGCAACCACAAATCTGTTCTCTGTGTCTATGAGACTGTATCTTTTCCCTAGAGAAGTTCATCTGCACCATATTTCAGATTCCATATATAAGTGATATTCTGTTCTCTGTCTGTCTGACTTACTTAGTATGACGACTTCTGGGTCCATCCCTGTTGCTGCAAATGGCACTATGTCATTTGTATGGCTGAGTAGTATTCCGTTATATTTTCTGTTTCAAGATGGCAGAGTAGGACACGTGGTCATCTTTTCCTGCAAAAGCACCAGAATTGCAACTAGCTGCTGAACAACCATTGACAGGAGAATGTTGGAACCCACCAAAAAGAGACACCCCACAACCAAGGACAAAGGAGACGGTGGGAGGGGCACAGTCCACTTAAAGTCAAACCCCGTGCCCACCAGAGATGCTTGGAGTGCACAAACAAACCTTGCGAGCACCAGGACAGAGGGAAGGAGCAGTGGCCCTCACAAGACGCTGAGCCAGGTCTGCCTTGGAGTGTTTGTTTGAGAGTCTCCTGCAGAGGCGTGGGCCAGCAGTGGCCTGCCCCAGGGACAGGGGCTCCAGCAGCAGCAGTGCCGCAGTCATGGCACGTGGCACAAGTCCTCTTGGAGGAGGCCGCCATTAGTCCCGCTATAGAGCCGCCGGCTTTACAACTCAACATCCAAAAAATGAAGATCATGGCATCTGGTGCCATCACTTCATGGCAGATAGATGGGGAAACATTAGAAACACTGACAGGCTTCATTTTCTTGGGCTCCAAAACCACTGCAGATGGTGAGTGAAGCCATGAAATTAAAAGACGCTTACTCCTTGGAAGAAAAGCTATGACCAACCTAGATAGTGTATTAAGCAGCCAAGATATTACTTCGCTGATGAAGGTCCATCTAGTCAAAGCTAAAGTTTTCCCAGTAGTCATGTATGGATGTGAGAACTGGACCATAAAGAAAGCTGAGTGCCGAAGAATTGATGCCTTTTGTGGTGCTGGAGAAGACTCTTGAGAGTCCCTCGGATTGCAAGGAGATCAAACCAGTCAATCCTAAAAGAAATCAGCCCAGCATATTCATTGGAAGGACTGACGATGAAGCTGAGGCTCCAATACTTTGGCCACCTGATGCAAAGAACTGACTCATCGGAAAAGACCCTGATGCTGGGAAAGATTGAGGGCAGGAGGAGAAGGGGACGACAGAGGACAAGATGGTTGGATGGCATCACCAACTCCATGGACATGAGTTTGAGCAAAGTCCAGGAGATAGGGAATGACAGGGAGGCCTGGCATACTGCAGTCCATGGGGTCACAGAGAGTCGGACACAACTGATCAAGTGAACAGCAACAAACAAGTATTCCATTGTATGTACATACCACACCTTCTTTATCCACTCACGTGTCCATGGACATTAGGTTGCTTCCATGTCTTGCCTGTTGGAAACAGTGTTGCTGTGAACGTAGGGGCGCGTGTATCTTTTCAAGTTCGAGGTTTGGGGATACATATCCAGGAGTGGGATTGCTGGATCGTGTGCAAGTCTATTTTCAGTATTTTGAGGACGCTCCATGCTGTTTTCCACAGTGGCTGCACCAGTTTACATTCCCACCAACAGTGCAGGAGGGCTCCCTTTTTTCTCTACCCTCTCCAGCACTTGTTATTTGTGGGTTTTCTGACTGGTGTGAGGTGGCACCTCACTTGTTCTGGTTTTCATTTTTCTAATAATTAGCAATGCTGAGCATCTCTTCATGTGCCTATTGGCCACCTGTAAGGACAAACATTTCCAAAAAATAAATAAAATGATATTGTTTTATAACAAAGGAAAGTTCTCTCAGAGAAGAAAATTTATCTTCAAACTCCAGTGGGCAGACCAGGGCCATGTACCACTCCTGGCTTCAAGAGGGTGGGGAAGTGAATGTACCGCAGTGAGAACTGGGACCCCCACCGTCCACGGAGGTGGGGAGACGTAGCTCCAAAGAATGCCAGGGCTCACTCCGCTGGGAGTTGCGGGGAGGCCTGTCACAGAGAGAAAGGGGAGGCCAGCCCGGAGATTCTCACGGAAGCCCGGAGAGGGGTGTGACGCACAGTGGTCCCCTGCAGAGCTGACTGAAGGGCTGCTGTGTCCATTGTGAGATGTGAAAGAGAACTGTTGACCGATGCTCCTTACTGAGACGGGATTGCTGGCCACGGGATTCTGTATTTCACACAAGTGGAGAGGTCGTGTCAGATATCGTGACAGAAGCTCAGAGGAGAGGCCACAGCTGAAGTGGGACTCTGGACGCCGTGTGGAGACTTCCTGTCTGCCCCCTCACCCTCCACCCCTCCCACTTTGCTCTGTGCTGTGCGCTGTTACCGAGCCAAACTTGGGTCAGCTCGGCTGCAGGCAGTAAAGTCAGCCTACCAACAGCGGGCTGTGGTGAAGCAAAGCGCAGCGTTTATTGCAAGGTGTCCAGGATGGGGCCCAACGAGGAAGCTCAGGCTCAAAGACCCCAAATCCACAAAGGCTCTCAGGGAAGGGGTTTTCCAGGCAGGACGAAGGGCGAGGGTCTCAGCGTGTGTGAGCAGCTTGTGCACACTCCTGATTGGTTGGTGGTGAGATAACCAGGCGGTATTTGGGGAATTAGCATCATGAACCTTCTGGTTCCAATTGTTCTGGGGTCTTCGTGCTGACAGGCAGCAGTCAGTTAGCCTCTCCACCTGGCAGGGGTTTCAGCACCTGCAAACAACTCAAGGATATGGCTCAGGGTGTTATCTGCAGCCCTTGAGGAGGAATGAAAGGTCCTCAACTTTGTTCTATGACTAAATTATTGTCTTCCTTGACTACTTCGTTTCAGCATTTTCTCACTTATCTGATTAAATTTGCTTTTTTGGATATCAGAGAAGGCCTAAGAGGCTGAAACTTTTCTACAAACAAGAGACGGGGGACCCAAGGTGGTCTGTCATGGGAAGACCTCCAGGGTCCTTCCTGGTTACATGTAGACCACAGAGCTCATTCCCTTGGCCTCTGGCTCTTGGTGCTGCTTGGCCAGTGTTGAGCACCATGGCCAGCTGGAGGCAGGAAAAAGTGAGGTCAGAGTCCATTCCCCCAGCCCCTCCACTGGCCACCTGGGCTGGGCTTTAGGCCCCAGCTGAGGGCCCTCTCCTGTCAGGCACCCCCTCCCCTCCTTTTCTCTCTCCAGGCCCAGGTTTCTGCTCCTGCCCCTTGTTCCTGCCGAGGGTGATGGCAATGCCTGAGGGTTATTAGAGCTTTCCCTTGAGGTTTCACTGCACCCTGCGCAACTCATGGCAGACGGTCCCTCAAACGTGCCACCTGCCACATCCCTGCCTGAATCAAAGTCATCATCATGGAGGGAGTAATGCTGATGGAGAGATGAGGCCCCTGGGGTGCTCAGCAAGATGGAGCAGATCAAAGGGAGACAGAAGGAGCCCCAGAGCCCTCGGAGGGGAGGAACGCAGAGTCCAGTGTCCCAGGGCCGTGAGAGGGGCAGTGTCCACCGAGAAGTCACAGTTATCGGCCAAGTGCTGTAGAGATCTGGGCAGCTAACTTTCCTTGGCATGAAAGACAGAGGTGTCTGTTCCCTTGAGAAAAGCATTTTCCAGGAGAAATGGGAAACAGCCTGAGTGGAGTGAATAAAAGAGGGTGGCTCATGAGGACGTGCATACAACAGGTGGACACAGCCAGCTCAGTGAGTTTTCCCCAAAGAAGCAGACATGGAACCATCGCTGGAAACACAGGTCATGGAGGGTATCTTGTGGGTTATTTAAGGGAGCAGATGTTACTGGACTTCGTGTGCTGGTTGAAATGGCTCAAAAGAAAGACAAGTTCCGGTTCAACAGAAAGGATGTGCCACGCTTTCTGGGCCGAGGCTGTTGGAGGTGAGACAGGCACTCCTGAGCAGAAGGGCAGATGGGACTTACTGCAGGGACAGCAGGCTAGTTGGTTAGTGGGGGCATGGGAGGGGGCAGCTTCTGGACTGTGATCTTCTCAGTGAAATCAGAGGCCAGATCAGAGCTGAGACTGAGCAGGGGCGCTGAGGTTGGAATGAGGAGGAGTGGATGTGAAGGTTCACCCAGGGGAGGGAGAAGGACCCACTGCAGAGGCACGGGTGGCCGCGGGCAGCGGGAGGGAGTCAGGGCCAGGCTGAGCAGGGCGGCGACACGGCTCTTGCTCTGGGCCTCAAGAACACTTGTCCCACCTGTGACTTGGGACTTGGGGTCTCCTGCCCACCCCCACCCTTCCTGGCAGGGGTCCATGGCCCCTTCCCCCGTCCTACTTACCTGGAATCCTCAGGGATGCCCCCACAGGCGCCAGCACTGCAGAGTTTCACACACCAGGCAGAGGGTGTCACCCACCATCCCCCAAGAGGTCCTCACAGGCCAAGTTGTTCCTACCACGTGCTGGCGATGGCTTTGCAACCAGGCTCCACTGTCCTCCAAGCTGGGTGCCCACTCCCAGAAGGTGGAAGGGCCCTTCCCACCTTCCCCTCTGGCACATTTCAACTCCTTCCCCTCTTTCCCCAGCTTTACTGAGATGCAACTGACACGTAACACCGTGGGTTTAGCCGCACACTGTGACGATCCGATGCGTGTGCACACCGTGGAACGATGGCGCGGGACGCTCAGTTAGCGCATCGCCCTCCACCACCTCACGCTGTCCGTCTGCTTGTTTTGGAGTGAGAAGGCTTCGGATCTACTCTGTTAGCTTTCAAGTTCACAACGCAGTATTAACTGTAGTCACCCACACAGTGCACAAGATCCTCAGAACTTACAACTGCAGTTTGTTCTTTGACCAAGGTTTCCCCATTTTCCCCACCCCCCAGCCCCTGACAATCACCATTCTGCTCTGAGTCCAGCTTTTTGAGACCTGACATATCGTGGACGTCACAGAGCATTAGTCTTTCTCCGCCTTACTTTCTTCACTTAGCACAATACCCTCAAGCTGTATCGTGTTGCCACAAATAGCAGGGTTTCCTTCTTTTATGGCTGAATGTTCTTCACGTGTTTCAGTGTGTGTATCTATATCTCACTTCTCCTCTGTCCAGGCCTCCATCGATGGACACTCAGGCTGTTTCCGCGTCTTGGCTGTTGTGGCTGATGCTGCAGGAAACATGGAGTGCAGATACCTCTTCGAGGTCCTGACCGCCTCTGGATAAATACCTGGAAGGGAAACTGCTGGGTCTCACGGCGGGTCTGTGTTTACTTCTCTGAGCTATCTCTGTATATTTTCCGTAGAAGCTGCACCAATTTACATTTCCACCAGCAGTGCTCAAGGGTTTCCTTTCGGCCACATCCTCACCTACACTTGGAAGAAAAGTTATGACCGACCTAGACAGCATATTGAAAAGCAGAGACATTACTTTGCCAACAAAGGTCCATCTAGTCAAGGCTATGGTTTTTCCAGTGGTCATGTATGGATGTGAGAGTTGGACTGTGAAGGAATCTGAGCGCCAAAGAATTGATGCTTTTGAACTGTGGTGTTGGAGAAGACTCTTGAGAGTCCCTTGGACTGCAAGGAGATCCAACCAATCCATTCTGAAGGAGACCAGCCCTGGGATTTCTTTGGAAGGAATGATGCTAAAGCTGAAACTCCAGTACTTTGGCCACCTCATGCGAAGAGTTGACTCATTGGAAAAGACTCTGATGCTGGGAGGGATTGGGGGCAGGAGGAGAAAGGGACGACAGAGGATGAGATGGCTGGATGGCATCACTGACTCGATGGACGTGAGTCTGACTGAACTCTGGGAGTTGGTGATGGACAGGGAGGCCTGGCGTGCTGCGATTTATGGGGTCACAAAGAGTCGGACACGACTGAGTGACTGAAGTGAACTGAACTGAACTCACCTACACTTGTTACTTCTTGTCTCTTTGATGGCCACTCTGCTGTCACCGTTCAGTTGCCCAGTCGTGCCCGACTCTGTGATCCCATGGACTGCCGCACGCCAAGCTCGCCATTCCAGCAGCTGTGATAGTGCGCTGTGGTTTTGATCTGCATTTCTCTGATGTTCGTGATGATGAACAACTTTTTGTATACTTGTTGACTATTTGTATCTTGTCTCTGGAAAAATGTTCAGATCCGTTGCCCATTTTTAATTGGGTTACTTGGGGTTTGTTTTTTTTTTTTTTGCTGAGTTATAAGAGTTCCTTAAATATTTTAGATATTAATCAGTAATCAGATATGTGGTTTGCAAATATTTTCTGCTGTCCCATAGACTACCTTTCATTTCATTGAGGGTTTGCTGTGCAGAAGCTTTGCAGTTTGACACAGTCATGTTTGTTGGTTTTTGCTTTTGTGGCTTGTGCTTTTGCTGTCATATTCAAACAATCTTTGCGAAGACTAGTGTCAGTGAACTTTTCCCCTATGTTTTCTTCTAGGAGTTTTATGGTTTCAGGTCTTGCATTTAAATCTTTAATTCAAGTTAATTTTTGTGAGTGGCATAAAATAGGGACCCATTTCCACTCATCTGCATGTGAATATTGTTTTTCCGACCCCATTTATTGAAGAGACTAAACTTTCCCCATTGAGTATTCAAGTATTCTTTCCCCTTGTAAGATATCCGTTGACTGTATACACAGGGGTTTGTTTCTGGGCTCTTGATTCTGTTCCGTCAGTGTTCATGTCTGCCTTTCTACCAGTGCCATCCTGGTTTGATCGCTATAGCTTTGTAGTTTGGCTCGGAATCAGGAAGTGTGAGTCCTCCATCTTTATTTTTCCTCAAGTTTGCTTCAGTTATTTGAGGTCTTTTGGGATTCCGTGTAATTATAGGATTGTTTTTTCTGTTTCTACCAAAACTGCCATTGGGATTTTTTATAGGGATTATGTTGAATTTATAGATGGTTTTGGATAGTATCATCTATCTTTGGATAGATGGCAGTATCAACTTTTCCAGTCCATGAACAGGAGGTCTGGGGATGAAGGGTCATCTTTCCGTTTATTTATGTCTTCTTCGGTTTCTTTCATTGATGTCTCATAATTTTCCGTGTACAGGTCTTTCACCCGGGTAGACGTCATCCCTACATACTTTGCTGTCTTGAAGCTGTTGGGACTGTGATGCCCCCTCCTAAGTTGGACTGTGATGCCCCCTCCTAAGTTGGACTGTCGTGCCCCCTCCTAAGTTGGACTGTGGTGCCCCCTCCTAAATTGGACTGTGATGCCCCCTCCTAAGTTGGACTGTGGTGCCCCCTCCTAAGTTGGACTGTCGTGCCCCCTCCTAAGTTGGGACTGTGGTGCCCCCTCCTAAGTTGGGACTGTGGCGCCCCCTCCTAAGTCTCGCCTCCACCACTGGCTGTCATGCTCCCATATGGAGAGCCGAGTAGAGGAACTTGGAGGAACTTTTGTTTCCATACAGAATTAACGTTGAATTTTAACACACAGGGGCAAGCAGCACCTGAGACCAGAGTGGCTCTGGGAAGGAGAGGGACCCCCGTCCCTCCAGCTGATCTGCATCCCCGCAGAAATATGTAGGGTGCGGGGAGCGAGCTCCGCCCCTGGCAAAGGTCATGAGGAAGGAGGCTTGGCATACGCAAAGGCGGGATCAAGCCTCAGGAGTCTCCCTGGAAATTCTCGAGCAATCTACCCCCCAAACCAGAGTCTGCCTACTTTCTGCTTTGTGCTTTCACCTACACCTCTGACTTTACGGGGGGCTGTCCCCCACTACCTCTCTGAAAAAAGAGTTAGCTTACAGCTCCAGTTAATAATTCCTGGGTGTGACAGTGTTTAACCTACAAACTCCCTTGGAAGTCCTCTAGCCTGCCTGAATAGGTTTTTCCGGCCACACGTGATTGCTCAGAGCCTCCAAACTGTGAGAGGCATGAGATGTCCTAAACTGTCTAAATACAGATTCCTTTGAGCAGTCAAAAGATTGATTAGAAATTGTATTGGTGAAGGGATTTTCACTTGTTGGGCCAATGTTTGCTGCTAAGTTTCCATATCCCTTATCTGCTGTGTCCCTGGCAGTGTATTGATTAATATAGTTGGTGTAAGTAGTAGCTTTAATGTTTGTAACCTGGGACCCTTGAGTTAATTCTTTTTCTTGTTATAGCCCACCACACCTTTGCTCTGTAGGAATTCAACTTTATCTAATGCTTTTTGGAGGCTGGCGCCTGACTTTAGAATAATCACCTTTAGAGAAAAAGGCCTCCGGGCCAGAAGATGATGCAAATCACCTAAACTTTTGCATATGATAAGTTTGCAGAAAGAAAGCCTGGCTTACTGCATGACTCTACCCCTTCCCCCATTATCCTCTATGCATAACTTAAGGTATAAAAACTACTTTGGAAAATAAAGTGCGGGCCTTGTTCACCGAAACTTGGTCTCACCATGTCGTTCTTTCTCTTACCTTCAGGCTGAATTATTCAGCCTCTTTTCTCCACTGAATTTCCTCACTGAGCTATCCTCATTCTATTACTCTTTATATCTTTAATTAACATTTAATTAAGCAATTGTTTCCTGATCCTCGCTGACGCTGTCCCCGCTTCGAATTCCCTGGATCCACCGGGGCTGGACCCCGGCAGTAGGGGGCATGTATACATACACATATGTAGATGTGTGATTTTACGTGGGCTTCCATGGTAGCTCAACTGGTAAAGAATCCACCGCAATGCTGGAGACCCTGGCTCGATTCCTGAGTCGGGAAGATCCCCTGGAGGAGGGATAGGCTACCCACTCCAGTATTCACAGGCTTCCCTGGTGGCTCAGATGGTAAAGAATCCACCTGCCATGCAGGAGACCTGGGTTCAATGCATGGTTGGGAAGATCCCCTGGAGGAGGGCTTGGCAACCCACTCCAGTATTCTTGCCTGGAGAATCCCCATGGTCAGAGGAGCCTGGTGGGCTACAGTCCATGGGGTCACAAAGAGTCGGACAGGACGGAGCGACTACGAGCACACAGTTTTACATGCTTTTACCTTTGTTTAATACCAGGCAGCACCTCCCATCTGAATTAGGGCCCCGTATGCCTCTCCAGCCCATCAACCCCCATTTCTGACACCCTCCCTAATGGCCCCCACTTCCATGTTTACTTGCTGAAACTGAACAATGAGTACATGCGTATTATAAAACATGCATAAGGCTTAAGGAATAACAATACTGGAAATTCCTGTGCAACCACCAACCAGCCCAGGAAACAGATCCAGGAGACCCTGCAAAGCCCCTCTGTGCCCCTCGGGGCCCCTACTCCCCAAAGAGGTCCTCCACCTTCCTCAATTCCCCCTCTACTGCATCCTCGCACAGCATCGGTATAGTTCTACATGCTTTTACCTTCGTGTGCACAGTCCTCTGATAAACACCTCACTGAGTCCTCCTGGTACCTGATGCTGCCCTAGCAGCTCACAGGCCCCATTGGTTTCACTTGCCCAACTGGTGTGATTGATATTGTTGGCAACCTGAATATTTAAAGCATCTCATTTTGGGGGCTTCCCGGATAGTTCAGTTGGTAAAGAGTCTGCCTGCAATGCAGGAGACACCGGTTGGATTCCTTGGGTTGGAAAGATCCCCTGGAGAAGGGATAGGCTACCCACTCTAGTATTCTTGGGCTTCCCTTGGGGCTCAGCTGGTAAAGAATCTGCCTGCAATGTGGGAGACCTGGGTTTGATCCCTGCGTTGGGAAGATCCCCTGGAGAAGGGAAAGGCTACCCATTCCAGTATTCTGGCCTGGAGAATTCCATGGACTGTATAGTCCATGGGGTCACAAAGAGTAAGACACAACTGAGTGACTTTCACTACTCTGGCTTTTAATCTGCATTCCCCAATCACTAAGGAACTGAACAACTGCTCATGTATTTAGTACCTATTTAATCTACCCCTTGGTCAAAGTGCCTGTTCAAGTCTTATGTCCACTTTCCAACTGGATCATTTTCTTCCCATTTACTTGTACAAATGCTTTGTATGTACTGGGTGTGAAACTTTGTCAGATGTGTGTGTTGCAAAAATGTCTCATCTTTTTTAACAGTTAAGAGGTTTGATTAATTCATTTCCTTATTTTTCCCTGTGCTGGGTCTTCAGTGCTGGGCATGGACTTTCTCTGGTGGCAAGCTGGGGCTGCTCTTGCTTGCAGGGCATGGGCTTCTCCTCGTGGTGGCCTCTCTTGGCGCTAAGCACAGGCTCTAGGCTCCTGGGCTCAGCAGTCGTCCCGCACAGCCTTCAGTTGGCCCACAGCGTGCGGAATCATCCGGCTCAGGGATCGACCTGTGGCTCTCGTGTCTCCTGCACTGGCAGGTGGGTTCTTTAGCACTGAGCCACCAGGGAAGTCCTCTCTCACGCTTGATATGCAGAAGCCCTTAATTATAATGTGTCTAACGGTCAACTTTCCTTCATACTCTGTGCTTTTTGAATCATAGAAAATGTTTCCTTCATTAATTGCTGTGAAGATATCCTCTTGCAATTCTCTTAGCATGTTGAGAATATAGTCTCCTATCTTCTAAAGTTTGCATGTTTTGCTCTTTGGATTTTAAACCACATGCAAATAATCTTTCTACATGATGTGATGCAGGCAGGAGTCCACTTTGTTTTTTATGTAATTAAATTGTCAGAACATCGTTTTTGAAAGTTATCCTTTCCTCCACTTCAGTCAGCTCTGTCATGTCAAAATTTTGTAAACGTTGGGATCTGTTTCTGGGCTCTCAGTTCTGTTCTGATGATATACTTGTCTATCTCTGGGCCAGTACGACACCACATTAATCACTAAGGCTTTTGTTGTTGCTGTTCAGTCACTGAGTCATGTCTGACTCTGCGATCCCATGGACTTCAGGATGCCAGGCTCCTCTGTTTCCCAGAGTTTGCTCAAACTCATGTTCATTGAGTCAGTGATGCTTTCTAACTATCTCACTCTTTGCTAACCTTTCTCCTTTTGCCTTCAATCTTTCTCAGTATCAGGGTCTTTTTTAGTGAGTTAGCTCATCAAATCAGGTCACCGAAGTACTCTACATTCAGCTTCAGTATCAGTCTTTCCCATGAATGTTCAGGACTGATTTCCTTTAGGGTTGACTAGTTTGATCTCCTTGCAGTCCAAGGGACTCTCAAGAGTCTTCTCCAACACCACAGTTCAAAAGCATCAATTCTTCGGCGCTCAGCTTTCTTTTTGGTCCAGCTCTCACATCCATACACGACCACTGGAAAAACCACAGCCGTGACTAGATGGACCTTCGTTGGCAAAGTGACATCTCTGCTTTTTAATACGCTGTCTTGGTGTGTTGTAGCTTTTCTTTCAAGGAGTGAGCATCTTTTAATTTCATGGCTGCAGTCACTGACCGCAGTGATTCTGGAGCCCAGGAATTTGTCTGTATATTTTTATTTACTTGGCCATGTTACATGTTGCGTGATCTCAGTTCCCTGACCAAGGGATTGAACTGGGGCCATGGCAGTGAAGGTGCCAAGTCCTACACCAGACCCCAGGGAATTCCGTCTGTGCAACCGTTAGAGCCAATCTGTCGAGTTGTAACACACACAGCGGACTTCTGACAAGAGTTGAAAGGACTCAATAGATCAGTTTGGGGCAAATTACACATTTATGATACTGAGACTTTCAGCCCATGAGCAAAATATGTATCTTCATTTATTTGGCTGGTCTTTGGTTCATTTCAATAAAGTTTTACAATTTTTCCCATGAAGATCCTGTATATTTATGAGATTTATTCCTAGGTGTTTCCTGTTCTCACACGAAAACAAGGGCCCCACCCAGAGTTACACGCTCTGTTGCTCGCGTTGTGTGCAACAGTTCTCTGCACACAGCAACACTGCTAAATTTTCCGATAATTCACTGTCAGATTACTTTCTGTGTAGATAACATTGAAAAATGTTTCATTCCATCTTTTCCAATTATTATATGCTTCGCTTCTTTTCCTTACATTCCTGTGCTGGTGCAATAAGTCCAGAAGTGAGACAGTGCACATCTGTCTTTTTCCTCAAGTTAAATAAAATACTTTCAGCCTTTCACCATTATGAGGTGGTGCTCTTTGCTATGCTCTTTAAAAAAAAAAAAAGAAAACAACCCCCCCCCCCCCCCGCTTACTACACAAGAAATTCTCCTCTAGTCTTAACGTCTAGTAGTTTTTATCATGATGAAGAATTCTATCACATCGTTTTTCTGCATTGAGATGAGGATATAATTTTTCTCCTGTGTAGGTGACTTACACTGACTGACTTCCTGGAGTTAAACCAAACTTTCATTCCTGTGGTGAATCACGTGTGGCCATGACTGACGTTATTACGTGCTACTGAAATCTGCTGATGGGCTTCCCAGGCGGTGCAGTGGTCAAGAATCCGCATACCAATGCAGGAGATGAAGGATGCATGGGTTTGATCCCTGGGTCGGGAAGATCCCCTAGAGTAGAAAATTGAAACCCACTCCAGTATTCTTGCCTGGGAAACCCCATGCACAGAGGAGCCTGGTGGGCTACAGACCATGGAGTTGCAAAGAGTTGGAACACACACATAAGAAACCTGGTTTACTAGCATCTGTTGCGCTGCTGCAGACGTGTCTCTGAATTCCTCTCTTTTACTGTTTTTATTAGCTTTTGGCTTCATGGTTATGGCAGCCCTGGGGAGCACTGCTGTAAAGCATCTGTATTTTGAAACTTCAGCTGAATCAACCGAGTCGCCTGATGTTTTCATTGTGATTTTAATTACTGACTCTATTTAAGACTATTCCATTTTCTATTTCCTCCTGGGCCAGTGTTCATTCAGTTATATTCTTCTAGAAATGTACTGGCCTAAATTTGTTCACTGTTTCTCTTTAGTCTGTCTTGTACCTTTGGATTCTGCCTGTCTTCCCCTCTCTCTCTCAATCTTGCTGAGGTTTACCATTTGGTTAATCTTGTCAAATAACCAACTTTGGCTTCGCTGATTGTCTCTATCATGAGCTTGTTTTCTATTTCATTAACATCTGCTCCTAATGTTTCCTCTCTTCTCCTTTGTTTTAGGTTTTTTGCTCCCTCAGATGACTGATAATTACTTGTCAGCATTTCTTAAGACACACACACGAGTATCACTGTTTTAAAGAGCAGTGGCTATCCTGAACTTGTGCTTGGCCGCCCCAGGTGCAGGAGGTGCAACTGTATTGTGCGGGGTCCCAGCTCCTGCGTGGGGCCCTGATTCCTGAACTGGGGGGGTCCCAGCTCCTGTGCAGGGTCCTGATTGCTGAACTGGGGGGTCCCAGCTCCTGTGTGGGGCCCCAGCTCCTGTGCGGGGTCCTGATTCCTGAACTGGGGGGTCCCAGCTCCTGTGCGGGGTCCCAGCTCCTGTGCGGGGTCCCAGCTCCTGTGCAGGGTCCTGATTCCTGAACTGGGGGGTCCCAGCTCCTGCGTAGGGTCCCAGCTCCTGTGCGGGGTCCTGATTCCTGAACTGGGGGGTCCCAGCTCCTATGTGGGGTCCCAGCTCCTGTGTGGGGTCCTGATTCCTGAACTGGGGGGGTCCCAGCTCCTGTGCAGCTTCTGTGATGGGGTCCCAGGTCCTGTGTGGGGTCCTGATTCCTGAACTGGGGGGTCCCAGCTCCTGTGCGGGGTCCCAGCTCCTGTGCGGGGTCCTGATTCCTGAACTGGGGGGTCCCAGCTCCTGTGCAGGGTCCCAGCTCCTGTGTGGGGTCCCAGCTCCTGTGTGGGGTCCTGATTCCTGAACTGGGGGG
Organism: Bos taurus; assembly: GCF_002263795.3. Taxonomy (NCBI): domain Eukaryota; kingdom Metazoa; phylum Chordata; class Mammalia; order Artiodactyla; family Bovidae; genus Bos; species Bos taurus. Next base: position 106,707,104 of record NC_037338.1, on the reverse strand, counting down.
TCCCAGCTCCTGTGTGGGGTCTCAGCTTCTGTGATGGGGTCCCAGTTCCTGTGTGGGGTTCCCAGCTTCTGTGTGGGGTCCTGATTCCTAAACTGGGGGGTCCCAGCTCCTGTGTGGGGCCCCAGCTCCTGTGTGGGGCCTCAGCTTCTGTGATGGGGTCCCAGTTCCTGTGTGGGGTCCTGATTCCTGAACTGGGGGGTCCCAGCTCCTGTGTGGGGTCCCAGCTCCTGTGTGGGGCCTCAGCTTCTGTGATGGGGTCCCAGTTCCTGTGTGGGGTCCTGATTCCTGAACTGGGGGGTCCCAGCTCCTGTGTGGGGTCTCAGCTTCTGTGATGGGGTCCCAGTTCCTGTGTGGGGTCCCAGTTCCTGTGTTGGGTCTCAGCTTCTGTGTGGGGGGTCCCAGCTTCTGTGATGGGGTCCCAGCTTCTGTGATGGGCTCCCAGCTCCAGTGTGGGGTCCCAGCTCCTGTGTGGGGTCCTGATTCCTGAACTGGGGGGTCCCAGCTCCTGTGTGCGGTCTCAGCTTCTGTGTGGGGGGTCCCAGCTTCTGTGATGGGGTCCCAGCTTCTGTGATGGGCTCCCAGCTCCTGTGTGGGGTCCCAGCTCCTGTGTGGGGTCCTGATTCCTGAACTGGGGGGTCCCAGCTCCTGTGTGGGGTCTCAGCTTCTGTGTGGGGGTCCCAGTTCCTGTGTGGGGGGTCCCAGCTTCTGTGTGGGGGTCCCAGCTTCTGTGATGGGGTCCCAGCTCCTGTGCGGGGTCCTGGTTCCTGAACTGGGGGTCCCAGCTAACAGCAGACTCATTAAGTCAGCCTTAGACACGCAGGGAGCAGCATGTTCCCTCCAGGCTCCGTCCCTTTCTCGTCACTGGAAGTTAGAGCTGCGTCAGTCTGCCAGCCTTTCCTACTTCTTCCCAATTTATATCTAATGACAATAAGGTCTATTCATCATCATGTAACAACACTAATAAAATCTTGGTACATTTAATCCCAGCTGTATCTGAGATGAACCTCGAAGACATCACCCTAAGTGAAAGAAGTCAGACAGAGAAGGCCACCCATGCATGATTCTGCTTTATGAACTGTTTCCAGGGAAATCCAGAGAGACAAAGAGTGGACTACAGGTTGCCAGGAGAGAAGGCAGAAAAAGGGACTGGTAACATGTTCCCAGTGTCTTTTCTGGGTGATGGAAATTTCCTGAAATTAGATAGTGCTGAACCGTGAACTTCCAGATCTTCAAGCTGGTTTAGAAAAGGCAGAGGAACCAGAGACCAAATTGCCAACATCTGCTGGATCATTGAAAAAGCAAGAGAGTTCCAGAAAAACATCTATTTCTGCTTTATTGACTATGCCAAAGCTTTTGACTGTGTAGATCACAATAAACTGTGGAAAATTCTGAAAGAGACGGGAATACCAGACCACCTGACCTGCCTCTTGAGAAACCTGTATGCCGGTCAGGAAGTAACAGTTAGAACTGGACATGGAACAACAGACTGGTTCCAAATAGGAAAAGGAGTACGTCAAGGCTATATATTGTTACCCTGCTTATTTAACCTATATGCAGAGTACATCATGAGAAACGCTGGGCTGGATGAAGCACAAGCTGGAATCAAGATTTCAGGGAGAAATATCAATAACCTCAGATATGCAGATGACACCACCCTTATGGCAGAAAGTGAAGAGGAACTAAAAAGCCTCTTGATGAAAGTGAAAGAGGAGAGTAAAAAAGTTGGCTTAAAGTTCAACATTCAGAAAACGAAGATCATGGTATCCGGTCCCATCACTTCATAGGAAATAGATGGGGAAACAGTGGAAACAGTGTCAGACTTTATTTTTTGGGGCTCCAAAATCACTGCAGATGGTGACTGCAGCCATGAAATTAAAAGACGCTTACTCCTTGGGAGGAAAATTATGACCAACCTGGACAGCATATTAAAAAGCAGAGACATTACTTTGCCAACAAAGGTCCGTCTAGTCAAGGCTATGGTTTTTCCAGTGGTCATGTATGGATGTGAGAGTTGGAGTATAAAGAGGGCTGAGCGCAGAAGAATTGATGCTTTTGAACTGTGGTGTTGGAGAAGACTCGAGAGTCCCTCGGACTGCAAGGAGATCCAACCAGTCCATCCTAAAGGAGATCAGTCCTAGGTGTTCATTGGAGGGACTGATGTTGAAGCTGAAACTCCAATACTTTGGCCACCTGATGCGAAGAACTGACTCATTGGAAAAGACCCTGATGCTGGGAAGGACTGGGGGCAGGTGGAGAAGGGGACAACAGAGGATGAGGTGGTTGGATGGCATCACCGACTCAATGGACATGGGTTTGGGTGGACTCCGGGAGTTGGTGATGGACACGGAGGCCTGGCGTGCTGCGATTCATGGGGCTGCAAAAGTCAGACATGACTAGCGACTGAATTGAACTGACGTGAACTGCTGGTTGAACAACACTATGTACTCGAAGTCACTGAACTGTACGTTTTTAATGACTAAAATGGTAGGTGTTATATTATGCTTATTTTACCTCAATAAAAAAATGTAAAGTGTAAATAATTTTTTTTTAAATAAGGATATTTGGGTCCCTTCCATCTCTCTGGGCTTCCCTGGTAGCTCAGTTGGTAAAGAATCCACCTGCAGTGCAGAGAACCCTGGTTCAATTCCTGGGTTGCGAAGATCTGCTGGAGAAGCTATAGGCTACCCACTCCAGTGTTCTTGGGCTTCCCTTGTGGCTCAGCTGGTAAAGTATCCACCTGCAATGCAGGAGACCTGGGTTTGATCCCTGGGTTGGGAAGATCCCCTGGAGAAGGAAAGGCTACCGACTCCAGTATTCTGGCCTGGAGAATTCCATGGACTGCAGTCCATGGGGTCGCCAAAAGTCAGACACGACTGAGCAACTTCCACTTTCCATCTCTCACCGCCACAGTCATCTTCCCAGTTGCTCAGCCAGTGGCGTCGACTACCTCGTGACTGCCCCCTGCAGCTTTGACCACGTCGCAGCTGCCCGCGGCTCCTCTGTGGTTTCCTGGGGCACCGGCCCTGCCACTCTGGGCTCACTGCTCATCTGACATCAGCCCTGTGGCCCACAGGCCCCTCAAAGGTGCCACCTGCTGTCCCCGAGCCCGACAGATGCGTCCACCCAGCAGATATAAGCCAGAGCCCACTCACCGGTGACCCCCGGCACTCACTGGCCTGCACTGGGCTCCCCCTGCCCTCACCCCATGGGGCACTTGTGGTGCCTGCCGCCCCATTTCAGTCATGGGGCTGCAGGCAGCACTTCGCTGCAAGCACTGCTGAGGGCCCACGGCCACCCCAGGCTGTGACGCCGCCTCTCTCTCCAGACCTGCAGGCGTCCGGGGCAGAGTCAGCCCCCGCTAAGGGTCGCTCTATCCAGGTAGCTCCCAAACCTCGTCTCCAGGGCAGATGTCTCTCCTGAGCGCCAGACCTGGGGGTCCAACTGTTTTCTAGACATTTTCCCAGGAGAAATGGGAGTCTGAAAGGATGAAGGAAGGATACTGACAAATACGTAACAAAAGTTAATCTACAAGTGTGAATAAATAAAATGAGGACGAAGAATAAAAGAACAGTCCCAACAACACAAAAATGGACAATAAGTAGCCTGCACTGGGGAAGGCAATGGCAGCCCACTCCAGTGCTCTTGCCTGGAGAATCCCGGGGACGGGGGAGCCTGGTGGGCTGCTGTCTATGGGGTCACACAGAGGTGGACACGACTGAAGCGACTTAGCAGCCTATACAGCCCTGAAAGGAAGTTGTAGATACACTGATGTGAATACAAACCACCAGGAGAGCAAACACGGCTTTCGACCTTCGAATGCAAGGACACCCACCGGGAAGCTGCATGTGGCCGACAGCAGGGTCATCTGGAGACGACTCGCCAGCAACACTGCGTGGCCACGGGCTGAGAACTACAGACTCAAAGGAAAATGCTGCTAAACCGGACTGCAGAAGACAATGAAATTCTAGTAAGGCAGAAGCAATAAAGAACCTACAAGCTGATATACATTTTTTAAATAACCCATCATAAACAAAGTAAATAAACACATTTAGAAAATGTTATTGGACTTCCCTGCTGAACCAGTGGTTAGGAATCCACCTCCAACACTCTCCAACAGTAACTGCATCAATATCTTTTTTGATCCGTCTCCTAGAATAATGGAAATAAAACCAAAAATAAACAAATGGGACTTAAATTCAAAAGCTTTTGCACAGCAAAGGAAACAACACACAAAACGAAAAGACAAGGCACAGAGTCGGAGAAATATTTGCAAATGATGTGACCGACTAGGCATTAGTCACCAAAATTTACAAACAATTCCTGATGCTTAATAGCATCAAAGCGAACAACCTAATCAACAAATGGTCATAGGATCTAAATAGACATTTCTCCATAGAAAGAAATACAGATGGCCAAGAGGCACTTAAAAAGGTGTTCAACATCACCAATTATTACGGAAACGCAAATCAAAACTACAATGAGACATCACCTCACATCAGCCAGAAAGGCTAAGATCAAAGAATCCACTAACAATAAATGCTGGAGAGAGTGTGAGAGGAAGGGAAGCCTCTTGAAACTATTGGTGGGAATGTAAGTTGGTACAGCCACTATGGAGACCAGTATGGAGGTTCCTTAAAAAAGTAAAAACAGAGCTACCATATGACCCTGCAATACCACTCCTGGGCATATATCTGGAGAAATATCTGATCGGAAAGGGTGCATGTACCCCAGTGTTCACTGCAGCACTGTTTACGACAGCCAAGACACGGAAGCAACCTGAACATCCAACGGCAGAGGAATGGATAAAGAAGGTGTGGTCGGTCAGTCAGTCAGTCGCTCAGTCATGTCCAACTCTGCAACCCCGTGAACCGCAGCACGCCAGGCTGCCCTGTCCATTACCAACTCCCGGAGTCCACCCAAACCCATGCCCATTGAGTCGGTGATGCCATCCAGCCATCTCATCATCTGTCGTCCCCTTCTCCTCCTGCCCTCAATCTTTCCCAGCATCAGGGTCTTTTCCAATGAGTCAGTTCTTCACATCAGGTGGCCAAAGTATTGGAGTTTCAGCTTCAACATCAGTCCCTCCAATGAACATTCAGGACTGATCTCCCTTAGGATGGACTGGTTGGATCTCCTTGCAGTCCAAGGGACTCTCAAGAGTCTTCTCCAACACCACAGTTCAAAAGCATCAATTCTTCAGCACTCAGCTTTCTTCCCAGTCCAACTCTCACATCCATACATGACCACTGGAAACCATAGCCTTGACTAGATGGACCTTTGTTGGCAAAGTAATGTCTCTGCTTTTTAATATGCTGTCCAGGTTGGTCATAATTTTCCTCCCAAGGAGTAAGCATCCTTTAATTTCATGGGTGCAGTCACCATCTGCAGTGATTTTGGAGCCCCCCAAAATAAAGTCAGCCCCTGTTTCCACTGTTTCCCCATCTATTTGCCAAGAAGTGTTGGGACCGGATGCCATGATCTTAGTTTTCTGAATGTTGAGCTTTAAGCCAACTTTGTCACTCTCCTCTTTCACTTTCATCAAGAGGCTCTTTAGTTCTTCTTCACTTTCTGCCATAAGGGTGGTGTCATCTGCATATCGGAGAAGGCAATGGCACCCCACTCCGGTACTCTTGCCTGGAAAATCCCATGGATGGAGGAGCCTGGTGGGCTGCAGTCCATGGGATCGCTAAGACTCGGACATGACTGAGCGACTTCACTTTCACTTTTCACTTTCATACATTGGAGAAGGAAATGACAAGCCACTCCAGTGCTCTTGCCTGGAGAATCCCATGGACGGGGGAGCCTGGTGGGCTGCAGTCCATGGGGTCGCTCAGAGTGGGACACGACTGAGCGACTTCACTTTCACTTCTCACTTTAATGCATTGCAGAAGGAAATAGCAACCCACCCCAGTGTTCTTGCCTGGAGAATGCCAGGGATGGGGAAGCCTGGTGGGCTGCTGTCTATGGGGTCGCACAGAGTCGGCCACGACTGAAGCGACTTAGCAGCAGCAGCAGCAGCAGCAGCAGCAGCAGCCTGGGCCATGAGGCCCAGGGCAGGGCCCTTACTGTCTGTCTCATCATCCATTTTAGTTGGGGCGTGGGGACAACTCCCACCATATAGAATTCTCATGAATTAAATGGTCATGTATGTAAAGTACTTTAGAACAGTACCTGGACATAATAAGTGCTGTTTGTTTAAAAAACAGTAAGAGGTTTAAAAATATTATATATTATCATCACTACATTCTTTACATAAAATATCTGCAACAATATTCATGAAACTGTTAACAGTGATTAATCTGAGAAAGACACTGGAAGTGAGTTGAGTTTTAACTTTTCTCCTTTCCGTACTGTATCTATAATTGACTTTTTCTATTTAAAAACATAAAATCATAAGGAAATAATACATACATGAACAGAATAACATAATGGAACAATATAACAATAAAAAGGAGTGTGTGTATGTGTGTGTGTGTGAACATAAATCTAGTGGATGAGATTTAAGATTTATGAGAAAGGAAAGACTAGTCAATAAATGATATTAAAATAATTTGGTATAGTTAAAGCTATGGTTTTTCCAGTAGTCAGGTATGGATGTGAGAGCTGGACAGTAAATAAGGCTGAGTGCTGAAGAACTGATGCCTTCAAACTGTGGTGCTGGAGAAGACTCTTGAGAGTCCTTGGACAGCAAGGAGATCAAACCAGTCAATCCTAAAGGAAGTCAACCCTGACTATTCATCAGAAGGATTGATGCTGAAGCTCCAATAATTTGGCCACCTGATGGGACGAGCTGACTCACTGGACTCCCAGCCCTGATGCTGGGAAAGACTGAAGGCGGGAGGAGAAGGGGGTGACAGAGGATGAGATGGTTGGGTGGCATCACTGACTCAATGGACATGAGTTTGAGTCAGCTCCGGGAGTTGGTGAAGGACAGGGAGGCCCGGCGTGCTGCAGTCCATGGGGACACAGAGAGTCAGACACAACTGAGTGACTGAATAACAAAAATAATTTGCTTTCAAGTTGGAAGAAAATATAATTCTATTATTCCTTTGCTTCTGGCCACAGTGAAATAGCGGGTACTAGATAACCATCCTGTCATAAAAACTGTAAAAATGAGCAAATGGGTGTGGAACTATTTTCAGGCATTGGACACCAGAGAGTCCGGGATACTGATTCCTGGAAAACGGAAGACACGGCACGCAGCCCACGCTTGCCCTGGCCCAGCTGAAGGGGGCAACTTCCCGCCACAGCACAAGGAGCGGACCAAGCAGAGTCACGCTCTCCAGGCGAGACTACAAGACAGGAGTCAGAGTCTGGGGACCAGCGGGCCGGACACCAGAGGTGCAGGAGTGAGCGGATAAGGAGCTCCAGACATGCACACAGGGGGTCCGGGACCTCGGGCCGACAGACGCCCTGCACAGCACAGGCTCCACATGACGGGGCGGCGCTCAGCAGCTGTGCCTGCACCACGCCCCACGCACCCCAGACCGCGGCCATCCGAGTCCCAACACAAGCGGAAACCCGGCCTCCGCGCTCTGCAGAGGCCAAGAGCACGGAGCCACTCCTGCCCTAAATTAAAGGCCACTTTAGACCTTCCTCCAAAAAAGACGTAAAATAAAGACTTGAGATGATCAAGCTTATCTAAAAGTAAAGCCACCATTTGCTAATGCTTCCCAGAGAAAGACAACAAACTCCAGACCCTTACCACAGGATTCACACTGCCCACCATCCAATTAAAAAGTATCGCCCACGAGAAGCAGTGTAGGAACATGACTAGGAGAAAGATCAGCCAACAGAGACAAACAGAGATGCCAGGCTTAACGCAGACACACTGAAAAAGCCATCGTGAGCACTTTCCGAGAGGAGGGAAAACACGGGTACAATGAAGTCACAGAGAGTGAACCTCAAGAGAGAAACCGAGGCCATGAAGGAACCAAATGCCACCTCCAGAATGGGAGATCATGAGAAAGTCACGGATGGGTTCAACACATGTGCCACTGCACAGCAGCCACGAACGTCTCATCAGAAACAAGGCAGGCCAGAAGGGAATGAAACGCATCCTTCCTGAAAAGGGAGAATGAACTTTCAACCTAGGACTTTAGGCCCACAGAAGCCACCTTTAAAATTGAGATGAAACCGAGATACTTTGTACAAAGAAAAGATGAAAAAATTCTTTGCTAGAAAAATCTATGGTAAAATTTTTTTTAGATTTTTTCAGGCTAAAGACAATGACAGTAGCTGGTAATCTGGATTTGCAAAGAAAAGAAGAGCACTGGAAACTGTAAATGTATATGATGAAAAACACCTTTTCTCTCAGTTTTTAATTTCTTTAAAAGACACCGCACTTCCAGTTCCAGGTCTGACATGTAGACTTCTTAAGTGAACACTCCCAACATTACAGCAATAAAAAGGCTGAAAAAACTGAAACCATTGGCTTTCCCTGAGAGGTCACAGCATGAACCACCTCCTGGATTCTGGACACAGGCAGGTGTAGACGGCCCTGGCCGAGACCCATCACTGTACCCAAAACCGCTGGAGCCATAAACTGGCGGGAACACCGAGTAACTCGGACACGTCACAGTGGCAGGGAGTGCGCTTGGCTGGGAGTGGGAGGCTCTGGGGCCGGCGTCTTGGGGGCCTCACTCTCGGGGGCGCCTCTGGGGGCTCCACCAGGCTCTCACAGCAAGGAACCAAGAGCACCCCTCACACTTCTCCTGGATGAAGGGGAAAGCAACCACCTGAAATACACACGGCGTGCTCCTCGTAACAGCTCGGGAAGCTCAGAGAAGACAACAAACAGATGCCAAAAAGCCACGTCTAGGCAGAAAACCAGAACCAAAGAGAAAACTTCGAGAGGAGCCAGGGGAGCTGGGGAGAGCAGCGTAGCTACACAGGAACTAAGATGAGAATCACACCCAGCTTCTACTCTGAAACCACGCAAGTAAGAAGAGAGTGCAACAAAGAAGTGTTGAGAGTAAACTCCCTGCCAACCCAGAATTCTATTTTTGCTGTTGTTCAGTCACTCGGTCGTGTCCGACTGAGCGACCCCATGGACTGCAGCACGCCAGGCTTGCCTGTCCTTCACCATCTCCCAGAGCTTGCTCAAACTCATGTCCATTGCGTCGGTGATGCCATCCAACCATCGCGTCCTCTGCCAGTGAAATAATCATTCAAAAGTGATGGAATGGGACTTCCCTGGTGGTCCAGGGCTTAAGAATCCATCTGCCAAAGCAGGGGACCCGGGTTCAGTCCCTGACCCAGGAGGATCCCACGTCACAGAGCAACTAAGCCTGAGCACCACAACTCCTGAACCTGTGCTCTAGAGCCAGCGCTCTGCAACAAGAAGCCCACGCCCCACAACTACAGGGGCGCCCCCACTCGACACTGGAGGAAAGCCTAGAGGGGCACCCCAACTCGACACTGGAGAAAAGCCTAGAGAGGCACCCCAACTCGACAATGGAGAAAAGCGCTTGAGCAGCAAGAAGAGCCAGCACAGCCAAAAATACATCAATATTTTCTTAAAAACTGGAGAAATTAAGACTCCCATATGAATAAAACCAGAATTCGCCACCAGCAAGCCTTTGTGCCCTCTGATGGGTGAGGGTGAGAGGCTTGTGGAAGCTTCCTGACGGGAGGGATTGGCTGTGGAGGAAACTGGGACTTGCTCTGGTGGGCAAGGCCATGCTCAGTACATCGTTCATGCCATTTCCTGCTCACCGGTGGGGCTGTGTTCCCGCCCTGTAGCTTGCCCTGAGGCCAAACTACGGTAGGGGTAATGGCAACGTCCTCCAAAGGACCTACGCCAGCACGCATGCCTCCCAGGACTTCTGCAGTCAGTGCCCCTGACCCCGCAGCAGGCTACTGTCAACCACGCCTTCGCCAGAGACCCCAAACACACCCAGGTGAGTCCGGCTCAGTCTCCTGTGGGGTCTCTGCTCCTCTCTCTTGGGTGCTGCTGCACAAAATGTTTTTCTTGTGCCTCTTATCCTATCCATCAGAGGGAAGACAGAATGAAAACCACAATCACAGAAAACTAACCAAACTGATCACACAGACCACAGCCTCGTCTAACTCAATGAACCATGAGCCATGCCATGTAGGGCCACCTACACGGGTGGGCCGTGGCGGAGGCTTCTGACAAAACGTGGTCCACAGGGAAGGGAATGGCAAACCACTTCAGCGTCTTCGCCTGGAGGACCGCGTGAACTGTATGAAAAGGCGAAAGGACGCGACACTGCAGATGAACTCCCAGGCCTGTAGGTGCCCAGCGTGCTACTGGAGGCGAGTGGAGAAACAGCCCCAGAAGGAACAGAGAGGAGCCGGAGCGAAAACAATGCCCAGCTGTGGATGCATCTGCTCCTGAAAGTAAAGTTCAATGCTGTAAAGAACAACATTGCCTAGGAACCTGGAATGTTAGGTCCAGGAATCAAGGAAAATTGGAAGTGGTCGAACAGGAGATGCCAAGGGTGAGCACCGACAGTTTAGGAATCAGTGAACTAAAATGGACGGGAATGGGAGGATGTAATTCAACGACCATTATATTACTGGTGGGCAAGAATCCCTTAGAAGAAATGGAGGAGCCCTCATAGTCAACAGAAGAATCCAAAATGCAGTACTTAGAGGCAACCTCCAAAATGACAGAATGATCTCCGTTTTTTCCAAGACAAACCATCCTATATCACAGTAATCAAAGTCTATGCCCCAACCACTAATACCGAAAAAGCTGAAGTTGAACGGTTCTGTGAAGACCTACAAGACCTTCTAGAACTAACACCCAAAAAACGTGTCCTTTTCATTATATGGGACTGGAACGCAAAAAAGTAGAAGTCAAGAAACACCTGGAGTAACAGGCAAATTTGGCCTTGGAGAACAGAATGAAGCAGGACAAAAGAGAACACACTGGTCATAGCAAGCACCCTCTTCCAACAACACAAGACAAGACTCTACACATGGACATCACCAGATGGTCAACACCGAAATCAGGCTGATTGTATTCTTTGCAGCCAAAGATGGAGAAGCTCTATACAGTCAGCAAAAACAAGACCAGGAGCCGACTGTGGCTCAGATCATGAACTCCTTATTGCCAAATTCAGACTTAAATTGTAGAAAGTAGGGAAAATCACTAGGCCATTCAGGTATGACCTAAATCAAATCCCTTAGGATTATACAGAGGAAGTGACAAATAGATTGAAGGGATTAGATCTGATAGAGTGCCTGAAGAACTATGGATAGAGGTTTGTAACACTGAAGAGGAGGTGGTGATCAAAACCATCCCCAAGAAAAAGAAATGCAAAAAGGCAAAATGGTTGTCTGAGGAGGCCTTACAAATAGCTGAGGAAAGCAGAGAAGTGAAAATCAAAGGAGAAAAAAAAAAGATAAACCCCTCTGAATGCAGAGGTTCAAAGAATAGCAAGGAGAGATAAGAAAGCCTTCCTAAGTGAACGCTGCAAAGAAATAGAGGAAAACAATAGAATGGGAAAGACTACTAGAGATCTCTTCAAGAAAATCGGAGATACCAAGGGAACATTTCATCCAAAAATAAGAATAAAGGACAGAAATGGTGAGGACCTAACAGAAGAAGAAGATATTAAGAAGAGGTGGCAGGAATACACAGAACCATACAAAAAAGATCTTAATGACCCAGATAACCACGATGGTGTGATCACTCACCTAGAGCCAGACATCCTGGAGTGCGAAATCAAGTGGGCCTTAGGAAGCATCACTACGAACAAAGCTAGTGGAAGTGACAGAATTCCAGTTGAGCTATTTCAAGTCCTAAGAAGTGATGCTGTGAAAGTGCTGCACTCAATATGCCAGCAAATTTGGAAAAGTCAGCAGTGGCCACACGACTGGAAAATGTCAGTTTTCATTCCAATCCCAAAGAAAGGCAATGCCAAAGAATGCTCAAACGACCGCACAACTGCATGTATTTCACAATTCAGCAAGGTAATGCTCAAAATCTTTCCAGCTAGGCTTCAGCAGTATGTGAACTGAGAACTTCCAGATGTACAAACTGGATTTAGAAAAGGCAGAAGAACCAGAGATCAAATTGTCAACATTCGTTGGACCATAGAAAAAGTAAGAGAATTCCAGAAAAATATCTACTACTGCTTCATTGACTATACTAAAGCCTTTGACTGTGTGAATCACAACGAACTATGGAAAATTCTTCAAGAGACGGGAATACCAGACCACCTGACCTGCCTCCTGAGAAACCTGCCGTGTGTATAAGGTGAGGAAGCAACAGTTAGAACTGGACATGGAACAAAGGACTGGCTCCGAACTGGGAAAGGAGTACGTCAAGGCTGTATGTTGTCATCCTGCTTATTTAACTTGTATGCGGAGTACACCATGTGAAATCCTGGGCTGGATGAAGCACAAGCTAGAATCAAGATTGTCAGGAGAAATAACAATAACCTCAGATATGCAGACGACACCACCCTCACAGCAGAAAGTGAAGAAGAACTAAGGAGCCTCTTGGTAGAAGTGAAAGAGGAGAATGAAGAAGCTGGCTTAAAACTCAACATTCAAAATTCTAAGATCATGGCATCCGGTTCCATCACTTCATAGCAAATAGATGGGGAAACAATGAAAAAAGTGACAGACTTTGTTTTCTTGGGCTTCAAAAATCACTGCAGATGGTGACTGCAGCCATGAAATTAAAAGACGCTTGCCCCTTAGAAGAAAAGCCATGACAATCTTAGACAGTGTATTCAAAAGCGAAGACATTACTTTGTGGACAAAGGTCCATATAGTCGAAGCTCTGGTTTTTCCCGTAGTCGTGTATGGATGTGAGATTTGGACCATAAAGAAGGCTGAGTGGCAAAGAACTGATGCTTCTGAACTGTGGTGCTGGAGAAGACTCTTGAGAGTCCCTTGGACTGCACGGAGATGAAACCAGTCCATCCTGAAGGAGATCAGCTCTGAATACTCATGGGAAAGACAGATACTGAAGCTGAATCTCCAGTACTTTGGCCACCTGATTTGACGAGCTGACTCACTGGAAAAGACCCTGATGCTGGGATAGACTGAAGGCAGGAGAAGGGGATGAGAGAGGATGAGATGGCTGGATGGCATCACCGACTCGATGGACATGAGTTTGGGTGAGCTCTGGGAGTTGGAGATGGACAGAGAGGCCTGGCGTGCTGTAGTCCATGGGGTCACAAAAAGTCAGATGTGACTGAGTGACTGAACAACAAAACTTTGTGCAATAAATGTTAAACGAAATTCTTCAGAGAAAAGAAAAATAGGACTAACTAGAAGGTCAAATCTACAGGATGAGAGTCAGAGAAGGAATAAATAAAGCGAAAGCACAAAACTGTAATTTTCTTAATCTTAGTTGTAATTTAACCGTGTAGTGGTGACTGCAGTACATGGAGACAGGAGATGAATGAGGACAGCAGTGCTGTGATAGGCGGGAGACGCGCATGGGGATGCTCTGTCGTAAGGGGCGGGGGCTGGGGCAGCGGGGGCTGGGGTTCTTCCTGGGCGATGACAGCGTTAATACTGTGATGACGGCTGCATGCTGAGAACACGCTAAAACCCACTGGAAGGCAGACTGTGAAGGGCACGGGCTGCACGGAATGTCCTCGTGTGTCCAAGAAGCTGTTACACGGACAGCAACTGGCTAGCAGAGCAGGACCACCGCGATACCCGGGGCGCACTCGAGGGGCCGCAGTGAGCGACGCGGAGCAGCGGGCCTGTCCCGCTGGGAGGAAAGCCCGCACGCGAGCGGCGGCCTGGGTGACGCCGCCGGAGAGCGGGCTGCGGGCGCCCGAGCGTGACCCCGAGTACAGCGAGAGACAGGGCAGAAGGGCCGTGGGCAGGGCCGACCACAGAACACTCAACCAAGAGGCAGCCTGCGAAGCGGGGACGGCTCAAAGAGAGGGCTAGACACGCAACGAACAGCGAACGGCAGGCTGGAGCGCGAGAAGACCAGCGGGATCAGACAGGGCAGGGAAGGCGCCAGCGAGCCCGGGGCGCCTCACGCCGGAAAGCGAGATGTGCTCCGCAGAGACATCTTGAGAGGGTGCCACCACATCCAACCGCTGACATTTCAGCTACTGAATGATGAGAGACGGACTGTGACCCACTGGATGTCACAGGAACGCCTGCATGTGCACCCCCAGGAGTAGCCGCAAAGCCTGATGAAAGATGGGATCTTTCTCCCACAAAGCATTTAGGAATTACAACAAAACAGAAACTGTGGGGAAGGCTGAATCTCAGGCCAATGATCTCAAGCTTCCATATCAATAAATGGACCAAACCCAACTTGTGGGCCACCCGGGATCCCGACCACACCAGGACCCAGTACCATGTCTGACGTGTCCCTGCCAAGACGCAACCCCAAACCCGGCCCCGAGGAGACAGGAACAGACTGAGCACTTTTGACAAGAGCACCAACCCATCCTCTTCACGGTCAAGTCCAGGAAAACAGGCCGATGGGCCTGCTCTGGCTAAAATGACGGGAGGTCAGACAGCCAGAGAACGGCGGCTGAACAGGCAGGGGCTGCCCAGGGCCTGAGGGTCACCATGGGGAAGGAGCATCATCACCCAGGTACCGGCGGCACTGGGGCATCGAGGAGGAGGAAATCTGTTCCCTGACGACTCAGAGAGAAAACGTTGTCTGTATTATGCTCACAGTTCTCCATAAATTTGAGATGGTTTCAAAAGTTTAAAGTATACATGAAGCCAAGGAAGATAGATACAATGGAACCCAAGGTGTATGATTCCAATTCTAGAAAGGTCTAGAGCAGGAGACACTGGTCTGAAGGGTCAGGGCAGGCAGGTGGACGACGAAGGGGCAGGAGGGAAGCCTGAGGCAACAAAGACAGTCAGCATGTCCTGACCGTGGACACGGCCATACAAGCAGACGCTTGCCAGAACTCACGAAGCATACAGGGCTTCCCTGGTAGCTCAGCGGACAAAGAATCTGCCTGCGACGCAGGAGGAAGTGAAAGTGAAGTCACTCAGTCGTGTCCAACTCTTTGGGACCCCGTGGACTGTAGCCCACCAGGCTCCTCCATCCATGGGATTCTCCAGGCGAGAATACTGGAGTGGGTTGCCATCTCCTTCTCCAGGGGAGCTTCCCAACCCAGGGATCAAACCCAGGTCTCCCATATTGCAGGCAGACGCTTTACCCTCTGAGCCACCAGGGACGCAGGAGACCCCAGTTCAATTCCTGGGTCAGGAAGATCCCCTGGAGAAGGGCTAGGCTACCCACTCCAGTATTCTTGGACTTCCCTGGTGGCTCAGATGGTAAATTCACCTGCAGCGTGGGAGACCTGGGTTCGATCCCTGGGGTGGGTAGATCCACATGGACAGAGGAGCCTGGCAGGGTACAGTCCACAGGGTCACAAAGAGTCAGACATGACTGAGCGACTTTCACTTTCAAGCAACACTTAAAATGGGTGCATTTTCTGATACGTCAACGTATGCCAATAGACTGCTGAAGTTTAAAAAGAGGTTTCCAGGTGGCACAGTAGTAAAGAGTCTGCCCGCCAGTGTAGGGGACCTGGGCTCAATCCCTGGTTCAGGAAGATCCCCTGGGAGCAGGACACGGCAACCCATTCTAGTACTCTCGTCTGGGAAATCCCAAGGACAGAGGAGCAGTCCACGGGGTCACAAGAGTCAGAGAGGACTGAGCGCCTAGACAGCAACCATGCGACAGAGGATGTGTACTGGGCCACGGAGGTGACCCCCACACTCGGTAGTGGACAGACAGTCTGGTCGCTCAGTCGTGTCTGACTCTGCGACCCCATGAATCAGAGCACGCCAGGCCTCCCTGTCCACCACCAACTCCCAGAGTCCAGCCAAACCCATGTCCATCGAGTTGGTGATGCCATCCAGCCATCTCATCCTGTCGTCCCCTTCTCCTCCTGCCCCCAATCCCTCCCAGCATCAGGGTCTTTTCCAGTGAGTCAACTCTTCACA
Organism: Bos taurus; assembly: GCF_002263795.3. NCBI lineage: Eukaryota > Metazoa > Chordata > Mammalia > Artiodactyla > Bovidae > Bos > Bos taurus. The sequence goes on along the minus strand of NC_037338.1, from coordinate 106,691,171 downwards.
TGAGGTGGCCAAAGTACTGGAGTTTCAGCTTCAACATCAGACCTTCCAATGAGCACCCAGGGCTGATCTCCTTTAGGATGGACTGGTTGGGTCTCCTTGCAGTCCAAGGGACTCTCAAGAGTCTTCTAAAGCATCAATTCTTCGGAGCTCAGCTTTCTTCACCGTCCAACTCTCACATCCATACATGACCACTGGAAAAACCACAGCCTTGACTAGAGGCCAATTAAAAACATACACAAGACTTAACAGACACTTGGCAAAGGAAAACACACAGGCGGCAACAAGCTTCTGGAAAGTGCCCAGCATCACAAGTCAGCAGCAGATGCCAATCCAAACCACAGTGAGATCCTCAGGACAGGCAGACTCAAAGACCAGCGTCAGGCTGACCCAACAAGCCCATTTCCAGATTCACCTGAGACACACGGAAGGCACAAGGATGCTCGCAGCGGCTGTAGCGACAAAAGCCTCCAAATGGAAATAGACAGGCGTGCACGCACAGGTGAAGGGCAGACAGCCTTGGTGATTCCTACTGCGGATACGCCTCAGGAAGAGAGAGACAGCTGAGCCAGTGCTTTATGAAACGCGACTGGAAACCAGCTGAGCAGAGAAGCTTGACAGAAAGAGCAACCTGCAAGTCCGCAGATGTGAGGCTTAGAACAGGGAGTGCGTCTCAGAGGCGGGAGGAGGACGGGGAAGGGGAGGAGATCTCTGCACCTCCACAGGAGAGGGTCACTTGGGCAAAGGCAGGAGTCAAAGCTCGCTCGGCTGTACACAAGAAAGCCCCGTGCCTCGCTGCACAGAGGTTAAGCGTGTCAGCCCCTCGTTGCATCTGAACCTTTGCAGCCCCGGGGACTGCAGCCCGCCGGGCTCCTCTGCCCAGCGATTCTCCAGGCAAGAACACTGGAGTGGGCTGTCAATCCCTTCTTCCGGGGCTCTTCCTGACCTAGGGATCAAACTCAGCTCTCCTACACGGGCAGGCAGATTCTTTACCCGCTGAATCGCCTGGGAAGATTATCCCTCCATATTCATACTTAAGATTTTTCACACCACATACCAAATAAATTCCACCTGGATTCAAGAGTTAAACTTGCATTAAAATACTGAACAGGTACTGGAGAATATTTTTATAATTTTTTTTTTGGCTACACCACAAGGCATGAAGGATCTTCCGACGGGTCATCAAATGTATACCCTGCAGTGGAAACACAGGCTCTTAACCACTGGACTGCTAGAGAAGTGGTAACATTTTTGCAATTTGGAGATGAAACTCTTTCTAAATATGGTACAAAATCGGAAATCACAACAGATATTACCATATAAAAATGTAGGTTCACCATGAGTAAAAGGATACAATATATAAAGTGAAGTGAAAGTTGCTCAGTCGTGTCCAACTCCTTGCGACCCCATGCTACACAGTCCGTGGAATTCTCCAGGCCAGAATACTGGAGTGGGTAGCCTTTCCCTTCTCCAGCAGATCTTCCCAACCCAGCGATCAAACCAGGGTTTCCTGCATTGCAGGCAGATTTTTTACCAACTGAGCTACGAGGGAAGCCCTTATAATATATAAAGAGAAAACACAAATCAATAAGAGAAACATAAACGACACAATTAAACGTTACAAGGCAACTCACACAGGAGGGAAGGCCCGTCTGTCATTAATGAGATGTTCGGTGTATCAGCAGCGAAGCTGCAGCTCTCGGGTCCTTTTCTTCTGACAATCAGAGGGCGGTGCGGGTGGAGGGTAACCGCACAGGCAGAGAAAGATGAGGCTTGGAAGCCTCCTTTCTGCCCGTCTACATCAGTGGGAACGGGAGCAGCTGTCGGGAAGCGTGGAGGATGTCGCGGTCTGGACCTGGGCAGGGGCAGCTGCAGAGCTGGGCAGGCCAGGGCACAGGGACCCCCCAGGCAGGCGGGGGACTGACAGTTCTGCCTTGAAGAGTGAGTGGCCAGGTGAGCCCCTCACAGTCCACCCATGTGCCCCCCACCCCACGGGAGGCCTCTGGCCTGCCCCCATGCCCTGGGCAGCCCCTCACGGAGGCGTCTTGGTGGTGGGGGCACCGAGGGGCGGTGCAGACCCCGCAGGACCAAGGAACACACACAGCTGCCCGGCACCCGCTGCCAGAACGCACCGTGGGGAAGCCCGCCCCACAGGCCTCCCTTACACCCCAAAGTTTGCGACTGGACTGCATCTCGGGTCAACAAAGCTGTCTGGGCACTGGCCCTGCCCCAGCACAGAACCAGCAGACACCTCTGGCCCCCGGGCTCGGAGCCTGATCCGAGGGGCAAAGAAGGCTGTGATCTCAGCCTGAGGCCCAGCTGCAGGTAGGCCCTCCAGCCGGCACAGCCCCTGCTGGGGTCCAGGCGCCCCCAGAAGAGAAAGGCAGCAAGTCCCCAGGGAGGAGAGGGCTTCTCACACAGACCAGTGCCAGCTCAGTCCCCCGGCTCCACACACAGGGCCTCAGTCCCCGTCCACAGGGAAAACACCCTGCTTGGACTGTCTGCAAAATGCAAGTTCTGGACAAATGTCTGAAAGCGTCTTTCTGAATGATTTCTTTTTTGTTTTTATTTTTTAACTTTACAACATTGTACTGGTTTTGCCATATATCGACATGAATCTATCTAAATGATTTCTGTGTATAAAAGGCAGAGCATTCAAGCTGCTTCCTGAGTTAGAAGGTGAGGTTTGGGACCAGAGGTTCTGTAGAAGCCGGCGTGCCCAGTAGGAGGGGGACAAGCCCAGCTCTGCCATCTCCAGCCTCCCCGCGCCCATCCCCTGCCTCCCCGCGTCTGACTCCAGCGTCACCGCATCCGGAGATCCACTCCCAGCCTCTGGAGCGCTGGACACACACAGACGCCCCCACACACATGCACAGGGACACACCCCCCGTGAGGGCTGCCTGGGGAGGGGCGGCCGCATCCTCCTCCAGGGACGGGGTGCTGCAGGCCCACCTGCTCGGAGGCGGCTCAGCGCTGGGCCTGCCCGCTGGTCCCCAGGGCTGCGTGGGAACACGCGCGCGTGACACTCGCAGGAAGTGTGGGTGTCTCGCAGAAACCAGCTGAAACATGATACCATGATAAAGCCTCATTTAAAGTACTTCTTTTTTTTTTTTTATTGATTTCATTGAAAACAGAACAAGAAATGGTCTGAGCCAAAAGACTGCTCTTAGAACTGTCAAAAACATTTTAACAGAAAAAATAAACATGACTGCATTATGAATGTTTTAGAAGAGTTGCACAAAAAAACCCACTGTTACTGCACTAATTACAGTATTTAAAAAAGTATATGCCAAAAAAAAGTATATGACCTGGCAGGCCATCACTCAAAAGGTGACGGCAATTTTATTCACACAAGACTAACGTTTTAAAAAAAGCTTTTCCTGCGTTTTATTCTAAAATCACTTTGTTCTCTTTATACAGTTGATAGTTTATTTTCACATGGTGAGTAGAAACCACACCAGAATCAGCACCGTTGTCTGTGTTTTTGTGTTTATTTTTTGTTTGTCCTAATGTCCAATAATGGTAGAAAATAAACCAGTTTATTCATCATCATAGCATGTGGCTTAGAAATCAATAGGACGTGCGGTGCTCCGGGGCCATGGCCGTCCTGCGCCCCAAACCGCATCCTCGGAAAGAAGCACGTGAGAGGTCTGGTGTATAGGACTAGATATAGGATTTCTTTAAAAAGCAAACCCACGTTTTCTCCAAAGTCAGCAGTGGCTCGGCCCTGACCTCGCAGGGGCGGTGGGCACGGGGTCTGTGCCGCCCAGAGCCAGCACCGGCCATGCGGGCCGCGGCGGGCCACACGGAGAGTCCGGGCCGACAGGACGCAGCCCCCAGCCCGGCGGTGAGCCGGGAGCGACGACACGCGAGGGGAGACGAGAAACGTGGAGCAGAAAGACCTCCGTCGGGAACTCACAGCGAGGCCGGCAAGGAGCCCAGGCGTCCCCGCGCAGCCGGGCCCTGCCCCCGCGGCCCTGGGCAGGCCAGCCGGTCTCCTGCACGCCTCCGCGTCCTCCCCAAACCACAGCGAACGGCGTCCACTTGGGCGCCGGGCGGCGCTCTCATAGCGGGTCGGCAGGCGAGGAGCTGGTGTCGGGCAGCCCGTCCTCCTGGGCACCGGCCTGCCGCTGGGCCAGCGCGGCCCCGGAGTGCCGGCACTTGGGGGAGCCGCAGCGGCAGCTGAACAGCTTGCCCTTGATGTCCCAGAAGCGCTGCCCATAGTCGAAGCTGCGGAGAGAGAGCCGGGGTCTGGGCCTGCGCCCCCGGGGCCGCCCCCCACCCGCCCCCGCCCGGGCACCTACCCCAGCTGCTCCCCGGCCTCAATCAGGCGGGTGCTGAAGAAGGCGATCCGCGGGAAGCGCAGGTCCTGGTGGGACATGAACACACGCACGGGCACCAGATTGGGCTCACAGTGGTGGTTGATGAAGCGGCTGACGTTGCCATAGAAACGCGCGTCGATGCAGTACAGCTCTCCGTCCTGGGGGAGAGACGCGACGCACTGAGCATCGGGGGCAGGCGCGGGTGCCGCCCCTGCCCCCCCACCCAGCCCCGGGGCTCCCACTCGGTGAAAACGAGCACAGACCTGGGATTCACGTGGACGGCTCCGCAGACACCCAGAGAGGGGTCGGGGTCCATGGGGACCACGAGGCAGCATAGCCCCTCAGGGACCCAGTGACGGAGGGGGAGGACCACCACCCGAGAGGCAGGGCCAAGGGGCACTGGGCAGAGGGACAGACAGACAGGGAGACAGGGGGAAAGAGACGGGGGGACAGGGCAGAGGGACGTGGGGACGGGGAAAGAGGGTGGGGGGATGGGGAAAGAGGGACGGGGGGATAGGGGGGAGAGGGCGGGGGGCTGCCAGGTCCCTCCTGAGGGGACTTAGCCAACAGCAGCCTTCAGGGCAGTGGTGACCCCGTGGGCAGACAGTGGCCAGGACCCAGGCCTGACCTGACCCTGAGAAGAGGTCTGGCCTCACTGCTGAGCCCTGAGAAAGCCGCGTTTCCCCTGTAAAGACCCAGAAGGCAAGAGCGACGCTGCCCCGGGGACGGCCACGTGGCAAGGGCCCCCGGGGAGGGGCAGGGGCCCCGAGCACCGCCGTGTCTGCGGGCCCTGACCTCCCACAGCGGGTGCGGGCCACAACTGGGACAATTCTCCCCCCTTTCCTGTGGCTTTGTCCACAGAGGCAACAGACGGGAATCCTTGCGGGAAGGAAGCTTCCTGAGCTAAACCAGAGGCTCCGGGGCCACAGAAGGGGTCCTCACCCCAGGTGTGGGAGGAAGCAGCGCGGGCTCCGCAGACGCGGCATCCACGCCAGGACACGAGGCGGCCAGGCCCACCTGAGTCTGCAGGACCTGGGCGGTCCCCAGGGACGCAGGACTCCTTGGGGACAAGCGGGGGTTCCTCTGCCCACGGGTCCCCAGTTCCAGCCCCGACACCCCCCACGCTTCCCACAAGCGTCCTGGGCGCTTGACCGCCCGTCCTGAAGGCCAGACTGCACGTCGGGTCCTGTAAATTCCCTCCACAAGAACCACCGTGGCCCTCCTGCAACAAACATTGCTCAGGTCTTTAAAACACGCCTTTTCAGATGAATGTATTGCTCTGCTCTTTCAAAGCGTCTCTGATCAAAAACCACCCACACCTGGTTCTGCAGCACAAACGTGGTGGGGAGGGAGCCTGTGCCCACTTGAACCCCTTGCATCACAGCTCTGAGGTGCTGGGTGTGGGCACCCAGGGAGCCAGGTGATGTGGGCAGAGGACAGGTGGGTGGACGCTTGGAAGGTTCCAGAACAGCAAGGAGATGGGCAGATCCGCAGCAGGAGGACCAGTGTTGTGACCCAGGAAACACCTGGATAGCAAGGCCAGAAAGTGCCCTGCTGCCTCGGACGACGGGGAGTGGGGTGGCGGTGGGTGTCCAGCAGGGGCAGGCATCCTGTACACCAGAGCTCCAGAACGCAGGCGCCCAGCGGGGCGGGCACTCCACACCAGCATTCAGGGACACAGGCGCCCAGCGGGGCGGGCACTCTGAACGCCAGTGCTCGGGGACGCATGTGCCCAGCGGGGCGGGCACTCTGAACGTCAGTGCTCGGGGACACAGGCGCCCAGCGGGGCGGGCATTCTGTACACCAGCACTCCAGGATGCAGGCACCCAGCAGGGCGGGCACTCTGAATGCCAGTGCTTGGGGTCTCGGGCCTGAGCTGGAGCAGCGGGGGCTGTGGGTGCATCCGTGCCCTGTCACATGCCCAGAATGAATGTGTCATAGGACCAAACACCCGGGCCCACACGAGCTAGGCGGAACAAGGAAGAGACCTCCGGGCGTGAGCATGGAGGGCCTGCAGGGCAGCCAGTCTCTCTGAGGGGCGCTCTGCCAGGAGCCACTGGGGCACCCAGATAGGCCCTCCTCCCATCTCCCGACAGTGACCACACACCCGCCTGCCAAGTGCTGTGACAATCAGACCAGCAGCCTGGTCAGCAGAGACAGAAGCAGCAGCAGACAGAGAACCCCAGGGGGTCGAGCTCCTGGCTGTGCCGTGAGCCAGGTGGCCAGGCTGGGCTCACCGCAGGGGCAGCTGAGCCAGACTCAGAGGGAGCAGCTGCACCTCAGTCCCCACAATGCAACCACGCACTCCCAGAAGAGGGAGCCTACGCCCTGATGCCCTTCAGGCAGGTTTGGAACCCGAACTAAAACTAATCAGGATCAGGCGGTGACAGGCAAGCAGGATGAAGACCAGGAGGAACCCCTGACGCCAGACAGACCACAGGGACCCCAGACACAGACCCACCACAGGGACTCCAGACAGCGGACGGACCACAGGCAGGTGGGGGTGGTGCCCGGAAGTCATGCTGGGGCACGCGTGAGCCACTGCAGGCGACCATCGCAGCTAAGACGCACCGAGGAAGCGGTGTGAGAGTACAACCCAGGTGTGATGGCCCACAAAGTGGAAGCACCCTCTGTATTACTCCAGCAAGTACGGGAGAGACTGCAGCAGCAGCAGGATTTCAACAGATGCAGAAAAGCACTGAATACAATCTCTAGCCAATCACATGACTCCTGGTGAACTTGCAACAGAGCCCTGAGCACCCACAGCACATGGGAGCCTGGGGTCTAAAAGCTTCCTTCATCCACGGCGGGAACAGTGACCCAGCCGGGAGGGGACCGTCTACTGATGAGGAGACCGTGTCCATTCAGCAGGGCGCTCGGAAGACACAGCCACGCTGGGCGGGCGTGAGAGCGAGTGCCTGGCTTCACCCGGACCCACAGAGCGGGGCTCAGAGGCTCAGGCTGCCGAGAAGGACCAAGCACTTGAGGGGCCCTGCTGGCAGCACCTGTGCGCTCCAGCAAGTTCCCAGGTCAGCCTTGACGAACCAAGGAGCAACTCGAGCCAGGGCAAGGCAGAGGGCAGCTGCGCCAGATCAGAAACCCCTGGAAACCAGGGCCCAGAGACGAGAAGCTGGAGTCCAGCGACCCCGCCAGCCCCTGAGAGGGAGCCGGGACACGGAGGACCGCCCTCCGGTCATGCGCGTGATCCTCGGTGCACAAGGAAGCTCGTTCAGCGCACGGGGCCTCCACCCTTGCTGAGAGGCGGGCTCAGGCTACAGAGCTGCATCCCAGCCCCACGCTCAGTAGGCTGGCAGGACAGGCAAAGGGCCTCTGGGCCCGGTGACCCCACTGCACACGCCTGAGCCCAGCAAAAGCGCCAGCACCAGCCAGGGCAGCCGAGCCTCTGCACCGCCCGACCCTGCCTGTGGGCACCGCCACACCACAGTCCCACTGGCGCCACGCCCTACCCCTAGGGCTGCATTACCTTGTTGTCAAGATCAAAGAGATAAGAGTCTTCTTCCCGCACATCAGCTTCCGAGTCAGAAATAAGCTCCCCAACGTACCTGTGGGTCAGGGCAGGGCGGTGAGAACATGGCACCAGAGGACCTGAAGGAGCCCCACGCGAGGACGACCCGCTGTGGCTCAACAAGGACTGAGCCTGGGCCTCAGGATACGACACAGAAACCCTGTGACCAGGGGTCCAAAGTGATCATCCCCGGGAATCATGAGACCCTGACAGACCTTCTGAAACGAGCTCCAAGCTGGGGAGGAAGTGCAGGCCAAAGAGCAGATGGAGCAGGGGCTGCCCGCTGCATGTGCCACATGGTCAGCCTGGGCAGCCCCGCCTGGAGAGTCTGGGCCACAACAGCAGTAGACTCTCCTGGCGCCCCTCCCCGATGCTGCCCCACCCCCGAGACCGCAGGGGCAAGGCCCGGGAGATGCCCCCCGACGCACCCCGTGACCACGGGGGCAGGGCCAGAGAGATGCCCCCCCATCCACCCCGAGACCGCAGGGGCAGGGCCTGGGAGATGCACCCCCACCCACCCCGTGACCACGGGGGCAGGGCCAGAGAGATGCCCCCCCATCCACCCCGAGACCGCAGGGGCAGGGCCAGGGAGATGCACCCCCACCCACCCCGTGACCACGGGGGCAGGGCCAGAGAGATGCCCCCCCATCCACCCCGAGACCGCAGGGGCAGGGCCCGGGAGATGCACCCCCACCCACCCCGAGACCGCAGGGGCAGGGCCCGGGAGATGCCCCCCCATGCACCCCGTGACCACGGGGGCAGGGCCAGAGAGATGCCCCCCCATCCACCCCGAGACCGCAGGGGCAGGGCCCGGGAGATGCACCCCCACCCACCCCGAGACCGCAGGGGCAGGGCCCGGGAGATGCCCCCCTACCCACCCCAAGACCGTGGGGGCAGGGCCTGGGAGAACAGCACTCACTTACTCGCAAACAAAGGTGCCCAGTGGGATGTCCTGCAGGGACCGGACGCCCCAGCCCATGTTCTGTGTCCGATAGAGCTGCAGCCTCGCCCTGGAAAACATGGGTACGTCCCAGGTCACTCCACTCACAAGTGACACGCGAGGTTCAGGAGTAAAGGACAGAGAAGACCACCTTCGTGTCTGGAGACGCTTCAGCGCCGGGTGAGGGAGCAACAGAGGCTCCGAGCGACCCCAGGCCCCGCCGCACCGCCCTTCACGCCCTCAGGACGCAGGGGACCTCAGCCCCGCCCGCTCGCCCTGTGACCCCAGCACCCACCACGGGACCAGGCTGGCCAAGCCTCAGCTGTGACAAGGACCAGGCGGGTGAGCAGCCTGCTGGCCCCGACTGGAATGCAGCTAGGCGCGGGCGGCGTGCCAACGGCAAGGCTGAGCTGACCTCTGAGGGGCAGGGGGGACCCTCCCAGCCCCGAGAGTCAGGGCATCCGCCTACTGTCTGTGTTCCAGGGCCCTCGAGGGAGACGGGTATGTCTGTCCCCTCCCCAAGGACTTCCAGCCACACACAAGGACACAGAAGCGTGGGCTGCTCACAAGGTGCAGCCAAGTTACTTACTGTTAACAGGCCCCAAAACACTGAGCTCATTACGAAAATCTGCCCTTATGATCTTAGACTTTTCAACTCTCGAGCATTTCACAGAAAAAGCTCCATGACCACAGGCCCACAGTCTGGCTCTGGGTGGTCAGCAGACCAAACACACACATATCTAAGCGACAACAGGCGTTACACCCGACAGCACCTCCACGACACCCAGGGTGCAGCGCCAGGGGACCCAAGTGTGCACACAGCTCAAACTCGCGAGCCTGGACGGGCGGCTCATGGGAGGCCTGGCTCTCGCCTTCAGGCTGTGTGACCTGAACCCACATCTGAGCAGGGGGGCGACACGGCTTCTGCTCTTTACATCAGCGTGTAACACAGGCCGCGGCGCCAAAGAACACGCACATACACACGCACGCAGGCGCGCGTGCGCGCACACATACACACGCACACACACACATACACGGCTTCTGCTCTTTACATCAACCCGAAACACAGGCCAAGGCGCCAAGGAACATGCACGCACACGCTAAACACACGTTCTCCCATCTGTGGACACACGGGGCGCCCCTGAACTGCCCGGGGCCCAGCCCTGCGCCCTTGGCTGCTGCAGGGGCTCACCTGAGGCCATTCTGCACCACGCGGTTGCGGCACGTCCTCCAGCAGGAGCAGGCGTGGTTGCACTCGAACAGCAGGGGCGGCTCTGCCATGTTGAACTCTGGCAGCAGCCGACCGTCCTGGGGCAGACACGAGAAGTAGTCGCCACCCACAGCAAGGCCTCCACAGACGAGCACGCCCCCAGAACACTGGCTTCCGCCCGGGAGGACAGGGAAGGCCAGGGGAAGCCTCTGGCCAGGAGTCCACGTGGCTGGTTCTCCTGGTCCCTGCCTGGCCCCCCTGCCCACCTTCCCGGCACCCTCTCAGCCTCCCGAGGCCCGTGCAGCCTGCCCTGTGGCCTCCTGCCAGGACCGCCAGCCCACACCTCCTGCCCCTCTGCAAATCCCCATTCTGGAGGGAGCCAGCATGCCATGAGCTGCTGGGCTACACCAGGCAGAGTCTGGGGCCCTGGCAACTTCAGAGACCATTCTGAGAGGTCTTCCCTAATGACGACCCTGTGCCAGCAGCCTCCATGTGGGGCCTATGTGCCCTCCCCACCCAGGACACCCCACTCCTGCCCCCAAACCAAAGTCGGGGGGTTCCTGCCTCAGCAGCGCCCTCCCAGCCCCACAGCTGCCTCCAGCCAGGCTGGGGATGCCGCCCTGGCCCCAGCCGCGCCACCCCCTGCCCCGCCAGGACACAGGCTCCACCCTGCCCTAGGCCCTGGCTTCCGGTCGGCACCATCTGAACCCCCGTCCCCAGCCCGCGGACTCACCTTGTCGTACCAGCAGCGCATGCTGAGCTGGCCACACATGCAGTTGCTGGAGGAGCAGTCGTCGATGCACACGCAGTACTGCGGGGAGAGTGTGTCAGACGGAGCCCCATCCCGCAGCCCCAGGCTGTTCCCAGCCCCAGGGACCGTCCTCAGGACCCAGGGCCTGCAGCCTCCCCCAAGGGAGGTGGAGAGGACACCAGGGCCCCCACATGGGGCTTGCAGGAGAGGGGGAGGGCTGGGGGCCTGGGCACACGGGCCCAAGAGCGCAGGGAAGCGGGGCCAACGCTGGGGGGAGTGGCCACAGCCGAGCCAGCAGAGCCAATGGCAGCCCGAGCCTGGGCCCGAGCCTCCTGCCACCCAGCAACCCCTCCCACCACCCAGCAACTGCCCGGACCAGGGCCCCCTGCTGACCTGCAGGTGGGTGATGTTCCTATCGATGTTCATGGGGGACGTCACACAGTTCTGAGACACGTACTTGTAGTTGCTGGGGCACGGCTCGCCGTCCACACCATTGACGCAGGGGATGGGGATCCGCTCGTAGCCCCGAGCAATGTCCCTGCCGCAGGGGGCGCACGTCAGCTCTGGGCAAGCCCAGCTCCCTCCCGCGCCAGTGCCGCTCGCCCGGGCTGGTCCCAGCCGCTTCTCGCTCCTCACCTGCTCACCGTCTTCTCCACCGGGGTGGGCCTGTCAGGGGCCGCGTCCCGCAGCGCCTGGCTCACCTGCAGGGCGCTCCACACCTGTGAGTTGAGGCTGGCGCACTGCAGGGGAGTCTCCCCCTCCTTGTTCTTCAGAGTGACATCCGAGTCCCGGGACAGGAAGAGGCTGCACGGACAGCAAGTGCACAGGACACTCAGCCCTTCTGTCCCAGACTCAAGGACGAGACGCACGCAGCACGCCCACCCGTGAAAACAGGACCCGCCGTGCACTTCAAGACGGCACAGCCCGCAGACGGACGCCTCCAGCCACCATGCAGACGCAGCCACCTCCCCACGAGCACGGTCCTTCGCAGGACGAGCATGGAAACTAGGGACAGCTCTCAACTTTGCTCAGCTCTTCCGTTCAAGGGCCCTCGGGATGAAAGGACAGCGACGCCTCTTGGCCACAAGCTCAGTCAGCACGTGGCAGGCGATGCCGTGGCCTGACCCAGGGAGGGGCCGACATGGCGCCAGAGCTCGGCGCCCCCCAGGGACCCCATCCGAGAGGGCGCAGGCCCCGCAGCAGGGGCACCCCTCATCCCAGGCCCCCGTGCAGGGAGGACGGGGCTGCACGGCCCTGAGCTTCCGCCTGGAGCAGAGCAAAGGCTCTGGCAAGTGGGGCTCCCAGTAGCCCGTGTGCCCTCGTGAGGGTGCCGCTCCCGTGGCCCCGAGCTGGGAGCCACCAGGACGGCGGATTTTCACCGCAATCCTCCCGAGCTACACTGACCACAGGCCTGACGGGAGAGGCCCGTCCGCCGCAGGAAGTCCCCAGCGCCCCGAAGCCACTCACACGACACAGGCGTAGCGGTCCTCCCGGGCCGCGATGTGCAGGGGCGAGTCCCCGTGGATGTTCACCGCGTGCAGGTCGCACCTGGCGGCCAGCAGGATCTCAGCGATGTCCACACAGCCTGAGAAGGCCGCCCAGTGCAGGCAGATGTTTTCCTCCTGAGCGGGGGACACGGGGGTGAGCCCCAGGGCCCTGCGGCCACCCAAAAAGGCTTCCTGCCATTCTGTCTTGTTTTTATTAAAACGTACGTCGATATAGTGCAGAGTAGGTTAAAACAGAAAACATCCTCCTGAATTGGGCTACACCCTGCACGACATGCCATCAAGGGCCAATTTACCTGCTTTTTGAAATTACGTTCCTTTTGAAACACAGTTATGACTGTAGGATAGAGTGATGCTTGTATAAGATTTGAAAAAGGCAAATCTGATTAATTAAAACTTTATTTCACAAAAGACTAAAAACTCTACACAATGGAGTATTACTCAGCCATTAAAAAGAATACATTTGAATCAGTTCTAATGAGGTGGATGAAACTGGAGCCTATTATACAGAGTGAAGTAACCCAGAAGGAAAAACATAAATACAGTATACTAACACATATATATGGAATTTAGAAAGATGGTAACAATAACCCAGTGTACGAGACAGCAAAAGAGACACTGATGTATAGAACAGTCTTATGGACTCTGTGGGAGAGGGAGAGGGTGGGAAGATTTGGGAGAATGACATTGAAACATGTAAAATATCATGTAAGAAACGAGATGCCAGTCCAGGTTCGATGCACGATACTGGATGCTTGGGGCTAGTGCACTGGGACGACCCAGAGGGATGGTAGGGGAGGGAGGAGGGAGGAGGGTTCAGGTTGGGAAGTACATGTATACCTGTGGCGGATTCATTTTGATATTTGGCAAAACTAATACAATTATGTAAAGTTTAAAAATAAAGTTAAATTAAATTTTTTAAAAAAAAGAAAAATAAATAAATAAAAACAACTGAAAATTAAAAAAAAAAACTCCAAATGAGGCAAAGAAAAATTTTGAAGTACCTGTGCCATATGTAAAATACACAATTTATCACATATAGATTATACATGTGATATAATCTACCATGTTGAGTCTGTTAGAAGACTACAATCTTAAAAAAAACACAAATGTGAAAAGGAAAGGTAAATAAAAAACAACATAGGGTAACAATGAGGAGCAAACCTAAAAGTCAAGACAACGTCTAAATGAGAACCACAGAACATCCGACCTGCTGCACGTGGGCCCAGGCACAGAGAGCCGGCCACAGAGGCCCGAGCAGGCTCCCAGAGCAGGGCGCCCCGGCCCCGGCTGCGCCCCGGCCCCGCCTCCCTTGCAGACTCGCCCAGCGATGCTCCCGCTGCCCTTTCTGGCCACTGGCCTCAGGGCTGTGGCCTCCGCTCTCTGCTGTGTGGGCGGAGGGCGCAGCACATCCTGGAGGCCGGGCCCTGCCCCCCAGCGCCCACCCCACAGCTTGGGCGCCCTAGGCCTCCGGCTCAGCCGCCTCAAGAGGACAGCAGTGGAGCAGGAGCTGAGGCCGGGCCTGCCCGCCTCGCTGAGTCCACAGAGGAAGCGAAGCGCCGACCCACTGTCGGTCCCAGGTTCCTCTCCCCACGTCGCTCTCAGAGGCCCCAGCCCCAGGGTCTACCCGCCGCACACCGGTGGGCTCCTCAGTGAATCGGAGCCGCCCAGGGGCCTATAGCGCCCACGACCTTATCAGCAGAACTGAGCCTGTCCCAGCTCCGAGGCCTGTGGTCAGAGAAGGTGCCCGGGCCCTGCTACCTTACGACAGGTCCACACGTCTGGCGGGTGTTTAGTGAAGGAGGGGCAAGAGGGGCCACAACAGGTTTACCCCCACCCACACCTCGGTGGAAATGCGGCCGAACAGTTTTCAGGAGCTGGACATCAGGCAGTGAAGGGCTGCACCCAGAGCGGGGAGCGAAGTGGCCACTGGCTCACCGTCCGTCTCAGCTCCAGATCAGGCCGCCCCAGGCCAAGGCAGCTGGGGGTGAGGGCCAGCCGTGGGCTGAGAGGCCTCTGGAGGGCTGCACATTCCAAGCCCGGGCCTCCAGAAGGACATACCGGTGCACAAGGCTCAGTGCTGGCCCCACAGGGTAGGGATGACCAGCCTCAGCTGAGACCTGCTCGGACCACCTGACAAACTTAGAAAGCAAGGCCCCACGTGATCGGGCCATTCCCAGTAACACCGCTGCACTGGGAACGCGGCTAAAGACAGATTCCCAGTAGGGTGAGCTCATACGTCCTGCGTCGGGTCTCAGCTTACCATACGGGCAAAGGCTCGGGAAACCAGACCCACGAGCAGCAAAGCCAACTAACTACCCAAAGCCAGAAACGGCACACGGGGCAGACCAGCAAGCTCAGAGAAGCTGGACAACTGCGTTCAGGAGACACGCCTCAGGAAGTACCGAGAAGGCCCTGCAGAGGGTTCCAAGCTTCGGCCACAGTGCGCGAGGGGAGAGCACGCTGGGCAGAACCGACGCACAGCACAGTGGAGGAGGCCAGTGAGCTCGACACAGCCCAAGACCAGCGAGGCACACGTCCAGGGTGAAAAATAATCACAGCAAATGAGAAGCGCTTCAGTGAGCACTGCGACAGATTCTCAAACACACGGAACCAGACTCTCCCCAAGGGGGGTGGGGCAGAGGCAGCTCTGGAAGAAGTGAGCGGGAAGCTTCCAGGTTGGTAAAGCCCCCTACAACAGACCCAGGGGGGTCCATGAACCCTGAATGCACACTTGCATGCACACACCACCAGGCACCTTGTAGTAAGATCACCAAATCCCGGTAACAAAGAGACAACCTTAAAAAACCCGAGAGTAGAGAGGCACGTGACACACGGAGAAACCAAGAACAGCCGCCAGCAAGGCCTTCCCGCTGGAGACAAGTGGAGCCAGGACTCAGGGAAGCGCTGAGACCAACCGCCATTGACAACTCTTCACCCAGAACACCTTTCAAAAGCGAGGGAAAGGACTCTGCAGGCATTAAGAAGCTGAGACTTCACCACCAGCCACCCAGCATGGCGGGAAATGCTGACGGACCTCAGACACACAGAAGGAAATGGCAATGGACACACGGGCCTGAGGGAGAGGGGACGCCGGGAGCTGCACACCAGGCTCATCGCCACAGCCTCTCCCAGAGCCCACCGCTGCCTAAACAAAATTTAGTAAAGTACATGAGAGGAAGAGCAAGAAGCTGGGGAGGGAGAAACGGAAGCGGCTCCTGGGAGGTTCTCCTCACAGGCCCTGAAGCGACGTTCGTCAGGAGGGCGAGGCCCAGCGCTCGGACAGGGCCCAGGCCCGGGGGGGCCAGCGCGGCCACAGGGCAGAGCCCATCGAGGAGGAAAGGCCGCTTCCTATGCACACAGCCCCAACAGTGAGACCCCCGCAAGCCAAGAAGAGAGCCCAACCCCACCTCCTACCCTGCACTAGCGTTAACACCCAACCTACAGAGTGTCTGGGTGGGACGGGGATTTCACATGTGATAAAGAACCCACCCGCCAACGCAGGCGACATAAGAGACGTAGGTTCCATCCCCGGCAAGGAAAGATCCCCTGGAGAAGGAAATGGCAACCCACTCCAAGATCTTTGCCTGGGAAATCACACGGACAGAGGAGCCTGGTGGGCTGTGGTCCACAGGGTCGCAGAGAGTCAACACAACTGAAGCAACTCAGCACACAGAGAAAATGACTGATAAACTGAACTGAGAGGGACAGAACATACTATCTGACAAAGGACTTCCACCTAGAACATACAGAAACTCTCCAAACTTGAGAGTAAGACAAACAATCCAGTAAAAAATGATCAAAAGACCTGAAACGAAGAGAAAGACCCAGCATGTTGAGGAGAGCGTGGAGCAGTCAGAGTCGCCCACCAGGAAACACTCCCCCTGCAGGGCTGGCAGTGTCCGAGAGAGGCCGCAGCCCCACCAGGAGCCTGGCTGCGGCCCATACGCAGGACGGACAAGCAGGCGGCTCCATTCAGCCAGAGAGGCAGCCAGGCCGGCACCCGGGCGGGACTGCAAGGAGCAAGGCTGAGAGGCCCACTCGGGAACAGAAGGCAGAAGCCTGGCTGTGTCCGGTTTGCGGGCTGGTTATGTATCCCAGACAGAGGAGCCTGGAAGGCTGCAGGCCATGGGGTCGCAAAGAGTCGGACACGACTGAGCGTCTTCACTTTCACGTCTGGTTAAGAAGAACCAGTTAAGTCTGCTAAAGACGGCTGGTTCTCAGGTATCTGGTATGTCTGGTTAAGAGCACTGGTTATGTCTGTGTATATTTTGTCTGTGTGGGTATTTCCAGTTAAAGGCGTATCTCTGGTCCTGGGGCCCAGCTCTGTGGAGCTGGCAGACGCCCCCAGCCAGCACTGCCCTTGGTGGGGGTTACTGCTCCCAGTCTCTGTGGGGAGGGTCTTCTTGCAAAGCAGCCACCGCTCCCATCCTGTCTTCACATGGTCCACTCGGGGCTCTGAGCAGAGAAGTGGGTGAGCCTTCCTGCCTTAGTCCATCATTAAAGCCATGAGCTTGTGGCCAGCTTCCTACTTACGGCTCTGGTAACTCTGCAAAGGTGGACACGGCTCCAGGAGTACAGCCCGTCCGTGTCCCGGGAACCCTGTCCCTCGCCTGGGAGGCAGCACACAGGTTCATGCCAGAACAGCCTCCCAGCTCTGCCAGCCCCACCACCCACTGCTCCTGGGACCCCCGAAGCCTTCCGGAGATCAGACTCCCCTTCAACTTCATCACAAGTGCCCGGTGCTGCCCGCAAGCAAACTGCCCCACCAACACACAGCCCAAGGCTATTTCCGGAGAGGCCGGTGCCTCAGCACCTCGGCCCAGGGGTGGCGTGCCTTGGCCCGCCATCCCCACCACACACACAGGAGTCAGTGTCTCTACACCTGTGGAAACACGGCTCCACCCAGGGCGGGTCTCAGGGCCTATGCCGCTTGGGTCACACCTAACTCCTGACCGACACAGGAGGCCGCGCTGGGTCAGCACACGCTGGCGACTGGATGGGAAGAGGTCAGGGCAGGCGCTAGAACGAGGCCTCCACGAAGTGCCTGCAGCCACCCTGCGTCCGCCCCTCCTCCAGGGCCTCTGCTGGGGAGACTCACGTTGTCCCGGATGTTGATGTCAGACCCCTTGGAGAGCAACAGCTTCACGAGGTCCACGTGCTTGTACTCAGTGGCCCAGATCATGGGCGTCCAGCCACCATCATCCTAGTTTCAAAGAAAAAGGAAAACCTGTCACAGCCCCTGGATGTGTAAGGAGACACAGAGCCACCACTCAGGACCTGAGAAGTGGCCCCGGGGAGGGGGCAGGAGTGGGGGCCCCAACCCGAGGCCCCGTCCTGCTAAAGGAAACCGAGGTTCACAGCACTGCCCGGGGACCCTGGTGAGTGCAGGCAGGCCACACACCTGCCCACCTGGTGGTCCCAGGACAGACCACGCATGAGGCATGAACTACAGACACCAGATCAGGGACTGAGGAGGCCGTGAGGAACGCAGGGGGCAGAAGCCCACCCAGCTGACCCTGCCCACCAGCGAGGCCACGGTCCTGCCCAGCCCGCTGCCCCTCTACCTGCCCCCACCCCACTCGGCGGTCCTGGGGGTTTATTTAAACCAGGAGCGGCTCTGAGCCAACAAGGACCAAGTGGCCAAGTCCTCCCCTGGTGGCCAGAGGCTGAGGCCCTGCCAACACAACTTGCCACCTGCTCCAGGCGCCACGCCTTCCCGTGGACGCACTCGGCCTCCACGACTGGAGTGAGACAGTGCCCACAGGCCTGCCGCGGGGCTGGGGACACGGCAGGGCAGCACAGCCCAGCCTGCCGGGCGGGAGACGGACCTGAGCCAGGGAAGGGGGCCTGCAGGGGCACAAGCCGCACTGCGGGGAGCCGCGCCCACGGGCAGGGTCCCAGGGGTGGGAAGACGCCCCTGAGAGCTGGGAGGACCCTTCCCTGCACCCTCGCCTTCTCTCCCAGCCCCTCACAGGTCAGGAGACATACACGGGACCTGCTCTGTGCTGAGCACTGCAGGACACCCCAAGGTCCTGAGAGCAGCTGGACAGACAGACAGACGCAAAGCAAACACACGGGAAGAGACAGAACGTCCGACAACAGCCAGCGCTGGGAGGGAAGGCGAGAAGCCACAGGGCAGCTCGGCCCAGGGAGGCTGGGCCCCGCTCGAGCAGCACTGCCTGAAGACGGGCCTCTAGGCGGCCGGGGAGCAGGCCAGGAGGCGGACGGGGCTGGGGAGAAGCGGCCAGGTCTCCAGGCCCTGCAGAGGTGGCCCCAGAGGACAGGCGGGGCCAGGACCACCTCGAGGCCTCGCCTCGGGTCCCGGGGCCGGGCCCGTGAGGCAGCATCACGAGCGGACGGGGTGCGCACCTGACAGTTGACGTCCATCTGTCCGTTTGAGAGCAAGTACTGAACCACGTCGTAGTGGCCTTTCTTGGCAGCCAGGTGCAAACAGGTCGAGCCCTCTGCGTCCTGTAACACGAGAGCCGCTGAGGTCCCAGGAGCCCCAGGGCGCTGAGTTCGCCCTGCCTGACGCCCCACGGCGACTGAGCTCAGAGCACGTCAGCCGGCGCGGCTGCTGGCTGGCCTTTGTCTCCACCTCCCAAGAACCTAAATCTACCTCAGCCACGGAACACCCAGCACCAGAGCCACCGCCCACCCCCCCACCCCATCCCCCGAGTTGAGGCAGACCAGGGGGAGCACCGGCCTGATCTACACTCGCAGGTGGGAGCCACCCGAGGCTCTCACTACACATGGCCGCCCTCCACCTGCAGGAGGCCCTCCACACTGCAGCCCCTCCCACCTCTCTGCATCTTCTGTCCCACAGAAATGTGGAAATCTCTTTTTCATTTTTTGCTATGGACCATTTTTAAAAGTCCTTATTGAATTCACTGCAACACTGCCTCTGTGTTACCGTCTCGTGGTTATGAGGTATGTGGGATCTCAGCTCCCTGACCAGGGGCTGGACCTGCACCCCTGCACTGGTAGGTCGAATCTTAACCACCGCACCTCCAGGGAAGGCCTGGAGATCCTGAACTCTAACGTTCTCAGCAGTGTCAGTCTCTTCTGTACTTTTTTGTGTCCTGCTGAAGAAACCGTTCCCAACACTAGAAGCAAAGGCAACATCCCCTCCTGGCCTCTGAGTGCTCTGCGCCCTCGCCTGCCGCGCCTGACTCCCGTTCACCACGCGCCTGCCGCGCCCTCACCCTGCTCGCTCCCGCCTGGTGCGTGTGCTCTCCACGTGTTCACATGTGCTCTCCACATTAGCGTGTGGCCTACATGGTCACTGTGCTGTTAGGGTGTGCTCTCCATGTGTTCATGGGTTCTGTATTACTGTGTGCTCTCCGTGTGTTCACATGTGCTCTCCATGTTAGTGTGTGGCCTACATGGTCACTGTGCTGTGTCAGGGTGTGTTCATGGGTTCTGTGTTCACACGTGCTCTCCGTGTGTTCGCATGTGCTCTCCGTGTGTGTCAGTGTGTGCTCTCCGTGTGTGTCAGTGTGTGCTCTCTGTGGAGGCAGGACTCGCTCTCATCTGTTCACCGGCTCAAACGTCTCCTCGGGCTGCAGGCCTTCATCCTCCGACGCTGGACGCAACTACGACGTGGTCAGGGTCAGACAACCATCTTGCTGTGGTCCCACCTGTTTTTACTCCTCTTTTCCTGCTTTCTAGTTACAAAAGTACTTTCTAAGATTCCATTTTACTTCCTCTACTACCTTTAAAAAATTTGTCCTTAAAGCTATGCCTCTTTTAAGTTACTCCCCAGTATTGTGCAGGATCACGACTTTCGACTGTCCACAGCTCAGAGCAGCACTGACCCCTCCCAGGACTGACCGCGAGGGCCATGCTCACGCCCCTCCGCTGTCCCCCAGCTCCTGCTGTCGTGTCGACATCCCCATCTGTGTAAACTCCATCTCACAATATTCTTCTTCCTTTAAACAGGCTTCACCTTTTAATAAATTTACAGAAAACAAGTTCTTCTAATTCACCATTTCTGGTATTTCCATTATTTCCAAGGATGAGATTTTCCTCCTGGCTTTACTATAAATCTGCTATTACGTTCCGTCAGTTTTTGTACACCTGAAAATGTTTTATTTCACAATTGCTTCAGAAGGACACTTTTACTGGCTGTAGCATTCTGGACGGACGTGTTTTTGGAGTTTTTCCCCTTTCAGCACAGTAAGAAAACCACTCCACGGCCTCCTGGCCCTGCGGCTTCAGATGGGGAGCTGGCGAGCACAGCACTGCTCACCTGCAGGTGCTACACCAGGCTGCTCCTCCTGGGCGCACGAGGCTCCCTGCAGTCTAACATGATGTGTTCTGGCGCAGCAGCCTGTGCATCTGTCCAGCTTGGGGCTTGCTGAGATTCTTGAACCTGGAGGTTATCTTTCATCAAATGTGGAAAATTTATGACCACTTTTCCTTCAATATATTTTCTTCCACTGGGTCTCCCTCCTCTCTGGGACTCTAACCACACAGACAGCTCAGTGTTATCCTACAGTCTGTCTCTCACAGAGTGTCTTCCGTGACTGGCCTTGGATTCAAGGGCCCTTCTTTCTATGGCACCCAGAGTGCAGCTAGGCTCACCGGTGACCTGCCCACTCCAGACCTGCGCCAACCACTTGTTCTGCTGGTACAGCTACTCCTACAAAGCCCTCAACCCTGACCTGCCTCTGCAGCAGTGCTTTGCTTAGGCACTGGCTCCCGTGACAGGGCCATGAAACTGCCCCCTGGCCAAGCACTGGGCAGAACTCACGCGCCCGCCCTGATGGGGACTCTCACCTGCAGGTGTTTACAGAGCAGCTACCGGTGCCAGACCGCAAAGCCCACCAACGCAAAGGACCAGAGGCTGCCCTGAAAACACCTCCACGGCTCACACAACTGAGCTGCTGCTGTTTAGCTGTGGAGTCGTGCCCGACTCTGCGGCCCCATAAACTAGAGCACGCCAGGCTTCCCTGTCCTCCACCATCTCCCGGAGCTCAAGCTCATCTCCATCGGTTCGGTGGTGCCATCCAACCATCTCGTCCTCTGTTGTCCCCTTCTCCTCTTGCCCTCCATCTTTTCTAGCATCAGGGTCTTTTCTAACGGGTCAGCTCTTCACATCAGGTGGCCAAAGTATTGGGGCTTCAGCTTCAACATCAGTCCTTCCAATGAATATTCAGAGTTGATTTCCTTTAGGACTGACTGGTTGCATCTCCTTGCTGTCCAAGGACTCCCAAGACTCTTCTCCAACACCAGAGTTTGAAAGCATCAATTCTTCAGCACTCAGCCTTCTTTTTGGTTCAACTCTCACATCTGTACATGACTACTGGAAAAACCATAGCTTTGACTATTCAGACCCTTGCTGGCAAAAGGATGTCTCTGCTTTTTACTATGTTCTCCAGGTTTGTCGTAGCTTTCCTTCCAAGGAGCAGGTGTCGTTTAACCTCATGACTGCAGTCACCCTCCACAGTGATTCTGGAGCCCAAGAAAATAAAACCTGCCCCTGCTTCCACTTTGTCCCCTTCTATTTGCCATGAAGCGATACAACTGGATGCCATGATCTTAGTTTTTTGAATGTTGAGTTTCAAGCCACATCTTTCACTCTCCTCTTTCACCTTCATCAAAAGGCTCTTTAGTTCCTCTTCACATTCAGCCCTTACCATGGTATCATCTGCATATCTGAAGTTATTGATATTTTTCCCAGTAATCTTGATTCCAGCTTGTGATTCATCCAGCTCAGCATTTCACATGGTGTACTCTGCATATGTAAATAACTATATACAAAAAACTATTTCTTTGACAGAAGCAAATTAAAATAGTAAAAAAAAAACCCATTTTTGCAATCGAACTGTATTTTTTTAACTGTAATGGTTGGTGTTGGTAAGAGTGCAGGGAAATGAGCGCTCACAAACTTCCAGATGCATTTAAGAAAGAGGGATCAAAAGCCTTAAAAAATCATTATATATCTTGATCCCCAAAATCCCTGTCCAGAAAAATCTGTCTTAAAACAAACATGTGAAAGACTTAGCTATGAAATGCCTGCTGAAGTACTGTGTATAATAAAAATTGATCATCTACATACTAAACTAGTGAATCTGGCAAAAATGATACAAATTATATCATGAAATATAACACAGCCACTTGAAATAATGTTATAGAATAACATTTAATGACATAGAAAAACAGAATTTGATGGGAAAAAGGAGTTCATAAATCAGTATGAACTGTGTGATGACTTTTTCAGGGGAAAAAAATGTGTATTAATGTGCAACGCTCTAAGATTTAACACTTTTATTGTTACCGTGTGTGTGTACCTGACCTAAAACTTGCCATTCTAACCATTTTCGAGCCACTCCGAGCCACACAA
Source organism: Bos taurus (assembly GCF_002263795.3). Taxonomy (NCBI): domain Eukaryota; kingdom Metazoa; phylum Chordata; class Mammalia; order Artiodactyla; family Bovidae; genus Bos; species Bos taurus. The sequence goes on along the minus strand of NC_037338.1, from coordinate 106,668,569 downwards.
CCGTCACCCCTCTGTTCTCAGGACCTCCCAGCAGCCCAGCAGGAGCTCGGGCGGCACCACTCAGCCTGTGCCTGCCCGCACACCAGGGGGCCTCATCTCTAAACCTGCCTGGTCAGCTCCCTCTGGGAAGTGGAATTCCACAGGGGAGTGGAGTCCCATGCTATCCGTCCTGCGTCAGGTTCCTCAGGGGAGTGGAGTCACACAGCGCCCGTCCTCTGGCGCCACTCCCTCCTCTCAGTGTCGCGTTCCCAAGTTCAGCCGTGTCGCAGCGTGTGCTGGACGCTCCTTCCCTTTTGAAGACGGAACAACACTCCGCCTCAGGGGTGGGTCACGTCTGGCTTACCCACCACGCGCCGCTGGAGCCTGGGCTGCTGCCCCTCTGGGAGCTGTAAGGTAACACGCCTGCAACGCAGAGAAGCAGGTGTGTGCACAGCTGTCTGTGTCCTTGCTTCCTGTCCCCTTGGGTACACACCCTGGACTGGAATCACTGGCTCATACAGTTAAAACTAAATACTTGATTTTTGAGGAACCACCAGACTGTCCCCACCAACACCGTATGGGAACCCCGACCTGCGCACACCTCTGCTGGCGCTTGTTTTCTGATCGTAGACAGCAGTGGTCCTCTGGGGTCTTGCTACAGCTTTGAATGCATTTCCCCAATGACTAATGATGTTGAGCATCTTTTTATGTGCCAACTGGCCATTCAATATAAGTATCTTCTCTGCAGAAATGTCTGCTCAAACTCCGCCCACTTCTGAGCTGGGCTACAGTCTAGCAGCAGGACATGTCTGTATGATTTGGAGAGTGAGGCCCAGCAGATACAGTACTGATGAATATTTCCCTCTCCTGGCGGGTGGTTTCTTCATTCTCCTTTAATGGACCAAAGTTTTAATTCTGATAAAGTTTAAGTTACCTACTTTCTTCTTATGGTCTGTGCTTTTGGTGTCGTGTCCAAGAAGCCACTGCAAGTCCCGTGTCACACAGATCTCCCTGCTTCCTGTCAGGTGCTTACAGTCTTAGCTCCTGGATGCAGGCCTTCGATCCCCTTGGGTTAACTTGTGAATACACAGTAAGGAAGGGGCCCAGACTCACTCTCCTGTGTGTGGAGTGCACTCTTCCCAGCACTTTCCTGCCACTGGCTGGTCTGGGCCCGTAACAGAAGTCATCCCATCGTGTCTGCAGGGTGCACTCCAGGCTCTCTCTGCACCAGCCCACACGTCCACCTCTGCACGGCTCTCCATCTGCTGCTTCATGCGTCCGTCTCCAGGCAGGTACCACACTCTTTGGATTACTGCAGCTCTGTCCTAAGTTTTGAAGTCAGCAAGTGTGAGGCCTCCAGGTTGCTCTTCGGCAAGACTATTTTGACTGTTCAGGTTTCTCTGTGGAGAACAGCGCTGGGACTCTGACGGGGGCTGCACTGACCTGTAGGTGGTTCTGGGCAGTAAGACTTTCCGGCAACACACTCAGCACTCGGCACCCACAGACGCAGAGCCACAACACGGGGCTGACGGCCACACGGTCGCGTCAGGGCACTGCAGCACTGGTGGGCTGGAATCTGCAGGGGTCCTAGAATCCAGCCCCTGCAGATAACAAGGGATCAAAGTACTGCCTGCTTCTACTCGATGAACACAGGATAATTTCCACTTATCAGTGCCTTTTAAAATTTCTTTCAGCATTGTTTTACTGTACAAATATTTTACCTCCTTGGTTAAGCTTATTCCAAAGTATTTTTTTCTTCTTGACGCTACTACGAATGGAACTGTATTCTTAATTTGCTTCTTGGATTGTTCACAAGCGTAGAAATACAACTGACACGTCTGTACTGACTTGATATATTAAACATTCTCAAACGTACTTATCAGTGCTGGCAAGTCCCCGTGTGGACTCTTCATGACTTTCTGCGTGTCGTCTGTGCACAGATGACTTTGCTTCCCCTTTCCAACATGGAGGCCTCTCTTCCTCTTTTTCCAGTTGTTGTCACTGTTCAGTTGCCAAGTCACGTCTGATTCTTTGTGACCCCATGGACGGCAGCACACCAGGCCCTGCCCCTCACCATCTCCCGGAGTCTGTCCAAGTTCATGTCCATTGAATCAGTGATGTCATCCAACCGTCTCATCCTCTGTTGTCCCCTTCTCATCCTGCCTTCAATCTTTCCCAGCATCAGGGTCTTTTCCAATGAGTTGGTTCTTCGCATCAGGTTGCCAAAGCATTAGAGTTTCAGCATCAGTCCTTCCAATGAATATTCAGGATTGATATCCTTTAAGATTAACTGGTTTGATCTCCTTGTTGTCCAAGGACTCTCAAGAGTCTTCTCCAGCACCACAATTCAAAAGCATCAATTCTTTGGCGCTCAGCCCTCTTTACGGTCCAACTCTCACATCCATACACGACTAATGGAAAGACCATAGCCTTAACTATATGGGCCTTTGTTGGCAAAGTGATGTCTTTGCCTTTTAATACACTGTCTAGGTTTGTTATAGGCAATGGCAACCCACTCCAGTACTCTTGCCTGGAAAATCCCATGGACTGAGGAGCCTGGTAGGCTGTGGTCCATGGGGTCACTATGAGTCAGACACGACTGAGCGACTTCACTTTCACTTCCGTGCACTGGAGAAGGAAATGGAAATCCACTCCAGTGTTCTTGCCTGAGAATCCGAGGGATGGAGAGCCTGGTGGGCTGCCGTCTGTGAGGTCCCACAGAGTTGGACACGACTGAAGCGCCTCAGCAGCAGCAGCAGGTTACAGCTTTCCTTCCAAGAAGCAACCCTCTTCTAATCCCAAGGCTGCAGTCGCCAAGCACAGTGGTTCCGGAGCCCAAGAGGAGACCTGCCACTGCTCCCACCTTTTCTCCTTCTATCTGCCATGCAGTGATGGGACCGTGTGACGGGATCTCAGTTTTTTTAACACTGAGTTTTAAGCCAGCTTTCTCACTCTCCGCTTTCACTCTCATTAAAAGGCTATTTAGTTCCTTTTCACTTTCTGCCCTTACAGTGGTATCATCTGCATAACTTGAGGTTGTTGATATTTGTCCCGGCAATCTTGATTCTAGCCTGTGCTTCGTCCAGCCTGGCACTTTGCATGATGACAACTTTCTTGAGTAAGGGCTCTGAACAGCACACGGAAGAGGGGAGGTGCTCACCATGAAGGGTGGAGCCGGACCCTCCACACACAAGCCCTCGTGGGTGCTGGTCCGTGTCAGGCTCTGTGGAGCCAGTACTCACAGTGCTTCCCACGAGCAAACCGCCGCCAGGCAGGCTGCACTGCCTACTTCTAGACACCTGTGGGTGCCCAGTAGCCGCCAGTCCCTAAAGGCGTCCCAGGGAAGCGGCTCTGCTCCTCCTCACAAGGAGTGCTACGGGGATCAGGGTGTGTGCGCCGAGTACCTTGGGATCCACGAGGGCCCCGGCCTTGATGAGGTACTTCACCGCGTCCAAGTGGTTGTTCTCCGCGGCCTCCATCAGCGGGGTCCTCTGGTCCTCAGAGCAGGTGTCGATGTTGGCGCCCGCCTGGTGAGAAGAGGGACAGACACTCAGCCTGCAGCCACACCCAGGGAGGAAAGCCCCCGGACTCAGACAGCAGAGACCCCGGGAGGTCTCTCTGCCGTCTCCAAAGTGATGGTTCTATTTTCTGTCAAGAAGAGCGTTTCACTTTTCAGTTAACTTGGTAAAGATAGCAACATCACTGACAACCCCTTAGAAGTAAGAAAGTGAGACCCCAGCGCAGACAGAGAAGAGGTGAGGAGAGGGTCTCCGCAAGGCAGGGCCAGGAGGCAAGGGGACCAGCTTGCAGTGACCTCAGAGCTCTTTCTGGGCTGTTCTAATGCTTGCTGAAATTAACTGAACAAAAATTCATCTCCAGCATTTTTTTTCTAGTAGTGGGTGTACTTAAAAACTAATGAGCTCGCAGGAGGCCTTGGGTAAATTCTGCCTAAAACTGCAGACACCCAAGGTGAGTTGTCCACTCAGAGCAAAGTGACTATTTGGCAGCTGAACCTTTTCTGTGTTTTGGGGGAGAAACTAATGTAGACTAATGCACAAAGAGCTAACACCTGCAAGATTGTTTTAATTATTAGCAATTAAAACATAAGAGTAACAGTTTAGTGAGAAACTTAAAAAGCACACAGAGAAGGGCCCACAGAAGCCAGGGGCTGAGCAGCAGGGGCTGGAAAGAGACCCGCTGGCCTCCAGGCGGAGCCACAGGCGGAGCGGGGGCAGTGGGTGGGAAACGCGCGGGACACCGGTCCAAGCCCACCTGAGGGCGAGGTGGAGTCGGGACCCCACAGCAACCTGGAAGAGCACACAGGTGAGGGGCAGGCAGGGCGGAGGCAGCACAGAGCCCAGAATGCCAGCATGGGGCCAGCCACTCTGCCCGGGTGCACAGGCAGGATGAGCCTCTGCCGGCAGAAGGCCAGGCAGTGCCTGTGACTGGGGGCACGCACCTGGCAAGACTCCCCCAGACCCCCATCCACCCTGAGCCCTCAGGGGGTGGGCAGCCTCAAAGGGAGGGCCCAGGTCTGAGAGGGCTGCACAGGCTGATGGCCAAGAGTGGAGGCAGGGGCCACGCTGCAGAGGGTCAGGGTCAGAGGAACATCTCCCCCGCCCAACGCCAAAACCCCGGGACCGCGAGGACTGGTGCTCCATGCGCTTGTCTGAAACCCGAGCTAGTCAGTGACCCACCCAACCGGCGGAACGGAAGCCCCGCACAAGGACGTGTGGGCAGCCCTGGACCACAGCAGGGAAGCCAGCCCGAAGGTGAATGACCATCCCAGGGAGAGGCGGGGCGCCCAGGAGATGATGCCAAGCCATCTGAGACTTGGGAGGAGGGGGACGGAGGGTGAGCCCCCAGAGAACAGGGCGGCACATGTCAGGGCAACAGCCGCTGCTCTGCCCTTCCCTGGGCCCTGAGGCTGCGAGGACAGGCACCTTTCTAATCGGCCCACAGCCAGCACCAGATCAGGGCAGAGCAGGCTGGAGGACCTGATCAAACCTCCTAGAGGGATGGACGGGGACAGAACCAGGACAGACAGACGTGCAGGAGAGACGGAGGACCAGCAGGAGAGGCCAGAGCAGGGGCCGGTGTGGGGACAACCGGGCGCGGCCGGAGGCTGGGACTGGCCCAGCCCGCGGCAGCTCGTGGGAGGCGGCCCCTGCTTGGGCCTCGTTTAGTTCAATGGCCACAGCGCTGCAGCTGCCTAGTTGGAGCTGCTTCTACGGAGACCTCGGCATGGAAACGAGTCAGGCCAAGAATGACCAAAAACTCTCTTCACAGGCGGCCCCCACCCTGACCACATGGTAAGTAAGGGCGATTCCTGGCTGCCTGGGGCCAGGAGAGGGCACAGGGCCAGGGCCAGGGCCAGGGCCTGCCGGGAGGAGGGCACAGGAAGCAGGCACCCAGGAGAGCGGGACCTCCAAGAAGCAGCACCGTGGGATCCAGGGCGAAGCAGAGTGAGCCCGCCCACCGCGCACACCGGGGCTCTGGGGAAGGGCGGCCCGCCTCGGGAGTGCACAGCCCTGGACACCACTCAACTGCGCGCTTGAGAACCTCACCTGAGAGGTGCCCAGCCGTCACACCCCCAGGCTCGGACAGACATGCAGAGTCGTAAAGATCGCCAACGTGTGAAGTGTTGTTTTTTCTAAACCAACACGTCACATTTTATTCTGCTACAGTTTATGACTCCAGAGAGGCTGTGAAACAGAACGCAACGCCTGTGCTCCCTCCCAGGACGGCTTCCTCGATCGTGGCCCGTGGGCAGAAGCAGGAATGGACAGTGGGTCATGAGTGGCCCCCAGGCCATGCTGGGCCCCCTGGGTCTGAACGACCCCTTCTGTTGTTGCTGTCTGAACGAAAGAAGGCAAACAAGTCACACCATGTGGAGTTCAGAGTTGGACAGAGCTCAGCCGTGTGGCCGAGGATGCCTGCAGGGCAGTGAGCCCATAGAGACACACACATGGTCATGATGACGTCAACCTCAGAGCTGCTCAAGGAGGGGAGACGGTGCTTCAGGGGAGAAGCAGCCCAGGCCGGTTCCCTCCAGAGCGATTAAAATGAACCAAGATGCTTACATTTTAGACTCTTCTTTATTAATCACACGGGCTTTCCTGGTGGCTCAGCGGTAAAGAATCCATCTGCCAATGCAGGACTCTTTACACGCTGGGTCAGAAAGATGCCCTGGAGAAGAAAATGGCAACCCGCTCCAGTATTTGTGCCTGGGAAACCTCATGGACAGAAAGGCCTGGTGGGTTACAGACCATGGGATCACAAAGACTGAAACACGGCTTAGCAACTAAACAACAGCAAACGTGTGCACGTGCACATACTCTAATGTTAGGGAAACAGTGGGGTCTTCCCCGGTGGCCGAGTGGTGGAGAATGCATCTGCCAGTGCAGGAGACACGGGTTCACCCCTCACCTGGGAAGATTCCGCACGCCACGGAGCCACTAAGCCCGGATGAGGCAACTGCTGAGCCTGAGCTCGAGAGCCCGGGAGCTCCAACGGCGGAGCCCACGCACCCAACTACCGAGGCCCGAACACTCAGAGCTCACGCTCCACGGTAAGAGGCCACCGCAGAGACGCCCGAGCACCGCGACGAGAGAAAAGCCAGAGCAGCAGTGAAAACCCAGCTCAGCTCAGTGCTGTCTCGCTCAGTCGTGTCCGACTCTTTGCGACCCCGTGGACTGCAGCACGCCAGGCCTCCCTGTCCATCACCAACTCCTGGAGCTTACTCAGACTCACATCCATTGAGTCAGTACTGCCAAAAAAAAAGATAAATAAATTTTTTCAAAAAGGTGGAATTTCCCTGGTGGTTCAAACGGTAAAGCATCTGCCTGCAGTGTGGGAGACCCGGGTTTGATCCCTGGGTCGGGAAGATCCCTTGGAGAAGCAAATGGCAACCCACTCCAGTATTCTTGCTTGGAAAATCCCCATGGACAGAGGAGCCTGGTTGGGCTACAGTCCCCGGGGTCACAAAGAGTCGGACACAACTGAGCAAATTCACTTTCTTTTCTTTCTTTCAAAAAGGTTGGAGGAAATACGTCTTTTCAAAGGAGTGCAGAGCCACCTCCTCTAAAGGAAGAAGGAAGTCAGAAGAGGCGGCAGCAGAACCCGGCTGCACGCTATTTAAACAGGTCCGTCCAAACGAGCCTCTGTCGTGCCCAAGCCAAAGCTGAGAGGGATCTGACAAGCAGGTCTCAGGCGTCAGAAATCTAAGCCAACACGTAAACCTACTGTAAACGTCGATGCAGAAGCTTCACCCTGACACACAACCCTACTCTGTGTGTGCAGCACCGGTGAGGGCAAGCAGACAGGACGGAGCTGCTGAGACCACACCCTGGAGGCCAGCGGGCGGCGACAGGGGCCCCGAGGCCCCGGCGGAGGCACACTGTGCTCCCAGGCCCAGAGCCCTCCTGTGGCCCCCAGCACGAAAACTGCCAGGCCACAGGCCCAACCAAGAGCCCACCTCCGGCACTGCAGCCCTTTCCTTTTCACACAAACAAGCCAGCACCAGGCATCTGGGTAAAGCCTGAAATGAGAAAGACTGGAGCACAGTGTCCAACTGCAGGGAGACGCAGAGGCCACTGAGAAGGAGCTCTAGGGAAGCAAGAGAGGACCCAGGGATTGAAATGAGGCAGCACCTGTGAGCCCCCAAAAGGAGCTGAGGGTCACGTGGAGCAGCGCCTAAGAAGGTGGACTCGAAGGACGCAGAGCTGGAGAGAAGGTGCGCCAGGGAAACACAGGGTGGGCGCTCAGGGAGGGCCCCAGAGCCCAGACAGAAAACCCCCCAGACTGAGCTGGGGGCTGAGCAGCAAGTCTAGACCCACGAGCGAAAGGAGATTTCCTGAAGGATCCAGAGATGAAGAACCAGCTGCAAGGTGGCCTCCAAAGAATAGAGGTCCCACAGGGGCCTGGGTTGGGGAGACCTCCCAGAGAGACAGTGCTGAGAGTGGGCGACGCACTTTCAGATAACACAGAGGCCAGTGTGCCTGCTGGGTGGGGGGTGCCCCTCATACAACCATGGAATATTCACGGGACCACAGGACATAAGCTCTCACTGCAGGAGGTGGGCAGAGTGGCACGTGTGCATGCCTCGGCTGGACCCCCAGCCTGGGAAGTCGGCAACATGGAAACCCGAAGTGAACAAGAACCAATCGGGAAACACCGAGAGGCACACAACCCTCAGGACGGCAGCGGCTAGGCCCTGGGCCCTCGCTGCCGCCCACGGCCCACGGCCGACCTGGATCAGCATGTGGCAGATGTCCACGTGGCCAGCCTCCGCCGCGGCGTGCAGGGGCGAGCGCTTGTTCTGATGCTCCATCTTGAAGTTGGGGTCGATCCCGTCAACTGCAAACAAACAAGAGGTGCCACTCACTCATCAGGCACGACCCCAGCACCCAGGCGGGCCGGGCCGGGGTGGGGAGGCCCCGGGGGACGGCAGGCAGGCTGCAATCAAAGGCCCCAGCACCACTGCTAACTCTGGGCCCCTGGCCCTCCCGTGTCCCCCAGCCGGCCTCGGCCCCAACATGAGGCTGGAGGGGCCCCAGGATGGACACTCCATGGGAGCAGGACCCCCAGGCCAGGCCCTAAGGGGAGGCAATTACTGAGCGCAGCTCCCAGCCTGGCATGGACACGGATCATGAGTTAACCCCAGAACAGTGAGGCGACCTCAGTACCGCACAAGGTCTAACAGAAAAATGATAAAAATTGCCACCTTGGTCAACATAAAACCTTTTTTACCCCAGGACAAACTGCTACACTTGTTTCTTAACTTCCTATCAAGTAAACAGATTCTGCGTCCACCTTCTCCAGCCCAAAAGTCAAGCCTAAGCTGTGAGCTCAGAAGCAAAGCGCTGCCTGCTCCTCAGCACCCGGCGGGTCAGAACCACAGCGGCAGGAGGCCGCTGACAGCACGGGTGTCCCGGGCTGCTCTCTGCACAGAAGACGCAGGCAGGTCCACACGGCACGAGCCTGGCTCCTGACCACGCCCCTACTGACTCCACAGCACCTCTTAACCATCACACACCTCATTCCTGCTAATTCCAAGCAAGCACACCCACCACCTTGACTGAGCGTGAACATGGCGAACAGGCTGAACCCCAGGAGCGGCCTGTATGCACCGACCAGAGCAATGGGACAGGGTGGGACACGGCGGGCCCTGCGACGACAGAGGCGTGCTCGCCCACCTACCCAACATGAGCAGCACCTTCTGCAGCTCCCCTTGCCGCGCCGAGAAGTACAGCTGCTTCGGGTGGAAGCGGAGCTTCTTGGGTCTGTGGAGAGAACACGGGTCAGCGGTAAGCACAGCTCCCCTACCACACACATTCACGCGGACACACACACACGCACGCATGCATGTACACACCCACACCCACACACACCACCTGCAGGCTGGGGAGGTCTGGGTGAGGCCCTTATGTCCAGCCTTCAAGGTGAAAGATGCCACATCCACCAGGCATCTCACAATAAAAACACTAAAAACGCATGATCATCTCCTTCACCTACACATGGGAACGGTCCCTGAGGCCTCGGCATTCCACACGGGGCATAGAGGGACCCCTGAGGTGGTGGGGCAGGGTATCCCACCCAGCTACACCCACCCTGCTCAAGTAGAGTCTGGGCCTAATGAAGGGACAGGGCACCCAATAGTCACTGTGAGACCAGGATCAGAGACCAGGCTGGAGGCCAAAAGAGAGCCGTGGGGACTTGGGACCATGTCCCACAACACAACTACCCAAGAACAAGACAGGACCCTGATGCTCCAGGGAGGAGCCACGCAGCCTGGCTGCAGCCCTGACCACAAGACCCTGTGCGCAGGGTCACCTGCGCGCAGGGTCACTTGTGCGGCGGGTCACCCGTGCGGTCACGGATCAGGGGCGCCAGGCCCTCCTGCAGACTCCCAGGTGGTGCAGGCAAGACCAAGAGGGTGCCTGCTCCAGACCCGCCCTCACAGACGAGCAGCGTCAGAGCAGTGGCGGCCCTCCGGTCCTGAGGTCAGAGCTCTGGCCGGCAGCGTCTGGGAAGCCTCACCGGCTTCCGGGACTACCCTCACCATGCCATCAGGGGGTGTGCCACGACAAGCTGCGACTGGTTTCCATGGCTTCCAGACTAACGAGGAGGTGTGTCAACAGCCCTCAGAGCGGCTTCAGCGACGCCTGGGAGCACCCGCGCCCCGGGGGAGCACATGGAGGGCACATGTGGCCTCGGTGCGCACAGACGCTGGCTGACGGGGACACCCAGCAACGCAGTGGGGGCCTTGTGCAGGAGGATGGGGGGGTGGAGGCTGCAAGAAGGGCTTACTTCTCGGAATCCAGGGCGATGAGTGCGCTCTCCAGGGTCTCCTTCCCAGGGCCCTGGGAGAGGCCTGGCGCCGGCTTCCCCAGCCCAGCCGGCCCTGTGGGGTCGAAGCCCTCCGGCACCTGGGGGGCCAGGCTCTGCGGCTTGTCCTCCTCTGAGAGCAGGGGGCCAGCAGCGCTTCGGGGAGGAGGAAATAAGTGGAATTCTGAGTTTTAGAGACATGCAAACTCCCCCTCTTACGGAAACCAATGAATACACAAAACAGGATCCCCCAGCCCCCAGCTGTGCTGCTCCTCCGAGACGGAAAACGACCTCGGGCTCACTGTCTGTCCCGGCCCAGAGGGCAGTGCCCAGACGCAGACCAAGTCCCAGGGAGCACTCAGAAGTGAGGGCAGCCTTTCCTAGGCTTCTGGACCAGTGTTCAAATTTGCTTTAGAATCCACTCCAGGTTGAATCTCAAGTCCACTGCCTGACCAATACAAGGAACACCTTGGAATTTTGACTCAAAGAGCATTAAACTTATAGACTAACATAATTAATTCACAAAAATATGATGGCATCAACACCATCCCCATACTAAGTTCTGAATGTTTACAATTTGAGCCTCTTAACCTTCAGCGGATTTTCAGTCACGGGTTAGGGTAGGTCGTGAGTTTGCTGCTGTTTTGAAGGCTCTCCTTCACCCTGGCTTCCAGCTGGACAGGCTGGTGAGGACAAGGCTTCTGACACCTTTTCTTAACTGATCATCTGGACGACTAACTCCAATTAGCTCTACGAGTTCTTCAGCTATTTCCACCTAATTCTTTTAGGAAGAAAACTATATGTTTGCAATACAAATCCTTCTCTTGTAGACTGTTTCTTGTGTGTTCAGCTAGGGCGTCCTAAACATAGCACAGTAACAGCAGACCATACAGCAGCTGATGCTGACGCTCCACGTCGTACACGTACACACAGGTGCACGCAGGCAGGGACAGGCACGCACAGGCACCGCAGGCTCAGGGAGCACTGTGCTTCAACACAGAGCACGGACACACATCACGGAGGACGGTGTGACACAGGTCCACACACAGGTGAATGAGTGTGCAGAGGAGACACGTGCACAGCGCAGCGAGCAAACACAAGTCACCGTGCCTCCCAGCCTCACGGGTCAGAGCTCACGGCGCGTGCGCCAGCAGGGAGACCCCCTGGCGGCTGGGGGCACATACCTGCCCGTGGTGGTGTCGGCCCTGCCCTCTGCTGCACAGCTCTTCTCCTGCCCAGGGGCCAGGGTCACCGTGGACGTCGTGTCTGCCTTTGCAATGGTCACCTCTTTGGCCTTGGAGGTCTCCTCCCCACAGTGGGGACAGTAGCTGGCATTATTGACTCGAGAGGCACAGGCTTTGTGGAAACGATGAGAAATGCTGCTCTCAGGCTGACATTCCATAAAATTACCCTAAAGATGGGAAAGCAACAAGTCATTCTCACTGGGAGTAAAATGCAGAAAAGCAAGTGAACCCGAGGTGCAGGCACATGTGGGGCAGGAAGCCGGCGTGGGGAGGAGAGAAGGCCTGTGGCCCTGCGCCCTGCTTGAAGCGGAGGGCATCCCCACCCCCGCGCCTCGCTCTGCGCCACGCTGCTCAGCGGGTGAGCCATGTATAAGACCAGGTCGACAGGAGACCCACGGAGGACACACCCGGGAAGCAGACTCACAGCCCTGAGAGCTGGCAACAGCCCTCAGCAGAGTCCCCCAGCCGCAGGCGGGGCTCTGGGGCAGAAAGTGGGACCCGGGGCCATCTTTCAGCAGAGGCATGGAAGGATGTGGAGGACTGGGAGGACACAGAGCCGTGGCATCCGGAGAAGCCCCAGGAGAGAGGCTCTCGGCCGGGAGCACGAAGGGCCACGTGGAGCCCGTGAGCCCAGGAGAGGGCCTGGGAGCACCTGTGGCTGAGCCACCGAGGAGGACGGCCCGGGGCTCTGCAGGTGGCAACACGGGGCAGGCGGTCCTGCCGGGCAGCGCCAGGAGCAGTGGGGAGGGGCTGGGCGTGCCCGGGAGGCGGGCGGCACTCACGGCCGTGCAGAAGTAGCCGCAGCCGGGGCAGCACTGGTGCTTCACCATCCGGCCCCGGTGGTCCTCACACAGCACCAGCAGCGGTGCCTTGCTGGACGGACGCATCAGCTCATGCTTCACCACGCTGTTCGTGCACCTGCCCAGCTGCAATCGGGAGAGACCGGGTCAGCGCGCCACACCCAGCATGGGAGGGGGTCAGGAAAGCAAAGGGTGCAGGCGGTGCGGTCCTCCACATCCACCAGCCCACCAGAAGAAATGGGTCCAGTGAGAGTCAATGCCCCCCCACCCCCGCACAGAAATCAGGAGTGTGCTGGCTGCACGACTGTGTGTGTCTGTCACACGTGTGACATAGACGCATGCTGAGAGGCAACCTCAAGCACGTGGACGATGCCTCGGTAAAGTTCACGGGATGGAGATGAGGGAACCGGCTCTGAGGGCGTCAGCCGCTGAGGCCGAGGTGGCCTGGGTATTCAAAGAGAAGAAATATTTTTGGGAAAGTAACAGCAGCTTAAGAATTCGATGGAATCCCACAAAAAAACCAGAGCAATTAGCAAAACCAAAACCAGAGATGACACTTAAAACCAAAGGCCACAGAATGCAGGTGGGTGGGGTGGGCCTTGAGACACCAGGGTGCGGGCAGTGACAGGGCAGTACCCTACGGACCCGGGACAGGTGGGAGCCAGACACCAGAAGGGCCTCCCTGTACCCCAGAAGAGCGGGCAGCCTGGGAGACGCTGCCCAACCCCAGCGGGTCCAGCTTGGGACCTGGGGCCAGCACAGGCCAGCCACAAGGAGCCCTCAAACCCAACCTCCAGTCAGGGCACAAGGAAACCTGGACAAAGCTGAGCTGAGAGAGAGCAGGACAGGGCGAGAGAGAGAGAGCAGAGGATGGAGAGCAGTGTCCTCAGAGTCCCCGCCTTCAGCATTCTTGTTCACTCTCAACAACGGCTGAAGGCCCAAAGAGCTTTGCCCAAGTACAGTACACCCATTCATACCGACCATGTTAGAATTTAAGAGAGAATTTAAATTTAAAATAACAATTAAACCTATCACATAAAGAACATATTTTACATACTAAGTGAAAAAAACAGTCACTAAAGACCACATAATGTATGTTCCCATTTATATAGGCAAATCTATAGAGAAAGCAGAAAGTAGAGCTGGGGGGATGGGAGAATTTGGGCCTGACGCTAACATGTTAAGGGGATGTGGTTATTTTGGGGTGATGAAAATGTTGTAAAATTGATTGTAGTGATAGTTGCACAACTCTGACTTACTAAAAAACATTGAATTTTACTCTTTAAATGAAAAAAAAAAAAAGAACATATTTTAAATAAAAGTTATTTTTAAACTATTTAATGAGCAATGTGTCATTGTTTTGTTTTATACTGTTCACAAAATTCTTTAACATCTGGTTTAATAAGACAGCCAGGTCGTACATCTGCTTCTGCATTCGGAGCAGACGAGTGTGGACATTCTTCTCTGGCTCCACAAGGGGGTTCCTTAAAAGATCTGCTGCGATGTGCATGTCTCAGTCCACCACCCACTCATCTCGTCCCCTACCCCGAGACCATCCAGGTGTCCTGACTGTGAGTGACTGTAACACCATGGAAATCACTCGTGCAAACATACAAACGCTCCTGTGTGCTCTGTGAAGCAGCAAAGAGAGGCAGTTCACTTTCTGAGAATCATTTCAAAAATGGTCTTCATAATGGCATTTCAGTATCACTGTGAAATGATGCTGTGAGGCCAAGATGAATAGGGCCCTGCAGGCCCAGGTGTGCGGGGAAGCTGCAATAATACCAATAACACAAAGACTAAAACCTGCTGAATCTGTTTAAACATGTGAGTTCGTAATATTTTAGAAGCAGAACTGGTCAACCTCCAAAAACAGAGAACAAACCCACGGCCTCAACGACCAGGAAATGAAGAGAAGGCTCTTCCTCTGGGGCTCTGCTGTGTAACGTGACGAGGTGAAATGACAAGTCCTCATGAAACCATCAGCTGCCAAGTGAACAGTGAGCAGCACAGATGCACACTGAAACTCTGAGGGGGTGCCAAGCACAGGCAGTGAGACCCCACAGCTCCAGCGTCAGAAGAACCCAGAGGCCACGCCTTGGCTGGGGTGCACCCCCGCCACTGAGCCAGGTCCACCTGTGTCTAAACTGCAGACAAGTGGGCTGGACGCCCTGCGCGTCTGGGAGCCGCTGACTCCAATCACAGGGCCCAATGGTCCTGCCGTTCCAGAGAAGCACAGAGGACGAATGGGCGGCGGGGCACAGGAGCCACGTGGCGGCTCCCCGGGGCCAATCCTGCTTTCTGCCCCTGGTGCGGTTACTGGTGTGCCCGCCACCTGAGACAGACTCATCAAGCCCAACATCTGACCTGCATTGTTTTCTGGATCAATTTCCCAGGAAAAGACCCTGAGTCACTAAGACGAACTGCAGGGAATGGCAGTGGGGAGAGACAGCCGAAGCACCGGCTCATTACTCGGAAAAGCAGGAAGAGACGTCACTACTTGCTCTACAAACACAGGACGGGCCCGCTTCAGGGCCCAGCAGCCCTGCGGGTGAGGGGGTTGCCTGTCCCAGCGACACTGCGGTCGTGGCAGGAAGTATGGGAAGCTGCCCAACTGCTCACCGGGCAGCATTCGGCAGAGCTCTGAAGGCACAACTGCCCTGCAGGGAGCCTTGAGGAGCTGTGGGCAACGGGACCGACGCGTCCCTGAAGGCGCTCTGGCCAAACCAAGCTGGACGCAGGGACCGCCGCATAGCCCGGACGAGTGCCGGCCTCCAGCCCCGTGACCCAAGATAAAGGGGACCAACCGGCCGGGAACACCAGGCCACACAGACGCAGGGCCACAGGCGGTGGCGGAAGCTGCCTGCGTGTGGCCAGAGCAGAGGACACACACATCCAACCGTCCGCGACGCGTCACGTGACAGCAGGAGCCACTGCTGTTTCTGCTCCACGAGACATGCCGTGACCACTGGCTCAAAGCCAAGAGTGGCGGCGGCTGGCCCCGAGCAGCAGGGTCAGCAGTCAGCTGCGAGACTCTCTGTATGGGAAGCTCCTCTAAAGAAGGTGGGTGGGGCCTCAGCCTCTGCCATCCACGTTCAAGTGCACAGCCAAGCAGGAAAGCCTCTGGGAAGCGTCGCCTCAGCAGAGCAGTACCCACGGCCATGTCCGCCCCCAGCCTCAGCATGGCCACACAAACAGCCCGCCTCCCCAGGCAGCCTGGCGCCGCCAGGCAGGGCACCCCCCGACACAGACGCGGCGGCTCACCTGGTGGTCCACACTCTCTGTGGCCATGCACTGGTTGTTGGCCAGAGTGGTGATCTCCCGGCTCTTTGGGGTCTCCATCCGGCAGCTGCAGAGGGGCACCTCCTGGAGGCCATCCGTCTCGCCTGCATCAGGACCGTTGGCCAGCCCTGCAGTCACAGCAGACGCGTTGAGTGTCACCGCCATGCCACCCGCCCAGACGCTCTGCTACACTTGGGTCACCGGCGACAGGGTCCCTGCAGACACGCTCACGGCAGCACACAGGTAACCCAGGCCAAGACTGCACTCCCCACGAGGGGAGCGCTCGTCCTCCCTGCTCCGCTCAGAGCTGCAGCCACAAATTAAATGTTTGGGCCACTCAGAAGGGGGGCTTCCCCGGTGGCTCAGGTGGTGGAGAACCTGCCTGCGACGCAGGAGACTGGGCTCCATCCCTGAGTTGGGAAGATCCCTTGGGGAAGGGAATGGCAACCCACTCCAGTGTTCTTGCCTGGAGAACTCCATGGACAGAGGAGCTTGGCAGGCTACAGTCCATGGGGTCACAAACAGTCTGACACGACGGAGCGTGATTCCTTTGCCTTCGAGACACTTGGTAGTATCTGGAGACATTTTGGGTTTTCCAGGTGGCGCTAAGTGGTAAAGAACCCGTCTGCCAATGCAGGAGACATAAGAGACATGGGTTCAGTCCCTGGGTCAGGAGATTCCCCTGGAGGAGGGCATGGCAACCCACTCCAGTGTTCTTGCCTGGAGAATCCCATGGGCAGACGAGCCCGGTGGGCTACTGTCTATGGGGTTACCAAGAGTGGGACATGACTGAAGCAAGTTAGCACCACCTGGAAGGGTTTAGAGGCAGCCTGTTCAGTGATGACCCACTATAACCGCACAGAGAGCTTGCTTCTCCAGCTGAATGACGGACGTGTGGAGGAAAACAAAGAAGAAAACCAGGATCATGGCAAGCCTTTTGGGCACAGCAACATCACCCCGACCTGCCTGCAGGCAGGCGAGGGGGCAGTGCCAGGGAAAGGGGGCTCACGGTCAGGCTGGCTCCTGGTGGGGACACAGGCCAGTGGCCAGAAACAGCCCTCAACCCAGCTACGGCTTCCAAAGGAAGGCAAGTCCCTGTTCCTTCTCACAGCACAGTCCCATGGCCCACTCCCCTCCCTGCGCGGGAGCCAGGCTGGGCCCAGGACACTCGGGACCCAGACCCAGCCGTGCCCTGGCGGCAGGAGCAGCCGGCTCATGCGAGAACCAGACTGGAGGGCAACCCTGAGACCCCAGGGATCCCGCCCTCGCTGCCTCCCAAGAGCAAACGGAGGGGTGTGACCCACCTGCACTGACCCCGATGCTGCTCAGCTGACTGACTCTGAGCCCAGGACACGGGCCGCAAGGCCAGGGCGAGGGAAGGGCCGGCCAGCAGGCCAGGCAGAGGAGCTACAGGGCGCCAGACGGACGGGTCCCAGTGGACCCTGTACATGCCCCCCGGCTGTGGCCATCTGCCCACAGCCCCAGCCAGCCACCGGGGTCAGAGCAGCACCCAACCCCGGCTCGGCAGACCCGGGGGCACGGATGAGGGCCACTGCGCATCCCAATGCAAACGCTCTCTGGGCTGGAGCCGGGACCCCGTGACCAGGTCGGTCCTCGCCTTCCCGAGGGTCCAGGTCACAGGGCTCGCTGCCAAGGATCCCCAGGCCGCTGCCCTCTCTCGAGGGTCTGAAACTCCAGGACTGAATACATACACCTGGAGACCCCGACTTGTCCCTGCAAAGAGCTGGCTCTCCAGATACCGCGTGACTGGGCGGCCCTGGCAGGGCTGGCACCGTGAGAAACACCCTCAGAGGAGCATCTCGCCCCGCGCCCGGCAGCTGCCTCTCCTCCTAATGCAGGGCTCCCACCAGCGAGGCCCTTACTTAGAGGAGCTGAACAGAAGCACGCGAAGGCAGAGGCCACCGCCCCTGAGCCCGGGGCTCAGCCTAGACAGGCACCCCCGCCGCACTGCCCTCACACCACCGACCATGCGCAATTTGGTAAAATAAGCACTGCTTCCCGCAGGCGTCCAAGTCAGCACACTCCTGAGACAAAGCTAAGAACGTCTGGAAGCAGAGAACACACACGTCACGTCACTGGGAAGGAGGGCGTGAGGGGTCACTGGATGGTTTCTGCTAATTTGCAGCAAGAAGAAAAGCTGCTGTTTCTCTGATGGAGAAGCCTGTGACTTCCTTCCCAAGCTACAGATGTAGTTTCCTGAGTTGAACAAGCACCCAAACTCCCCTAGTGCTCACAGCCAAAGGCCATCCATCTATCCTTTCCACAACGTCTGGCTAAACCCTGCCGGAAGCCATACCCTTCAGCCACCAAAGTCCATGAGACAAAGTTAACAGGGGTTTTACATCATCCCCAGATTTCAAACTGATTTCCCACAAGGGCCAAATAGCTGTTAGCTCCTTTTCCAGATAAAGGTTTTTGGATGGTGGGAGTACACAGCCCCAGTGCCAGGACCCCAGCACCGTGGAGCAAGGACCTCGGTGAAGGGCCCAGCCCCGGATACGCACCACGGGGCATCTGAACACCAGCAGCTCAACCCCGACGCGGGCACACGTTTCTGCCAACACTGCTGGAGTCCGAGGCCATGAAACAGTCAGGTTACGCAGAACACTGCCACCTGCGGGCAGAGGCACCTCCCGCGGGGAGCCGACAAGAGCTCGTGTGGCCTGTGGGACCGCCACCCCAGCAGGTGTCTGCACCCAACCTCTGGGGCACAGCGACCGGCACCGTGTCCTGCCCGCGCAGCATCCAATGTGCCCTCCCCCCACTGGCCCCACCACGCACGCGTTCACCTTCTGTGTCAGAGGTCAGCGCACCCTGGACATGGAGATTCAAGGAGTCCAGCGGCACCTCCATGTACCCCCCGCCGTCGCCAGGCGCCGTTGGCTCCACACTGCCCGAAGACGACGCAGAGGCTTCAGAACCTGCAACCAAAGGTGCCCTCATCAAACGGGGGGCTGGGGCCGCACCGCCACCCCGAGGCACAGAGCCTCGCCAGCCACGCAGATCCCACACATGCGCATGCAGACCATACAGACGCTCGCAGGTACACAGATCGCACACACATGCACACGAGACACATAGACACTTGCCAGACACAGATCACACACATGTACACGAGAGACATACAGATGCTAGCCAGCAACAAACATCTCACACACGCATGCGTGTCATACAGATGCTCACCAGCAACAAAGATCACACACGCGCGCGCGAGAGAGACAGACGCTTGCCAGGCACACGGATCACACACGCACGCCAAGTGTCATACAGACATGTGCAAGACATACAGACGCTCACCAGCAACAAACATCTCACACACACGCGTGTCATACAGATGCTCGCCGACAACAAAGATCACACACGCACGCTAGACACACGGATGCTCGCCAGCCACACAAATCACACACGTGCACATGCGAGACGTACACTCACCAGCCGTGCGGATCACACACACACACCCGCCCACACTTCTCCTGCCTGGTCCCATTTCCACTCGGGCTCCCCGGGGATGGGGCAGCCTCGTCAAGGAGAGCAAAGGCACAGACACATGAAAGCGCCTTTCTCTACACCCTCGTGAGCTGGATTAAAGCTGATAAAACGATCTGAGGACACAAGTAGAAACACTGTACACACGTTCCATGTTAAAGTAAGAGAAAAGTCGAGTGGCAGGTTTCAAAGACTAGCTGCTGTGCGGCAGCTAAAGACGCCTCAGACACACAGCATCACTGGGAACCTGTCCAGCTCAGGCCGTGGACTCCAGGATCCACAGGGAAAGGCTGGAGGGAATGTCCATCCATGAGAACGGGGTTTAAGGAGCCCCTCACCCGCCAGAGGGTAACACACTCTGAACATGCCAACGAGAGGCGAGTATGCAAGTGAGGAGCCATCACGGGGTGAGGAGCCATCACGGGGTGAGAGGTTCCTATCTACATGACCCAGGAAGCCACCTGGGTATCAGTCATCGTAAGGGCATCTCACTGAAGAAGCCTGTGAAAACGGGCGTTTACACAGCATAGTTAACACCTCCAGCAAAGGGCAAATGCCCACACTTCACAGACAAGCCACTGATGTTATTTCAATGATGGGAATTGAACAGGTATAATACAGAAGTTTGGTATCCAAAGACCCTGAGTCCAGGCCAGTCTGCACCCAAATCTCAGGCAGGAAGGAGCTGACCGCCTGCAGAAATCACCACCCACCTGAGGAACCCCAGCAGACTGTACAATTTTAAACACTTTACAAAGGGAATACAATTCAAAGTCCTGCTTGAATAAATATTCCGGCAGGCATTCTGCATGCTATACCCAAGACGGTGGCGATCAAGCTTTCATCCCAGGACCGGTGACTTTTAGTCTTGGGTCTACAACGGCTTATCAGCCGACAACAGAAACACGGGGTGTGTGACCTCGGGTGATGATTCGAGGCAGAGAGACGAGGAACCGTGAGTGAAGGAGAGGAGCTTCAGGGACAACATGGTGCCTGGTGGGCCAACAAGCCCCACGCACCACCTGACCCAGACCCGAGCGCCCGCCACGCGGGGCCGCCAGCGG
This sequence comes from Bos taurus, assembly GCF_002263795.3. NCBI lineage: Eukaryota > Metazoa > Chordata > Mammalia > Artiodactyla > Bovidae > Bos > Bos taurus. Next base: position 106,648,364 of record NC_037338.1, on the reverse strand, counting down.
CCCTCTGCACTTCGAGGGCAGCTCCATGACCTGCTTCTCCATCAGAGAACTAAAGCTGAGCAGCACTGCCCACCAGCAACGACACGGTGACCCGGTGACGCGTGGAGAAGCCAAAGAGAGGTGCCCCCCGTGAGCGGGCCCCACGGCGCCGGCCCCAGGCGAGGACCCGCAGAGCAGCGCGAGGGCTGACTAGGGAGGGGTCTCGGCCAGGCACAGGGCGTGGCAGGACCTCCTGTCACAGGCGCGAGGGGGGCTCACCAGCCCTGCTCCAGAGTACTGCACACCCCCTGCGGCGTTCAGTCCTCCACAGCAAAGCTGCAGACAAGGGCTGGGCCCTTGAGCCTGAGGCCATTCCGCTCCCAGTCTGCCTGGGACAGAACCACCCCCGGATCAAGGGGACTGACCAAAGGGCTGAGCAGCGCTTTGTGGCCCAGGGCCTGGCCCCAGGACACTGAGGGCAGGGCACAGGGTGTGTGGGGGTGCGGGCCGCGGGCAGGAGACCGCCGGGCAGCCCTTGCTAAAGCAGCTCCGATTAAGTCCCTTCTGGGGTGTTTGCTGTCCTAACAGTGGAGTCCTCCAGGTGAACGCAGCCCTGCACAGACCCCAGTGCTGAGGCGCGCTCCCGCCCAGGCGTCGCGCGGCTCCGTGCCTACCTAACACAGAGCAGGGCTTCTTTTTGCTTCTCCGCCTCCTCTTCCTCGCTGGCTTGATCCAAGGGCTGTCAGGCTTCCCCTTCCTCTTGAGGAACTTCTTCTTGACGCTGGACTCAGAACTCTGGGGAGTGGGGAGAGGGCAGAAAGGCAGAGCGTGGGCTCCGGGCGCAGAGGCTCCAGCTCCTGCCCTGTGGCCACCACTCACCCACAAGACCCCGCTCACTCCCAGACGGTCCCTTCTAGGTCACATTCGTAAAGATGCCCATGCTTGTCCCTAAACACACTCCAAGCCGTTACTTGAGTTTCAGCACACACACAAAAAAATACATGGGAGAGTTCTACCAGACACTAAAGCAGCTCAGTAAGCGAGTCCACTTTCAGTCACACGCACCCATTCACCGTGCTCAAAAGAAAAGGAGCAAAGCTTCAGTCTGCTTCAAGTCTACATCCAGGTTAGCCAGAGCCCAGAGAGCAAGAGGCTGTCACCGCTCATGACACGCCACGATTCCTGAGTGTCCGCATCTCACACCTCCACGCAGGCAGGGTCTAACTGCCTTGAGCCAGCCAGACAGAAAGCCAGCCCACAGACCACGCTGCCAAGTCTGACACGAGGGTCTCGCAGCCTCGCTGGCCGTGGGTGAGAAGACACCTAAGGGCCTATAATCCCGAGACCCTCAGATACCGGGGCGGCTCAGCGCCTGCGCGAGAGCCGCCTGGGAGCCTGGGCCTGGAGCTGGGCCCCAGCGCCCTGTGCCTCGCGCAGAGAAGGGAGCAGCGCGAGCTACACTGCACCAGGGCCAGGCCCCGGGGAGACACGCGCCTCGCCACAGCGCCGCCCTCGCGCCCTCCTCTCAGCCCCCACGTGGCCACCGTCTCCCTCTCAGAGACCTGCTCTGGCTGGACGGACACGGCCACGAGCTCACCGAGCCCCGCCGCCCCGCCGCCCGCCAGCCGAGCCTCCGACCCCGCCCTCAGCTCTGAGCCCCGCCCCGCTGGCCCGGAGGCCCCTCCCACTCTGCGCGCAGGACCCAGGGATCCGCGCACGCCGGGGTTACCAAGTCGGACTCGTCTCCGTCCTCCTCCTCGTCCGCGGTGCCGGCCGACTCCTGCTCCTCTTCAGACTCGCCGTCCACCTAAGCGGCCACGCAGGGGCCCAAAAGAGAAGAGAAGCCAGTGACCCTCTGGGGGCAGGCACCCGGACCCCCGTGCTGAGGGGCTGCTGGGGGCGCCCGCGTTCCCGCTCCACACCAAGGGCCCACCTGGAGGGCGGCCCTGGCGTGGAGGAGGGCATCAACTGTACACAGATCAACGTGCGTGGCAGACAGCAATTAGGAAGGACCAGCGCACACGGCACAAACACAAAGTGTAAAACCGACCCGCCCCTGCCGAGGGCCCAGGCCGGCCCAGGCTGCAGCGAACACTCAGACCCCTTCCAGGTGGATACGCGTGCCCAGCCTCCCGGCAGCAGCACCCTGCACACTTCTCTGAGTCACCTTCTTCTAACGAGAAGTGTGTTGCAGAACCCCTCCCGTCACATAACAGAGGTGCCCGTGCTCACCGCCCCTACCTGCACAGTGACCCTGAAGCCCGTGCGCACCCGTGCCCCCCTCTGCCCTGCACACATGCCCACTGTGGCTCCTCCAGGGGCTACAAACCTCCACGATCGCACAGGACAGCTAAGACCACCCACCCTCCACGGGAAACAGCAGACACGGGCTCCCACCGCGGCCAGCGCTGGGGGTGGGGGGTGCCCACAGGCCCAAGCACCCCCAGCCCTGCCCCTCTGTTTCTCCCTCTGAGTCCAGGAGACCACACCCCTGGCCCTTATCTCCCCTGGGTCCCTGCTTTCTAGTAACTGTGGGAGCTACACACCCACAGGAGAGATCTCCTCTGCCTGCTAAACATGTTACCAACATTTTCCTACCAAGTCTTATGGGCTTTGCTTCTCCTCTTTCTTTTTATATAAAACGTCTGAGATTCCAACCGGACGAGTCAAACCTCTCCACTTCCCACTTCACAGCTTCTGGGTTCGTGTCTTACACCAGCAAGCCTTCATCGGAGATTAGAAGAAATGGTTTCCAAAGCTTTTTTCCCACAGTTGAGTATTTTGTGTTAACTCTTTTCTAACTTCTGGCTGCACTACACGGCATGTGGTGTCTTAGTTCCCAACTGAGGAATGAACCCTCGTCCCTACCCTGGAAGCACAGTCTTAACTACTGGACCACCAGGGAAGCCCCTGTGTGGACATTTTAAATCTTCTGGAATTTGCTTTCTTAAGTAACAACTTCTCTGATTTATACCTACCCTTGTACACAGTGGTCTGAGTGTACTCAGAACCACGAGACCACCGCCCTGTGTGTCTGGAATGGAGCCCACGTCTCCTGTGCCCCGTGACCACCTGCTGCCAGTCATCCTGGTAACATTCACGGAGAAGCTCACGGCCTTCGCCCCCAGCTGGAAGCCCAGCTCTGACAGCAAACTGCCACGCTGCGGACGGACGGCAAGGTGGGCGGCCGCCCCGCGTGGTGCCTGCCCAGCCCCACCAAGCCCCATCCTGCCAACCCTGTACCTGTTCCCGCCATGACACCGCCACATCAGGTGACCCCACCGAAGGTCCTGTGAGGATTCTGATGAGTTTAAGGATAACATGGGGCAAGGGAAATTACACAAGGGATCTCCTCATTCAGACAAACTATGAGTCATTCCATGAACTTATGTTTCTTTAAACCTCTCTCAGCAAAGTTACATAACTTCCCTTCCAGGTCACAGACATCTCTTGTTAAGTTTACTGCTAGGTGCTCTGGCGGTGTTTCAGGATGACAGCTAACTCTGGGGGTGATACTGGCTCTGTGTTCCGAGTCCTCAGCTGCTGAGACGGCCCCAGGACCATCAGGGAAGCAGCAGCCCCTGCACACAGGCCTGGCTGCGCCGTCCTGACCTCCCTGGTCGTAAACGCCAGCCAGCGTCCTGGGCATCCTGCTGACAGGCTGTCCGCGTGTTCTCCGACTGGCAGGACCACCCACGCTCGGCTAACCGGCTACAGTGATGAGGATTATATTCTCAGCAAACTCTCTCCCTTGTCCTTTTAAATATTAATGCTCCCTCTGGCTTTCACCTCACAGCTGCGCGGCAAGAATGGCCAGCTCGGAGCACCCGTGTGAGGGGAGGTGGGGCTACCGCTGCTGTTTAGACACTTAGTCGTGTTTAACTCTTCGTGACCCCATGGACTGTAGCCCACCAGGCTCCTCTAGCCATGGGATTTCCCAGGCAAGAATACTGGAGTGGGCTGCCATTCCCTCCTCCGGGGTTCTTCCTGACCTGGGGGTCACACTGGGGTCTCCTGCGTCAGCAGGTGGGTCCTTTCATCACTGAGCTGCCAGGGAGGCCCTGACAGTGGCTATCCGCATCTTCTCTTCACTCGTGTTTGTGATGGTTTAAAACTTCCACCAACACATACAACTTTCTCCTGGCATCTTTAGTCAGCTTTATGTACATATCTTTACATTTCACTGGATAGTTTTTATTTTAAAAACAGCGAGCACTGGAACTACCCACTAAAACAGGCAGATTAACACCTTCTGAGACTCCTGCCACATGACTGTCAAGGGAGGCGTAGGGCTCAGTGGACGAGAATGCACATGGCAGCCGCAGGGACCAGCTGAGGCCTGGGGACGGGCGGTGAGGGCAGCAGCGTGGCAGCGTCCAGGACGCAGATCGATGGACACCTGCGGGAGCGCAGCAGGCAGAGGCCGCACGGGGCAGGGGCCCAGCCAGCAGGCCGGAGTGCGGGGGACAGCCGCACCCTCCCGCCCCATCCACCCGGTGCTAAGACCAGGGTGCCGAGCGTCGGTCACCAGTGAGAAGCAGGGGCAGCATGCTGGCCGCGTGCACAGGGGCTCCTTTCCTACAGATCGCTCTTTTAAGAAGACCAACAACCGCACAGATGAACAGCTGAGTTCCCAGCAGGCATTTCACAAGAGAAGGCATCACGTGGCAAACGCTCCAGGACGCCCCCAACCTTCTCGGAGGCCAGGAAACGCGAGCCAGAACTGCAGCGTGGATGCGCTCGGCCCGAGGCACACGTGGGGCGCACAGCCCCCGGCAGATGCAGAGCACAGTGACAGCCAGGCTGGAGGGGGCAGCCCCACGTCGCCCCCAGCGCCCCTCCTCCCCCAGAGACTCATCAGAACAGCCAAGGGCTTGGGGACAGCTGGCCGGGAACACATGTGCAGCGAGGCTTCCGCAGAGGAGAATGAGAAAGGCAAGCGAGTCCCAGAGCCATGACGACCCCAGAGGGGCTCAGGGACCCCAGAAAGCCCCAGGCAGAGCCGTTATGGCCCCGGAGGGGCTCAGGGACCCCAGTAAGCCCCAGCCAGAGCCGTTATGGCCCCGGAAGGGCTCGGGGACCCCGGTAAGCCCCAGAGCCGTAATGGCCCCGGAGGGGCTCAGGGACCCTGGTAAGCCCCAGCCAGAGCCGTGACAGCCCCAGAGGGGCTCGGGGACTCCGGTAAGCCCCAGCCAGAGCCATGACGGCCCCGGAGGAGCTCGGGGACCCCGGGCCACCTTCAGATGCCGTCACACAATAGAAATGAACCAACAGCGCGAGTGAAGCCCACAGGCACAGCTGAGCCGCCAGCTCCTCAGAAACAGGGGCTGCAGCCCAGAGCAAGGCCGGAGCGGCCCACCTGCAGGCTGGCCTGCACCCTGGCCCAGCCACGCAGCAGCCAGCCAGACCCCAGCACACGGCCTCCAGCTCCCTCCCACCCGGGACCCCCACAGGTCCTGGGAAGGCCCCCACCCCGGCCCTCTGAGGCGTGGCTGTGACTGACAGACGGACACTGGACTCGGTCTCAGGCCCGGCCCGTGCGCCTCGCGCCTCCCGTATCTGAGGAGCCGCGCGTGAGCCCACCGCAGTCTGTCTCCATCGCTGACCCGTGCAGGCCTGCTCCCACCAACTTACTGCACTTTCCACATTTTCTTCTCGATTCTGCTTTTATTTGTCTTCCCGATTCTTCCGTTAGCTTGATACTCATTTGACTTTTTCCCCTTTGTATTAACATCTAAACAGTGTTATTGAGTGTTAGATTCTTTCTGGAGGAGGAGAACTTCCATCAACACTGAGAATCCAGAGATAGACCCGAATTCAAGCGCGGTGCGCGTGTGACACAGGCGGTCTCGTCACCAGGGAAGCGACGGCAGTCCGCGGCCTCTGCCGGCCCCAGAGCCCAGCCTCGCGCCCGCCTGCCCGGAACCGCCTCACGGGGACGTGGCCCCTGGCCACGCGCCCGCCCACGCTGGCTCTACCCCACATTTTACCATGAGTTCTATACGAGTCAAACAATTACACATAAAATACAAAGCAATGAAAAAACAAGAGCTAGCTTACATCAACTTATTCAAAATTGCCAAGGACAAAGGCCTGTATGTTGTACTTAGAATCCAGAACCCAGAAATCACGCAGAAGCAGCCTAGTGTCCCTGAGCTCTGGTATCACAGCCAAGGCTGACAGCAGAGTCCTTCGAGCCATCGGTCAGCAATGCACTCACACCACACTGCCCAGGTCACAGGCCAGCAGAGAGGGGGTCACAGAACAAATCCTGATGGCTAGTGACCGTCAAGGGCTGCCTGGCCCGCCTGGAACAAAACACGGAGGTGCAGGGACACGCAGACGCAAATCCGCGCCTTCCCATGCACCGCAGCCAGCGCCCTGGTGACGCCACGTCCCACCGAAGGGGCGATCTGCCGAGTGTCCCCTGTGACACCAGGGAATGGCTCGGGGAGGGGAGCAGGGGGCAGACAACACCTGCTGAAGGGCCCAGAGTGGCACACGGTGCCACGAGGAGGAGCCTGGGCACCCAGGGTCCAATCCCACTGCGGGCAGCGGCGAACGCAGGCCTGAAAGCGCACCCTCCAAATACCGTTCTAGGGGCCAGAAGGGCTTCCCTGGTGGCTCAGCTGGTAAAGAATCCGCCTGCAATGCGGGAGACCTGGGTTCAGTCCCTGGGTCGGGAAGATCCCTTGGAGAAGGGAAAGGCTACCCACTCCAGCATTTTGGCCTGGAGAATTCCATGGACTATGTCCATAGGGTCACAAACAGTCGGACATGATTGAGAGACTTTCTCTCTCTCTCTCTCTCTCACACACACACACACACGGGCTAGGAAACTGCTTCCTCCTATGCTTCTACAGGAGAGGGAGAAAATAACAAATGATATCTTAAATGATTTTAAAATTTCCTTTAAATCTCTAGTGTTAGCATTTTCTACCAATTTATTTTTGAATAATTACACCTCAGGGGCTGGGACAACATTTAAAATTTTGCCCCCAAAACTCCTAGACAAGTAGAACTGGCATAAGTGGCTACGATGATTCTGAAATTTAACAAACACTAGAAAAAGACAAGGGGCCGTCCCCTTCTGCTCACTGACTCCACTAAGGCCTTTGACTGTCTGGATCACAAGAAACCGAAACATTCTTCAAGAGATGGGAACACCAGACCACCTGACCTGCCTCCTGAGAAACCTGTAGCAGGTCAAGAAGCAACAGTTAGAACGGGACATGGGACAATGGACTGGTGCAAAATTGGGAAAGGAGTGCATTAAGGCTGTATATCATCATCCTGCTTATTTAAGTTATGTGCAGAGTACATCGTGCTTGGCTAGATGACTCACAAGCTAGAATCAAGAATGCTGGGAGAAATATCAACAACCTCAGATATGCAGATGATACCACTCAAATGGCAGAAAGCAAAGAGGATCTAAAGAGTCTCTTGATGAGGGTAAAAGAGGAGACTAAAAACACTGGCTTAAAACTAAGATCACGGCACCTGATCCCATCACTTCACAGAAAATAGACGGGGAAGAGTGGAAACAGCGGCAGACTTTACTGTCTTGAACTCCCAAATCACTGTGGGTGCTGACTGCAGCCATGGAATTAAAAGACGCTTACTCCTTGGAAGAAAAGCTATAACAAATCTAGGCTGAGTATTAAAAAGCAGAGATATCACTTTGCTGACAAAGGTCCACAAAGCCAAAGCTATGGTTTCCCTGTAGTCGTGTGTGGATGTGAGCACTGGAGCATCAAGACGGCTGAGCGCTGAAGAATCGATGCTTTCGAACTGTGGTGCTGGAGAAGACTCTTGAAAGTCCCTTGGACTGCAAGGAGATCAGTCAGTCCTAAAGGAAATCAATCCCAAATATGCATTGGAACGACTGATGCTGAAGCTAAAGCTCCCATACTTTGGCCACCTGATGCGAAGAGCCGACACACGGGAAAAGACCCTGATGCTGGGAAATTCTGAGGGCAACATGAGAAGTGGGCGACAGAGGATAAGATGGCACCATCGACTCCACAGACATGAATGTGAACAAACTCGGGGAGACAGCGGAAGACAGAAGAGCCTGGCTTGCAGCAGTCCATGAGGTTGCACAGAACTGGATACGACTGAGTGTCTAAACAATAAGACACTCCCGAACTCCAGAGGCTGGAAGAAAATCCTTTACACACATCAAAATCTATACCCACGGGGCTACTGCAAAGTGCAAAAGGCTAATCAACAAAATCATACACTTCCAAAAAGTCACTGCTGCAAGAAACTCACCACATCGTCTCTGCCCACCCTTGGTTCAGAGTAACTCGTCAAATATGGCACCTGTTTCACGCAAAGATGGCCAAGGGTTTCCTCAGACGGATCTGACACACGGCGGTGATGGCAAAACCACGGCTCTGCATCTGGCTGACTCTCAGCCACGGCTGCTGCTCCTCCTCCAATTCATCCGTCCCCCAGCTAGAAGGCCCAAACACCAAAGCCGCTCTGCCCAGGTCTGCTCCCGCTGCCCCTGTGGGGACCCCCACACCACCCCGGACGGTGCACCACCAGGACCACCACACGGCACACCCGAGCTTGTCAAGCACTCCCGCACACATAACTGCCCCACAGGCCTGTCACAGCTGGGCACTCGCCCCTCCGGGAGAACGGAGTCCTGGCTTGCAGGAAGACTGCACCCGGGGCAGGAGCCCAGGACACCAAGCCAGGGCCAAGGGCAGGCTACACAGGCACTGGTCAGCACAGCTGGCAGAGCAGTTCTTGACGACACTGTTCCCGTTACTCCACTGCCTAGAGACAAGACATTTACTCCAGGGAGCACTGCCCAGAAAGACAAGCACTGCTCTGATGAAAACAGACGGTCCAAAGACCCAAGGGAGACGAAACCCAAGAACCGCAGCCAGAAGCCAGCAGGGCTTTCTTAGGGCCCAAAAGTGCAGACGTCCTCCAGCCCCTCGCCCGGGACTGAGGTTGGGTGTACATGCCACCCACCTTCTGGCTGCAGTCAGGCGCCAACACGCCATCCTTGGAGGCCCTGCCATCCTCAGTAGGGAACGCAGCTGCTGGTGGGCCGCCCTGGTCCTCATCCTCGTCCAGCTCCTCCGAGTCATCCTCCTCCGAGTCCAGATCCAGGCTCTCACCGTTCACATGGAGGGAGCCATCGCTCAGATCCTTCTCACCCTGGAAGAGGGCAGACGCAGCGTCGGGACCCCCTGACTCCTCCCAGTGGGCATGGCAGGGGCTGCCCTGGAGCAGAGCAGAGAGGCAGAGGGCCCCCCCACAGCCTGGCACACCCCTTACCTTGGAACCCCCCGTGGAATGAGTTATGCTCTTAAACATCTCAATCACCGTCCTCTGCTTTAACACTTTGGTCTTTTTCTTAGGAACCAGGCTATAGGTTCCCATTCTTCGCTTTTTCTTCCGAGATACTGCAGCTGCTAAAACAAAAGGCAAGCAAGCTAAAAAGAAAAAAAAAGTCAAAAGGGGACAAGAGAAGAAAAGAAATGCCATTCAAACGTTTTTAAAGGCAGGCTGATCACCAAAGTACCATCAGCACCCACAACAGTGTCGCAAGTTGCACAGAGAAAGCAGAAAACCCACCATGGACCATGCGATCTGCTCACAAGGAAACACCAAGCTGCGCAGAGGGCACACCAAGCCGGCGGTGCCAGACAGGCCGTGGCCACCAGGACCCTCCGCCCTCGGCCAGAACCCCACGAGTGCTCAGCGCCCTGGCCCTGCCACGAGGGCGGGTGGGCGGTCCGGGAGCAGAGCTTCCAGGCAAGTGCAGCGGTCACGGGACCAAGCCAGGGCAGGGAGGGCTTGTGGCCACTGACGCTGTTCTGGGCAAGGCAGCCCCAGGTTCACTGCTTTGGAATGAGGGTTCCTACAATGTTTTCTTTTGTAAGAAGTTTCAAGAATTGTTTTCTAAAAAAACCTGAAAACCATTGCTTTCACATGGAGGAACTCCTCCAAAGGACTGAGAGAAATGCCTTATGTTTAAGTTCTATGAAACACGGGAAGGGGACACTGGAGAAACAGACGGCTGTGCACATGGGCGCCAGGACACAAGAGCCATCGGCACATGGGCCTGCAGCGGAGCACACGGAGATACGATGCCACCCACACGCGGGACGGGCACAGGCAAGCCCCGAGCAGGCCTCCCGGCGATCTTGGGAGGCAGGCGGGTTGTGCACTTCGTGCAAATCTGGAGTTTGCCCAGCCTGTGCTGAGGCTGAATGGCACGCCCAGGCCCTCCAGGGTTCGCACCACCACGACTTAAAGTGGGAACAAGAAGGGACGAAGTGAAATCGTGCGTGTCCCGAGACAAGTCTAACACGGACAGGAGGCGGCACAGAGGAAGGAGGGGAGGCGGGTTTGAAGGACCAGGTGGACAGAGGCCGCGCGCTCCCAGGCCACACAGGCGCCGTCACAATCAGCCAGGGCCACGTGGCAGAAAAGCCACGGGATGAGCAGGGGAGACCTGTACCCCCCGAGGAGCAGGGCCGCAGGCCGTGGGAGGGTCTGGGCGCCAGGACACATTTGCAATCCCAAGCCTGTGGGACCCCATCTTCAGCCTGCAGAGAAGGCAGGAAGGACTCCCGTGGAAAACCACTACAGTCTAAGTGTTTCTGTTTAGAGAGCTTGTCCTGAACGGATGAGGAAATGACAGAGCTCAAACGAAAACAATCTGAACTCTTCCCACCCCTACCGCTCTCGCCCTCCCCACCAGCACCAATGGGCTTGCAGGATCTTACTTCCCTGACCAGGGATTGAACCCGTGCCCTCAGCAGTGAAAGCATCAAATCCTAACCACTGGACCATGAGGAAGTCCCCGATCTTAACTTTTCAACAGAAGCACCAGCTCCTGACATTGTCGCCGAGCCCTACACACACACGGGGGCCGTTTCACAGAGAGCTGCCAGTCTGTCTGGCTGAGACTCTATTATTATTTAACAATAGTACCAAGAAGTGGTGGGAAGACAGACTGACCCTGTTTTCTAACCAACCACTGCATTTCGACAAACAGAACATGAGCTCCCTGGAGATAAGGCTGGGCCCAGGACCAGGAAGGACAACACGCGACAGGTCCACCTGGAGAAGGCAGGGAGTCCTCTGAAGCGAGGGGGTCGTGTCGGAGGACTCAGGAGCCAGCCTAAAAGGCAGACCCGGGACAACGCAGGCATAACGGTGATGGACGGAGACGCACAGGAGGGCCCACGAGCTGAGACAGAGGCACGGCTGGAGAGGGAAGCCCTTCACTGCAGCAGAAGCGCCAAGAGAAGGCGGGAGGGGACGACGGAGGGGAAGCCACCCTGGCGGTCAGTCCCGGCGGATGTCCCCAGACACCTACGCTGCAAGTGGGAGGAGCAGACCACACAGTCCTTTAGGCCCCACCTCCCAAGACACACAGGACAGTGACCCGGGGGTCCCCAGCCCCCGGGGGACGCAGCGAGGACATGGGCCTCGGGGGCGGTCCAGAAGACAGCTGAGACCCCAGGGGCGCTCCAGATTGACCACACGCTCCAGGGGATGGCAGGAAACGCCTGGCCAGAAGCACCTCCCAGGTGACACGTGAGAGGGCGCCACGCGTGGCAAGCGCACGCCCAGGGGCCCAGGTCTGCAACCGCCACGACGGGCAGAGGCGAGTGCCCCTCGCTGGGTGACCGCGCCCGTGGTGAAACGGGGGGTCCCCCACAGAGACTCGGGTCTGAAATCCAACTCCTGACAGGCAACAAGAGAGCGCCCCCATCCCGCACCAGGGCCTCTCGCGGTCCGAGTCCCGCCGCGCACGAACCCAGGGCCTGGCGGAGAGCCCATCTGTCCTGAGAAATCCAGTCTCCATAGGGAGCGGGCTCCACGGCTCTCCCCCTACAGCCCCCCAGGAGCCACCCCCTCTCCAGAAAGGCCCACCGGGGACCTGGCATGCCCCGCTCCGATGCAGGAGGAGCCGTCCCACGCGCCAGACCCTGGCACTCAGCCCCTGAACTGACTGCCACCCCAGACCTACAGTGCCCACCCCACCGAACCACGGCCTCAGACCGTCAGACTGAAAGCGACCTTCGTCTGGGAGCTGGAGGCCAGCAGAAGCAGCGACACGGGCCGGGCGAGGGCGGAGCCGGCGGACACCCCGGAGCGCGGCGGGCCCCTTTTACCTGTCTGGGCCTTCGCGGTGGCCACGTAGCATTGGTTCTGAGGTAGCGACTGGTGAAGGGACGGGAAGGGGGGTGAAAGCTGCTGGCGTGCGAACTCCGAGGCGCCCCTGCTCAGCTCCTCCTTCGGCTCCTCGTGGTCGCGGGCGTCCCGGCCTTCCCTGGGGTCCTTACTCGCCGCGTGCTTCAAAACAGAGACAGCCGACAATGACACACAGGCGGCACTGACGCACAACCGACAGACGCACACCTGACAAGACACACAGGCGGCCCCAACACACAGCCGACACTGACGCACAAGCACAGAACCCGCTGCCCCGCCCCCCAGCCCCCGAGGACGGGCCGGCCGGGCGAGCGCGGTGGCGGCGCGAGGGGAGCAGGGCCTGCGTCTCCAGGGGAAGCGGCAGGGAGCTGGCCAGCCTGTGGCTCGGGTGCCGCGTGTGACCCGCGAGAGACGCCCAGGAAGCTCTGAGGAAGCGCCTTCCACTCGGGGCACCCCCAGCGGGTTTCACACCATGGCATCACCACGCCACGTCTTTAAGATTCTTTTGCTGAGTTTTACCCACTTGCTCGGTGTCCTGGCCTCAGCCTTCCCGGGCGACGAGGTCAACACCGGCAGCGACCGGCACCCCCACCTTCGCTCCAGACGCCACTCACGCGCCCCCACCGCACGCTCCCCGAGTCACCAACAGCCTTCGGAGGCGCGCCCTTGGCCCGGCGCGCTGCACCGCACGCGCCTGCACACGCAGCAGGCGCTCTCCCTCAACACACAAGGCTGGGAAACGCGGGAGGACCCTCGCCTGACACCATTGGCAGAGGTGAACTCAGCGCATCAGAGGCCTCAGCGAGCCAAAGTGCAGGAAAAAGCAAAGTGCAGGCGTCACCACACTGGACTTGGTGACGAGCCCTTCCATATTACAAGGGCTCAGGCGACAAAAGACAAAAAAGAGGAATTAGACTCCATTACGAGTAAGGTTTCTTATAGATCAAAACTACAATGAGACAGCCCCTCATGTCTGTCAGGATGGCCGTTATCAAAAGACGGCAACTCATACATGCTGGAGAGGACGTGCAGAAAATGGAACCCTAGGGCCCATCGACGGGAACGCCAACTGGTGCAGACACTATGGGGATTCCTCAAAAATTAAAAACACAACTACAGTATGACCCAGAAATTCCACTCCTGGGTATTTATCCAAAAAACCCAAAAACAACAGTTCAAGAATGTAAATGCACCGCATGCTCACTGCAGCGCTAGTTACAACAGCAAGACGCACAGGCAGCCCAGGCGCCACCAGCGGACGGACGGGTGAGGACACGGGGGTTCAGCACACACGGTGGAACTGCACTTGGCGGTAAAGGAGAATGAAACCTCGCTGTCGGTGACAATACCGACAACACCTCTGGATCCAGAGGCACTCCCCTAAATGAAGAAGTGAAGAAGACAAATACCATGACTTCACTCATATGTAGAATCTAAAAGACAAAAACAACGAACAAACACAACAGAACAGAAACAGACGCAGAGACGCAGAGAATAAACAGAGGGGAGGGATGGGGGACAGACAAGACACGTGAAGGGGATTACGGGGCACAAACCTCCAGTTACGTAACAGGTAAACCATGGAGGCGTAATGTACAGCATGCAGAATACAGTCAACAGTAGTGTACAGTAACTCTGCATGGTGACTGTGACTAGACTTACCCTGGTAATCATTTTGTAACATATAAAAACATTTAATCACTATGCTGTATACTTGAAACTAATATAATAATCACACGTCAATTATACTTCAATTAAGACTTTTTTAATTTCTGTGCCTCAAAAGACAACCAACAAAATGAAAAGGCAACCTACAGAAAGGGAGAAAACATTTCCAAAGCATGTATCTGATAGAGGATTCACATCTAGAATATATAATAACTCTACATCCCAACACAGAACTGAATTTAAAAACGGGCAAAGCACGTGAACAGAGATTTCTCCAAAGAAGACACACACAGGGCCAAAAAGCAGATGAAACGACACTCAGCATCACTGACCATAAGGAAAACAACTCAGAACTGCAGTGGGACCACCTCGCACTCCTGGGATGGCTGCTACCGAACGACAGAGAACACCACGTGCTGGCAAGGACCTCTGCGCGCTCTGCCTCCAGCACGCAGACACCACAGACAGCAGCCTGGCGGTTTCTCCAGAGGGAACAGAACTACCACACGATCCTGCGATCCCACTTCTGGGAGCACACTCTCAAGAACCGAAAGCAGAGGCCAGAAGAGCTCTTTGTACAAGTGGGTTCACAGCAGGTGAGGGAGGCGGCAGCCCAAGTGCCTGATGAGGGAGAGTGGATAAACCAAGTGTGTATGTGTGGTGTGTACATGGACGCTCGTGCAGTGGAATATCACTCAGCCTTGAAAAGGAGGGATGCTCTGAGATAGTGTGGACGACTCTCGAAGACCCTGTACGGCATGGAATAAGCCAGACACAAAGGACAGACCCTTGTATGAAGGACCTTTGTCCCACCGCTTCCTGGCAAACAGATGGAGAAGCAGTACAAACAGTGACAGACTCTTCTCGGCTCCAAACTCACTGCAGGTGGTGATCGCAGCCATGAAATTAAAGGATGCTCGCTCCTTGGAAGGAAACCTATGACCAACCTAGACAGCATATTCAAAAGCAGAGACATGACTTTGCCAACAAAGGTCCATCTAGTCAAAGCTAAGGTTTTTCCAGTAGTCATGTAGTCATGTATGGATGTGAGAGTTGGACTATCAAGAAAGCTGAGTGCCAAAGAACTGATGCTTTTGAACTGTGGTGCTGGAGAAGACTCTTGAGTCCCTTGGACTGCAAGGAGATCCAACCAGTCAATCCTAAAGGAAACCAGTCCTGAATATTCACTGGAAGGACTGATGTTGAAGCTGAAACTCTTAATACTTTGGCCATCTGATAACAAGAGCTGACTCATTGGAAAAGACTCTGATGCTGGGAAAGATTGAAGGCAAGAGGAGAAGGAGACGACAGAGGATGAGATGACTGGATGGCATCACCGACTCGATGGACATGAGTTGGAGCAAGCTCCGGGAGTTGGTGATAGACAGGGAAGCCTGGCATGCTGCAGTCCATGGGGTTGCAAAGAGTCGGACATAACTGAGCGACTGAACTTGAACTTGCTTGTATGAAGGACCAAGCACTAATTCTGTCAATCGGAGAGTACAGAGGTGTGTGTGTGTGGAGTGGGGGTGGGGCAGAGACAGAGCTGGAGGAAAGGAGGGGAGGGAAGTGAGTCTAGCAGGGACAGAGGGTCCATTTGGGGAGACGAGCAAGCTCTGGGATGACAGGGTGATGGCTGGGCACTTAAACATGGCTACGATGGTAAATTATATGTTATGTGCATTTTAATAGTGTTTTTAAAAAGGCGCCCTCATCTCCTGGAGTCAACATCCAGGAGAGGTTGACAGGCCTGCCTGGGGGCAGCCCGGGACCCAGCTCCATGCCATGGCTCCTCGCAGCAGGACCGAGCATGCTCCGCCCTCTGGCTTCTCCAAAAGTTCCCCACCTGCCTGGGGGCCCCGCACAGGGCTCCTTTTGAAATATCTAAAAAATAAAGCTAAGAAGTGCTAAACTTGAATGAAGACTCTACATCTGGATAGGGCTCTATCCTCCGACCAAGCAAACCCACCGAGGCAGAGCAGCTGGGGCGGACTTTCAGGCGGTGCCCCTGCCAGGGCCGGGCCAGTCCCCACGCGGGGAGAGGACTCGTACCCACATCTGCAGTCCCTGCACACGCCCGCACGGCCACCTATGACCAAAGTACCTGCGGACAACTGCCGTCTGCCCCAGCCCAGCCTCTGCTCGCCACTCCCCACTCGACGCCCAGGCCAAGCCAGGTGCCCCCAGGGCAAGTTCTCACAGACCGGTGCCCCCCCTCCAGGGGAAGCAAACACCCACCCTACCTGGCCCACCTTCCTCTCCTGAACCCAGAGACCAAGACTGCTGTCGGGACACAGACACCCAAGGAGACAGCCAGGCCCACGCAGCACCTCCAAGAGCGAACACGAGTCAGTCAGGGAGCCAGTCTACACAGCGTGCCAGCGCGGGACACGAGGGCCTCCCTCACTTCCTTCGTGTGAACAAGGGCTGATGTAACCCTGAGCCGGGGAGTCTGATGGTGTGGACACCACCATCCAAGAGACAAGCTGGTTCTGCCTTGCGTGGGGACGAGAGGCCACCCGGCTGTGAAAAACCCTGCATTTTTAAACTTTTAATGGAAGATAGATTTCTTGTCATAAACATGCAACACGTTTGTTCTCAAAACTCAATTTTCAATACAACATGCTTTCCTAAGAAAATCGAACAAGACTGAGCAGGGTCTGGGGAGCAGAAAAGCCAGCAGTCAGGAGAGGCCAGGTCTGGGTCTAGGAGCCAGGAGGGCCCCCAGTCTCCACATCTCCAGTCCCCTCCTCTCGCAGGGGTCTGGGAAGCAGACTGAATTACCAGTGTGCGAAGAAGGCGAGCATGGTCTTCAGCAAATCAGCTTCTGAAGCCTCAAAACCCTTCTCTCTCCTTTCCCTGCAACAGCCTGAGTGTGCTCAGTAATTGCCAACAGAATGATGAGCATTGCAACTGACTGTGTACTAATAACAATCATAGCAACTCCACCAGAACAAAGTTAACCCTTAGATAAATGTTACGGTCAGAGACATTTCTTGAAATTAAATTCCAAATTGCTTTTTTTTCCCTAGAGGAATACAACAGTGACAGTAAAAAACTTTCAAGAATAAACTATGTTAGAGCAGAATTCTAGAAGTGGGAATGGAGTGAAAGTGTAATTTCAATGAGATAAAGAAATAACGTAAAATTTTCTGACATGCATTTAAAAATCGATAATGGTGGTCCAAAAAATGGTAGGCAAATAAATAAACTTCACCTCAACCCTCAAGTCTAATACAAAAATTAATTCACGACAGGTCATATATTTAAGGCTTCCCTGGTGGCTCAGTTTGGTAAACAATCTGTCTGCAATTCGGGAGACCCAGGTTCAATCCCTGGGTTGGAAGAGTCCCCTGGAAAAGGGAATGGCAATCTACTCCAGTATACTTGCCTGGAGAATCCCATGGACACAGGAGCCTGGCAGGCTATAGCCCATGGGGTCACAAAGAGTCGGACACAGTTGAGTGACTAACACACAACCCATATATTTAAAGTTCACATAAAACTAAAAAACTATGAAAATCAGAGAAAATCTTCAGGATTTAGGGCTGGCCAAAGAGCTTTTAGGCATGATACCAAAAGCACAGTCTTAATAGAAAAATACTGTATAAGTTCTATTTCTGCTTTATTGACTATGCCAAAGCTTTTGACTGTGTGGATCACAATAAACTGTGGAAAATTCTGAAATAGACGGGAATACCAGACCACTTGACCTGCCTCTTGAGAAATCTGTATGCAGGTCAGGAAGCAACAGTTAGAACTGGACATGGAACAACAGACTGGTTCCAAATAGGAAAAGGAGCACATCAAGGCTGTACATTGTCACCCCGCTTATTTAACTTATACGCTGAGTACATCATGAGAAACACTGGGCTGGAGGAAGCACAAGCTGAAATGAAGACTGCCAGGAGAAATATCAATAACCTCAGATATGCAGATGACACCACCCTTATGGCAGAAAGTGAAGGAGAACTAAAGAGCCTCTTGATGAAAGTGAGAGAGGAGAGTGACAAAGTTGGCTTAAAGCTCAACATTCAGAAAACTAAGATCGTGTCATCCAGTCCCATCACTTCATGGCAAATAGATGGGAAACAGTGGAAACAGTCACAGACTTTATTTTGGGGGGCTCCAAAATTACCACCACCATGAAATTGAAAGATGCTTACTACTTGGAAGGAAAGTTATGACCAACCTAGACAGCATATTAAAAGCAAAGACATTACTTTGCAAAGAAATGTCCATCTAGTCAAGGCTATGGTTTTTCCAGTGAGAGTTGGACTGTAAAGAAAGTTGAGCGCCAAAGAACTGATGCGTTTGACCTGTGGTGTTGGAGAAGACTCTTGAGAGTCCCTTGAACTGCAAGGAGATCCAGCCAGTTCATCCTAAAGGAAATAAGTCCTAAGTGTTCATTGCAAAGACTGATATTGAAGCTGAAACTCCACTACTTTGGCCACCTGATGAGAAGAGCTGACTCATCTGAAAAGACCCTGATGCTGGGAAAGATTGAAGGGAGGAGGAAAAGGGGACGTCAGAGGATGAGATGGTTGGATGGATGGCATCACTGACTCAATGGACATGAGTTTGAGTGAACTCCAGGAGTTGGTGATGGACAGGCAGTCCATGGGGTTGTAAATAGTTGGACACAACTGAGCTGAACTGAACTGTATAAGTTAAACTTCATCAAAATGAACAACTTTTCCTTAAAGAGACCGTAGGTCTTCGGAAGCGCAAGGATGAAGCCTGGCTGCAAGCCAGCACCTGACAAGGGAGCACACCCGAAACCCCCAGAGCAAGGGCTGCAGCCCAGACACAACGCATACGAGGCGCAGCGAGGCTGTGACGGAGCAGCCCAGAACCGAGGGCCCCCCAAACACCCCGGGATGGGCGAGCGTTGCCACACACACACAACTTGTCAACGTGCAAAGGAGGGCCCTGCAGACACAGCCTGCCAAGGTTGGGGGTGCAGAGTGAGAAAAGAAAGCCCCAAATTCCATAATCCCATGTTATGGACCATCTGAAATGATGCTCAACAGACATGCAGGATGGGGATGGTGGGGTGACCACAGAGGGGGTCTCATGGTGCCAGGCGGGCACATAAACCCACCATGCTGTGCCCTGGGTAGGGGTCATGGGGTCTCTCTGCACCACCTGTGTGGCTTCCCGTGAATAGTTATTTAAAAGTTTTTTAAGTTTTGGCACATACAAAAAGTACTGCAAAAAGTAGAAGCCATGCCAGGGCCAGCCACTGCATGGGCAGTGGTCCAGCTCCCAGCACCTCCGACCCCAGGGGATGGGTCAGGCGACAGGGAGCCATAGCACAAAGATGAGCACAATCCTGGCGGAAAGGTATTTCAGAGGAAAATCACCCGAATAAGAGGTGCCCAGTCCAAACAGAACCCCATGTGAAGAAACCGCAGTTTCAACCCAGACCACAGAAGATTTGTAACTATCTTTTGAAGGATAAAACAAAAATGTAACTGAGAACACAGAGATTCTTAACTTAAAATCTAATCATATACACTGGATATGAAAAAAAAAAACTGTCAAAATGGAAAATATCAACGCGTGAAAGGACCAGCAAGACTGAAGCGCTGGGGACACAGGAGGGAAATGGACGGGGTAATGAGCTGCTGCAGAGGCGGGGCTCAGGGAGGAGCTGGGGGCGGGGCTCGGGGAGGAGGGATAGAGGGGGTGGAGCTCGGGGAAGAGGTGATAGAGGGGGCGGGGCTCAGGCGGAGGTGTTGGAAGGGGTGGGAGTTTCAGGAGAAGGTGCTGGGGCAGCGGATCTGGGGACCCCGCAGAACCCTCAACCTCAGGTGTGCGTCAGGCCGCGGGGGCCCAGGGAAGGCCCTCAGGCACCAGCAGGCAACACGCCCAAGAAACTCCGGGGTGTAACTGCACACCTGGGAGCAGAGAGCTCAGCAGCTCCAGGCCTAACTGCCCTCCCCAATGCTTGCTCCCCAATGAGACGGGTGGGTGCTGAGCCTCCTAAGAAAGTGACTCCCAAAGAGGGGGAGGAGCAACCCGTGGGCTGGGCACACCAAGGGAAGCCTCAAAGACAGGCTGGCAATCACCCGCCAGGACCCAGCTGGCAACCCTGGCGAATGACCCCCTCTTCCCGGCCTCTCCCCTCCACGCAGAGAAGTCCACCTGCCGTCCAAACACGAAACCAACAGCAGACAGACAGGAGAGGCCCTCCCAACAGGGACGTGTTACCAGGCCCGGGATGGACTTCGGCATGGTCTTCCGAGCCCTGTGGACCTTGACGTCGGCGCCCGGGGCCGGGGCCTTCTTGTCCTCTGTGTCCTTGCTGCCCTCCCCAGGCTTGGCCGGCACAGCAGCCGGCGGCTGGGGAAAAGCACCGGGAGTCCTCCCTTTGCCAGCCCCGCCAGGGAGGGTCTTCGCCGCGTGGCCAGGCAGGGAGGAAGCCAGGGCGCTGGCCACCCGCAGTGGTGGCTCAGACAAGGGGGCCTTGCCAAGGAAGTAGCCGTTGCTCCCAATGACAGGATTCTGGGGGAAGCCATCAGAGCGGATGTGGTTCTGCTTCCCCACCTCGGGGTCTCTGTCCAAAATCCCATTTTCCGCTATCCGGGACCCCGGGCCGGCCCCTTCCTGAGGGCTGCCTCGTGTGCTCTCCTGAGGGTGCTTCACAGCAGCCGCGTGGCCACTGGCATCGCTCTGGTCACAGGACCCGTTGGTCTCCCCGTCTGCAGCCACCGGGGCCTCCCCTCCCTGCTGTTCCGCTGAGCCGTCATCAGCAGCCATGGGTGACCCTGCAGAAAGAGAACAAGAGTCAGGGGTGCCCACCTGAGACCCCAACAGAGTCCCACTGCTATGCTCACAGGAAACTGTCTTTACTTCATGACAAACATCTGACTTCAGATGGACTGAATACAAAGCACATCACAGTCACTGTGTCAACAGGGACTTGATGAAGTGGGGGACAACCTGTCCCGGGAGGGAGGGCAGTCTGCCCTGAGCCCCAGCTGAGGAGTGGGTGGGGCCGTGGTCCTTGAAACAAACACCCAATTGTCTGTGAATTACTTCTTAAAAGGCTTCAAACACATGACACAGATTTAGTATCCTCCAGGAACAAAGTCACTGCTAGAAAACAAAACTGGGGAGGATTCAGACAGAAAACAAGGTCTCCGGAGCAGCTGCTCAAGAACAGACGTAAAGAAAACAGGATGCGTTCAGTCTGTCAGTCAGGAGCTTAACAAACCTCTGGTCTCTGAAGCTCCTCTCCTCCACAACTCGATAAACAAAGAAACACACTTGCCACCGCAGGAGAAAGCCCACAGTTACAGCGCTGGGTGCAGGGGACAGTGGTCATGTCCAGGAGCCCACCATCCACCAGCCCAGTCCCCGGGTAATAGCGTGGCACTCCACAGCTCCGTCACAGCAGCACTGGCCCCTGGGCGAGGCCCACATTCACCACTATAGCCTGAGCACAGAAAGTTTGTAAGTGCAGCAAGTACGATCTCAATCGATAAATGGCTATTAATTTTTTTAAATCCTCAGCAAAACAGAATAGGTGAGAAACCTTCTCAGCTTGGAGAGGCCCGTGTGCCAATCTATGCAAACGTGTACTTACTCAGAAACGTTACATGAATTCCATGTAGGATCAGAAACAATGTCAGGACATCTAATCTATTAACACCACTAAGGTTCACACAAGAGTGAGGTCCCAGGCAGCCCCACAGGAGTAGAGATGAAGTGAGAGGCCCGGCAACAAGGGGTGAGCCCTCCCGCACACCTGGGGCGCAGAGGCACGTCAATCAGGGGTGCAGAGAGGCTGCCAGACGTGAAATCAAGTGCAAATAACAAGGACATTTTTCTACGCCAGCCTTAACTTTGGGGAAGAAAACACGAGAAAAAATAAGATAGTATTCACAAAAGCAGAAAACTATAAAATAGGATACAAAATTTAACCGAGATCATGCAAAGCCTCTATGGAGATGGCAAAGATACAAAGATGCGTGTCACCTCAAATTAGCTCTCTGAGTCCAATGATGCCCTAACTGGAGCTCCAATCAGTATATGGAGGAGCTCCATAACCTTACTCTAAAATGCACAGGGCAAGTAACTTAAAGAAGGAAGTTGGACCCTTGACTCACACCATATACAAAAGTTAACTGAAAAGGTATCCAAGATCTAACTGTAAGATGAAAAGTAGGCATAAACCTTTATGACTTTCTATTAAGCACTGGTTTCTCAGATGCTACAAGAAAAGCACAAGCAACAGAAGGAACACAGATGAACCGGCCTTCGTTCTGCGCCTCCAAGAACACAGTCAAGAAAGCGAAAAGACAGCCTGCAGACTGTTGTTGCTGTTCAGTCGCAGAGTCGTGTCCGACTCTTTGCGACCCCATGGACTGCAGCACACCAGGCTCCCCTGTCCTTTACTATCTCCCAGAGTTTGCTCACACGCACGCCCACTGAGCTGATGCTGCTCTCTAACCGTGTTCTCCTCTGCGCATCAGGTGGCCAAAGCACAGACTGGAAGGCCGTGTGTGCAAACCATGCATTTGATAAGGAGCTTGTATTTTAAATGTATTTTGAAAAACCTCTGACAATTCATCAATAAAAACCAATAACCCACCATATGACCAGCAACCCCACTCCTAATCAAGTACCTGAGGAAACCAAAACTGAAAAAGACACACGTACCCCACTGCTCGCTGCAGCACTATTTACAACAGCTGGAGCATGGAGGCACCCGAGATGTCCATCGGCAGAGGAGTGGGTACAGAAGCCGCGGTACAGATGCACCACGGAGCATTCCTCAGCCATGAAAAGGAACACTCGAGTCAGGCCTAATGAGGTGGATGGACCCAGAGTGAAGTTACATCCGAAACAGAAATTCTAACACATATATACGGAATCTAGAAAAATGGTACTAAAGAATTTATTTACAGGGCAGCAATGGAGAAACAGACATAGAGAACAGACTTACGTACACGGGGAAGGGGGGAGAGGGTGAGATGAATGGAAAGAGTAACGTGGAAACTTACATTAAGTATTAGTGTTAGTCGCTCAGTCGTGCCCGACTCTTTGCAACCCCATGGACTGCAGCCGACCAGGCTCCACTGTCCATGAGATTTTCCAGGCAAGGATACTGGAGTGGGTTGCCATTTCCTTCTCCAGGGGATCTTCCCAACCCAGGGTTCAAACCCGGGTCTTCTGCACTGCAGGCAGATTCTTTACTGACTGAGCTACAAGGGAATGGAAACTTACATTACCATATATAAAATAGATAGCCAACAGGAATTTGCTGTATGTCTCAGGGAACTCAAACAGGGGCTCTGTATCAACCTAGAGGGGTGGGGTGGGGAGGGAGATGGGAGGCAGGTTCAAGAGGGAGGGGATATATGTATATCTATGGCTGATGCGTGTTGAAGTTTGACAGAAAACAACAACATTCTGTAAAGCAATTATCCTTCAATTAAAAAATAAATTAAAAAAAAATCAATAACCAATTTTATGGGCAAAGGATCTGAACTGACATTTCTGCCAAGAAGATATACAGAAGGCTAAGAAGCACACAAAGAAATGCTCAGTGTCAGCAGTCAGCAGAGAGACACACTAAACCCAGATGACTCTGACCAGAAAGACGGGGCCCACGAGCCGTGCTGTGGGATGGGTGCGGGGCAGCCGCCTCGTCAACCAGTCTGGAGGCCCAGGGCTGGGCTCAGGGCCACGCGTGTGGAGGAACCCCGCACCTGGCAGCACTCACCCTCAGGCTCTTTATGAAAAGGCCTAGGAGGGTGGCGGGAGGGAGGAGCCCATGAACGGCAGCATGCCGGGGAGAGGAAAGCACAGCACCAGAGGAGAGCGCCGAGGCAGGGCTTCAGGGGTCCCGCACGGGAGGAGAGGGGCAGCAGGACAGTGTGTAGGTGGCCGGGGACAGCAGAGAGGGGCTCTGGGCTGCACCCCTAGGCACGAGTGAGGCAGTAAGCAAGTCAGGGCCACGGACGTCCATCCATCAGCGCATGGGACCGAAGGCAGACATGAACTGGCCCCCAGGACGGGCTTCCGACCTGGGAAGGGGTGGGGCTCCAGGAGAGTCTTGGGCAGCAAGGGCCCTCAAACCCCCAACCAGCCCCATAGGCTCTCCTGGGATCGGACGCGCTTCGATCATGTGCCACCGCCCACACGACCCCGCCCTGTGGCCTGTGCCCCGCGTCCTTCATCCCAGCGTGAGGCTGCCTGCCGCCAGCCCCGGCCCAGGGCCCACACTCTGCATCCCCAACAGGCACCCTCAGGCATGCACGCGTGGTCACAAAAGAGGACCCCATGGATGTGAAAGCTGACAGAGATGCTGCCCAGGAGGGAGCAGGGCCACCGGAGTCCCCATCACAGCTCAGGACACACATGAACGTGGCCACCAGCCTGGAGCACGAGGTGTTCCCTGCCAGCAGGCCACCTGAGGCCTCGTCCTGGGAGGCTCAGCCACCGGACCAGGCGCCCGGGCCCCGTCTCCCAGCACATCTGCCAAGATGGCCCAGCCTGCACCTGGCGGAGTGGCTGCCCACACGCAGCAGGCTCGACCCGGCATCTGCGTGCCCTGAGAGGCCAGGGCCCAGCTGGGCGTCTACAGCCGCAAGCTCGGCTGACCTCGGCCCCGACCTGGTCTCATCCCCAGCTGAGAGGCGGGCAGATGTGCGGGGCAGGAGTGCAGCGGGCCCCGGGTGGTGCCGTCCAGCCAGGATGCTGCTCTCAGGAGGACCACCGGCAGGCTCGGGTGGGACAGTGGGCTCACCTCCCACGGTCGTTCCTAGCGCGGCCCCACACAGGGCGGCCAGAGGCTCCCTGGGCACCAGGCCCTCACCAGCCTCGCTCCACCGCCGGGCAACTCGGGGGGCTTCCAAGCCCAGACACCTCACACAGCCGCCCCTGCTGGCCCCAGCGCCCTGGGGACCAGGACCTCTGCCTCCCAGCGGGCCGGGAGCCCGGGGCCCCGCTCACGGGACCACCCTGCAGGCCCGCAGCCCCGGCGCCCTTACCTTCGCTCGGCAGCTCAGCTCCCAGGCCGCAGTCCTGCTTGGTCTCCCCCTTCGCCGGAACCGCCTGCAGAAGAGAAGCAGTCGTCAGTCACACTCCACCAGAGGACCCGGCCCATGGGCATCACACCCAGATGAAAACCAGCCCACCAAGGACGGCAGACCAGGCCCCTCAGGCCCGTGAGGACGCCCGTGACACAGGCTGCAGGGCGAGAGGCCGGTGCTCACAGGCCCGGGAAACTCTGCGGCAACGGAGGGCCCCGCCCTCGCACTCCCAGGCTCCCTGTGTGTGGCCTGACCAGCGGTCTGAAACCCAGGGGTTTTCAAAGTGGGGGACTCTGGGGTCCCTGAGGACCCCCAAGGACCTAGGACCAGCTGTTTTGAGTCACGTGCACACACATGGAGGGGCCGGCAGCACTACTGAGTCCTGGCCCCCAGATCACAGCTGCTGGCACCGGGGTGGTCAGCCGCTCCCATGGGACGCCCCATTACAGGGGCGAGCTCAGTCCACGGGCACAGGGCCCTGAAGGCCGGCCCCGTTCCCGAGCGCCTGTCCTGTGCCAGGGACGCCAGTCCAGGGGGCGCACTGCACAGCAGGGCCCAGGTGACAGGACCAGGGACAGCGGGTGTGACACCCCCCAGAGCCAGCAGACAGCAACAGGCGGCAAAGAGACCTCTGCGCTCGAAGCCACAGGGGCCCTTCTCAGCAAAGTCCTGGGAGCTGAGTTCCAGTCGGGGCTGAAGAGACACACACATGAACTTCAGCAAGAGTGTGGGGGGCCGTGAGAGTGTGACAGAGGAGGGGCCATGAGGGTGTGACAGAGGGGGGCTGTGAGGGTGTGACGGGTTGGAGGGGCCGTGAGGGTGTGACAGAGAGGGGGGCCGTGAGGGTGTGACGGGTTGGAGGGGCCGTGAGGGTGTGACAGAGAGGGGGGCCGTGAGGGTGTGACGGGTTGGAGGGGCCGTGAGGGTGTGACAGAGGGGGGGCCGTGAGGGTGTGACAGAGTGAGGCTGTGAGGGTGTCACAGAGTCGGGGGGGCTGTGAGGGTGACGGGTGGGGGCCGTGAGGGTGTGGGGGGGGGCTGTGACGGTGTGGGGGGGGCTGTGAGGGTGTGACAGAGGGGGGCCGAGAGGGTGTGACAGAGGAGGGGCCGTGAGGGTGTGACAGACGGGGGCCGAGAGGGTGTGACAGAGGAGGGGCCGTGAGGGTGTGACAGAGGAGGGGCCGTGAGGGTGTGACAGAGGGGGGCCGAGAGGGTGTGACAGAGGAGGGGCCGTGAGGGTGTGACAGAGGGGGGCCGAGAGGGTGTGACAGAGGAGGGGCCGTGAGGGTGTGACAGAGGAGGGGCCGTGAGGGTGTGACAGAGAGGGGGCTGTGAGGGTGTGACGGGGGGGTGCTGTGAGGGTGTCACTGAGGGGGTGGGGGCTGTGAGGGTGTGACAGAGCAGGGGGCTGTGAGGGTGAGAGAGGGGGGCTTTGAGGGTGTCATAGAGCGGGGGGCTGTGAGGACAGAAGTAGGGGTGCACAGCTGTGGTGTCTTCCCCAGCCCTCTCAATAGCCTGCATTCACCCCATTCCGGGCCTGGATGACAGCCTGGTCTGCTGTCGCTGGCCAGCCGCACGGCCCCGCCGCAGTTAGGAAGCCGGAGCATGGCCAAGGCACCAAGGAAAGCCGAGCAGCCCCAGACAGGCCTGACAGGCTCTCCTCATCAGGAGAACCAGCCTTCAGGGTGAACAGCCAACAGCCCCCTGCTCCGCACCCTGAGGCTGCCCCCAACCCACCCCCGCCACCTGCTACCAGCAGGAGGCCCAGCCACACCCCCTCAGGCGGCTGTACCTGTGTCCCCACCCGGCACACCGCCAGCACTCTGCCCCCAGCACCTGCACTCAGGAAACACAAACCGTAACAAAACCCAAACCACGCAACATGGGCTGAGACCTGAGGCCTGCCTGCGACCCTCCAGGCAGAGGCTGTGACAATCCCCACGGGGAGAACTGGCTGGTAAGCCCGGCCCTGCTCTGCAGAAGGAGCCTCAGCACTGCAGCACGCTGGGCCTCCATGCCCATCACCAAGCCCTGGAGCTTGCTCAGACTCATGTCCATCAAGTGAACAGCAGCAGCAGTAGCTGACAGTCCAACAGGGACGCACCTCCTTACCCGAGATTCCACCCACTGATGGCAGAGCACGCTGGAGGGGGAAGCCGTCACTACAATTCGTACAAGAGCTTCACGAGAAACACGACCTTTACAGAATCTCCCAGTATGTCCCGCAAGACTGTCCTCAGGTACCAGGGACACTTTCAGGCTCTCCTCACGCTGGGTTGTCATGGACAAAGGGGCAGGTCTCTGGTCTCCTGACACCCAACCCTGCTGCTGCTGCTGCTAAGTCACTTCAGTCGTGTCTGACTCTGTGACCCCACAGACGGCAGCCCACCAGGCTCCCCCATCTCTGGGATTCTCCAGGCAAGAACACTGGAGTGGGTTGCCATTTCCCTCTCCAAGCATGAAAGTGAAAAGTGAAAGTGAAGGCGCTCAGTCGTGTCTGACCCTCAGCGACCCCATGGACTCCAGCCTTCCCAGCTCCTCCATCCATGGGATTTTCCAGGCAAGAGTACTGGAGTGGGGTGCCATTGCCTTCTCCGACACCCAACCCTAGGCTTCTGGAAAGCAGTGCAGGCCCTTGGATCAGGAAGACCAGGGAGCTGGAGACCAGAGGAGCCAGGAGTCCCCGCAAGTCCCTGGCCAGAGTGCAAAAGCACCCTGAGAGGTTACCATGATGACTGTACACCCAGCAACCAGACACCATCTCTGTGTGCGACCACGCGACGGCTGTGCACACCCGGGACCGGGCACCATCTCTGCGTGACCACGCGACAGCCGTGCACATGGCAACCAGACGCCGTGGCCACGTGACCACTGTGTATGCAATGAGTGGGGTGCTGTGTCCGGGGTGACCACGTGATGCCTGTACATACACTGACAGGTACTGTGTCCATGTGACGTGACTGTACACACAGTGACCACGTGCCGCGTTCACAAGTAACCACGTGTGACCACGGGACTATACACACAGTGACCGGGTGCCCCATCCACGTGTAAGCACATGTGGCGATGTAACAGCTGACTGGGGGCTGTGTCCTCGTGTGACCACGTGACAATACGACTGAATGTGCACACAGTGACCAGCATCGTGTCCACATGTAACCACGTGTGACGAGATGACTGTAAGCACAGCAACGACCAGACACCATGAACGTGTCCGCGTGTGACCACACGGCTGCACACACAGTGAACGGGTGCGGGGTCCATGTGCGATTAACGTGACAGTTGGGTGCAGACCAGACACCTGCGCCATCACCTTCTGACGCTTATTCAGGAGGACTGTCCTTGTCTGCGTAAGAGTCGACCTGACTCCGAGCGGTGCAGAGGAGACGCGCTGCGCACATGTGCCTGTGGGTGTGCTCACACAGGGGCACATGTGAAGGACAGAGTGGAGGTCGGTGAAGACAGACGGGCATCACTGTGCTAACCTTGGAACTTTCTGCATGTTTGAAGTTATTTCAAAATAAACTGCTGTAAGAAGCAGCTAGAAAAGCCTTCAGACGAGAAGCAGGCCGTGCACTGCAGGCTCAGAGGCCAGAGCCGAGCATGAGGGCAGAGACGGCAGCGAGGACACGTGGCAGGAGCGCAGGCCCTGTCCCCAGGACCCTGGCGCACTGGGCAGCGGCTCCTGCAGCTGAGGGTGGGGCCCCGCCCCGGGCGGCCGGGGATGAAAGGCCTGGCGCCCGACACAGGGCCAGCAGAGGGCGGGACCCGTGCCCCTGGGGCGGCCAGGGGTGAAGGGCCTGGTGCCCGACGCGGGGCTGGCAGAGGGCAGGGACTCCTGCCCCAGGGGCAGTCGGGGGTGAAGGGCCTGGCGCCTGACGCGGGGCCCACAGCCCAGGGTGCTCAGCGCTCACGCCACACCCACGTGCGTGGGGCTCCTCCGGCTTCTGCGCCTGCACCCCGTGTGCACGGGGGCTGGGACTGCAGGCACACACACAGGCCCCGTGTGGCTGAGGGACCCGTGTCCCAGAAAGTGCAAGACCAGGACGTAGAGACGGGTGGGGCAGCAGGCCCAGGAGCCAGAAGCCATGGCTGTGTCCACCTCAGTCAGCACGGGGGTCTCAAAGTCTGCCTTTCCAGAGTCGGGAAGACGAGAAGCTTGGGCGACCCTGGGCTGGGGGAGATGGCGCCCTGTCAGGCCCCTGGGGGGAGCTGGCCTCCAGACACCTAGGACCAGCACTGAGTCCGCACGTGGGTCCCGACCCACAAGATCTGGGCCGTGAGCAACGCTCACACAGCTCACCCACCTGCCTCAACATCGGCACCTGACTTCAGGCGTCACCTCCCGGGAGCGTCCTTGGCTGCCCCTCTAAGTAACGCCACCATGACCCACCCCACCAGGTAGGGCGGGGGGCCAGCTGCCTCAGCCCAGGACCCCAAAGTCCCACTGTCCACTGAGGGCGGGGTGGGCCACGCCTCGTCTCCAACCGTGGCCCCACATGGATGGACCCCGGCACCCCTCAGCCCATCACAGCTGCACCCCACCACCCACCACCCACACCCGTCAACCCTCCCTGCAACAGGAGGCCTTGGGGGCCCAAGGCCCTTCTAAGAGGTCCTTCCAGGACCTCAGCCGGCAGTTTCACCGATGCTGCCAGAGCTGTGCTGTCGGCGCCTGCGCAGGAGTCAGGACGGTGGCGCCGAGTGGCCGTCAGTGACCGAGCGCACCCCACTGCAGGCCCACCACTGACGCCGCCTCTGGGCCCCGGGTTCTCGCTGGCGAGAAAGGGGCGTCTGGAGACGAACCAGAGTGGGCACAGCTGCACAGCCCAGCACTCCCACGAACTCAGCAAAAACCACCAACCTCCCATCACCACTACCAGCCACGTCTGCCCACAAAATTAAGGTTCATAACTCCCCCCAAAAAAAGGTCTGTTTTAAGAATATTATGTAACACACCTTCTAATAATGCCAGAGTGAGCACGTTTTATCCTGCATCTACCCGAGGGCACTCAGGAACCACTGACACACAAAATGTGCCAGGCCTGGGCGAGCGCGAATCTCAGCTACACCCGTCCCCACTTAAAGCCCAAGCACTGCTCCTGGGGGCACGGGGCGGAAGGGGCACGCACGGGGGACGGGGGAGAGGACGGACAGGCAGGTGGGCAGGACGTGGCTACGAGAGGGCGAGGGTCCTCACGGGGCTGGAGCCTGAGGTGCTGGTGGGTCTCCAATGAAGGACAACCTAGCTCGTCAGATGAATAGAAAGAGACGCTCCAGAGAAAACGAATACTCTCTGGGGCTGAAATGTCTGCACAAGCCTCTACCTAACAAAGCCTGTTCTGAGCCTCTCCTCTAATGCCGCTGTGCCTTTAAAACTCAAGCCACCAGCGGCCAGTTTTGCATAAAAAGGAAGAGCAGCACTTAAGTCACAAGCTCACAGAAAAGAAATGATTTCACTTCTCTCAACGCCCTCTAGCCTGGCAGGTTATCCTCTGTCCCAAATCGAAGCAAAACAAAATGATGGGTTAAAACAAAGTTTTCAGCTATGATCTGACTTTAAATTAGGACTTCTCCATTTATAATCATCTACCTGATTGACCTAACAGAAGCAGAAGATTTTAAGAAAAGGTGGCAAGAATATGCAGAAGAACTATACAAAAAAGATCTTAATGATCCAGATAACCACGAAGGCATGATCACTCACAGACCCCAGACATCCTGGAATGCAAAGTCAAGTGGGCCTTAGAAAGAATCACTACAAATAAAGCTAGTGGAGGTGATGGAATTCCACTTAAGCTATTTCAAATCCTTAAAGATCATTCTGTGAAACTGCTGCACTCAATATGCCAGCAAATTTGGAAAACTCAGCAGTGGCCACAGGACTAAAAAAGGTCAGTTTTCACTCCAATCCCAAAAAAAGGCAATAACAAAGAATGTTCAAACTACCACACAACTGCACTCATCTCACATGCTATTAAAGTAATGCTCAAAATTCTCCAAGTAAGGCTCCAACAGTACATGAACCAAGAACTTCCAGATGTTAAGCTGGATTCAGAAAAGGCAGAGGAACAACAGATCAAATTGCCAACATCTGATGGATCATCAAAAAAGCAAGAGAGTTCCAGAAAAACATCTACTTCTGCTTTCTTGACTACGCCAAAGCCTTTGACTGTGTGGATCACAACAAACTGTGGAAAATTCTTAAAGAGATGGGAATACCAGACCACCTTACAAACCTCCTGAAAAATCTGTAGGCAGGTCAAGAAGCAACAGTTAGAATCAGACATGGAACAATGGACTGGTTCCAAACTGGGAAAAGAGTATGTCAAGACTGTATAATGTCACCCTGCTTATTTAATTTACATGCAGAGTATATCGTGCGAAATGTCGGGCTGGATAAAGCACAAGCTGGAATCAAGACTGCTGACAGAAATATCAATAACCTCAGATATGAAGACAACACCATCCTTATGGCAGAAAGCGAAGAGGAACTAAAGAGCCTCTTGATGAAATTGACAGAGGAGAGTGAAAAAGCTGGCTTAAAACTCAACATTCAAAAAACTAAGATCATGGCATCCGGTCCCATCACTTCATGCAAACAGATGGGGAAACAGTGGCAACAGTGACAGGCTTTACTCTCTCGGGCTCCAACGTCACTGCAGATGGCGACTGCAGCGTGAAATTAAAAGACGCTTGCTCCTTGGAAGAAAAGCTATGACCATAAAAAGCAGAAACATTACTCTGCCGACAAAAGTCCATCTAGTCAAAGCTATGGTTTTTCCAGTAGTCATGTATGGATGTGAGGTATTGTCACTCAGTCATATCTGACTCTTTGCGACCCCATGGACTGTAGCCCACTAGGCTCCTCTGTCCATGGGATTCTCCAGGCAAGAATACTGGAGTGGATTGCCATTTCCTTCTCCATGGATGGGAGAGTTGGACCATAAAGAAAGCTGAGCGCCAAAGAATTGATGCTTTTGAAGTGTGGTGTTGCAGAAGACTCTTGAGAATCCCTTGGACTGCAAGATCAAACCAGTCAATCCTAAAAGAAATCAACCTTGAATATTCATTGGAAGGACTGATGCTGAAGCTACAATACTTTGGCCACCTGATGTGAAGAGCTGACTCACTGAAAAAGACCCTGATGCTGGGGAAGACTGAGGGCAAGAGAAGGGGGCAACATAGGATGAGATGGTTGGATGGCATCACCGACTCAATGGACATGGTTTGAGCAGACTCTGGAAGATGATCAAGGACAGGGAGGCCTGGCATGCTGCAGTCCATGGGGTGAGAAAGAGTGGGACACGACTGAGCGCCGGCACTGAACTGACGGAGTTGGCCGTAAGCGAGTGAAGCATGCTCACACATGTGAAGCACCAGCCGGCAGTGCAGGCTGTGACCACGTCACCACGGCCACAGACGCCAGGGCCCGAAAGGCCGCTCTCTCCGTGCAGAGACCACAGAACCAACACGGGTGGGGGCCTGCCGGCACTTCCCTTGTTTCCCAAAGCCTGGCCTTTTTCCTGGAAGAACCTCCAATGAAATCCTCTAAAGTCTCCCTCAGGCCTCGTCACTGACGGGTCACGGCTGCCCTACAGGCCTGTGACCCCGGCCCCATGGGCCCGGAAGCCCAGTGCCCCGGCCTCGGAAGGAGAGGCGCCCCCACTGGGGACAAGCCCTCCACTCTCCTCCCTTCCTTCCGCACCTGCTCACCTGTCCCACCTCCAGCCAAGACCCACGTGTCCCAAGAAAGAGGGGCCCTAGCTCCTTCACCTCCTCCCTGGGAGACAGACACAACCCAGAGTCAAACCCGCACAACCACCGGGAGCCCAGCCCTGTGAGGCGTCTGCAGCATCAGGCCTTCCGGTTGGCAAAGCACAAGCCTGAGCACAGTCACGAGTGCGCCGCACACAGGGGAGCAGGCGGCCGGTGCTCACCGGGTGTGCGCTCAGCACACACGCCGCTCGGCTCTCGTGCAGCGCGCCACCAAGACGCGGCAGTCCCAGAAAGACAGCTCCCCCAAGGTCTGCTCACCGCCACCCACGGCACCCTGCCCAGACTCCAGGAACTCTGCGGGGAGACCTCCCCTCTAACTCCCAAGCCCAGACTGAAAACGGGATCTTCTCAGGGCCTGGGACTTGCGAGACTCTGGGGCTGCTTTCGGTCAAAGAGCCTTTTACACACAAACTTCCAAACAAGCAGACAGCTACAGGGTGGGAGCAGCGGAGAGCCTGAAAGGGTGACCGGGGTCCTGAGGGCGGGGTGCAGCGCCACACCAACGACGCAGAGCTCACAGAGGCAGGGTCTCGGAGAAGGCAGGACTCCGCGGACAGCGCACCCCCTCTGGGCCACGGGAGAGCAGGCAGGCCCCGGCCTCATCCTCGGTCAAGCGCCGCAGGCTCAGCCCCGCACCTGGCTCCCACACAGTGACCCCCCGCTTCTGACAGTGAAACTGGAGCTGGCGCCCACGATGCCTGAACTGGCCTGGTAAGAGCCCCTCCACCAGCCTATCCAGACCCTCATTCAACCTCTTCACGCCTCCAACACAACTCCTATCAGACCTGGCTGAAAGGCACGGAGGAGGGGGACAAAGTCCGCCCAGGAGGGACCAGCGCAGACCGGGAGCAGCAGCGCACCCCGGGGAAGGGCGCAGAGCCACCCCACACACGCCGGCCCCGCGCTGGGCCTGACGTCCTCTCCCAGTAGACCACACTCCACGCTTTGGAACATCCGCGTCAAATCCTATCTAAGGCACTGATGTGGCTGGAGAAAAAAGACAGAAAGCTCTGTGAAGTTTCTTACTTGAATGCCAACGGGCAGATTTCGATATACACAAGCATTTTCAGTTGGTAAGTCATGTCCAACTCTTTGCAACCCCATGGACCACAGCACACCAGGCTTCCCTGTCTTTCACTAGAAGCCCTTCACTATCTCCCAGGGTTTGCTCAAGCTCATGTCCATCGAGTCGGTGATGTCCTCCAAGCATCTCATCCTGTGTCGCCCTCTTCTCCTCCTGTCTTCAAGCTTTCCCATCAGGGTCTTTTTCAGTGAGTTGGCTCTTTGCATCAGGTGGCCAAAGTACTGGAGCTTCAGCCTCAGCATCAGTCCTTCCAATGAATATTCAGGATTGATTTCCTTTAGGATGGACTGGTAGGATCTCCTTGCAGTCCAAGGGACTCTCAAGAGTCTTGTCCAACACCACAGTTCAAAAGCATCAATTCTTTGGCACTCAGCCTTCTTTATGGTCCAGCTCTCACATCCATACACGACTACTGGAAAAACCAAACCCTAAGGGGTTTGACATCACCAGATGGTCAACACCGAAATCAGACTGATTATATTCTTTGCAGCCAAAGATGGAGAAGCTCTATACAGTCAACAAAAATAAGACCAGGAGCTGACTGTGGCTCAGATCATGAACTCCTTATTGCCAAATTCAGACTTAAATTGAAGGAAGCAGACCATTCAGGTATGACCTAAATCAAATCCCTAATGATTATACAGTGGAAGTGAGAAATACATTTAAGGGCCTAGATCTGACAGATAGAGTGCCTGATGAACTATGGAATGAGGTTCATGACATTGTACAGGAGACAGGGATCAAGACCATCCCCATGGAAAAGAAATGCAAAAAAGTAAAATGGCTGTCTGGGGAGGCCTTACAAATAGCTGAGAAAAGAAGAGAAGCAAAAGTCAAAGGAGAAAAGTAAAGATATAAGCATCTGAATGCAAAGTTCCAAAGAATAGTAAGAAGAGATACGAAAGCCTTCCTCAGCGATCAATGCAAAGAAATAGAGGAAAACAACAGAATGAGAAAGACTAGAGATCTCTTCAAGAAAATGAGATACCAAGGGAACATTTCATGCAAAGATGGGCTCGATAAAGGACAGAAATGGTATGGACCTAACAGAAGCAGAAGATATTAAGAAGAGGCGGCAAGAATACACAGAAGAACTGTACAAAAAAGATCTTCATGACCAAGATAATCACGACGGTGTGATCACTCACCTAGAGCCAGACATCCTGGAATGTGAAGTCAAGTGAGCCTTAGAAACCATCACTACGAACAAAGCTAGTGGAGGTGATGAAATTCCAGTTGAGCTATTCCAAATCCTGAAAGATGATGCTGTGAAAGTGCTGCACTCAATATGCCAGCAAATTTGGAAAACTCAGCAGTGGCCACAGGACTGGAAAAGGTCAGTTTTCATTCTGATCCCAAAGAAAGGCAATGCCAAAGAATGCTCAAACTACCACACAATTGCACTGATCTCACACGCTAGTCAAGTAATGCTCAAAATTCTCCAAGCCAGGCTTCAGCAATACATGAACCGTGAACTTCCTGATGTTCAAGCTGGTTTTAGAAAAGGCAAAGGAACCAGAGATCAAATTGCCAACATCCGCTGGATCATGGAAAAAGCAAGAGAGTTCCAGAAAAACATCTATTTCTGCTTTATTGACTACCAAAGCCTTTGACTGTGTGGATCACAATAAACTGTGGAAAATTCTGAAAGAGACAGGAATACTAGACCACCTGACCTGCCTCTTGAGAAACCTATATGTAGGTCAGGAAGCAACAGTTAGAACTGGACATGGAACAGACTGGTTCCAAATAGGAAAAGGAGTACATCAAGGCTGTATATTGTCACCCTGTTTATTTAACTTATATGCAGAGTAAATCATGCGAAACGTTGGGCTGGAAGAAGCACAAGCTGGAATCAAGACTGCCAGGGGAAATGTCAATAACCTCAGATATGCAGATGACACCACCCTTAT
The DNA here is from genome assembly GCF_002263795.3 of Bos taurus. Taxonomy (NCBI): domain Eukaryota; kingdom Metazoa; phylum Chordata; class Mammalia; order Artiodactyla; family Bovidae; genus Bos; species Bos taurus. The sequence continues at coordinate 106,612,699 of NC_037338.1, read as the reverse complement.
GGCAGAAAGTGAAGAGGAACTAAAAAGCCTCTTGATGAAAGTGAAAGAGGAGAGTGAAAAAGTTGGCTTAAAGCTCGACATTCGGAAAACGAAGATCATGGCATCCAGTCCCATCACTTCATGGGAAATAGATGGGGAAACAGTGGAAACAGTGTCAGACTTTATTTTTTGGGGCTCCAAAATCACTGCAGATGGTGACTGCAGCCATCAAAATAAAAGACGCTTACTCCTTGGAAGAAAAGTTATGACCAACCTAGATAGCATATTCAAAAGCAGAGACATTACTTTGCCAACAAAGGTCCGTCTAGTCAAGGCTATGGTTTTTCCAGTGGTCATGTATGGATGTGAGAGTTGGACTGTGAAGAAGGCTGAGCGCCGAAGAATTGATGCTTTTGAACTGTGGTGTTGGAGAAGGCTCTTGAGAGTCCCTTGGACTGCAAGGAGATCCAACCAGTCCATTCTAAAGGAGATCAGCCCTGGGTGCTCTTTGGAAGGAATGATGCTAAAGCTGAAACTCCAGTCCTTTGGCCACCTCATGTGAAGAGTTGACTCATTGGAAAAGACTCTGATGCTGGGAGGGATTGGGGGCAGGAGGAGAAGGGGACGACAGAGGATGAGATGGCTGGATGGCATCACTGACTCGATGGACGTGAGTCTCAGTAAACTCCGGGAGTTGGTGATGGACAGGGAGGCCTGGCGTGCTGCGATTCATGGGGTTGCAAAGAGTGGGACACGACTGAGCGACTGAACTGAACTGAACTGAAGGGGAAAAAGGCATCCCAGGAGGTGAGACAGAATCCAATCCCATGCTTGACGTGTAAATCCAACTGCAGGTCCAGCCACCAGGGCAACAGGCACTACCAGCTGCCCAACACAGGGACGTCCAGCGGTATCTGAAGGTTGGATAAGCGACAAGTCATGTTTCAGCATTAATAAGTGCACCTGAACTTCTAACGTAACTGGGCACCCTGTATCCTTACTTCCTGAACCTGGTAACCCTCCACTGAGTCTGTGAGAATCAGCAAGAGACAGAAGGACCCTGGGTTTCTGATATTCTGAGACGGTGATTTACATTTTCAAAAGGCAATATTCTCTGCCCTATGAAATCATACTCCTAAAACAAAAAGAGAAATATTAATCAAATAATTTCTTCATAAGAGAACAGAACACAGAAGAAAATAAAATTCAGAGAAAAAAAAACAAAGGAATTATAAAGTCCTGCTCTAAGGTTGTCAGGTACCCTTACGTAAAACAAAGAACAGGCCCAGTCCGAGGTCCCTGCACAGGGTCCAGCCCAGCGGTGGCCTCTCCCCCGAGAACCATGCGGGCACCAATGCCAGCTGGGCTGCGAGCACCAGACGGGTTTTCAAAGCTGGAGGCTTCTAGAGTGCTCCCCACCCACCCGCACTCCCTGATTTTAAACTATTTACCACATATCAATTTCACAAGCCAATTAGGAAAGAAAGAATGAATCCTTTCAACATCTCACATATTTTTTTCCCCTCTTTTGTCTGTTCTTCCCCTTGACAGAAAAAAAAGAGAGTTCCTAAATTTGGAAAACACAATTAATACCCAATGTGGCCGCATACAATGCGTATCAGTGACTCTGAAACAGACAGGCTCCTTGTTGTCTGCGGATTCTCCTCAACCGGCCTCTCTGCAAAGTGGCAATGGCAGCAGACGGCCGCTCTCCCGATGCCCGCTCTCCCGATGCCCGCTCTCCCGGCCGCCCGCTCTCTCGATGCCCGCTCTCCCGGCCGCCCGCTCTCCCGATGCCCGCTCTCCCGGCTGCCCGCTCTCCCGATGCCTGCTCTCCTGATGCCCGCTCTTGGGGCTGCCCGCTCTCCCGGCTATGCATCTTCATCCGTCCTCCGCACCCTGCAAAGCCTCCGACCCAGGCTCCTCCCCAAGCCAACGCTTTGGACTGAACAGAACCCTCACCCGTGCACGGCAAGTACAGGCTGTGTTGGGACGCTGATCTGAACCAATCATCCATAAAGTGACATTCCGACAAGACTGGAGGAAAATCTTAAAATGGTTAGATGATGTGAATTACTGGAATTTTGTTAGGTCTCAGACAGCAAAGAACCTGCCTGCAATGTGGGAGACCCAGGTTCAATCCCTGGTTGGGGAAGATCCCCTGGAGGAGGGCGTGGCTACCCACTCCAGTGTTCTAGCCTGGAGAATCCCATGGACGGAGGAGCCTGGCGGGATACAGTCCATGGGGTCGCAAAGAGTCAGACACGACTGACCGACTAATATTTTCACATTCTCTCGGTAAATGACATGCAGTTACGTTTAAAATGTCTGCATTTAATAAAAAACAAAACACGCTCCAAGTACAGAGGTGGAAATTTCATGACCCCTAACGCATGTTGCCGAGACCTGCCCAGCCGCAGAAAGCAAGGGAGACGCAGGCCGTGTGGTGAGGTCACTTTTGTCAGAGGTGGGAACCCGCTCTTCACGGGAGTCCGGAGCAACAGCAGAGACCCGCATAGAAGCAGAACCACACGTGCCCCTTCACAGGGTCCAGCAACACGCCAGAACCCGGCCGTGCCCAGGCCCTGTGCCGTGGGATCGCCTACACCCTCCACCAGCCCAAGGAGACTGAGGAGCGCCTGAAGCCCGGGGACACAAGCATGCCTGGCAGAGCCCAGCCAGTCTCACTGTGTGACACGCACAAGTGCATCACACACACAGCTGCAGAGTCTGCTGTGAGCCAGACCAGTTCAGTCGCTCAGTCATGTCCGACTCTTTGCGACCCCCTGAACCGCAACACGCCAGGCCTCCCTGTCCATCACCAACTCCTGGAGTCCACCCAAATCCACGTCCATTGAGTCTGTGATGCCATCCAACCACCTCATCCTCTGTCATCCCCTTCTCCTGCCCTCAATCTTTCCCAGCATCAGGGTCTTTTCCAATGAGTCAACTCTTCACATGAGGTGGCCAAAGTACTGGAGTTTCAGCTTCAACATCAGTCCTTCCCATGAACACCCAGGACTGATCTCCTTTAGAATAGACTGGTTGGATCTCCTTGCAGTCCAAGGGACTCTCAAGAGTCTTCTCCAACACCACAGTTCAAAAGCAGCAATTCTTCGGCCCTCAGCTTTATAGACCAACTCTCACATCCATACACGACTACTGGAAAAACCATATCCTTGACTAGATGGACCTTTGTTGGCAAAGTAACGTCTCTGCTTTTGAATATGCTGTCTAGCTTGGTCATAACTTTCCTTCCAAGGAGTAAGCGTCTTTTAATTTCATGGCTGCAGTCACCATCTGCAGTGATTTTGGAGCCCAGAAAAATAAAGTCAGCCACTGTTTCCACTGTTTCCCCATCTATTTGCCATGAAGTGATGAGACCAGATGCCATGATCTTAGTCTTCTGGATGTTGAGCTTTAAGCCAGCTTTTTCATTCTCCTCTTTCACTTTCATCAAGAGGCTCTTTAGTTCTTCTTCACTTTCTGCCAGAAGGGTGGTGTCATCTGCGTATCTGAGGTTATTGATATTTCTCCTGGCAATCTTGATTCCAGCTTGTGTTTCTTCCAGCCCAGCGTTTCTCATGATGTACTCTGCATGTAAGTTAAACAAGCCGGGTGACAATATACAGCCTTGACGTACTCCTTTTCCTACGTGGAACCAGTCTGTTGTTCCATGTCCAGTTCTAACTGTTGCTTCCTGACCTGCATACAGGTTTCTCAAGAGGCAGGTCAGGTGGTCTGGTATTCCCATCTCTTTCAGAATTTTCCACAGCTTATTGTGATCCACACAGTCAAAGGCTTTGGCATAGTCAATAAACCAGAGCCAGACAATCACCCCCAAATCCAGCTGTCCAAAGGCGAGGTCCCGCCACAGCCTGGCCCCAAGCCGCGGCTGGCCCAGGTGCCCGCCACTGCCCCCGCTTCTCCCGACCCTGACAGCAGCAGCAGCACTACGTCTCTGTTAAAGCCCCGTCTCTGCCCCCTCCCACCCCGGCTGGCCCCACTCCTGAAGGCACGTGCAGGCCGGAGCCAGGTCCCGCCCCACCCCACCCTGCCGAGGCCACCAACTCGCAAACTTCAGACTGTCCTGGAGCTGCACACCCGTGTCCGCTTCGGAAAGCCACCTGGCCCCGTCCACACACACCCAGTCCCTCCCTCAGTGCCTCAGCCGCCACGAGGGCCCGAAGGCATGGCAGCCAGCAGCCACACCCCCGGCGCAGGAGCCCAGGCTTGACGCACACACACCTCACAGCAAGCATGCCCTGCGCACAGCCAGAGAGCCTGCAGCCACAGCTAAAACCCAACACGGCCAGAGAGGCACTCTTTAAACAGGAGTCTCGTTCAGGCTTCACTCCTGCGCACCATCAGCAAGCTCGACGCCTCCTCACCAAGTACACACACGACACTGCTCCCTTCCTGTTTCAACCCCTGAGGTCACGAGTAGCAGGAGCAGCCCATTAACTCCTGTTCACACTCCAGTCTCGCCCCTCTTCAACCTTCACGTCTGCCCTGCAGTTCAAAAGCCATCTTCTACAACTGTGCCTGCCCTGCATCTTCTCACAACACCCAGCGCCACCCCGTCCACGAGCTCACGCCCACATCTAGCAGCACGGAGAATCCCAAAGCAGCCACCGGCCAGCTCCAGACCCAGCCCATCCATGTGCTTCCGGCAGCTAAGAATGGCTTTCGTATGTGTAAGGCGTAAAAGTAAGAAAGCGTATGTATCAGAAACCATGAGGAGCACGCACAGATGGCCTTGCCAGAAGAAGTTTGCTGACCCCTAATGCAGCGCAACAATTTTCAGGTCCAAGTCAGCCTGCCAAACACCCTGAGGTGCCAACCTATGGCATCAAGCTACTCAGCACCCCCAGGTCAGAGCCTTGGTCTTGGGCTGCACACCCTCCGCTCAGCTTTCACCCCGAAGGTCCAGCTCTGCACTGAGCCCCACAAGGAAGTACAACTCTGCCAACCTCGCTGGACAGGGAGACCCCAGGAAACGCGGTGGACTGACTCCCCTGGGTAAGCCCTAACACCCAGCCTAACAATGCCCCAAGATACGTGTTCCCTGCCACGTGTCCCAAGACCGTTTGATGAACACATTTCAAGGAATGATGGACCACAAAGTGCAGTCCTGTAACATCAAGAGAGAAGTCACGCGGTCACACAAAGACTGCAGAAAGGAGAGCCCACCGCATCACACTGACCTGCACCTGCTCTTTGAGACGAAACAGGAAAACAAAGGAACAAAAAGAGATGCTCTGCAATGGGGGCAGGGAGCATTCTGGGCTCTCTGCCAAGGAAGATACTGCGTCTTGTGCAATGAGGGGCCTGGACGCGAGACGCTGGCGAGCGGCGAGGGGCCTGGACGCGAGACGCTGGTGAGCCGCGAGGGGCCTGGACGCGAGACGCTGGCGAGCGGCGAGGGGCCTGGACCAGAGGGCCGGGAGGGTAGCACCACCAGCACATGCTCTCTGACAGACGCCTGTCAAGACTGCAGTCCTGCCTGCTGTCCAAAGACACTCAGAAGCTGCTTCCTAAACTGGCTCTGTAAAGAGACGGCACACAAAGCCCGTCCACCACGGCTCTGCTGCCTCCAGGGCCTGCACCTCTGCTCCAGGACGGACACTGTGTCCTCAGAGGGGGCCAGTGCGCCAGGACTCTCCCAGCGGGTGCCCCCCTGTGGCCACTGCTTCTTACAGCCCAAGCAAGGTCTCACGCTGGGCCAATGGCACCTCCGGGAACAGTCACCAGGGACCCGCATTGGCCCGGGCCCCACGGCTGCCGTGGGCACCAGGTGGGCGGCGCCGCCTCACTCGAGAGATGCTCCTTCCCACGGGCACGGCGAGAGTCCCAAGAACGGGGTCATTTTCTCTCCTCTCACCGGTGCATGCTTCTCCCCATTACTAACGTGAGGAACGGCCTTCAAGTGTTTTAATGAGAAGAAAGTTTTCAATCCACTGAACAGCGGGCAGCACAAGCGTCCAGTAACTGACCACCTCCCCGGGCCAGGGCTCCGCAGCCCAGCTCCACACTCCCTGTAGAACAGCGGAGGGAAAACAAAGCTGGATGGAATTGATACATCAAGGAGGAGGAGACACCGGCTCCCCTCCGCAGACCTTAAGCACCTCCCACGAGACACCGGCGGGGAGGGGCACTATCCACCCCGGAGGGCCCTGCAGGGTGGCCAGGCAGACGGAGGTGGGCCGAGCCTCTGACGGGCAGGAGAGCCCCGAGCTTCCTGGGAGGAGGACCGGCCCCTGCTGAGCACTGACTCAGAGGGGGCCAGGGACCAGGACCCGCGCCACCCACAGGAAGGCGGCGGACGTCCAACAGAGCCCCGGCTCGGTGGGACGGGCCGCCATCTGGTGGTGAGCAGCGGAAGTGCAGGCTACGTGCAGAACACCAGAGAAATTCACTACGTTTTCCTTCATCAGAAAGGTTCTTGCAAGAAGACTATGTTCCTAATCTGATTCGAGATTTTTTTCTAACCTTCCCACAATACTGCTCTATAATGGGACAGAAATAACATGGGAAAAACAAACACATTCACGGCTGAATTTCCTTCACAATCCCCATCTGACACAAGGATGGAGCACAGTGGAGACAGTAAACCAAGGCGGTGGCGCCGTGCAGCCGCGCGCAGCAGACACACGGAGCCCGCTCCCGTCAGAAGGAGCGCCTGCGAGACGGGTTCTGCGGGGTCCAGGCCCCTGCTGGCCCAGCACGCCCCCCAGCAACGCTGAGCGGCTCGGCCCGGGCCAGCTGACACCTGCTTGGGGCAGCCACAGACGGTCTCTCCCTGTGTCTCTGGTTACAGCCACTCCCTCCTACATCAGAAATCGGAACTGGGACGGTCCGCCACTGTCTTTCAAAATAACAAGAAACCCACATTAACATAAAATATATTTATGAAAAATAAAGTTAAGTCGCTCAGTCGTGTCCAACTCTTTGCGACCCCGTGGACTGTAACCTATCAGGCTCCTCTGTCCATGGGATTTTCCAGGCAAGTGTACTGGAGTGCGCTGCCATTTCCTTCTCCAAGGGATCTTCCCGACCCAGGGATCGAACCCCGGTCTCGCGCGTTGGACGCTAGGGAAGTCTACCACTTTTCAAAACAAAAGCACAGTTTTTTTAAAACAAAAACTCTACTCACTATCTTATAATAACCTGGAAAAGAACCGAAGAAGAATGAATAGATAACTGAACCATTTTGCTGTAAAAACAAAAACAGTAGAGACAAGAGCGGTGTCGCTTCACCTGCATGTTTACAACTTGCCCTCCTGGCTTCACAGAGCACACGCACCTCCTGCACACTCGCCGCCTCTGCATACTCATCTCCTGCATGTTCATCTGCACACTCGTCTACTCAGCACACTCATCTGCACTCTCCTGCAAGCTCATCTCCTGTCCTCTCTCCTGCACACTCACCTCCTCTACAAGCTCATGTCCTGCATGTTCATCTGCACACTCGTCTACTCAGCACGCTCATCTCCTGCACTCTCTTCTGCACACTCGCCTCCTCTACAAGCTCATCTCCTGCACACTCATCTGCACGCTCATCTCCTGCATGTTCATCTGCACACTCGTCTACTCAGCACGCTCATCTGCACTCTCGTCTACTCAGCACATTCATCTGCACTCTCCTGCATGCTCATCTCCTGCAGTCCCTTCTGCACACTCGCCTCCTCTACAAGCTCATCTCCCGCACACTCGTCTCCTGCACACTCATCACCCACAGGCCGCCGCCCTCAGAACCCGCGTTCTGTGCTCAGCACCGGGCAAGAGGGGAAGGCAGGTGACAGTGGGCCTGCGGCTGTGGCGGGCCCTGGGCCTCTGCTCTCACTACACAGGGCTGTGGACGGTGCTTCCCGCGTGGACGGACGGTGACCGAGCGGGGCTGGCGCTGAGGAGCCAGTGAAGGAAGGGTGGCTGGTGCAGCCTGATTGGGAGGAGGGGTGAGACCTGTGCCCGCACACAGCAGGGGTGACCTGATGCATCTCCTGGGGCAGCTCTGTTTCCACAGAGCATTATTCAACTCAGGGTCATCGTTCTATTAATTTCTTTTTCTACTGTAAAACTAATAAATGTTCATTGTTTTTAAAAAAACTTATATTCCAAAAAATATTTTTAAAACCACTATCAATCCCAATCCCATAATTCAAATACCTACGTTAACTATTGGTATAGTTCCATCTGTTTTTTTCCCCAAATTTCATAAGAAATTTAAATTTGGGTTCACCTGTAATGTACACAAAATACTAAAATCCTGTATGTAGGTCAAGAAGCAACAGTAAGAACCGGACATGGAACAATGGACTGGTTCCAAATTAGGAAAAGAGTAGGTCAAAGCTGTATATTGTCACCCTGCTTATTTAACTTCTATGCAGAGGACATCATGAGAAACGCTGGGCTGGAAGAAGCACAAGCTGGAATCAAGATTGCCGGGAGAAATATCAGTAACCTCAGATATGCAGATGACACCACCCTTATGGCAGAAAGTGAAGAAGAATTAAAGAGCCTCTTGATGAAAGTGAAAGAGGAGAGTGAAAAAGTTGGCTTAAAGCTCAACATTCAGAAGACTAAGATCATGGCATTCGGTCCCATCACTTCATGGAAAATAGATGGGGAAACAGTGGAAACAGTGACAGACTTTGTTTTCTTGGGCTCCAAAATCACTGTGGACAGAGACTGCAGTCATGAAATTAGACGTGCTCCTCAGATGGAAAGCTATGACCAACCTAGACAGCACATTAAAAAACAAAGATAACACTTTGCCGACAAAGGTCCACATAGTCAAAGCTATGGTTTTCCAGTAGTCACATATGGATGTGAGAGGTGGACCATAAAGAAGGTTGAGCACCAAAGAATTGATGCCTTTGGACTGTGGTGTTAGAGAAGACTCTTGAGAGTCCCTTGGACTGCAGGGAGATCCAACCAGTCCATCCTAAAGGAAATCAGTCCTGACTGATGCTGAAGCTGAAACTCCAATACTCTGGCCACCTGATGTGAAGGGCTGACTCATTGGAAAAGACCCTGATGCTGGGAAAGATTGAAGGCAGAAGGAGAAGGGGATGACAGAGGATGAGATGGTTGGAAAGCATCACCAACTCAGTGGACATGAGTTTGAGCAAGCTCCAGGAGATTGTGAAGGACAGGGAACCCTGGCACACTTCAGTCCAAGGGGTTGCAAAGAGTCAGACATGACTGAGCAACTGAACATAATCACTCCTTCCTTGTTGAATGTGAATGTCACGTGCTATTGAGAGGCCAGTAAAGAAGGCTGAGGACCAACCAGGGGGGTTGGCAACACTCAGGTCAATGGTGTCCTGCTTGAACAGGTTCAAAGGGCAGGTATGGGAGGTCCTGGAAACAGCAAAGCGTTTCCAGGAAGTCTAAGAAACTGGGATTTCATTTACAGGAAGGTCAAGAGAGTTGGACCATGAAGAATGCTGAGCACCAAAGAATTAATGCTTTCAAACTGTGGTGCTGGAGAAGACTTTTGAGAGTTTCTTTGACAGCACGGAGATCAAACCAGCCAATCCTAAAGGAAATCAACCCTGAATATTCATCAGAAGGACTGATGCTGAAGCTAAAGCTCCAATATTTTGGCCACCTGATTGATGCAAAAAGTCGACTCATTGGAAAAAACCCTGACGCTAGGAAAGATTGAAGGCAAAAGGAGAAGAGGGTGACAGAGGATAAGATGGTTAGGTAGCATCACGAACTCAATGGACATGAATTTGAGCAAACTCTGGGAGACAGTGAAGGACAGGGGCGCCTGCTGGGCCGCAGTCCACAGGGTTGCAGAGTCAGATGCGCCTTAAGGACTAAACAACAGCAAGAAGCACGTGTGCACAGACACCCGCGTCTCAAAGCCGGGGTGATGGGCGTTCAGGCTAAAAAGCAGCTGAGATGCCTACGGTCCTGAGGCCTCTGTGCTGGAGTCAGAAAGCAGAGCCGGAAGCCGCCATCCCCAGCACACGCACCGGGCAGGGCTGCAGACACAGACGGGAGCGTCTCACACGCCCCGCGGCTCTCAAGTTCCAACCCAGGCAGGTGGCACCAGCCCGCGTCCCAGCTGCCACCTCCTGTGCAAACTGGGCCCCTCACCTGCAGGCGCACGGGCCCGCCTTCCACTCGGAGCCCTTCCTTTCTGGCCCTCTCCCTGGAGAATTAGCCTGTCTTTCTCCCACAGGCTGCAGGATTCTTTTCCAAGGTGGACCAGAGTCAAGACAAACGTGAAAGGGTTTCAGCCCAGGGCAGCACTGTGCACAGTGACAGCTGGGCCAGCAGGGGCAGCTTTAAACTCTCCAGCAGCCCTGTTAGAGAGTGCGAAGAGGAGTGATTACTTTAAATAAACGTTATTCAACCCAATACACGTCCAAAATGTTACCAGTACAACACGTAACTAAGATTAAAAAAAAATAGTACCCTGCAAAAGCACAAAATGTCTCAATAAGCCTCTGAAATCCAATGTATACTTCACACATAAAGGGCATCTCAGTTGGGGTGGGCCAATTTCAGATGTTCAAACATCACTTGGGGCTCACGGAAGGGAGTGGCAGCCAGCTCTCCACTCCAGCCTGAACAAGTGCACAGGCCAGCCCACCCCAAGATTCCACCTGCCTCCTGGAGTCGGAGCACTGGGTCTCCACCGGCAGCAGGAGGGGGCACCAGAAGCCTCCTCCAGCCGCCCCGACGGGCAGGCGCCTCCCCAAGGCTGCTTCCACACCTTCTCTCTCCGTTAACAGCAAGCGATTAAAACTAATAAAGCTAATAAAGCTGTGTAACCGTGAGACTTGCTCAAACTAGAACACAAGGACACCTTGACAGAGACAAGGCACCATATTCATTCCCCCCGACCCTCCGTCAGAAGCTGACACACAGAGGGAGTGAAATGCCTGCTACCAAAACCACCACAGGAACAAGGGACTGAATGCAGGGCTCCTGCCTGCACTCGAGGCCTGCAGGACTCAGCCTCGGCCACCATGGTCAAATTCACATACATATAAATAAGCCACCCAGTCTATCCATCCATAGGCCAGTTACACCTCCTCCTCCTATTATATGTTGTTATGCAACAGAAATCACCTACAATTCTGCTGTGTAAAGTTAAGGTATTGGGAAACCAAGAAAACCTACAGTCCCAGCTTCGAAAAGTTTACAGTCCAATCAGTGAGACAATGATAAAGAAAGCTTGCATAAAGAAACCAGTAATCAAAATACAAAGTAAGTGTTCTGACACAGGACAGGGAGCCCGGGCTCAGTCAGCGGCCACAGACCCAGCGCACCGCCTGCTTCTGGAGAGCCTGCACGCCAAGGGTGGCTCCATGTTCTTAAATGCAGAAAAGGCCACGTGAGACTCCAACCCAGGAGCCACACGCAGCAGCGCACAGCCGGGCTCCCAGGCCCACACGCACCCGGGCTGCCTTCACGCCGCAGGCAGAGCTCAGCAACACCAGGCAAACGCCTCTCACCGAGCGCCACCTGGTCACCACGCCAGCTGAACTCCTCACGTAAACACGAGGAGAGGTGTGGCTTCAAACACCGAGCGCCAGGCTCCAACCCCTTGATCGCTGTGTGTATCTTCCAAAGACACTGGCCAGGGTAAAAGAGGGCGATGCGCACTGCAGACAAAGCACTCCCCACAAAATTCACAACTCAAAGGAAAACAGCAATCAGAACTCACAAAATTCTGAGAAGCTCAACAAACTCTAAGATAAACTCAAAGAGATCCTCACTTAGACACATGATCTAACTGTTGAAAGCCAAGGCAGAGAACCCCAAATGCAGCAAGACAGAAGCAACTCGTTGCGTACAGGGGGCCTCCCCAAGGCTGACCACTGACTGTATACAGGGGGCCCCACAAGGCTGCCATTGACTTCTCAACAAAGCCAAGAAGGCCAGAAGGCGGTGAAATGACTTCTAAAGTATCAAAAGAAAAAGACTGTCAACCAAGACTTCTAGACACACCAAAGTATCTTCATAAATGAAACAGAAAATAAAGCATGCCAAGAAAAACAAGAGAGACTCGTCACCAGCAGACACAGCCTCCATGAAACATTAAGGAATCCCTTCATACTAAACGAAAGGACTTAGGCAGCAACACAAATCCACATGAAGAAACAAAGACCACCAGAAAAGGCGACCACACAGGGAAACATTAACGACAGTGACTTGCATTTCGGGGCGTCACTCTTTGTCCTCCCACAGGACTCAAAAGACAAGGGCACAGCGCAGCCACTGCCGGGTGGCGCGGGCGGGACGCGGCGGCAGGGCTGTGACGTGTGTGGCGATGACAAAGCGAGCACGCACGCAGCGGGGCTGGAGGAAGGGATCCAAGTTTTCAAGTCGCTCAGTCGTGGCTGACTCTTTGGGTCCCCAGGGACAATACAGTTCACGGAGTTCTCCAGGTCAGAATACTGGAGCGGGTAGCATTCCCTTCTCCAGGGGATCTTCCCAAACCGGGGATGGAACCCAGGTCTACCACATTGCAGGCAGATTCTTTACCAGCTGAGGAACCAGGGAAGCACGTTTTTTCTGTATTTTATTTTTTATTGGAATACAGTTGATTAACAATATCATTAGTTTCAGTTGTATGACAAAGTGATTCAGCTATACATATACACGTGTTTATTCTTTTTCAAATTCTTTTCCCACTTAGGTTGTCACGTAACACTGAGCACAGTTTCAGCTGCTGCACAGCACGTCCTTGTTGGTTATCCATTTTAAAGACAGCAGCATGTACATGTGATCCCAAATTCCCTAACTATCCGTTCTCCATACCCCAGGAGCAAATTTTTTGATATATACTATTTTAATAACACTAGTATAATACAAAGGAGATTGTTATAAGTTAAAATATTAAATAATAATCCTCAGGGAAATAAAGAATAATAACTACAGTCAGACAATAAGGGAATTAAAATAGTACACTGGAAAATATCTAACAAAAAAAAGAAACTAATGGAGGAAAAGAGGAACAAAAGATGTAAGACATTCAGAACACAAATACCAAACTATGTAAATCCTGCCTTTTCAGTAATTATAATGAATGCAAATAGACTTTTTTAACGTTAATTAATTAATGAATTTGGCTGTGCCAGATCTCAGTGGTTGACCTGAAACTGAACCCAGGCCCCTGCACTGGGAGCACAGTCGCAGCCACTGGATCACCAGGGAAGGCCCCGAAACAGCCTTTAAAACAAGGAATACTGCTCGAGACGAAGAGGGACGTTTCACACAAGGAGAAACAACAGGCAGACGTAACAACATAAATATATGCGTAACTAACAACAAAGCAAGAGAGTTCCAGAAAACATCTATTTCTGCTTCAGTGACTACGCTAAAGCCTTTGACTGTGTGGACCACAACGGTGGAACACTCTTAAAGAGACGGGAATACCAGACCATCTGACCTGCCTCCTGAGAAATCTGTATGCAGGTCAAGAAGCAACAATTTGAACCGGACATGGAACAGTGGACTGGTTCCAAATCAGGAAAGGAGTACCTCAAAGCTGTGTATCATCACCCTGCTTATTTAACTTATAAGCAGAGTACAGCATGTGAAAGGCGGGGCTGGAGGAAGCACAAGCTGGAATCAAGATGGCTGGGAGAAATATCAGTAACCTCAGATATACAGGCGACACCATTATGGCAAAAAGCGAAAAAGAACTAAGAGCCTCTTGATGCAAGTGAAAGAGAAGTGTGAAAAAGCTGGTCTAAAACTCAACATTCAGAAGACGAAGACCATGGCACCCAGTGCAGTCCCAGCGCTTCACGGCACACAGACGGGGACAACAGAAACAGACTTTCCACTTTGTTTCCAAAACTAAAGTCACAGAGTTTACTTTGGGGGCTACAAAAATCACTGCAGATGGTGACTGCAGCCACGAAATTAGAAGATGCTTGCTCCTTGGGAAAAAAGCTATGCCCAACCTAGACACATATTTAAAAAGCAGAGACATTACTTTACCAACAAAGGTCCGTATAGTCAAAGCTGTGGTTTTTCCAGTAGTCATGTATGGACGTGAGAGCTGAACCATAAAGAAGGTTGAGTGCCAAAGAATTGATGCTTTCGAACTGTGGTGTTGGAGAAGACTCTTGAGAGTCCCTTGGACTGCAAGGAGATCCAACCAGTCCATTCTGAAGGAGATCAGTCCTGAATATTCATTGGAAGGACTGATGCTGAGGCTCCCATACTTTGGCCACCTCATGCGAAGAGCCAACTCATTGGAAAAGACCCTGATGCTGGGAAAGACTGAGGGCAGGAGGAGAAGGGGAAGACAGAGGATGAGATGGGTGGATGGCGTCGCCGACTTGGACCTAAATTTGAGCAAGCCCCGGGAGTTGGTGATGGACAGGGAAGCCTGGCGTGCTGCAGTCCATGGGGTTGAAAAGAGCTGAGCACAACTGAGCGACTGAACTGAGAACAAAGTCTCAAAATCTGTGATGCAAAACCTGGCAGAACTGAAAGGAGAAGGGAAGTGGCAGTAACAGCTGGCAATTCCAAAACCCTACCATTAGTAACCGACAGAATTACTAAAGGAAAAAAGAGGGGTGGGGAGAGAGGGTTAGGAAGACTCGAGACTGGGCGCCCCCACCTGACCCAGCGGCGCGGCCGCCTGGACGGCGCAGGCCATGCTCTGAGCGGGGCAGAGCAGACTCTGAGCCATTACAAGAGTCTAGCAGATTCAAACAAACCGATATGAAAGTACATCCTCTGACCATAATGGAGCTAGGAATCAAGGGAACGGGGTAGTCCAGGAAATACCTGAACACTGAGAAATTAAACACTACAATTGTAAATAAGCCACGGGTCAGAGAAAACAGAACGCATTTTGAGCTACAAAAACAGAAACCACAACATATCAAGACTCACAGGAAGCATCCTGCTCGTTCCCGAGGGCTGCCATAACCGAACGCCATAAACCGGGTTGATTACAGCACGAGAGACTCACTATCTCACAGGTCTGGCGGCCAGAAGCCCAGCTGGGCCACGCCGGCTCTGATGACTCCAGGGGAGCTGCCTCTTACCTGCCAGAGATGCTGGGCACTCACTCCGGGCAGACAGTCGCCTCCCCCAGGGACTGCCCACCTGGTCCTCGCTCTGTGCAGGCCTGTGCTCGCGGGGCACTCTCCTCTCCGAGGCTAACGCCAACCACACTGACGCCTGGGCCCGCCCTGCTCAAGTCCAGCCTCATCTGAACGCATTTGCTGTGACCCTATTTCCAAACAAGGTCACGTTCTGAGATACTGGGAAGTCAGGACTTCAACATACCTTTTGAGGAAATGTTAAGTCAACCCAATAACACAGGAAAGAAACACTTTGAGGGAAATGATACAGTTTTAAACCCCTGTATCAGAAAAGAACTCAAGCCAAGATCCTAAGCTTCCACCTTAAGAAACTAGAAAAAAGAAAACGAATCCCAAAGCAAGCAAAAGGAAGGGAATAAAGACCGGAGTGAAAATACAATAGGGAACAGAAAAACAACCAGCAATCAATAAAATCAAAAGTTACTTCCTTGCAACTTCAACTTAACTCAAACCTCTGACTAGACTGATCAAGAAAGCGAGAAGACTCAAATACTAAAGTCAAGCAGGAAAGCGGGAGAACTCCCCTGTGGCCCAGTGGTTAAGAATCCACTGCCAACGACAGGACGCAAGCCCCCTCCCCGGCCCTGAAGACCCCACAAGCCTCAGAGCGACGAATCCCGTGCGCCACGACCTCTGAGCCCAAGGTCTGAGCCCATGCTCCACACCAAGAAGTCCGCGCGCCAAATCCAGGGCAGCGGCGCTGCCACGACTAGAGAAAGGCCACGGCCGCAACGGAGGCCCGGCACAGCCAAAACAAGGCAATGAGCACAATTATTTCTGTATAAAAAGAAATTAGAGACTTAGCAAATGGAAGCATCACCCGAGTTCATGGACTGAAGACTTCAGATGGACACGCCCCAAACTGACCTACAGTCAGCACAGTCCTGATCACAGTCCCAGAAGGCTCTTCCGCAGGCACCAACCAGCTCCTGAATTCATAAGGAAGCAGGAGTCTGGGTAAGCCTGAAAATATCTTGAAAAAGAAGAACTAGGTCAGAGGGCTCACGCCTCCCCATTTGTTTCACTTATGACATGAGCACAGAAGCCAAGACCAGGTGGGACCGGCAGCGGGACAGACACACAGCTATACAAACTAGATCTGAGAATCCAGAAATGAGCCCTCACATTTGTGGTCAACTGATTGTCAACAAGGCTGTCTTCACAATTCAATGCGGAAAGAAGAGTCATCAGTAAACAGCGGCGGACCACCTGGAAAGCCAAGAGCACAGAAGAATCAAGTTGTGCTCCTGCCTCATATCAAATACCAAAAGCACCTCAGAGTAAAGACCTAAATGTTATAAAACCCTCAGAAGGAAACAAACTGCATGACATAGATTATGCAATAACATGGCACCAAAAGTTCAAGCAACCAAAGGAAAAAAAATTTTAACTGGACTCGTCAAAATTAAAAACTTTTGTGCTTCCAAGGACACCAAAAAAAAAAAAAAATCAGAAAATGAAAGACAACCACAGAATGGAAAAATTTTTTTTGCAAATCATTATTACCTAGTAAGAGACCTGGGTCAGAACACAGAAAATCTCTTACAACTCAGTAAGTAAAAGACAACCAAATTAAATGTGGGCGCAGGATGTGAAGGCAAGGATGTGGAAAACCTGGATCCACCCACCGCGGGTGGGAACGCAAGAAGTGCAGTCAAACAGGTGAACGCCGAGTTACCGTCTGACCCAGCCACTCCAGCCTGAGGTACATGCCCAGGAGAACCGAATGAAGAGGCCACCGCACAGAAACTTATACTCAGATACGCCCAGCAGCCAAAAAGTGGAATCAAGCCCAAGTCCACGTGCTGAAGAACAGAAACAAACGTGCCACACCCACACAACACACCCCTCCCGGGCCATCACGACGGCATCCGGGGCCCACACGGCCTGCAACGCGGACGCCCTGTGCCACACGAGGAAAGACAATCACAGAAGGCGTTCGTGTATGAGTCCATCTATAAATTCCCTGGTAGCTCAGCCAGTAAAGAATCTGCCTGCAGTGTAGGTGACCCCGGTTCAATTCCCGGGTCGGCAAGATCCCCTGGAAAAGGGACAGGCTACCCACTCCAGTATTCGTGGGCTTCCCTGACAGCTCAGACAGTAAAAACTCACCTGCAATTGGGAGACCTGGGTTTGATCCCTGGGTCGGGAAGATCCCCTAGAGGAAGGCATGGCAACCCACTCCAGCGTTCTTGCCTGGAGAATTCCCAAAGACAGAGGACCCTGGCAGGCTACAGTCCATGGGGTCGCAAAGAGTCGGACACGACTGAGACACTAAACACAAGCACATGTGATTCCACCCAGAACACGCAAATCCGCAAGGACAGAGAGGAGAGCGGGCTGCCGGGGACTGTGGGGAGGGAACAGGGAGTGGCAGCTAATGGGCACAGGGTTTCTTTTCAGGGTGACAGAAATGTTCTGGAATTAGTCGTGATAGCTGCAAAAGGCAGGGGAAAGTACTAAACAGCACACTTCACAAACGTGCAGTTGGTGGTGCACGAATAATACCCTAAGTTCAACAAATCGTGCTTCTGGACTGATTCTGGCATTTGGCAAAACCTATCAGCATAGAGACATTTTCAAAGATGGGAACAGAAAACTGATCTTTGCTCAAGTTCAGCATCAGCAGATGAGCATTTCCAACAGATCCTCATGACAAGGGACCAACTCCAAACGCAAGCAAGTCAAACACCCATCCAAAGCAGCCACTGCTCGTACATCTGTATCACCAGGAGGGCAGAAAAGAGCAGTCCATCATCAATATCGTATTCTGACTTTTGTCAATAAAAAGTTACGAAATTATCTTTGATTTTGCTTCCTGGTGCCCAAAGCCTAAAATATTTACTATCCAACCTTTCCAACCTCTGAAACGAACTGTGCCTGGAGCTCACCTCAGCCCTGTCTGTGCCTGTTTTAATGACTGGCACCACCCTCCAGTCTGGAGCTCAGGCGGAAGCCAGCGTCCAGCTCAGGCCTGGGGCCCAGGAACCATCCTCAGCCACCTCAGCGCCCATGGAATCAGCTCTCCCAGGGAAGGGCCTCACCGTCTCCCCAGGACTGCCGCCCCCACCGCCGCGGCCACTCCACAAGCCCCTCTGCACACAGCGGCCGGGAGACCTGCCCAGCACACACACCTGACCACGCCACCCCCTCCCGAAGCTCGCCACCACCCTTGGGACAAGGACGACAATCTCTCTGGGCTTCTGATCGTGGACCAGCCACTTCGACTGCCCATGCACCGTGCTGGGCTGTGTCCAGGATGAGGAAGAAACTTCCACAAGGCATTTATTTACGCAAGTGTCTAACACCATACACACTCATAACTGCCCAGCTGCTCCCAATTCATCCCGCTATTCCCACACAACGTCTTGCTGGATTCTCAAAACCAGAGGGCAGAGCACCCTGTCCCTCGGTGGGGGCTGACGCCGGGGTCAGCAGGACTCCCTCCCCACCCACAGCAGCTCTCTGAGCTCCACCGCGGCACAGATTCGGTTTCATCCTGGTGACTCAGCTTCTCTGTGTGTTCCAGGACCAGGGTGGAGGGTGATTCTTCCCGCTGGCATCTCCAAAGTACCCTCCGCAATTTCTTCTTGACCTTGGGACGCCCTGCACAGCACCTTCCCACATGGGCAGAAGAGGCTCCAACATCCCCAGTCACGTGAGGGAGCCCCGAACATCCAGAGCGGGTGGCAGCACCTGCCC
Organism: Bos taurus; assembly: GCF_002263795.3. Lineage (NCBI taxonomy): Eukaryota > Metazoa > Chordata > Mammalia > Artiodactyla > Bovidae > Bos > Bos taurus. The sequence goes on along the minus strand of NC_037338.1, from coordinate 106,593,920 downwards.
CGCACAGGCAGCACTCCAGCCGCGCCTCACTCGGCACCGGAGCGCACCCCGGGGCCACGCCCACTCGGGGCGTCCATCACCCCCGCGGCCGCCCTGCAGCCCGGCCGCCCGTCTTCCGCACCACTCAGCCCCACCCTGGCTTCCCAGCCCCGCAGCCGCCTTCGCAGCAGGCCGGCCTCTCTCCTGGACTCCGTGGACCACCGTCCCCCGCCCGACCTTCCCCTCTCAAAGTCCACCAGGCACCTGGCCCTCCCGTCTCAAGAAACGACAACTGTGGTCCCGTGGGTGCTCGCTTCCTCCACGCCTCCCTTCTTGCTCTTCTTTCAGACGCACAGTCGGGCCTATTCTTAGCACCTCAGCTGTTCCCACCCTCGCCTGAGCCCCACCGCTCACCAGCCGCCTCCAGCGTCTCCCGGCTGCTCCGGGCCCCCCACCCCGGCCCGCCCCAGGCCCCCCGTACTCCCCCCGTCTCTGTGCCCCAAGGCCCCTCCAGAGAACATCCTGCTACCAAAGGCCTTCAGGATGGTGAACAATGAGCCCCGTCCGGAGCTCACATCGGCCGCTACAGGGAAGGGCCCGCTGCCCAGAAGTGCTAAGCTCCTCACGTGCCGTCCACACTGGAGCGAACAGATGGCAGCGCCGCCTGCAAAGTGTGCACCGCCTGGATGTGGCAAAGAGCACGAAGCAAGAGCAGGCCGGCAGCGCTCCAGGGCAGAACGCACGCAAACCCACGGGAGCAGTTCGTTTGCTGACTCCCTCAACACGCTGGCGAACACTTCACACCCGTTCCTGAACGTCAGGATCTAGAAGTTCTGATCTTGATCTTAAAATCCACGCCAAAAAGTCCTACCTCCACTGGAGCACCCAAGAGTCTGCACTCACTGATTAGTTGCCCGTAAGTTAACACAAATCAGGACAAGGCAGTCCTTAGAGCATCGAAGCGACCAACAGAGCTTCTGTCCCCTGTGAAACCCACGGCGTGTTCACACACCAGACGGGCAGTATTCCACGGCTTAAGAGTCCATCCTAAGACAGAAGGCAGGTAGGTAGACCTGGTCCGCAATGCCCAGCCTGCCTCCGTGCGACCTCCCTTCTGCTGACCAGTCCCTGAAGCCTCGGGGCGGACGGAAGGGCCGCTGCCTTCCCTTGGGCAGTGGGAGAGGTCAGGCATGTTCTCCCCTCACCCCGCCGTCCTGCTGAGTCCCCGGCTCCAGAGCACAGGGACCTCATGAGACCCTCAGGAGCCCAGCCTCGACCACACTTCAGGGACAGGGAGCCTCCCCACCGGGGGCTGGACGCGGTCCTGGTTTAGCCCTGAAGGCTCTCAGACCCCTGGCTCTCTGCCCGGCAAACATGGACTCTTTCAGGTCCTGTCCTAACGACACCTCCCAGCAAAGTCCTTGCTCACCGCGGAGTCCAGCACCCCCGGACAGAGGACACACGTGACCCCTGCCCCCTGACCCTCTGAAACACCCACCGTGCCGCTCCACCCTCGGGTGCCGGCACCCACGGGGAGCGCCACACCAAGCCGGGGCTCTGAACCAGGAGGGGAGGCCGCCCTAAACCTCAGTTCAACACGACGAGTGATGATGGACAAAACCTAAAGAAACACACACACACCTAGAGGGGAGGTCGGACCCGAGACGGGGAGGCGCTCCACACGGGACAGGAGAGCGGAGAGGCCATGGGGCGGACCGCACCCTCACACGGGGGGCTCTGCCCAGGCCGCCGCGAGGGCCCTGGGTACTGCCGTCCCGCCTCCCCACAAAGCCAAGGCCGAGCACAGGCAGGAGGCACCGTGACTGCAGTCACAGCCGCGTCCACCGCCAACTGGGCTCCTTGAGCGGAGACTCGGGCCAGCTTCTCACGGTGGGTGCTCCGCAGAAGCTTCTCCGCCCCAGAAAGTGGGGAGACAAAGAGCCGAGAGCCACCCATTTCCTCCACACAGATGTTACCGGGCAAAAGTACATGATCTGAAACAAGAGAACCAGAAACATAACAGATACGGATAAAGGAGAAACCTGTGTCTGACGGCACCAAGTACCGGGAGCGCTCTGCATGAGGCCCAGACAGCTCACGGCTGGCGGCCAAGACAGAGCCAGACACGAGGAGACAGACACGGAGCAGCAAGGTCGGGGCGCTGCCGCGCGTGCAGGCCCTCGCCCCGCGTGCAGCGGCACACGCACACGCGGCACGGACTGTGCCCCCTCCGTCCCACACAGCTAGGACAGCGTGTGAGTAGGAAACCTGGATTTAACTGCTTCTCCGACCTTCAAAGAGGTCTCACCATTTACTGACCTTTGAACAAACTCCACAGCATCTGGCAAGCAACACAGACAAGACTCCTCTGTGAAGTGGAGAAGGTGGGACGGTGGCCCCATCTGATGGAGGAGCCGTTGGGACGGAGTGGAAAACCCCACGGAGCTCCTCAGTAGAGGCTGAATTCCTAATGCACACTAGAAAAGCAACGCTAGACAGTGCCAAAACGTGTGCCCTGCTCCGGCCCAACTAAAACCTTTTGAAAAGGTCCAAGTGCATTCACGTGACCAAGTAGACCCTTGCAGGCCCAACGGCAGGACCCACCTGATCACAGAAGACTCACTTCCAGAAAACAGCAACTCCACTACTGCTGGCACCTGAGATGGGCCAAGCTGCCCCACCGTCCCCTGGGCCCACCAAGCAGACATCCACTGCAAACATTCCCACGTCCCACAGCCTTGCCACAGCCCCACCCCCTCCCATGGGCACCCTAAGGCCAGGGTGCTTCTCCCACAGCCGTCTCTTCTCCAGAACAGCCCTCAACGCAAGCACGGGGCCCTGCACGCTGCAGGAGAGCAAGCGGTGTGCGTGGAGAGGAGCCCAGAGGAGGGCGTGTGAGCGTCCACATACCTGCTCTAAGCCAAGTGCCTGGCACGTGCAGTCACCACAAACCCCAAGGAGGGGGCTGTCCCACGTGGCGGGGAGTGGACGGCGGGCTGTCCCACATGGCGGGGAGCGGACAGCAGAGGCTGTGCCACGTGGTGGGGAGTGGACGGCAGGGGCTGTGCCAAGCGCCAGTGGTCAGCGTGCCGCTGGGGTGGCCACCGGCCGCCTGGCAAACAGCCCACCATCCCCACACGACACGGGGTCTCACTTCTGGGCGAACACCCACAACACCATGCAGGTCGGGCCGTGCGCTGCCCATCCACCTTCCCTGCCTCTGCACCCCATTACATGGTGGGGACACACCTTCAACCCTGAAGAAGTGAGCATGGCAGAAGGCAGGAAGGAGTTACTATGGGAGAGTCTTCGAGAGCCGCACAGCTGTTCTTCTCCTCATTTCTGCCAAAGCGACCCTGGACTACAAGGAGCACAGGGTGGTCTTTCCAGTAAATGACGCTGTTCCCGTGCACAGCCACACAGGGGGTAAGGGGTCCTGACCCCTACACCGTACACGTTACACACCCAAAAACAATTCCACCAAGTGCAAACTAAACCCAAAAGAAGCAGAAGAAGTAACAAAGGTTAGAGTGAAAATTTAAAAACAAAGACTAGCAAAACCGACTGGGTTCCCTGGCAGTCCACTGGTCGGAACCCCGAGCTTCCCGTGTGTGGGACACTGCTTCGGTCCCTGGCCGGAGAGCTAGGATCCCACATGCTGCAAGCAACCGCCTACCTCCCCCCAGACAAAACGAGAGAAGAAAATCAGAGACTGTCATCAAAACCAAAAGCTGATTCTTTGAAGCGATAACAAAACTGACATAAATTTCGCTAACCTGAGGGGGAAAAAAAAAGACTGAAAGAAGATAAAGATCTAAACAGATGGAAAGACACCCTGTGTTCGTGGACTATTAGACTAAGTATCATCACAACGGTAAGACTCCCTGACGTGAACCACAAGATCAAGACAGTCCCTACAAAAATCACGCAAGGCTTTCTGCATCTGTGGACAGTTCAGTTCAGTTCAGTTGCTCAGTCGTGTCCACTCTTTGCGACCCCATGAATCGCAGCACGCCAGGCCTCCCTGTCCATCACCAACTCCCGGAGTTCACTCAGACTCACGTCCATCAAGTCAGTGATGCCATCCAGCCGTCTCATCCTCTGTCGTCCCCTTCTCCTCCTGCCCCCAATCCCTCCCAGCATCAGAGTCTTTTCCAATGAGTCAACTCTTTGCATGAGGTGGCCAAAGTAGTGGAGTTTCAGCTTTAGATGAAACTGGAAGTCACATTCCTTCCAAAGAGCACCCAGGGCTGATCTCCTTTAGAATGGACTGGTTAGATCTTCTTGCAGTCCAAGGGACTCTCAAGAGTCTTCTCCAACACCACATTTCAGAAGCATCAATTCTTTGGCGCTAAGCTTTCTTCACAGTCCAACTCTCACATCCATACTTGACCACTGGAAAAACCATAGCCTTGACTAGACGGACCTTTGTTGGCAAAGTAATGTCTCTGGTTTCGAATATGCTATTTAGGTTGGTCATAACTTTCCTTCCAAGGAGTAAGCGTCTTTTAATTTCATGGCTGCAATCACCATCTGCAGTGACTTTGGAGCCCAGAAAAATAAAGTCTGACACTGTTTCCACTGTTTCCCCACCTAAAACTCACATGGAATTGCAAGGGACCCAGAGGAGCAAGAACACGGCTGGTGGACCCACACTTCCAAGGTACGGTTCAAGACGGTGTAGTACTGACATATAAAGCAATGTGCAACAACTCAGAGTTCAGAAATGAGTCCCAGCGTCTGTGGTCCATCAATTTACAGCAAAGGTGTCCCAACAATCCTGAGGGGAGGATTTCAGCCAATGGTTCTAGGATAACGGCATCTCCACTAGCGAAGAATAAGGTTGGACACGCTACCTCACACCATACACAAAATGTAAGTCAAAATGGATCCCAGACCAAAATATAAGAGTTAAAACTCTAATATAAAACTCAGAGGAAAATACAGTGCTAACTTCTTAACAATGGATCTGGCAACGGACTCCTAGATATGACACCAGAAAGAGAAACAACAAAGGAAGAAAGCAGACAAACTGATCTTCGTCAAAATCAAAAACGTCTGCGCTTCAAAGAACCCTATCAAGGGGCTTCCCTGGTGACCCAGTATTAGGAGTCCACCTGCCAACGCAGAACACATGGGTTTGGTCCCCGGTCCTGGAAGATTCCATATGCCAAGGGGAACTAAACCCCGGAGTCACACTACTGTGCGCACGTGCCCACCGCCTGTGCTCCGCAACAGGAAAAGCCACTGCGATGGCGAGCCCGTGCGCCGCAGAGCAGCCCCGCTCATGACACCAGGGAGAGCCTGTGAGCTGCAGCAAAGCCCAGCGCAGCCCAAAGCACACACTTCGAAAAGAACACTAACAAGAACCTGAAAACATGCCTACAAGATGGAGGGAAATGTTTCGTAATCATTTATCAATAAAGGATCTGTATCCATATTCTTCAATACATAGAAAATGTTTACCACTCATCACAGAAACAATCTAATTGAAACGGGCAAAGGATTTCTGCAGACATTTCTGTAAGGAAGATAACACAAACGGGGAAACCAAATCAGCAGCAGCGTGAGACACCCCACCAAATCCAAAAGGGCGGCCGTGACCAGTTAACAAGTGTCTGCGAGCACGTGGAGCAGCAGTGCGTCTCACACACTGCCGACAGGAATGGACGATGCGACAGCTGCCGTGTAACACAGGCGAGCGGCTCCTAAGCAGAGTGACCCCGCGCCCAGCAACTCCACTCCCTGGCAGACACCCGCGAGAACGAACACACACACCCACAGAAACACTCGGTCGTGACTGTCACGGCAGCGCTAGTCACCACAGCCAGAACAGGAGCAACTGATCAACGCGTAAACAAAACTCAGTACATTCCTACTGTGGAATATCATTTACCATATAAAGGAATCAAATATGCCCCCAGCAGGAAAAAACTTACATAGGCACGTTCCGAAAGTGTCTACACAACATAATTAAAAGCATACGGGGACTAGCGCCGCCCTGGTGGTGCAGTGGCTAAGAGACTGCCTGCCAAATGAGGGGACACGGGCTCAGTCGCTGGTCCAGGAAGGTTCCACGTGCTGAGGGGAAACGAAGCCTGTGCACCGCGCCATTGAAGCCGGCACGCCCCAGAGCCCGTGCTTCTCAACAGAGAGGCTACGCAACGAGCCGCCGTCACCACAGCCAGAGAGAGCGCCCACACACAGCAACAAAGACCCAGCACAGCCGGAAATAAAACAAATGAATATTTTTTTTAAAAAAACATACTAATGCTTCACATCAACAGTCATCAGGGAAATGCAAATTAAACCACAACTGGACACACTACACACCTACCAGAATGGTAAAAAGACAAACAATATCAAGTGTCCACAGGACTAGCCGCTGGGCTTCCTCACACCTGTCCTTGGGTACAACCCCTGGGACACGCACGCGCGTCCATGACTCGACACCCCCACTCCTGGCCACACCCCACAGAAACGTGCACCAGTGCTCACCAAAACATGTCCACACCACCTCAGCTCAAGACCCCAGACTGCAGACAGCTCAAAGAAGAAGGCCCATGACTGAAGACACGGGAATATTACAGAGTGATGGGGAAGCAGGCGACCCCAGGCCTCCACAGACAGACGAAGCCTGGAAGGCAGACGCGGGCACGCCCTGCACAGCGCCCTCACGTCAGGCTCAGAGTCAGGGAAACAAGGAGGGTGTCAGGAGTCGGGGCAACAGTGACCTCTGGGCAAAGACAGGGCAGCCTGCCAGGGGCCAAGGGGGCTTCTACGGTTCTGGTAATGTCCCTGCTTGATCAAGGTCTAGGGACATGCATGGCATTAGACACATAAAGTGTGCATGTTTCTGTATGTATGTCATACATTAATACCATCTCCAAAAAAAGTCTTCATGCTTTGGTTAAATGTCTTATTGCTACTGAATCTGATACAGATAGTGACAGACAGTACGGAACCATGACGACAGATCTGAGCAGACCATTTCTACGAGAAGGAAAACAGAAGGGCAGGCTGAGCCAGAGCTGGGGGAACTCCTGACCATTCAGTGGGCTACATGACAACTGGCATTCTATTTCACTGTGGTGTTCAAGGAGTTCACAAAGCACAAGCCAACAGCAAGGATGAGGAAGCAACCACGACTCTAGGTCCGAACGCCAGCCTTGGAGTCTGACAGGCAGAGAGGACCTGTGTTCCAAGGAGAGAAATCACTCAGCAGCCTGCTTAGCAGACAACTGTCAAATTACAGCACAGAGAACTCTCTGGTCCTTCTTAGGCAAGAACTTACCAAGAAGCTCCAGGGTGTCAGCCCAAACAGTGTCAAGAACCTACACGTCCTTGCCCATATGAGCGTACTTCACGGGCAGTGAACAGCCTTCCTCTGTACAGCCTGCCATTCTGTAACCTAATGACCTAACAGCTCTCAGCAATGAACATCAACGACTGCTAACACCACCAAGCAAGAGCTACTATGTCTGATAGAAGCCTTAACACCAGTAATAACGTGTTTTTGCCTAGTTTTTAAAAAGACAAACCTGCAGGACTCCCATGGCGGTCCAGCGGCTAAGGCTCTACGCTCTTACTGCAGGGGGCCGGTTCGATCCCCGCTCAGGGAACTAAATCCCACATGCCACACCATGGCCAGAAAAACAAAGGAAAGAGAAACACAAATCATTTGTAATAAATGTCATTTAACCTAACATACCCCAAGTAAGTACTTCAACATGCAGACAAGGAGCTTAAAGCATTCGTGTGACACTCCCCTCTCCCCTGCACCAAGCCTTGGGAATCCAGCGCGCACTCCCCCTGCAGCGGGCTCCCGGCACAGCCCCCGTCTCACCGGCTGAGGAGCTGCCCGCGGCAAGCGGCTATCACGCAGGCAGGCTGCAGCTGCAGACCTCAGGCGTCGGTGGCGGGAGCAGAGCACAAGGGGCGTGGTGCGCAGTGTCTCGGGGAGGGGCAGCAAGAGTGATTGTGGGGAACTTTGGGACAGACAGACCAATCTCTCCAAAACTCAAGTGCAAGGGGAAACAGCGACGTGGAAATCAGTGGACTGAGAATTAACAGATGCCTATCAAGGGCAAAGAGACGAGATTTTGTTCCTAAGAAATCTGAACAGTGACTGAATATTTACTGACTGAAAGACTTACTTACTCTAACTGAAATACTCACATATGAAATATATCTGAGAACCGCTTAAAAATACTTAACGATGGACTCAGGGGTGCTCACGAGGAGACAACGGCTGACTCGGGGGACAGAAACATGGGGTATGTCTGACCACCAGGTCTGCATCTGCGTAGGTCGGAAGAAGGTCCACAGTAGAAGCTCTAACGATCCACGTGTGCACGTCTGCACACACAGTAATTACAATGCTGGTAGCCTGCCAAGAGAAGAACCGAGTGCCTGGGGGACGAGAGAGGGGGATGCCTCACTCCATACTCCTAGAATCTGAACCATGAAACTAACTCATCTACTCAAAACAAACTCAAACACACGTGCCTGGACTCCACCCACCACGGGGCCAAGCATGTTCACTGGCCCCCTGCTCCCCTCCAGCTTTCACCCAGCCACCCTTCACACAGCAGCCAGGGTGGTCTTTTTAAAATGTGAATTCCTAAAACAATGCCCGCTGATGTCTACAGCACTCAGGAGACCACCAACATGTCACCAGTGACAAGGCCCTCAGTGACCCAGCCCCCGCCTGTCTGGCTTCAGCTTGTGCCGCTCGCCCCTCCTGACCACCTGTGTACAAAGGCTACAGATCCACCCAGCTCATAACCAAGGAAGCTGGGACGTCTATAAAGCAAACACCATCTGGCCACTGAAAACGTTAAAAGACACAAGCCCACAAGATGACCTGTGAAAGAAAAGTGCACACAGCACACGCTCCCTGCTTACCACCGCTGGAGGCACAGACTTGCACACTCGGATCGCAAAAACAAGTCGACGGCAAGTATCTGGCATTCTCATGTCTCTAGGGTCAACTTTTCTCGCAGCTGCTGTTGCTGCTGAGTCGCCCAGTCATGTCAGACTCTCTGCGACCCCAGGGACTGCAGCACGCCAGGCCTCCCTGTCCCTCACCATCTCCTGAAGTTTGCCCAAGTTCATGTCCATTGCATCAGTGGTGTCATCCAGCCGTCTCATCCTCTGACACCCTCTATTCCTTCTGCTCTCAGTCCTTCCCAGCATCGGGGACTTTTCCAATGGGACGGCTGTTTACATCAGATGACCAAAATACTGGAGCTTCAGCTTCAGCATCAGTCCTTTCAACGAGCATTCAGGGTTGATTTCCCTTAAGATTGACTGGTTTGATCTCCTTGCTGTCCAAGGAACTTTCAGGAGTCTTCTCCAGCACCACAGTTCAAAGGCATCAATTCTTTGGCACGCTGCCTTCTTTACAGTCCAGCTCTCACAACCGTACATGAGCACAGGGAAGGCCACAGCCTTAACTATACCGACCTTTGTCGGCAGAGTAATGTCTCTGCTTTTCAACTCCCTGTCTAGGTTTGTCACAGCTTTCCTGCCAAGAAGCGGTCGTCTTCTGATTTCATGACTGCACTCACCGTCCACAATGATTCTGAGCGCAAGAAGAGGAAATCTGTCACTACTTCCACCTTTTCCCCTTCTATTTGCCATGAAGCAATGGGGCCGGATGCCATGATCTTAGTGTTTTTAAAGCTTACTTTTAAGCCGGCTTTTTCACTCTCCTCCTTCACCCTCATCAAGAGGTTCTTTAGTTCCTCTTCGCTTTCTGCCATTACAGTGGTATTTTTCTAACTTTGCTAAAATGCCTAATTTTTTTCCTTCTGAAAGGTACAACCGAACTTTGCCCTTCCATTTCACGTCTTACCTCCTTAGGACCTTCAGCGGACTCATCTTCCTCAAGGAGCTTTTCCCAACGCGAGTCCGCCTGCAGCAAGCAGCACAGCAGCCGGGCCTCCTCTTGTTTACTCTCAGCTGATTCCATCTCATTTCCTGCTTGGTATTTGCTCTATTACACTGTTAAATTTTGTGAAATCAGACACCAACCTCATAAGCTTGCATATCCTCTCACACAGCATCTAGACCAGCACCTCCCGGCTCCACGCTGCCTGCAGACCCCTCGGAAACGGCACTTTAAACACACCCTGATCAGAACTTACAAAGCTGTTAAACGTGGGATGCAGAAAGCAGTCCAAAGACCGTTCCAAAGTAAAATACCAACTGACAGTTATGTTAGTGGCAAAGTGACTTATACAGGAAGCGCCACCTTCGAAGAGTCAAAAGAACCACTTCAATTTTTGTTCTTTAAAATCCAAAACCGCTGAAGAGTTTTCTCTGTTTTAATAAACGAAAATACCAGAAGTTAAGTACAGTGGGACAGCAAGTGGGCAGCTCTGGAGTGACGCCCTCTGCAGCACACCTGCAGAGCCTGACAGCTGGGCCCCCCTCGCCACTCCTGGTGTGGTCTGCTGGGAGCAAGGCCAGCTGGACCCAGACCACCCGCCCACCAAGACAGCAGCATCCATCACACGAGCGAAGTCCAATGAATGGCAGAGAACGTAAGGTTCCTGAAGAGGAGAGCCCAAAATATGGTTCCCATAGCTACATCATTCTAAAAGACGAACTCAATTAAAATGTGGCCAAATATACAAACCGGTTAGCAAAGGCAGGAAGCGGGGCTCTGGCCCTGGTGCAGCACTGACCACGTGCGGGGTCTCCAACAGCCAAGCTGCCCACAGGTGTCCTTCTGGGCCTCAGGGCTGGGGTGCAAGTACTGCCCTTGACAACCTCTGTGATGATCCAGAACCACAACCTACACAGGAAGATCTGAGACGGGCAGCCCTTTCCACAGGAGAGCTGTTAGTATGGGTGAAACTTCACAAGATTTACTGTAAATATTTCTGATTGCTAGATGCAAAACAGACTCTCCACCCCTTCTCTTATCAAAGATCAATCCAAGACAAGAACAGGAAAGAGAAACATGCACCCCACCTAGGAAACACTTGGAACCACTACACAAAATACGGTTAGGAAGATGGAGGCGAAAGGAACCTGAACCACTCCACAGGGCAGAGGAAGGGGAGACCAAGCGCAGGGCCGCTGCCGAGGAGCAGGCTGACCGGCGGCTGTGCAAGGGCCTGAGAAGGGATGACCGGCGGAGCTGTGCAAAGGCCTGAGAAGGGGTGTGGCGCAAAGCTCCAAGCACGGGCCCAGCCCCTCCGCACACGCAGACAAGCACTTCTGCACAGCTACGGGCACCAGAAGGCACCACGCTCGGGGTGAGTGGCACACGGAGAGGCAGCGGTGGGCGCCGCAGGGAAAGCAGGGGGTCAGGAAGAGGGAAGCCCCTCCCTGCCTCCCTGCCCCTTAATCCAGCTCCAACATCCATCCAACCAGGCAGACCGAAGGCTCCCCTCTAAGGAAACTAAACCAGCGGACAGCAACGTTTGGAGAAGAGCCAACAAAAAACATTAGTCATCACCCTGCAGTGAAAGCAACAAGGAAACAAGCCCCTGCTACACTCAGTTTTCCATTTTTAGTATTTTATTCATAAGGACGAATAAACAGCCAAGGAGCACTAGACACTGGGAGAAGGGTTTCCAGCATGAAAGAAAGAAACCAAAACATGTAAGAGCAAAGAGGAATGCATGGCAAACAGAAAACGTGCAGGAAACAAAATTTTTTTTAGTTTTCAAAATTTTAACTGTACTTTTAAAAACCGAAATTAAGAGATAAGCAAAGACGTTGTATACATAAAACAAGAACAGGAGGCATTTAAAAAGGAACAAAAAACAGTAAAGAACACGATAATATTAAAGAAGTTAAAATTTTTAACAAATTGGAAAATTGTCAAAAATACTCTCAAAAAGAACAAAAAGATCAAGATATGATGAAAAGATTTAAAAATGAGAATATTAAGTACAGTAAGTCCAACGTTCCAAGAAACTGGAAAAAGAGAGCTGGTAGAGAACCATCTCTAACACATAACACAAAAACTCCTGTAAATTCAAGGACCTCGGTCCCCAGATCCCAGGCCTGCTGAGTGCTCTACAGGGTGAATGAAAACACACTACAACAAAGGCATTTCAGGCAAGGGAGGAAAATCAAGGATGCAAGGATCCTAAAAGTTTGATGTGGGAATATGCTTACGAACGACTAATAATCAGGCTAGCAAGTTCCCTGGCAGTCCAGCAGTTAGGACTCCATGCTCTCACTGTGGAGGACTTGGGTTCAATTCCTGGTTGGGGAACTAAAATCCCACAAGCCATACAGAGCAGCCAAAAAAAAAAAAAAATCAAACTATAGAGTTCTCAATAGCAACAACAAAGACTATAAGATACTGAGATGCCAAGTCCAGCCAAACTGATTCTTTAAGTGTGGCAGCAGAATGAAAACATTTTCAGACAGGTGAGTCCCAAAGCCTTGGTCCCAGCAACTCCTGCAGACTGCTCACCGCCCCAAACAAGTGAGGGAGTGCCAGAGGCAAGGAGGCGGGCAGAGCCCCAGGGAGGCGGCGTGCAGGCCTGGAAACAAGGTTCTGGGCTGGAGCACTGTGGCAAGGGCTGCTGAGCCGACAAGGCTGAGGGGTAAAAAATTAAATTAAGGAGCACTTTACAGAATGAAAGGTGCGGGAACATTATTCTGAGATTCAAAGGGAACCAGGCAAATGAAAAATAAAGCGATTATTAATTCCAGGGAAATAAAAATGTCTGTATAAGGAAAGAAATCGAATTGTGTGTGGTCCACCGTCCAGCTCAGCAGGGCACAGTAACGACCTGAACAGACTGATAAAGATCCTGACACGGATTTAACCACAACTGTGCGTTACCTAAACCAGAGAGAGTACAAGAAAACTGAAAACTTAGCGGGAGCCAGCAGATAACCCCTAAAACTGGTGAATAAAGATAAGACGACACAAGCATATTGCTTAGTAACACAAAGTGAAAGTGAAAGGCGCTCAGTCCTGGCGACTCTGCGAACCAGAACTCTCCAGGCCAGGGAGTGGGTGGCCATTTCCTTCTTCGCGGGATCTTCCCAACCCAGGGATCGAACCCAAGCCTCCCACATTGCAGGCAGACTCTTTACCAGCTGAGCCACCAGGGAAGCCCCATAAGGTAAATGCGCAGAGTCAAGGGGCTGCCACCTCTGGAGAGGACGCAGCTTCTTCGCCACCTTCAGGCACTGCCTGACTCTCAACCATGCACATGTGCGCATCTCTTAAGAAACACAAAAGGAGAGACACGCAGGATGCGAGAAATGCAGGGAACTTTCCTGGGAAGGCCCTCCTGCTGAAAGGTAGCATCTTGCTGGGTCAAAAGCCTGAGGTGACCTGAACACACACTACACTGAGGAGCCCCCACTCAGTAATCCACAAAACGAAGACAGACTCCAAAAGCGCGTTTCAGAATCCACAAACCAGGGGGCCTCTCTTCAGTGTGAAAAAGTGGTGACCTTTCTCTAGGCTGAGGAAAGAAGAAAGAGTCAATATGCAGCCAGATAAATTTCAATGTCCACCTTCCGGTTTAATCGTTTGGCCATTAGAGAACCCTGACACAGTAACCATTTCCCTGATTTAGTGGCCACACTTGACCCCAAGCCTAGCCACTGTCCAGGAGCCCCTCCCCGCCCTAACGTGCACCTCCATTATAAACACTGAGGACCGCCCACCAAAGCCCAGAGCTTTCATCAGCTTAAAGTGACCACCACAAATACAGCTCAAGGGGCTCTGCAGCCAGACCACTGCATCCATCTTCTGCACAAGTTCTGTAACCTGGGGCCTCACTGTGCCTGTTCCCTACTGTGCAAAAGGGGATGTAATTGTACCCACCTCAAAAACGGCTGTCAGACTTTAATGAAGGAATTCAGGCAGCTGAGGCAGGGTTGGACACAGGTAAGGCTTAGGAAACACAGGCTTGTCACTGCCACTGGCTCGGGCAAGCCCTGTAGTCAAGGCTGCCTGTGGAATCAGTGACATCTGGGGCAACGTGTTCATCAATTATTAATTAAACACCTACTATGTGCCAGACACCAAACAACTGCTAACTGGGTAACTGGCTGGGCCGAGTCACCCAATCGGTCCCAAATCTCGTTTCCCATGTCAGTTAAACAGGAAATGGCAGCACCTGCTGCACAGAGCAGAGCAAACTGGAGAGAACTTACCTAAGCGCCTGCAGTGCCCGGGACCCAGAAGACGCTCAATAAGCGGTATCGTGATCACTGCTCATCTTCTCTCCTACAAGTGACTGGCGGTTATCTAATTCACCTGTTCCGTTTTGCTCAGCCTAATACACTCCTTGAGTGTTGCAGGTGCTAACAAATACTCTTCACGTTGAATTCAAGAACTTTCTTGCACGTTCTCAGTTTACTTACATCCATACCCCCCAAAAATGCGAGAGAGAAATAAAGAAACGTTAAAAGACTGTGCATTACCCGGATAAAAGTACAGGTCCTACACACCACATTACTGTAACAGGGTCTTATCACACACCTTGGCTTCCTGATCTTTAGAAGTCGCCGGGTTATTACTACACAGAAAACCTGGAGTAATTCCACAGAAAAACTGCTAGGTCATCACTTTCTTCCAAACTGGTCCCTCGTGTCAGCCCGGATAGCGCCGTTCCTGCCTTTCCCCAAGGCACACCGCCTCCCGCCGGCTTCTCCCTTCTGCGGGAAGCTACTGGCCCATCTCACAAGAGTTTGCTTTCTCTGCTGCCACGAGCCAGGGAAAACTATTCTCGAGAGCGAGCAAAGGGGAGGCCAGAAACATTAACAAAGGGAGGGCAACTTTTTACAGCCAAAGCCCGCGTGAGCGGTTTGCCTGGAAATAAACCGAAGTCGTGCGACCGTACTCCTGACAGCCACGGAGCCGGCAGCTTTGTCCGGGGAGAAGAGCGCCGGCCCGGCCAACTTTTCCTTCAAGACCCAGCCATCCTCTCCGGAACAAAGTGAAAGGTCAGCGGGCGCAGGAGCAGCGCCGGGAGCGCACGGCTTCGCGTCGCCCGCGCCGCCAACTTGGCGGGCTCGCCCCACTTTCCCTTTTGTCCTCCGCCCCTCCCGCGGAGCTCCCGGTCGCGGCCCGAGGCCCGGGGTCGCGGCGCGCCGGGCGGCGGCCCTCCCCGCGCCCCCGCCCCGCCCGCGCGCGCCCCTCGCCGCCCGCCCGCCCGCACAAAGCACGCCCCGCGCAGCGCGGCCCGGACGCCCGGCCGCCTCGGCCCGGCCTCGGCCTGAGGCGCGGCGGCGGCGGCGGGGAGGCGCCCGCCCGCGCGCCCCGCGCCCGCCCGCGCCCCTGCCCGCGCGCCCGCCGCGCCCGGCCCGCCGGCCCGCGCCGCCCCCACCGCGCCCGCGCCGCCCGCGCCCGCCGCCGGCCCGCTCCTCACCTCGGCATCGGCGGCGGCCATGGCCCGGGCCCGCAGCGTGGCCCCGCCCCTCCCGCGCGCCATCGCCCCGCCCGCTCCTCGCGGCCCGGGGCGGGGCGGGGCCGGCCGCCCGCGTCTGCGCCTGCGCGCGCCCCCGCGCCTGCGCACTGCGGCCCGGGATCGGCGTCCGCAGCGCGGGCCTGTGCGGGCCGGAACCGGGTGGACGGCGGCTGCGGGGGCGGGGCCGCGCGGAGCCGGCTTCCGGGGTCGGCGCGGCTCCGGACGCCGGCCCGTCGCGGTCCTCCCGCTCGCGCGGTCCTCTTTCGCTCTGCGTAGGCGCTCTGGCGGACCGGCCGGGGTGCGGAAGGACCCCTGACCTCTCACCCCGGACACACATCGGTTCCGTCGGCCTTCGTAGAAGGCGGACCCCGGCTTGCGTCCTAGGGCGGTGCCCGCGCAGGGGGTTGTGCACGGGTGGGAGGGGTGCCCCAGTTGCGGCTGCGTCCGGTTAGGGAGAAGCGCCCGGCTGTGGGCCGGGGGTGCTCCGGTGGTGGGGCGCGCCTGTCCTGACTGAGAAGGCGGCCCTGAGCGGGAGGGGTGAAGCCCCCCTGGGGAGGGCTGCCCCCGTTGGCGGTGCTGCCTTGGGGGAGGCGTCTGTTAGTGTGAATGCCCTTGCGCCGGGGTGCTCGGCCGGGGGCATTTCCGGACTGTGGGGATAGATGCTCTGATTCAGGAAGATGCCCCGTATACGGCTGCGCTTTGGCTGGGGACAGTGTACTGTTGGGGAAGAGTGGGCAGTGTCCCATTGCGGGGGGATTGGCTCTTTGGAGGGCGCTCTGGTTAAGGAAAATGCCTGGCTTGTACAAGGGAAGTGGGGTTCTCCAATTTGGAGGTGGCCCCGGTTGGGCAGCCTCTCGGATCACCCCAGCCTTCCTGCAGGCCACCCAGGGTGAGACCTTTCCTGCGCACCCAAGCAGCCTTTACTGGACAGCACCACACAAACTGGCCTGGGCCACCCACTCCGCATGGCTCCACCCGTTTCTTCCATGCCTTGGGAGTTGAGAGAAGACTCATAAACTGAAATTGCGGTTCTCCGGCCGGTCTTCACGACAGGAACTGAGGAGGTCCCAAGTCAGAAGCTAATCTCTGGGCCTTGGGGCTGTGAGGGTTCAATCTCGTGGAAATGTGGCATTGAGAGGGCCCACAGCTGCAGAGGAGGCAGTGGACGACCCTAAGTACCAAGGAAGCCTTCCCCAGGTTTAGGGGCTGGGGGCAACCTAAATCAACTTCCGACAGGCCGGGAACCCCAAGCTCTATCTGGAGCCTCAGGAGAGGCAGCTCAGGAGTTGTCCTCTGGCCTGCACAGCCAAGCTAGCCTTCACCTACACCTGCCTCTCTGGTGCCATCTCCGTCTCCACTCCTGCCTTGGGCCCTAGTCTGCCCCTTCTCTGAAACACTTTTTTCTCAGGTATCTGTGGCTCACTTCTTGACAATCCTTAGGTCTTAAACACCACCTCTTCAGGGAAGTGTATCCTTGCACCTACTTAAAAATACTACTGCACCCCAAAACTTCCTTCTTATTTTACTCCATAGCATTCCATTGCCATATTGTCTGTCTTCCCCACTAGAATTCAAGTCCAAAAGGTCAGAGATTTTTGTTTTGTGTGCCCTAGTACCTAGAACAATGTTTGGCAGGCAGGGGACAAATATTTGTTGAAAGAATAAAAGAGTTAAGATGTGGAAGAAAGTATTTTACTAGGCAAATATCGACCGTAAATGAATGTGTCAGAAGTAGGCAATGCTCCCGTTTTGCACGGTCAGCCCAAGCCACCCTACATGGTGTTATCCCTGCTCACTGATGACGCATTACGTGCTGTCCCTGTGACTATCAGGTCAGTCCTCAGAGGTGGACGTCATTTTTATCCACGGTCTTGTCAGTGAGCAAAATAAAAGGGGGTGGGAGGTGCCTTCCAGGTTAAGACTCTCAAGAAGCAGAGATGGGATTTGAAACGCAGTCTCGACTGTGAGGCTACAGCTTCTAGTAGCTGTTTCACAGGTCATCCTGCTTGAAGATGCTTTGTGCTTTTCTCCAGTATTCATCTTCTCCTTGTCCCACAAATAGTAAAGTCAAGTTTTAGGGTGCATAGCTGCCTGCACATTCCAGGTAGGATGGCCGATGGGATTTGCCAAAGTGATACTACTGTCCCCCAGAAAGTGGGAGGTGAAGCTGGTAACCTGGATGACAGAATTGCCAGCCGTTTCACCCTCGACTTGAGAATGACAGCTATGCCATCTCCGGACTATTAAATGTGCAAGAAATAAACTTCTGTAATGTTGCGGGGCCGGGGGCTGGGGTGGGGGCACTCGACTTGTCCCCTTGTAGTCCCATGAGCTTATCATAAAGTTAACTGACACACCTAGCCAGTGACTCCTTCACCATATGGCAGAGCTAGAATTTGAACCTGAAGTAACACCACCTCCAGGGTCTCCCAAAGCACGCCAGGATCCTGGCCCTGCAGGACTTTCACGGGCACTCTGGAACTCTGCAAAATACCCCTTTGGGAAAGCCTGCCTTTTTATTTGTTCCTGGGTTCCTTGCGTCCTAGACAACAGTCCTTTGCAGAGCTCGGGAGCGGGCTTGTGTGTTCACACACGGATGGGAGTCGAGAAGCTGAACCCCTCCGAACTAAGACTTGGCTGCGGTGCCAACAGGGACAGAGTTTGAGGGCAAGGGACTTGGGGAAGCCTCACCCTGACTGGATTTCCTAAACTGCATTGCCTGGAGCGATTGGTGCTAACAAAATGGAACAGGGGTGGCCTTCTCGCCTTATCACAAGGCCACTTTAACGCTGAGGCTCCAGACATGCAAACTGCCTCCGAAGTCAAATCCTGAAGCAGAACCGGGAGGCCAAACGCCAGCCCCAGCCCTTGTTAATCGGCACTCCTGCTTAGCCCGAAGCGACCAACAGCCAGCGTCCGGACGCCCGGAAGTATAAGGGACCCAGAGAGGAAAGGAGGGGCACGGAGGGCGAGGGCGGGGCCAAGGAGGGGCGTGTCTGGGGAGGGGCGTGTCCAGGAGAAGGGGTGTGGTGGTGAGGGGCGTGTCCAGCGGGGGGCGGGCGTCGTGATCGGGGGCTGTGTACAGTGGGAAGGGCTGGGCACACCCCCAGGTCCGGGGGAGCCAACTCTTCATGACCCTGTAGACTAGCCCACCAGGCCCTTCTGTCCATGGGAATCGCCAGGCAAGAATACTGGAATGCGTTGCCATGCCCTGCTCTAGGGGATCTTCCCAACCGAGGGATCAAACCCATGGTCTGTTGCATCTCCTGCATTGGCAGGTGGTTCTTTACCACTAGAGCCACCTGGGAAGCCCAGTACCCCCTACTGGCGGGGAACACAGACCCCGCAGAGGAGGGCCCCAACAGGCCACTGTGCCCAGCGCTACAAATGAATCACTTTATTTACACCGCGTCTCTCTAGGCCCCAACCCCCTGGGAGAGGCCGACTGCTGGGGAGCTGAGGAGGCTGGCCGGGGCAGAGGCTGGTCCGGAGGTAGAGGCCACGGGAAGAGCGGGCAGCAGCGGGTCCTGAGTGGGCCGGGCCAGGCCAGGAGTGAAGGCACGAGGTCCTGGGAGCCCAGTCCCAGGGCAGAGGGCCGCCCATCCAGAGGAGGTGGCATGGGGTCAGCTCCCCGGGGTCAAGCCAGGGTCCACACCACCACAGCTCTGCTCATAGGACGGCGGGGCCTCTGCAGGGAGACAGCCAGGTCTGCACAGGGCCCGGGGCACTCCCTCCCCACCAGGCCCCAGGCCCCCACTCACCATAGGGGTAGCCCCACGAGCTGTACTCTGGGGGGAGGATCAGGGTGCTGGAGGTGGGCACCGGACCTCCAGAACCCTCTGCAAAGTAGGGCACGGTGGCACCTGTGGAGATGCACAAGGGAGGTGGCAGAGGGTGCGGGGCAGGGCTGCCATCCTGAGGACGGGGTTCTGGGGCACCATGGGGCACAGAGCCAAGGGCTGCATGCAGCTGCTGCTGCTGGGAGTGGCTCTTGGTGGAGAGAGAGACAGGATCCGAGAAGAAGTGAGGGCCGCTGGCCACAGCCTCCGCCTCCTCCTGGGGTGGCGCTGAGGGCACCACCAGGCCGGGGCCTGGCCGGGGGCTCAATGGAACATGGTTCACAGCGATGTTGCCGATGAAGACCGGCAGCGTCACGACAGCTTCCGGTTGTTTCAGGGAGACCTAGGGAGGTTGTGCATGTGAGGAGCCAGGCCGCGGCCCCTCCTCCCACCCCACCCCTGACCCCTACCACCTGCAGATAGTAGTCCACGTGGATGAGGCTACAGCCTGGCAGGGCGGACTGGGGCAGGGCGGGCACCAGAACCTGCTCTTGCCACTGAGCCCGCCGCCAGGCCTTGACGCCGGCTCCCTCCACCTCGGCGATGGTCCGCACGTCATAGATCCAGCGCCTGGCCTTGTAGGACACTTTCTGGGGAAGGGCCAGCCTGTGAGCCTGGGCGGCCAGCCACCCGCCCCTCCTCTGCCCCAAGGGACGGGGCCCAGCAGCCAGGGGACGCTGACCTGCAGCAGACTGGCCACCACCGGGCTGGTGTCCTTGCCTGACTGGTTCTCAATGTCTGCCTGCAGCCTCAGCACCTGCCCTACCACATAGCCTCGGAGGTCGGTGCTGGCCGTGAGGACCACGCTGCCCGTCTTCACCAGCTTGTAGGAGAACTTCTTGGTGGTGGAGGCCACATTGGGTTGCTTGGGAGGAAGGCAGGGAAGGGGTTTGGCGGGTGTGAGCAGACAGGATCCCTGGGTCAGCTCAGAACTGAGGCTGCTGCTTCCACAGGCCGCCTCACCTGTGCTGGGGACAGGGCATTGCACAAGTGTGGGAGCCACCCAGGAGGCCACTGCCCCAGCCTCACCTCGATGTCTGGGATGCTGTTCAGGTTCAGGGGGCTCAAGATGTAGAAGACACGGCTGCACTGGTGATCCTTGGAAAAACGTGGTGTGTCGATGGTGGCCCGTACCTGGTGTACAATCTTCCCAAAAGGGCCCTCGAAGGACGTGGGAGCCGTGGCTGGACAGAGAGCAGGGACTGAGGTCCCACTGTCCCCCGCCTCCCACCCACCCTCACCCACTGCCACCGCCGGGCCGGGCCGGGCTCTCACCAGGAAGCAGGAACTGGAAGGGGAAGCTGTGCTCTCCAGCAGGCAGGCTCCCTGAGGACACGAGAGGTGGGAGAGGGGACAAGGCGCCATCACAGGGCCCAGAGCCGAAGCAGGCCCTGCAGCCGACAAGCTCCCACTGCACCCATCCAAACCTGGGAGGGACTGGCCCCTTCAGCCCCAAGCGCCCAGCAGGCAGTGCCCTGTTCCTGCCACAGAGAGAAACCCTGGGAGAGGGCGGGCCAGCCACGGGGAGGCCAGAGGCAGGTGGGAAAGCAGGGGGACAGACAGACCCATCTTAGTGGGAGGAGGGGAGGGGTGGGTTCCAGACTCACCCTTGTCGGCCAGAGACAGGGCACTGTTGAAGTAGCTCTCCTCCACCACCCAGGCCGAGTCGTTGGCCTTGTTGGAGACCCTGCAGGACCCCGTGCAGGTCACGCGGATGGCTGCAAGGTGGGGCCCGTGTGAGTCACAGGCAGGTGCTGGCCTTGGCCCCTCCCTAGCCCCAGCACAGGCATTCAGGCAAGACTAACGGGACCCAGGATCACCCAACTAGGCTCTGGGAAGGCCAGTGCACGGCCGGCTGCCCTCCAGAGGACACAGGCTGCCTCTCCCACATCCCGAGGTGCTCCCACCGAGCCAGGGTGCTGAGGCACAGGGCTCCACCCATCCCGCAGTCCAGAACAGGAAGGCCCCAACGGTCACCCAGTTGACCCCTGGGCAAACCCCAGCCCCTTGACCCCGCACCAGACCCTAGAAAACCCCTTCCCTACAGGGGAAGCTTAGGAAACCTTTGGTGAACAGAGGTGGGTGGGGCAGCTGACCTTCACCCCCACCTTCCTGCTGCCTCACCGGCATGTCAGTGAGGCTGGGAGCCACCCCTCCAGGCACCAGGAAGCTACCTATTAGCCCTTATGCAGCAGGAATGTGGTCAGACCTGCCTGAGAAAATAGACCAGCAGTCTGGCAGCCAGAGGGTGGGGACACCTTGGCCCCTGGGCCAGAACTGCCCAGGAGCGCTGATTTCTGCATTGAGGTGGCTGGGCCTTCCCCCTGCTCCCAGGGGAAGCCCGCAGACAGGCAGCAGGTCACTGCCAATGTCCAGGCCATGCTCAGGAACTTGAACTGCTCAGTCCAGAGCCCACTACTGCAGTCGGAAGGCTGTGGCTGGACCGGCCCCAGCCAAGGCTGGTCACCAGAGGGGACACCACAGCTGGAGGCCCGCAGGCCAGGGGGTGGGGATTCGGTGACAGGTAGCGCCGTGGCTCCCTCCTTTCCTTCCTCTCCCTGCAAGCTGAGTCAAGACCAAAGATTTAGCCTGTCTGCCAGCCGCCCTTCCTCCCCTGAACTGAGGGATTAGTGAAGGAAGGCGACTCGGAATCTGATACCTTCCTGACAGAGCCACCAGGCAGAAGGCGGCATCTCGAGTGCCCGGGCTGGGGGAGGCAGCGGCGCCGGCTCTGTCCCCGGCTCCCCAAGGCAGGCCCCACCTTGCTGACAGGGGACAGGCCTCCTGCGGGTCACCCACAGTGTGCTGGGCTGCCTTTCACGAACCCCTGGCTCCCCCTCCGCCCTGTCGGCACTTCCAGTGACTGGCCTCAGCCTCCGTGCCAGCCCAGCGTCACCACCAGGACCTCAGCCCTAATTTCTCATCTCTGCTCCACCGGCCATCCCCTCCAAGGGCCAGACCTGGAACTGTTCCCACTGGAAGTCCGAACACAAGCAGCGCACCTACAGACCAGCACAGCCCAGGAGACACAGCAAGGAACAGACAGAAAAGGGGAAGCCAGACTGGAAGGCTGACTGGAAGACACCCCAATGGAGTCCAGACACTACACTGCTTGAAACTCCCCGTGGAGAGGGCGTGCCACCCCCCCCCCGCCCCGCCCCTGCAAATCAGGCTGCCCTGGGAACACTGGGAACAACAGAATATACTGGAAGAAGTGCAGTGGTCCCTGGGCTGGCCCGGTGCCGGCTGGGCCTGTCAAGTGACCCCAGTGGATGAACACGGAGCTGAAGAACCACCCAAAGACTTCTGCCCAAAATCTTGACTCACAACAGCATGAGTTAAAATGGTTTTTTTAAACCACTTAGGTTAGGGGTGATTTGTTACTTAGGGGTGACTGTCGCATAGCAGCAGATAAAAGAATAGCTGTCTCACCTTACTAGAATTCAAGGAAACTCAGATGACTTACCATTTTAACCCATCAGGTTGGCAAATGTTGTTTGACGTGTTACAAGCAGGTATTAATAGAAAGACCCTTGCTTATGGCAGTCAGACTGTCGGCTGACACAGGGTCCTGGAGACAAAGCCAACAGATCTGTGCAAATTTTACACACAGGTTCCAGGGGTCCAGCAGTTCCCCTTAGAATCCCACCCTGTTTACTCAGGAGCCTCCAGCAGCACTCCTCGTAACGGCAAACCATCTAGGCCCAGCCTCCAGGTCCAACAGCGGGGCGGATAAACCAGGCATGCGCTCAGCCAGAACCCAGCTCCAGAATTAAGGTGAACAAGCCACGGTGGCACCTGGCCCCAGAAAAACAGACTGACCCTTGGTTATCCCAGGCGGGCCTGAACTGTTTAACCTTCCCCATGATCATGCCACGGCCTCCTCTGCAAACAGGTTGAGCCCCCTTCGGGGACCCTGCCTGCGGGAAAGGCCCACCCCTATGCATGCTCTCCTCCTCAGGGGAGCGGTGGAGACGTAGGGAGATCCGCAGGTCTCCTCGGTCCTCCAAGGAGGACCGTTAAGTGGATCCTATGCCAGAGTGACCTCTGGAACTTCTTGAGCCAGCACGCTCACCTGCCAGCAGCCCTCCTCCCAGGCACGACCTGCAGTCTGACCATGACAATTTCTGTGTCCCTGCTTCCGCCAGCTCCCACAGACCTGGGGTGGCCCAGCCTCCGCCGCATCCTCTCACTGCCGCTCTGGCCGGAGAGCCACTTTCCTCTGTCCTGTTTCCAAATCTATAACACCAGAGGAATGACGACGCCCACCTCCCAGTGTTCCTGGGACTCGAGGACTTGTGGGTTGGTCCTTGGGAAGTGGGAAAGACCTCTGGCCCAGGGTGAGAGCCCAGTGAGTCGCCAGAGCCAGGGGCTGGCTGCTGCTGTCGTCCAGGCATTGCCCTCCCTTTTCGAGAGCAGAGCACAGGCCAGCCCTGCCTGACCCCCGGCCTGACCCTCTGACTGGGCTGGACCCAGGCTCCAGGAAAGCACCTCCTTCCCCAGCTGTCTTCCACATCAGCTCCCAGGGCTGACCGCAGATCATCACCGACTCTCCTCAGTCAGGCACTTAGAGGCCCGCTGCCTCCCAGCCTCCATGTCCTGCTGGGGGCCTCCCTGTTGCACCACTGGCTGGTTACAGGAGCTCAGTTCAGTTCAGTTCAGTCTCTCAGTCGTGTCCGACTCTTGGTGACCCCAGGGACTGCAGCAGGCCAGGCTTCCCTGTCCATCACCAACTCCCGGAGTTTACTCAAACTCATGTCCATTGAGTCTGTGATGCATTCCAACCATCTCATCCTCTGTCGTCCCCTTCTTCTCCTGCCTTCAATCTTTCCCAGCATCAGGGTCTTTTCCAATGAGTCAGCTCTTCGCATCAGGTGGCCAAAGTATTGGAGTTTCAGCTTCAACATCAGTCCTTCCAATGAATATTCAGAACTGATTTCCTTTAGGATGATTCCCTTTAGGATGGAAATCCTAAGGATCCTGCTCCTATGGATGCAGGAGCTCAACAAGTATCTTTTGAGTGAATGTTTAAAAAACACTATGGGGGGCTTCCCTGGTGGCTCATTTGCTGAAGAACTCACCTGCAAATGCAGGAGATAAGGATTCGATGCCTGATCCATGAAGATCCCACTTGCCTCAGAGCAACTAAGCCTGAGCACTGCAACTACTGAGCCTATGCTCTAGAGGCCAAGGGCTGCAATTACTGAACCCCGTGCTCCCTAGAGCCTGTGCTCTTCAACAAGAGAAGCTGCCACAGTGAGAAGCCCGAGCACTGCAACTAGAGAGCAGCCCCTGCTCGCCACAAGTACAGCAAAGCCCGTGCAGCAATGAAGACCCAGCACAGCCATAGATAAATATAAAAAATTAAAATTAAAAAAAAAACAAAAAAACCACACAGTCTTTCCTCTCTCACCCCTGGGCCCGGCCAGAGGGCATCCCCTCTACCCCTGGGGGCAGCCTGAATAAAACCCTCTCTGGCCCGAGGACCCCCGCTGCTCTGGGAGCACCCTTACAGTCAGGACCATCAGCAGAGTCTCCTTCAGCCTGCTGTGACCCAGCTGTCCGTTTACCCACATCCCACCCACCATGTGGAGGCTGGGAGGCTCTGCCCCACCCAGGTTAGTCATGCACCGCTCAGGCCACTCCCCCACTGTAGACACCCTGGACCCCGGCTACAGGGGACGACAGGTCAGCAGGCCAGTTGGAGAGCTCCACGTGGGATCTCATAGGGTCTGTCCGTCCTCTGGCCTGCCTCTCCTTTCTGTGCCCCGCCGGCTGCACTCACCTCTCACCACCAGCTTATGCCCCAGAGAAAAGATGCGCCAGCTGCGGAGCCCCTGCCAACCACACCTACCCAAGCAAACCCAACCCCAAACTCCAAGTGTGGAGACATTAAAGAGGCCACGAGTTATGGGGAGGGGAGTCCCACCCGTCCAGGATGAGGCAGTGGCTGCCCAGAAAGGAGGACAGCGGCTCTCTGTCCTCAGGGGGCACCCCATGTGCTGGATGGTCAGCCCCAGGGGCGAGCCTGGAGGTCCAGAAGGAAGCCCCTGCAGCTATGGTTCTGGCCAATCAGCCCGAGGTAGAGAAGCGCCCCAGGACGGACACACCGCACAGCCTCACACTCAGCGCCAGGCTCAGGAAGAGGCCCAGCCACCGGCTGCCTCCTCGTCCACCACCCGGGTGTGAGGTCCCCCACAGGGCCCCGTCCACACCTCAGGCAGCAGACCAGGCCGGCGCCATCAGGGAGCCCTAGTAAGGGCCGCCGCAGCAACCGGATCCCGGGTCTCAAAGTCCCAGCTGTCTGCGCCAGCAGAGAGACCGGATCGGAGGGCTCAGGTTCGGGTCCCAGATGCTCCCTGGGCCCGGGGCCTGCGGCGCGCAGGGATTAGCAAGACCCTCTCAGCCCTCAGGGCCTGGCTGGGTGCGGGTACGGCCCCGCGGCCCGGCCGGGGACCCGCACACTCGGGGGACTGCCTGAGTGTCTGGGGGAGAAAGCGAGCGCGGGCCGGGCTCGAGGGGAGGGCCCAGCAGGTGCGGGGCGTAGTGGATCGGAGACCCGACAGGGAAGGTCAGGTCGGAGGCGTCGCGGGTCCAGGTCAGAGCGGCCTTCGGCAAACCAGATGGGCTCGAAGCCCCGGCCCCGAGTCTGGCCGCCCCTTGGCGGAAGGACAGGAAGGGCAGATGCGGAAGGACTGGGCCACCCTGGCTTCCCTGCTCCGCCCCGCCCGGCGCCTGCCTCCCACTCCGCGGCCCGCCGCCCGCCTGCCGGCCCGGCAGCCCTCCCCGCGGTCGGACGGGAGCCCCCGGCCTCAGAGGTCCCTGGCCCCGCGCCCGCTCGGCCGCTCCGGGGCGCCGCCCGCTCGCCGCAGGTGCGGCCCTCCCCGGACCCCGCGCCCACCTCGGAAGGGCAGCGGCGCCGCCAGGCGCACGCGCACGGCCCCCACCAGCGGTTCCCCCGGGCTGTAGACGACGCGGCCGTGGTTCAGGCGGACCTCGAAGAGCTGCACCCGCCCCATACCGCGGCCCTGCCGGGCGGCCGCACTGAGCCTCCTTCGCCCCCGCCCAGCCGGCGCCGTGGCCGCCGCGCTCCCAGCCCCGCCCTCCCGCCAGACACGCCCCCACCAGCCACACCCCCGGCACGCCCCGTTCGCCCAGGCCACGCCCAATCATCGCCACGCCACGCCCCCATCAACGTTCGCACCCCACTCACCGCGCCCCCGCAACGCCACGCCCACGCCACGCCACGCCCCCCGTCGCCACGCCCCCTCCCCTCCATCGTTGGCACCCCAGTCCCCGCGCCCCGCCCCCTAGCCTGCCAGGCCACTCCCCGGCCGTCCCCGCTTCTTGTCCCCAGCCCTCCCTCCCCCCGGGCTCCCCAACGCCCCCAGCCCGCTCCAGCCCTGCCCCCAGCCGCGCCTGGGTCGGTCCGCCCGGCCTCTCCCCGCCCACCCCCTCGGCCAGCCTAGAGCAGCTC
This sequence comes from Bos taurus, assembly GCF_002263795.3. NCBI lineage: Eukaryota > Metazoa > Chordata > Mammalia > Artiodactyla > Bovidae > Bos > Bos taurus. The sequence continues at coordinate 106,567,218 of NC_037338.1, read as the reverse complement.
CAGCGCAGCTCGCGGGAGCCCGGCGCACCTGCGCCCCCTCCCGCCCCACCTGTCAAGGGGCCGCCCGGCCAACCCCAATCCCAGGCTCCTCCCAGGGGTCGCCCCCGCCCCGCCGGAGGTCTCCAGGCTGGGTTCGTGTCCTGGGCGGTGGGCGCTTGGGTCGGCCGCGAGGAGCGAGGGGGTGGTGAGGGGGTGAGGACAGAGAAGGCGGTGCTGGGCGCCTCCTGGCTTGGGGAAATACCGGGTTGCTGTAAGGAGGGCGTCAGGATGATGCCACGTGTTTGTCCAGAACAGCTAGGCGAATGGGTGGCATTTTTTGATGGAGACACCGGCCTCGGTACAAGCTATTTTGGAAGAAAATCATGACCCGCAGAGGCAGAGGTGCCCGTTAGGCACCTGAGTGAACCGGCACTTCTAGGCATGAGTCTGGGGGGCGCGAAGGACGAAAGATTTATCAGAGACATGTTTGTACCTGGTGACTCTATTCAGGACGCTGATGACATCAGAATCGGGGGTGAGAGCCGCAGAAACCTAATCTAGGCCTCCAGTGACAAGCAGGGGCCTTAGTCTTAGAGGCTGAGGGGTCCCCGGAGGCCAGGGAGATCCTGAAACCAGGGCTCTCGCAGGCTCCAGGCCCACCGGCCCACCTGGGACTCTGATGAGGCAAGAGGGAGCTTCTGATTGGCTGGTCTGACACTTTGCTGTCAGGGGCGTGCAAATGGGGGAATCCCTGAACCAGGAGTTTGGGATGCTGAGGGATGTGGGAAGCCCTAACATGCTAAATATCCATGGCAGAAATCAAAAAGGAAGTGTTTGAGGAAACAGGGAGAGAGGGTGTGCTGGCTGCTGCAGAGATGGAGGCAGAAACAGGGGGCCTTTATTTCCCGCAGTTGGCCCCCAATAGGGCTCTGCACACTCCTTACTCTGACCCTTCCCAACCCGTCCCCCTCCGGAAGCTCTGCTGCCGTGTCCTCATGTCCACCATCACCACCCTGACATCCCATTTCTCTAAACGCCTTTCGTCTTGCTCTCACGGAACCCAGGCTTCTGGCAGCTCTAAAGTATAAATGTTTATTTTCAAACAATACCTCTGGGCCTGCAAGTAGGGTGAACTCCTGACTCTCTATGACTGCCTCCAGACCATTTCCCCCTTCACCCTACTAACTTCCAGCTTTAACCCTCATTTTCTCAGAGTAATAATTCCCCCCCACCCCAGCACTGTTACTGGTACCTTCAGAACCGAGGCCCACCTCCCCTTACTCTTTGGTGATTTCAGCGCCTGACTCGCTCCCTGTCGTTCTCTCTCCGGTACCACTGGTGCTGGAATTCTGACTTCAGAATCCGCATAGGCTTCCCTCCCATTTTCACTTCCTGGCCTATATCTGAACATGAACCTAGGATATGTTGTAATCAGCTATGGTAACGTGACAGACACAGAGCCAACTGCCTTGAAAGAAGAGTTCAAAGCTTACACTTCCCAAGAGGGGCAAGCCACTCAATGCAGGGCCACCTGGGGAAGCACCAGTGTCAGCTGTGAGCAGAAGCAGGGACGAGAGCTTGGCCGGAGCCTTGCCTGTGTTTTCAGTGGGCAGGAGGCAGGCGGGCAAGCTTCTGTAAGCTGAGGACTGGGTGGTGAGTGATTTCAGTGAGTTACTGTTGTCCAGTGCCCGGCCTGGGTGGTTGGCCTGATGTGCAGTTAAAGGAGGTGGGTGGGGTGTGGGCCCTGGACCGGTTGCTTTGCATGTGAAAGCTGTGATGGCAGGCGAGTTGTTTGCTCTCTAGGAATTAGCCAGCCTGGGAGGGGCAGTCTCTCCCCAGCCAGCAAGGCCCTCAAGATGTCAAAGCATCGAAGATACAGAAAATAAAAAACATGATCAGTGCAGTGCTCATCCCCATGACCCTGTCCTCCGAGAACCTTCCCCAGTAGCCTCTCCTGCAGCTTAACTTTTGTCTGAACAACGTCTCCCAACAACTCCTCACCCCTTCCCACTCTCACTGTTGCTCCCGTCAGCAGGTGGATTCCATCCCCTCTTGTTGAATAGGCCCGGGCCCTTGACTTGCTTGAACTGCCAGAGAGATGCCACGTGACTTTCAGGCTCTAAGGAGGGCTCGCAGCTTCTGCTTTCATTCCCTGAGGGTCCCGAGCTCCACGTGACAGTATCTGGCTACTGCTCTGGAGTGATCCCCTGGGGGTGGGGGAAGCCAGGACGTGAGAGTCAGACTTCCCACCTCACTCACACACCCTGACTGAGGCTGCAGGAGGGACCCTGACTGTCCCAGCTGTCTAACGAGCCACCCCATTTATTACTTACTCTGAAAACTAACGGTGATCTCCTTCAGAAGGTCCCGGGCACGCACTGCTGCACTCAGTGCCCCCGACCCTGCAGCAGGCCACTGCACACCCACAGCTCCGCTGGACACTGCTGGACACTCATAGGCAAGTCTGGATCAGTCTCTCGTGGGGTCACTGCTGCTTTCTCCTGGGTCCTGGTGTGCACAGGGTTCTGTTTGTGCCCTCCAAGAGTCTGTTTCCTGAGTCCTGTGTAAGTTCTGTAATCCAATCCCACTGGCCTCCAAAGTCAAATTCCCTGGGTGTTCTGAGTCCTTTGCCAGATTCCCAGGTTGGGAAATCTGTTGTGGGTCCTAGAACTTTATTAACAGTACGAGAATTTCTTCGGTATAATTGTTCTTCAGTTTGTGGGTCGTCTACTCGGTGGCTCTACGGTGGGTTAATGGTGACCTCCTCCTAGAGGCTTATGCCACAGGCTTTTTGACCCAGGTCTCCTGCACCCAGAGCCCTGCCCCTGTGGCAGGCCACTGCTGACCTGTACTTCTGCAGGAGACACTCAAACACAGTTCTGGCTCAGTCTCTGGGGTCTCTGGGTCCTGGTGCACGTAAGGTTTTGTTTGAGCCCTCCAAGCGTCTCTGGCGGATATGGGGTTTGATTCTAAATGAGATTTCACCCTCCTATCATCTTGCTGGGGCTTCTCCTTTGCCCGTGGATGTGGGGTATCTTTTTTTGCTGGGATCTGACATTCTCCTGTTGATGGTTGTTCAGCACTTCAGTTCAGTTGCTCAGTCCTGTCTGAGTCTGTGCAACCCTACGGACTGCAGCAGGCCAGGCCTCCCTGTACATCACCAACCCCCAGAGTATACTCAAACTCATGTCCACTGAGTCTGTGATGCCATCCGACCATCTCATCCTGTGTCGTCCCCTTCTCCTCCTGCCCTCAATCTTTCCCAGCATCAGGGTCTTTTGCAATGAGTCACTTCTTTGCATCAGGTGGCCCAAGTATTGGAGTTTCAGCTTCAGCCTCTGTCCTTCCAATGAATATTCAGAACTGATTTCCTTTAGAATGGACTGGTTGGATCTCCTTGCAGTCCAAGGGACTCAAGAGTCTTCTCCAACACCACAGGTCAAAAGCATCAAGTCTTCGGCTCTCAGCTTTCTTTCTCGTCCAACTCTCACATCCATACATGACTACGGGGAAAACCATAGCTTTGACTAGAGGGACCTTTGTCAGCAAAGAAATGTCTCTGCTTTTTAATATGCTGTCTAGCTTGGTCATAACTTTTCTTCCAAGGAGCAGGTGTCATTTAATTTCATGGCTGCAGTATCCATCTAAGGTGATTTTGGAGCCAAAAAAAAATACAGCCTGTCACTGTTTCTGTTGTTTCCCCATCTATTTGCCATGAAGTGATGGGACCAGATGCCCTTAGTTTTCCAAATGTTGAGTTTTAAGCCAAAATTTTCACTCTCCTCTTTCACTTTCATCAAGAGGCTCTTTAGTTCTTCAGTTTCTGCCCTAAGGGTAGTGTCATCTGCATATCTGAGGCTATTGATATTTCTCCTGGCAATCTTGATTCCAGCTTCATCCAGCGAAGCCTTTCTCATGATGTAGTCTGCATATAAGTTAAATAAGCAGGGTGACAATATACAGCCTTGACATACTCCTTTCCCTATTTGGAACCAGTCTGTTGTTCCATGTCCAGTTCTAACTGTTGTTAGAACTGGCTGTTCAGCACTGAGTTGTAATTGTGGAATTCTTGCAAGAGAAGATAAGCACACCTCCTTCTACTCTGCCATCTTAAGGGTTCACCTTAACTCCACCATAATTTGGTCTCAGGTCAAACAACAGGGAGGGAACACAGCCCCACCCATCAATAGAAAATTGGATTAGAGATTTACTGAGCAGGCCCTGCCCATTAGAACAAAACCTGGTTTCCCCTGAGTCAGTCTCTCCTAACAGGAACCTCCCTTATCTTAACCCTAAACCTCTTATCCTCCTCTGTCTGAGGGCAGACAGAATGAAAATCACAATCACAAAAAAACTAATCAAACTGATCACACAAGCCACCACCTTGTCTAACTCAATGAAAATATGAGCCATGCCATGTAGGGCCACCCAAGACGGGCGGGTCATGGTGGAGAAGTCTGACAAAACTTCAGTGGTCCACTGAGAAGGGAGTGGCAAACCACTTCAGTACTCTTGCCTTGAGAACCCCATGAACAGTATGAAAAGGCAAAAAGATAGGACACTGAAACATGAACTCCCCAGGTCGGTAGGTGCCCAATATGCTACTGGAGATCAGTGGAGAAATAACTCCAGAAAGAATGAAGGGATGGAACCAAAGCAAAAACAACACCCAGTTGTGGATGTGACTGGTGATGGAAGCAAGGTTTGATGCTGTAAAGAGCAATATTGCATAGGAACCTGGAATGTTAGGTCCATGAATCAGGGCAAATTAGAAATGGTCAAACAGGAGATGGCAAGAGTAAACATAGATATTTTAGGAATCAGTGAACTAAAATGGACTGGAATACGGGAATTTAATTCAGATGATCATTATATCTACTACTGTGGGCAAGAATCCCTTAGAAGAAATGGAGCAGCCCTCATAGTCAACAAAAGAGTGTGAAATGCAGTACTTGGTGCAATCTCAAAAATGACTGATCTCAGTTCATTTCCAAGGCAAACCATTCAATATCACAATAATCCAAGTCTATGCCCCAACCAGTAACGCTGTAAAAGCTGAAGTTGAAAGTTTCTATGCAGACCTACAAGACCTTCTACAACTAACAGCCAAAAAAGAGGTCCTTTCATCATAGGATACTGGAATGCAAAAGTAGAAAGTCAAGAGATACCTGGAGTAACAGGGAATTTTGGCCTTGGAGTACAAAATGAAGCAGGATAAAGGCCAATGGAGTTTTGCAAAGAGAACGCACTGGTCATAACAAACAACCTCTTCCAACAACACAAGAGAAGACTCTACACATGGACATCACCAGATGGTCAATACTGAAATCAGACGGAGTATAGTCTTTGCAGCCAAAGATGGAGAAGCTTTATACAGTCAGCAAAAACAAGACGGGGAGCTGACTGTGGCTCAGAAGATGAACTCCTTATTGCCAAATTCAGGCTTAAATTGTAGAAAGTAGGGAAAACCACTAGACCATTCAGGTATGACCTAAATCAAATCCCTTACAATTATACAGTGGAAGTGAAAAATAGATTCAAGGGATTAGACCTGATAGAGTGCCTGAAGAACAATGGACAGAGGTTTGTAACACTGAATAGGAGGCAGTGATCAAGACCATCCCCAAGAAAAAGAAATGCAAGAAGGCAAAATGGTTGTCTGAGAAAGCCTTACAAATAGCTGAGAAAAGAATAGAAGTGAAAGGCAAAGGAGAAAAGGAAAGATACACCCATCTGAATGCAGAGTTCCAAAGAATAGCAAGGAGAGATATGAAAGCCTTCCTCAGCGATCAATGCAAAGAAATAGAGGAAAACAACAGAATGGGAAAGACTAGAGATCTCTTCAAGAAAATTAGAGATACCAAAGGAACATTTCATGCAAAGATGGGCACAATAAAGGACAGAAATGGTATAGACCTAACAGAAACAACAGATATTAAGAAAAGGTGGCAAGAATACACAGAAAAACTATACAAAAAAGATCTTCATGACCCAGATAATCATGATGGTGTGATCACTCACCTAGAGCCAGACATCCTGGAATGCACAGTTAAGTAGGCCTTAGGAAGCCTCACTATGAACAAAGCTAGTGGAGGTGATGGATTTCCAGTTGAGCTATTTCAAATTCTAAAAGATGGTGCTGTTAAAATGCTGCACTCAATATGCCAGAAAATTTGGAAAACTCAGCAGTAGCCACAAGACTGGAAAAGGTCGGTTTTCATTCCAATCCCAAAGAAAGGCAATGCCAAAGAGTGTTCAAACTACTGCACAATTGCACTCATCTCACACACTAGCCAAGTAATGCTCAAAATTCTCCAAGCCAGGCTTCAACAGTACGTGAACCATGAACACCCAGATGTTGAAGCTGGATTTAGAAAAGGCAGAGGAATCAGAGATCAAATTGCCAACATCTGTTGGATCATCGAAAAAGCAAGAGAGTTCCATCAAAACATCTACTTCTGCTTTATTGACTATGCCAAAGCCTTTGACTGTGTGAATCACAATAAACTGTGGAAAATTCTTAAAGAGATGGGAATACCAGACCGCCTTACCTGCCTCCAGAGAAATCTGTATGCAGGTCAAGAAGCAACAGTTAGAACTAGACATGGAACAACAGACTGGTTCCAAATTGGGAAAGGAGTACGTTAAGGTTGTATATTGTCACCCTGCTTATTTAACTTATATACAGAGTACATCATGAGAAATGCTGGGCTGGAAGAAGCACAATCTGGAATCAAGATTGCCAGGAGAAATATCAATAGCCTCAGATATGCAGATGACACCACCCTTAAGGCAGAAACTGAAGAAGAGCTAAAGAGCCTCTTGATGAAAGTGAAAGAAGAGAGTGAAAAAGCTGGCTTAAAACTCAACACTCAATAAAATGAAGATCATGGCATCCAGTCCCATCACTTCATGGCAAGTAGATGTGGAAACAATGAAAACAGTGACAGACTTTATTTTCTTGGGCTCCAAAATCACTGCAAATGGTGACTGCAGCCATGAAATTAAAAGACGCTTGCTCCTTGGAAGAAACGCTATAACCAACCTAGACAGCATATTAAAAAGCAGGGACATTACTTTGCTGACAAAGGTCTGTCTAGTCAAAGCTATGGTTTTTCCAGTAGTCACGTATGGATGTGAGAGTTGGACTATAAAGAAGCTGAGCACCAAAGACTTTTGAACTGTGGTGTTGGAGAAGACTCTTGAGAGTCCTTTGGACTGCAAGGAGATCCACCCAGTCCATCCTAAAGGAAATCAGTCCTGAATATTCATTGGAAGGACCGGTGTTGAAGCTGACCCTCCAACACTTAGCCACCTGATGCGAAGAAATGACTCCTTGGAAAAGACCCTGATGCTGGGAAAGATTGAAAGTGGGAGGAGAAGGACGTGACAGAGGATGAGATGGTTGGATGGCATCACCTACTTGATGGATGTGAGTTTGAGTAAACTGGGAGTTGGTGTTGGACAGGGAGGCCTGGAGTGCTGCAGTCCATGGGGTCCCAAACAGTCAGACACTGAGAACTCGGTTGCGTTCAGCCAAGAGGCTCTCCTACTTTGGGTGGTGTCTGCCCACGTTAGAATGTCCTAGATACCTTTTTGCTGGTCTGACACTTTGACCCGGGTGGCTGGGATGGCGGGGGCTGGTCAGGTTCCCCTTCCCTGAGGCCTCCTCATATGATTTGCTTCAGGGTCTGCACAGAATGAGAATTTACAGGTAGTGAGACTGTTTACCTGTAGGCAGGCCCCCGAGAGGGAGGAAGATGAAGCTGTCAGGCCTCAGACCTGGCCTCTGAAGTCCAAGAACTTTCTACCAGTTTATGTGCGTCAGAACAGTCAGAAGAGGGAGATCCCTGGCTGGGGTTCAGTCCCTGGTTGGGGAGCTAAGATTCCACAAGCTGTGAGTCACAGCCACCCCCTCAAAACAAACAAACAAACAAACAAACAAACAATCATAGGATTGGTACGGGAGGGAAAGAATTGAATTGATGGTGACAGTTTGAGACAAACCAGCACACCAGCCATCAGCAGGAGAGTCAACCAGCTGAACCCGATCTTACCATGGAATCATTAGAAAATCAACAGCTGTTTTAAGCCGCTGAGGTTTGGGGTTGTTTATTATGCAGCAGCATGTATCTGGACCAGACACTGACACTTAGAAGTGAGATGCTGCCAGTCACAAAAGTCTGAAATGTGGCTCTTTGGAGCCAGGCAGCAGGCGAACCTGGCAGGCAGTGAGGACTTCCATCCCCGGTGAAGGACAGAGAAGGGCAGGGCTGGGTCAGGATCGGTGGGGAAGTGGAAGACCACCGGCTGTGGTAACAGGGCAGACAGAGGCCAACTGGTTTCTTCAGTCATTTATGCTAAAGTAAAATAAAGAAAAGACAAATGAACCTTACAAGTAATGTTCCATGTCCCACCAGAAGCTGGAGGAAATATTTCAAGTCAGGTCTTACAATTGGAGAATAAAAAGATTTCTCAATCCCAGTCTTTCCAGGCAGCAAATGTCCTCAAGGTAAGAAATGGCATCCTGCGGAAGATTAAATCCAGGGCACTGCCAGCAAAGCACAACTTCAGGGTTAGAAGAAATCAAGGGCGTGGTATACGACCCTTTGTTAAAATTGCTGAAACATCCCTGGGGGAGCGGACCCTCCCAGACGCTTTGAGCCACACGAAAGGGCTTCCAAGTGTCTTGAGGAATTGAGCACACAGCTCGATCTTGATGTTCACAGCACAGAGGAGCCTCTCAAAGATGTTTGCAGGGTGGTTTTTGTCTAATAAAATGTGTTATAATTTGATACCTAGAAAATCTGCAGTTTTTTTTTTAACGGTTGTATCTACTTAAACTAAAATGGATGATGTTCAAAATAAAAGGGGCTTCTGGGCCCTCAACTTTCTCCAGAAAAGAAGCAGGCTGAGGAAGCTACTTAGGCTGCAAAAATTTCCCCGTGGAAAAGGGAGGATGACTGAGGGGTAGGGTAAAGAGGCAGAGAGAGAAGCCCACCCCAGAAGAGGGAGGGGGAGGGCAGAGGAGCCCTTAAAGGAGCATTGTGACCATGTCCGCTGCATTTCAACCCTGTCGCGCGTGCCCGTGGCTACAGGGAGCACGCCCCCTTTTCCTTTTTGAACCGGGTGTCTATTTACTTTTCCTGTGCTTCCCCATGGAATGTGGGTCTTGCAGGGGCAGATAACTTGCTTCTGGCTTTGCTGCGTGTCACAAGCCAAGAGCAGTAGTGAGATGTGGTTCTGGGATCTTCATGCAGGAGGAACTGAATCATTAGGGGCCAGAGTGTGGACGGGTGGCGGGCAGGTTGTTCCACTGGTTCCCACCGCCCCCCTGCACGAGCTGTGCTTTCCAGAACTCGTGCTGCTGTGCGCACCCTTCCCACACGGATTCCAGGCTCGCCTGCAGGACTTGCTGTGGCCAGTGGGATACCAGCAGGAGAGATTCAAGCAGAGGTCCAACAGGACCTGTCACGGAGAGTAGAGCCTCCACGTGGTAAGCGGTCCAGCTCTCCTGGCTAAATAACAGGACACCCCACCCAGGGCAGGTCACATGGAAGAGACATGTGCTCCAGGTGAATTCTCAGCTGACTCCAAATAAAGGAAGGACCCCACCTGTAGCCCCTCGCAAGTCTGCGCAGCTCTGAATCCCTTTCCATCTTTGCTCACCCCGCAACAGCGATCCTCTGAAGCCCCCTGAGTGCCCTGGGCAAGCACTGGGACCAGACCCTGAGACACCTCCCCCTGTCCCCCTTGCCTCTCCACACTCGCCCGGGATCGCCTCAGTCTTGGCTGCACCCAAACCTTCTTTCGCCTTGCTTTCTCAGGAGCAGCCTAGACAGGCTGGAGAAACGAGTCACACTGGCTGGGCAGATGACACTGCCGGGCTCCCTGCTGTCTTCTGGTTCCATCCTCGTCCTCTCTCCTGGGACCGGCTCCTTTCTCACCTTCAACTGATGGCCTCCTTCTCATCAGAGGAGAGCCCTCCAGCTTCCTACATCCACACTCCCTTACCTCAGACTCCCCTTGGAGCTGTGGCTGAGCGAACCGCCTGAGCAGTTAGTTCCAGGCCAGCCCTCACACTCTCCTCTCGGCAATGGCTCGCCTCCTTCTCCTCCACGGGCTCATTCCCACTGGTGGAAAACCGGCTGTTTCCTTTCCCACTGCAAAACCAACAGTTTCTCCGGACTTGCCTTTCTTTCTCGCTTTGGTCGTTTCTCTGCTCCCTTTCAGCCAGAACACCCTGAAGAGTAGTCGGTCCCGAGGCCGTCCCTTCCATGTCGCCTCAGCCCCCTCAGTCGGGCTTGCTCCTCCGCCGCGTACACGTGAAGGTGACCGGCGCCTTCGTTGTGCCTTCTGTGCCCACCATTCGGGATCTCTCAGCAGCCCTGGACAAGGCCGATCTCTCCTTCTCAGCCTAGCACCGTCATCGCTTGGCCCACTGCCCTCTCCTGGCGTCCCTCCTACCTGACATCCTCATCCTCTGTACCAGCTCCTCCTTCCAGCTTCCCTTCCTCCTTAGCGTGAGAATACCCAGGGCTCAATCTTTTCCCTCTCTTTTTCTCTATTTGCATTTCCTCCCATGGTGAACTCATCCAGTTGTATGGCTTTAAGTACAACAAATACCCTCGTGAACATCAATCTATACTCATGTATTCAGTTGCCTTATAACCTTAACCTGTGGCATGAGGAAGAAATACATTTTTATCTTGCTAAGCCACTGAGAATTTAGGGTTGTTTGTTACTGCAGCATAACCAGGGCTATCCTGACTGCTACAAAACACTGCCATCAAAGGTGTGCCCAACACCATCATTTCTTAGTTGGGTAAGCTTGCATTAGCTTCCTAAACATCCTGCCTGCTTTCACCCTTCCCTCACTGTCTACATCAGCTGCCATGATGCACTAAAAAGCTATTCCTCCTTTCCTATCCTCCAATGGCTCACTTTTCTGAGTGTAAAAGTCACAGTCCTCACCAGACGCCACACCCATCCCAACCTCCACCTCTCTGGCCATGTGCCGAGTTGCTCTGATGCACTCATTGGCTCACAGAGACCGCCTCCACTTTTCAAAAACGCCCGGTTGGGGCCAGATTAGGGCCTTGGCACTGGGCTCTCCCCGCTGCCGGGGATGCTCTTCCCCTGGACCCCGCATGGCTCACTCCCTCTCTCGCTCCCAGTTTGCTCAAGTTACTTGGCAGTGAGATCTACCCTGCCCCCACTTTCCCGGGACCTCCAACTCCCTGATGCTGGTCTACTTGTTTCCCCACAGCGTAGATCACTTTCTAACAAGGCGTGTAACTCGCTGGTCATGGGCCTTTTCTGTCTCCCTCGCTAGAACAGGAGCAGGGGTTTGCTTGGCGCACTGGTGTAGAGCGGTTTCATTGGGGGTTGGGAGTGAGAGCCAGATGGAGTTATTGCCAGGAGACAGGTGTACGCCCCCCACCCCCCACCCCAAATCGTCAGGTCAGGTCTGGGAGTTCCTGTTCAGGAAGGATTTGGAGCAGGCTTTTCAGCGCCCCTTCTCGAAGCCCAGGGAAGGATCCTGTAGCACAAGCATGGGCTATGGAATCCTGATCCCGGCCCATGCGCGGAGGCGGCCAGGGAGAAGGGCGGCCCGGTGCCCGGTCAGCCAGCAGCACTCGCTGGGCTCCCACGTCCCGAGGGCACTGGATCCAGTCACGGAGTCATAGGGGCCCCGGGACTCCGGATCCGCGAATCCACCCCGGCCTCCTGCCCTCTGTCCACAGACTGTTCACAGGGAGCCGCAGCCAGCCCCGCACGGACCCCGACCTGCAGGGCCCGGACGGCCCAGGGTGCCCAGCCAAACCGCCTGCTGCGCGGGCCGAGGCCGGGCTCGGGGGTCTGCGCTGCGAGCGGGTGGCACAGCCTCCCGCACAAAGCTTCCCGCGAAACTGACGTAGCGCGGGGCGGCCGCGCAGGCTCCGCCCCCGGCCGCGCCCCTCCCCCGCGCGCTCGCGGCGCCCCAACGCGCCTGCGCACTCGCCCTCCCGCCACTGGCTGCGGCGTGGCGGCGCGCGCCGGCCGGCGCCCTGCGCGCCGCGTGATTGGCCGGGCGGCGGCGGGCGGGGGTGTGTCCGCCGCGCGCCCCGCCCCCGGCCCCGCTTGCTGAGGTGCGCGCGGCGGCGGTGGCGGCGGCGGCGGCGGCGGCGCGTGGCAGGTCCGGCGGGCGCCCGGCGGCGGCGGCGGCGGCCCGACCCCGGCCCAGCCTCGTCCCGCCCGCCCGCCCGCCTGGCCCCGTTCCCGTCCCCCGTTCGCCCGCCCGGCGCGCCGCGGCCCCGCCCCGGCATCTCCCGAGGGAGCGGCGCCGCCGGCCGAGCACAGGCCCGGCCATGACCGACTTCAAATTGGGCATCGTGCGGCTCGGCCGGGTGGCCGGAAAGGTGCGCGGCGCGGCTTGGGGCCGGGGCCGGGCGGGAGGCGTGGGGCGCCGGGCCGGGGCCGAGGGCCGGGGCTGGTGTGAGGCTAGGGGCTGAGCGGCGCTGGGGGTCGCGGGCGCGGTCTGGGAGTCGGAGTCGGGGGTGCGAGGCTGGGGGCGTAGGGCCCGGCCAGGGCGGCTGGGCGCATGGGCACAGGCCCGTAGGTTCGCCGGCGGCCTGGTTCCTGGGGCAGCCTTGGTCCAGTGCCGGCTCCAGCCGTGCGCCGCGGGTCGGGGGCTGCGGCCGTGCCTGTGGCCGCGAGGAGCGCAGGCCCTTCCGGGGCAGCGCGCTCGCTCTCCGCTGGCCCTTGCGGGTCCATAGTGAGCTCCGCGCAGGGCTCGTGCTGCCCGAGGCGGCCCCCTCGGGCTGAGCCTCAGTTGGCCTCGGCCGAGCGGGGCCTCCCTCTGCTTCTCTCTCTTACCGGGCCCCGCCCTCCGCGTGTTCGAGGCTGGGCTTTCTGGCACCTGTGGGCATTGAGGCTTGGCTGTTTCCAGGAGCCGGCCGGCCGTGCAGCTGAACCAGCCACGGACCTTACCCTGGATGGGAACCCTGTTCCCATCACCAGCCGCGGAAGCTTCTGGTGGGAGAGAGGAGCAGAGGCAGTCAGATGAAGGTAAAGCCGGTTCAGATACTAGTAAAAAGCTCTCCAAGCGAAAGTGAGACAGGTCCATTTCGGGGACCGTTTCCTGCCCTCCCGCAAGGGGCAGTGACTGTCCAATTACGGAAGGGTGGGCTCCTTATTAGCGCTGAGATCTCTGCAACTCAGTGGTTGTCTGCAGTAATGCCATCCTTTAAAACTTTTACTTGGAACGTTTTAGACGAAGAGGTAGGAAGGACAATTCCGTGAGCACCTGTGTGCGGACTGCCTGATAGTTGAAACCTTCTGGATATTCTGCTTCAATCCCAGGGCCCTGCCTCTATTCCTGTGACATCGTGGTCTTGGACTGGGTTTATCAACACATTAAAACACGCAGCTTAGTGGTTGAGCAGGTCTCAGGCACTTCTCGTGGCTAGTCGTGAGCAGATGCCAGGTGGAGCCTGGTGCCACAGCTGTGCGCAGTGCTGCGTGGGGAAAGAGCCGCCTTTGGCTACCTTCAGGGTGGACTGACCTCTCTGAGCCCATGAGGGCTGCTCCTGCTTATCGGTAGTGCCCTGTGCTGATTCCAAATGTAACGCCTTGAAACGTTAATTTCCAGACCAAGTATACACTGATAGATGAGCAGGACATCCCGCTGGTGGAGGGCTACTCGTTTGAGGTAAGGATTCTGTTCCTTTGCTGGCCTGCCTACGGTCGTGCCCGGGGGGTCACGAGGGGTGGGTTTTCGTCCGTGTGATGTGAGACAGACCCTTGCACACGAGCTGCTCAAGCAGGCCAGTGAAGCCCTGTCCAAACCCTGGTCTCCAGGGAACCTGGCTGTCAATGTGGAGCCCCTCCCACCGCTTCCGTGATGCGTGCTGTCTTACTCACTTCCACGTTGCTTGCAGGCTCTTCCCAAAAAAGAGACAAATTGTGCCCTGTCTTTGATTGAGTTCAGTCAGATGAGCCGCTGTGCTCAGGGAGACTCCAGGGCTGCCCCGCCTCCTCTCCAGCCTCGGGCTTCTGCAGGGCTGGGTGCCTTTGTCCCTACCTGGCTGTTTGGGCTCCAGTCCTCACCTGCCTGCTCCTCCCTCCACCCTGCAGACCCACCCCACTCCTATCTCAGCCTTCACCCTTTTACAGTTACTTGTTCCAGGGCTTATCTTTTTTACTGGATTAGGGACTTTTTTTTAAAGGTAGGGAGATTTATTTCTCTGTGTCCACAGTATTTTGCAAAGAGTGGTTCTTAAGTGTGTCTTGCCTTCACGTAGGCGGGTACTTCTCCATGCCACGTGTCTGGGAGCCTCCAGAGACCACCAAGGTCCCAGGAACAGGCCTGGCATTTGTCCCTCTGGCTTGCTTGTTTCATTCATTTTTCTAAGATGAATTTGGAATGTTGTTGAGAATTGCAGGCTTTTTAACAGAGCTTTTTCTTATTTCTTCTCAGGCCCGGATGGAAGTAGACGCAGATGGAAATGGTGCTAAGATATTTGCATATGCCTTTGACAAGAACCGAGGAAGGGGGTCGGGAAGGCTCCTTCATGAGCTGCTGTGGTGGGTGTTTCCAAGCTGCTTGTTCCCCTTCTGGGTTTGCACCAGCCTTGCAGTGCAAGGGGCTCGGGCAGCCAGAGACCCTTCTGCCCTCATTGACAGATGATACCTTCCCCAGGTCTCCCAGTTACTTCTTTGTCATTGCCACTAACTGGGAGGATGGCTGCTCTGTGTCCTCTGGCACTGGCAGGGTAGCGTAAGAGTCTGTAAGCCCTGTGCCCTTCCTGCTCCCAGCACTTAGGCCACAGCGCCTCTGGAGGCGGGTGGGGTCTGGCCCCTCCTAGGTCCTTTTGAGCTTATCCGTGGGACATGGGGAGGGCCGCCCTCGCTTCCCTGTGAACGCTGAGGTTCCGAAGTACTTGGGCCCACTCGTGTGCCCCCGGCTGGTGTGAGGCAGTGCGGTGCCTTCCTTGCCCCCTGGCGCCGAGTGCTTCAGTCCAGGGGCTGGGCTGTCCCCTTTGGCCCACAGACTGGGTTCCCCTCTGCAGCGCTCCCAGTGGGCCGAGGACCATTCAGCGCGCGTGGCTGAGACGAGCGGTCAGGGAGCCTGTCTGGAGCACTGTCTGTTTCCTAGGGAGCGGCACAGGGGGGGCATCGCCCCTGGGTTTCAGGTGGTGCATCTCAACGCCGTCACTGTGGACAACCGCCTGGACAACCTGCAGCTGGTGCCGTGGGGCTGGCGGCCCAGAGCCGAGGAGGCCTCCAGCAAGCAGAGGTGGGTCTTCCTGGGGCTGGCGACGCGGCCCCGCCAGGCTCACTGCCGAGAGAGGCCGGCTCGGCTCTGTGCTCTGCAGCTTCTGTGGGTTTGGGAATGCTAGTCATCTCCCCTCAAGGTGTGCGGTCAGGACAGTGGCTCAGAGGTCAGCTGGGCAGCCTTCACCTCTCCTTGGTCCAGACTCCATTGTTAGAGTCTGATCCTGGCTAAGGTGTCCTCACATGGCTCTTGAAGGAGGCTGAGCCTCACGACAGTTAGTTAGGATTCTTATCCTCCTGGGGATTATGGTAGTCTAGACTTGTGGTTGCAAGCGACAGAAACTGAGCCCAATTTGGCTGAAGCAAAAATAGGACCCTTGCTGGCTCCCCTGCTGAGATGTGGCAACCCACCAAACCACCTGGAGGTCTCGGGAGCTCCGCCGGGGCTGCGCACTGACTGCTCAGCAGTGACCAGGGGCGCTGAGGAGTTGCTTGTCTTGAAGCACTTTTCTGCTCTGCTGGGGATAGCACGGTTCTTTCATCAACAAAAAGGAAGCTTGGGGAATTCTCTGGTGATCCAGTGGTTAGGACTTGGCACTTTCGCTGCTGTGGGCCCAGGTTTGAACCCTGGTTGGGGAACTTAGAACCCACAGGTTGCGTTCTTGTTCATTCGAGAAGTCCTGTGTGACTCTGCAACCACATGGACCACAGCACGCCAGGCTCCTCAGTCCTCCACTGTCTCCTGGAGTTTGTTCAAACTCATGTCCACTGAGTCGGTGGTGCCATCTAACCATCTCATCCTCTGTCGGCCCCTTCACCTCCTGCCTTCAATCTTTCCAAGCATTGGAGTATTTTCCAGTGAGTTGGCTCTTCGCATCAGGTGGCCAAAGTATTGGAGTTTTAGCTTCATCATCAGTCCTTTCAATGAATATTCAGGACTGACTTCCTTTAGGATGGACTGGTTGATCTCCTTGCAGTCCAAGGGACTCGCAAGAGTCTTCTTCTGCACCACAGTTGAAAAGCATCAATTCTTGAGTGCTCAGCCTTATGGTCCAACTCATCCATACATGACTATTGGAAAAACCATAACTTTCACCACAGACCTTTGTTGGCAAAGCACTGTCTCTGCTTTTGAATGTGCTGTCTGGGTTGGTCGTAACTTGTCTTCCCGGGCGTGAGCGCCTTTTACTTCTGTGGCTGCAGCCCCGTTGGCAGTGGTTTTGGAGCCCAAGAAAGTAAAGCCTGTCACTGCTCCCACTGTTTCTCCTTCTATTTGCCATGAAGTGGTGGAAGCGGGTGCCATGATCTTAGTTTTCTGAATGTTGAGTTTTAAGCCAGCCTTTTCACTCTGTTTCACTTTCATCAAGAGATTCTTTAGTTCTTCTCTTTCTGCCGTAAGGGTGGTATTATCTGCGTATCTGAAGTTATTGATATTTCTCCGGGCAATCTTGATTCCAGCTTCTGCTTCCTCCAGCCCAGCGATTCTCATGATGTACTCTACATATAAGTTAAATTAGCAGGGTGACAATATACAGCCTCGACGTACTTCTTTTCCTATTTGCAACCAGTCTGTTGTTCCATGTCCAGTTCTAACTGTTGCTTCCTGACCTGCATTCAGGTTTCTCAGGAGGCAGGTCAGGTGGTCTGGAGTTCCCATCTCTTTAAGAATTTTCCCGTTTGTTGTGATCCACACAGTGAAAGGCTTTAGCTTTAGTCAGTGAAGCAGAAGTAGGTGTTTGTCTGGAATTCCTTTGCTTTTTGTATGATCCAGCAGATGTCGGCAATTTAATCTCTGGTTCCTTTGCCTTTTATAAATTTAACTTTAACATCTGGAAATTCTTTGTTCATGTACTGTTGCCTCGCTTGAAGCGTCTTGAGCATTACCTTGCTAGCATGGGAAATGAGTGCAATTGTATGGTAGTTTGAATATTCTTTGGCATTGCCTTTCTTTGGGATCAGAATGAAAACTGACCTTTTCCAGTCCCGTGGCCACTGTTGAATTTTCAAACTTTGCTGGCATATTGAGTGCAGCACTTTAACAGTATCATGTCTTAGGACTTGGAATAGTTCAGCTGGAATTCTATCACTTCCACTAACTTTGTTCGTAGTGATGCTTCCTAAGGCCCACTTAACTTGGCACTCCAGGATGTCTGGCCCTAGGTGAGTGATCACACCGTCGTGATTATCTGGGTCGTGAGGATCTTTTCTGTGCGGCTCTTCTGTGTGTTCCTGCCGCCTCTTCTTAATCTCTTCTGCTTCTGTTGGGCCCTTGACATTCCTGTCCTTCATTGTGCCCGTCCTCACACAAAATGTTCCCTTGGCATCTCCAGTTTTCTTGACTAGCTCTCCAGTCTTTGCCGTTGTGTTGTTTTCCTCTGTTTCTTTGCATTGTTCCTTTATTTTTTTTTTTTAATTTTTAATATTTATTTTTATTTATTTGGCTGTGCTGGTCTTAGTTGTGACATGTGGGATCTTTAGTTGTAGCATGTGGGATCTAGTTTCCTGACCAGGGATCATACCCAGTCCTCCTGTATTGGGAGCACAGAGTCTTAGCCACTAGACCACCAGGGAAGTCCCTGCATTGTTCCTTTAAGAAGGCTTTCTTGTCTCTCCTTTTCTCTGGAACCCTGCATTCAGCTGGGTGTATCTTTTCTCCTTTGCCTTCCACTTCTCTTCTCTTCTCTTCTCAGCTATTTGAAAGCCCTCCTCAGATGACCATGTTGCCTTACTGCATTTTTCTTTCTTGGGGATAGTTTTGCTCACTGCCTCCTGCACAGTGTGACAGACCTCCGTCCACAGTTCTTCAGGCACTCTGTCTATCGGATCTAACTCCTTGAATCTATTTCTCACTTCCACTGTATAATCGCAAGGGATTTGATTTAGGTCATACCTGAATGGTCTAGTGGTTTTCCCCACTTTCTACAATTTAAGTCTGAATTTGGCAATAAGGAGCTCATGATCTGAGCCACAGTCAGCTCCCCGTCTTGTTTTTGCTAACTGTATAGAGCTTCTCCATCTTTGGCTGCAAACACTATAATGAGTCTGATTTCAGTATTGACCATCTGGTGATGTCCATGTGTAGAATAGTGTCTTGTGTTGTTGGAAGAGGGTGTTTGCTATGACCAGTGCGTTCTCTTGGCAAAACTCTGTTACCCTTTGCCTGGTTTCATTCTATACTCTAAGGCCAAACTTGCCTTCAGGTTACTCCAGGAATCTCTTGACTTTCCACTTTAGCACTCCAATCCTCTATAATAAAAAAGACATCTTTTTCTTGTCGTTAGTTCTAGAAGGTCCTGTAGGTCTTTCTAGAACTGTTCAAATTCAGGTTCTTCAGCGTTACTGTTGGGGCAGACTTGGATTACTGTGGTATTGAGTGGTCTGCCTTGGAAACGAACTGTAATCATTCTGTCGTTTTTGAGATTGTTTCTAAGTACTGTGTTTCAGACTTTTTTGTTGACTGTGAGAGCTACTCCACTTCTTCTAAGGGATTATTGCCCACAGTAGTAGATATAATGGTCATCTGAATTACAGATGACCTATCCACAAGTTGCGTGGCACAGTAAAAAAAAAAAAAAAAAAAAGGTTGTGTCATCAGGACAAGTGTAGGGGCAGCTGAGCGGTCAGAAGGCGGGTGGCTCAGCACTTGCACAAGACCAGAGTGGACCTGGCCAGCTCTGCCGCTGACCGCTGCAGTCGCTGGAGGGATGGTCCCATTCTGCTTCACACCGCTCTGGGGCCCCGCCCCGAGGTTCCTCCCTGTTGGTCATCCCAGGAGCCAGCTGGTCGGGGTTGCTGTGGCTTGCCAGCAGTGGTCAGCCTGTCCGCAGTGCTGCATGTGCTGGGGCCCAGCTGTCCGAGGGCGGCCTGAGCTCTCCGGCGCCACGTGTCCTCCCGCCTCATCTGTGGCCTCTGCCCGGTGGCTCGTGGTGGGAATCGGCCCCTGCGACTTGGGGGTCCCTGCACCCCTGCTTGCTGCCCTGGAGTCACCCCAGTGGGCACAGGGTGGCCCAGCCAGGTGGAAGGTGCTCTGAGCCAAGGGGCAGTGTCCTCCCTTCCCATCTTCAAACGCCGACTGGGGCTGAACCTCCCCTCCTCTCGGTCTTCTAGGACCTCACTGAAGAGCTCGGAAAGCACCAGCATTCTCCCCCATCCTGACTTTCACCCTTTTCTTCCTTAAAGAAATCTTTGTATTGTGGTAAAATACGGATGACGTTGTTTTAACCACTTTGCAGTGTGTGTTCCTGTAGCGTTGAGCACTTACGCTGCAGTGCAGCCGTCACCACCACTGTCTCCGGAGCCGTCTCCTCTTCCCAAATGAAGCTGTGTCCTGACAGAACACTGCGCGGCCCGCCCCCGGCCCCCAGATGCCCAGATCCCCCGATCCCCACCGCTCTGCGAGCCGCCAGGTCCTTGATCCCAGCTGAGCGGGCTCACGGCACTCGACCTCGGGTCTGGCTCCCTCCCATCTGCTCATTTACGTCCTCAGGGCTCGTAGGCGTCGTGGCCTGTGTCAGAGCTTCCTTTTTAAGGTTGAATAGTGTTCCATTGTGTGTGTATGTGTGCACGTGTGCAGCGCACTTGGTTTATCCACTCTCCCTTGTCGGGCACTTGGGCTGCCGCCTCCCTCACCTGCTGTGAACCCACTTGTACAAAGAGCTCTTCTGGCCTCTGCTTTAGGTTCTTGAGAGTGTGTGTCCAGAAGTGGGATCGCAGGATCGTGTGGTACTTCTGTTCCCTCTGGAGAAACCGCCAGGCTGCTGTCTGTGGTGTCTGCGCGCTGGAGGCAGAGCGCGCAGAGGTCCTTGCCAGCACGTGGTGTTCTCTGTCGTTCGGTAGCAGCCATCCCAGGAGTGCGAGGTGGTCCTACTGCAGTTCTGAGTTGTTTTCCTGATGGTCAGTGATGCTGAGCGTCGTTTCATCTGCTTTTTGGCCCTGTGTGTGTCTTCTTTGGAGAAATCTCTGTTCAAAACTTGGTGGTTGGTTTTTCAGTTGAGCTGCAGAGCTCTTTATTCAGGGGATACATGGTTTGCAAATGTTCTCTCCCATTCTATAGATTGTCTTCTTCTTCTGTTTTTTTTTTGATGTACAAAATACTTGAATTTTCATATTTTTTTTTTTACAAAAAACTTTTTTTTTTCTTTTGTTACTGTGCCTTTGCTGTCATATCCCAGATCATTGCCATATCTGAGGCTGTGAAGCCTTCGTCCTGTGTTTTCCCTTGAGAGTTTTGTTGTTTGGGGTCTTATATTTAGGGCCCCGCCCTTTTTTTTAAACTCTTTTTTAAACTGAAGTATAGTAGATTTACTGAGGTGGCTCAGTGGTAGAGAATCCACCTGCCAGTGTAGGAGACATAGGTTCAATCTCTGCCTGGGTCAGGAAGATCCGATGGAGGAGGGCCTGGCAACCCACTCCAGTATTCTTGCCTGGAGAATCCCATGGACAGAGGAGCCTGGTGGTTTGTGGGGTCGCAGAGTCAGACACGACTGAGCACGCACGCATAGCAGATTTCCAGTGCTGTGCCATACCCTTCCGTTTTTATCCAAGTCCCTCTCGGCCTGGCCTCCAGAGACAGCAGGCGGGTTGGAGGGGATGGACCACCCACCCCATTGCTCTCGCAGGGCAGCAGGTACCTCCTCTGAAGGCCAGCCCCAGGGGTGGGCTGCTCATCGCTTGGGGTTTGCCCCATCCACCTCTACCTGTGGTGGTGGGGCAGGTGTGGGCAAGTACGAGCTTCTGGCCCCGTCTAGGCAGAGAAGCAGTCAGGAGGATGGAGAGCAACTGCAGCGCCCAGAGGGTGGGTCCCCCAGATCCCCAGATCTCTCCAGGGGCAGGTTTGAGCACTTCAGCTTACAAGCGGGAAGAGAGGCGGCCTGGTGTTGACCAGGCCGGGCTGAGCCTGCGGCTGAGACCACGTGGTCTCCATGCCTGTCGTGTGCCCGGCTCTCACAGTGTTGGGAAGACTGAGGGGCAAGATGCACACAGCCCTTTCTGTGCCTTTTAGTGAGAAGAGAAAAAGGCTGAACCCTGGGTGTTGTGGGGAGGTGAGCCAGTGCAGCTGGTGGGCCAAAGGACAGACTGTTGGTCACAGCTGGGGAGGGGGTGTCCTGCGAAGGGGAGGCAGCTGGTCCACCCTGGGGTCACCTACTCTTACCTCTGTGCCTTGCCCCTTTGTGGCCAAGGGGATCTGAAACCCTGTTTCTTTTGTTAAGGGAGCAAAGCTTATACTGGCTGGCAATTCAGCAGCTGCCCACAGACCCCATAGAGGAGCAGTTCCCGGTCCTGAACGTGACGCGGTACTACAACGCCAACGGCGACGTGGTGGAGGAGGAGGAGACGTCCTGCGCCTACTACGAGTGCCACTACCCGCCTTGCACGCTGATCGAGAGGCAGGTGCGTGCCGGCCGCCCGGGGCTGCGCTTCTCCCCTGCGGGGCCGCCCGGCCGGAGCCGGGCCCCCCGCGTCCGCGTGTGACCGGATCGGGCTCCTCTGTGTCCTTTCAGCTCCGGGAGTTCAACATCTGCGGGCGCTGCCAGGTGGCGCGCTACTGCGGCTCGCAGTGCCAGCAGAAGGACTGGCCAGCCCACAAGAAGCACTGTCGGGAGAAGCGGCGCCCCTTCCCGCACGAGCTGGAGCCCGAGCGATGACGCAGCGGCCGCACGGCTCCTGGCTCCCCGGCAGCAGGTGCAGCAGCCAGCCGGCCGGTGGGCGTGGGGTTCACCCTGCACTGGCTCCTGCCCGCGTCCGGCAGCCAGAGGCTCCCCTGGAGCAGAGACAGCTGGGAGGGCCTGCCGGACGCTTCTCGTTATTTATATGTTAATATGTTTGTAAACTCATGTACAGTTTTTCTGGGGGGAAGGCGGGAGGGTTCAGAAGTACAAATAGGGTCGTTTGCTGTAACGCTCACCGGGCGGCCAGGCCGAGGCGGGCGGGGGACAGCAGGCACAGTAAAGTGGGGCCGCCCGCACCCTGGCCGCGCTCTGCTCTCTGCCTCAAGCGGCTTCCGAGCGCACAGATGATGAGGCTGCGCTCCACCGGAGCCCGGGCGGCGGGCGGGAGGAGACGCAGGTCTGGCCGGCCGGCAGGGGGCGCTGTTATCCCCACACGCCTGGGCGCTCAGGTCGGGTGGGTTGCCGGCCCTGCTGCGGGCCCCCATGACTTGGAGCTTGCCCTGGCGCCCAGCATCCTGAACACCTTGCTGAGCCCCCCAGGGCCCACAGGCGGCTGTGGCTGCGACCTTGGACCGTCCCGGCTCGCCCCCGGCCCCACGTGGCCCCACAGGCTCCCTGCTGTCTGCGGGGACACCCTGCGTGTGCCTCCCTGACCGGGGCCAGCTCATGGGTGGCCTTTGGTCTGTGAGCTGAACTTTCTGTGGCTGCCTTTGCAGGACTTGGAGGCTTCTTGGGCAGTGTGTCTGGAGAACAGGACTGGGGAGATGGGTGCTTGCAACATGTGGGGAGCAGGCGGGCACCTCATTCCCAACACCGAGGGAGGGCTTTCCTTCAGGGGAAGGGACCCCAAGTGCCCACGGGTTTTTGCTGAGAAGACCTGGCTGCCGTGGAGGTTGGCCGTGGTGCCTCTTCCAAGTTCAAGTCTTTGCTGCAAGGGGGTCTGCTCCAGGTGCCCCCAGACCGCAAGGGGGCTTAGCAAACGGTCGCGGAAGAGGATATATGTGATTCTGAGAGGCAGTCCTGCAGACCACAGCTGGCCTGAGGTCAGCTCTGGCCAGGGCGCAGGGTTGGGGAGTGCTGTGCAGCCAGCGTCCTGGGGTCTGGGGCCGCTTGTGCTTGATTCACCTTCAGAAACAGGCTCCTGGGATGAGCGCCAGCCTACAGGCTGTGTGTCCCGCCTGTGTGCTTGGGGGAGTGGCCAGGTTGGCCCTCCAGCCCGTCTCTGTTCCCCGACCAGCACTTAACTCCCCTGTGGTTAGCTGTTGCTGCTGCTAAGTTGCTTCAGTCGTATCCGACTCTGTGCGACCCCATAGACAGCAGCCCACCAGGCTCCCCCGTCCCTGGGATTCTCCAGGCAAGAACATTGGAGTGGGTTGCCATTTCCTTCTCCAGTGCGTGCAAGTGAAGCCGCTCAGTCGTGTCTGACCCTCAGCGACCCAATGGACTGCAGTCTTCCAGGCTCCTCAGTCCATGGGATTTTCCAGGCAAGAGTACTGGAGTGGGGTGCCATTGGCTTCTCCGTGTGGTTAGCTAGTCCTCAGAAAATTCCATTGGAATGGAAGTGCCAGAGTCTCCACTGACCTGGAGGACGTCACGCTGGGTGCTGACCTTGGGTGCTCCTTGCTGTGACTCCTGGCTCACCTGGAACAGCCGTGCCCTGGGACTCACTGTCAACTGTGGCTGCGGGGGAGGGGGGTTGGGTGGGCATAGCTAGTGGCTGTGGCCTCCTGGTGGTGCTGCTTGTCAGACTCTGAGTCTGGGCTGGTGCAGGGCCCTGGGTGGAGCTGAAAGGGTGGCTGAGGGCTTGCTCTCGCTGCCAAGGCCCCTGGAGTGGCCACCAAGGGCCCACAGCCTGGCTGTATCCCCTTGCTTCCCCTGTCTTTTATTGGATATCTGGCCGCTGGCTCTGCTCTTCCGACCTCTTGACTTCTGTAGCCACACATCCGAGAGCGACTGAAAGTTCAACATTCATGGCTGTTACCTGTTAGGAGTGAGGCAGGGGGCTGCTTGCCCTGAGTGCCTTTTGCACCAGACTAGATCAAGGTGTGTGGCTCAGCCACTTCAGGGGTACCCTCCAGTTTCCTGACCAACCTTTCTACTCTGCTTCAGCTGCCATCTGAACAGCTGACTTTTTCTAGCCATAGAAACCACCTCAGAAACCACAGGCTAACCACCCAGGTCTCCATGTGGATTTTGGTCTTGTCCCATTTCCTGCAGCTGCTGTAACAAAGGAACACAAGCTGGGTGGCTTAAAACGTAGGGTCTGGGTCCTGCACACCAGTCTCTCAGGTCAAGGTATGGGCAGGGCTGTGCTCCCTCTGAAGGCTCCAGGCTCTTCCAGTGGCTTCAGGCAGTCCTTGCCTTGTAGAGGCTTCATACCTCCCAGGCTTCTCCTGTGGGTGTCTGTAATAGACCACATCTCCTCTTAAGGATGCCAGTGATCCTGGATTAGGGGTACACTAATGACCTTAACTGGATGGCGTCTGTGAAGACCCTGTTTCTGAAGGTCACATTCTGTGATGTTGCAGATAAGACTTCAGCATATCTTTGGGGGAGGACACAATTCTGTCTGGGAGATAGTGAGGGACAGGGAAGCCTGGCGGGCTGCAGTCTGTGGGGTCGCAGAGACACAATTTTGCCACTGAGCAATAATAACAGCAGTTCATAACAATATCTAACACTTGGCTTCCCCAAACTTGTTCTGTAGAGTTCACTGGCTTTGTTGAATGGTGCCAGCACATAACTCAGTTTTCCAAGTCAGAGAGAGAGTGTGCTGGGTCCCTTCCCCTATATCCTATATCTAATGGGCACAGACCCCACCTGCCCCTGGAGCTCAGACACTGTCTTTTCTCCATGTCCTCTGTTCACCTTCCTGCTCATCGTTGGGCCCTGGGGCCCACCCTGTCTCCATTCTCTGCTGTCCTGGCAGGATTCTGCGTCCACAGATGCGCTGCACTTACTGCGCACAGGCAGCTAGCTCCCTGCGGTGGACGTGACCAGGGAGAGGGAGGGGAGCCTGTGCCCAGGCTCTTTGGGTCAGACCCTGGACTCTGCTCCCCTTTCAGAGTCCAGCCCTCAGGTGACTCCGTGCCGGACGCTCAGGTGCCCAGTCCCAGGCCGGCCTCGCCGCCGCACGGGGAACGTGGGGCGGGTTGAGATCTGCCGGCCAGCAGGGGTCGCGGCCTCGCGGGGATGTCAGTGGGGCAGGAAGTCCCTCCCCGGAAGAGGCCTGGCGTAGACGGCGGAAGTGGAAGCAGTGCGGTCCACCCGGCTGGGCGGCTCCTGTCGCAAAGCGCCCGCGCTCCGCGCTGTCAACGTGGGTACCTTACTCCGCCTCTGCCGCGCGCTACCCGCCACCACGGCCGCCGCCGCGTCCTCCGGGTGTGCGGGGGCCGACGGCCGAGTCCAGCTGTTGCAGGCTGTGGACACGGAGCACACCGTGGACTCGGTAGAGTGGTGCCCGCTGGCCGGCTGCAGGCACTTGCTGGCGTGCGGCACCTACCAGCTGTGGAAGCCGGAGGACTGGCCCGCCGACGGGGAGTGCCAGGTGCGCGGGCCTCCTGGCCTCGGGCCTCGGGCGGTCTGCGGCCCCAGGTGGCCGTTCCCAAGCGGCTAGAGTCCCCGACACGACCTCCTCTGGAGAAGGGCAAGTGAGAGGCAGAGCCGACCGCAAGCATCGAGACCCCTCTGGTCTGCAGCGGTGAGGCTGGCCAGGTTATGGGTGAAGTCTAGAGCAAAGAGAAAAGGGGATGTCATAGGAGCTCTACCTAAAGCCTTGAAGGCATCCACTTACGCGGATCCAAACCTAAACATTTTTAAGAGTGAAAGCTGGCACTGGGACCGTCCTAGGCAGGCAAACTGTGTCCCAGGGGAATCCGAACCACAGCTCCTTCCTGTTGGCCCCTTTAGAAGAAACATTGTATCCTAATCCAACTACTCGGTAATCACTTACAAGAGAAAAGACTCCAGCTCAGAAAATCAGAGTTCCCGGGTCTTGGCAAACCTGTTCTTTCTCTGTCCCTTTTCCCATCCTTTGGGTTCCTCAGTGTGTGTTAAGGTATTCAGAGAACATATCTGCATTTTTTTGTAGAGTGAACTGGATGTTGACGAGCCTCCAATTCGTTTGGGTCGTCTCTACCTGTATAGTTGGAATGAGGACAGGTCTCCTTGCCCCCTGGTTGAGGTCCAAAGAAGAGATACTTCTGCGATCCTGGACATGAAATGGTACACGTTTGGTAACAGTTCCCCTTGGTTGGAATTTGTCATGAAAACCTGATTGTTTAGTCAGAGGAGCCTGATGCCTGGCGGCCTTAAACAAGACAGGGAGGCATCTGCATTAAGTTGGGGTTCATTTCTCTCCTGTCCTGTCTTTCCTGCCTGTGGAGGCTGCTGTAACTTGGGGCTCATTTCCTCTTTCAGTTTCCAAGCTGTACAGGTACTGTTGGTCTGTCTGGGAAGCAGTGCTGATTTTCTGCTTCATAAACTGGAGGATCTTGTAGGAACAGAACTGTAGGCTCCAAACTGGCTTTGGAGCTGAAATCTATAGCAGTGAGTCACGGGGGTGCCTGTCGTTCTGTACCCCAGGCACATCCTGTGTTCTGAGCGGCACGTGCATTCTCTCCTAGGTGTCACGTTCCAGTGGCTGGTCATCCCCTCTTGGGTGTGGCAGATGCTTCTGGGTCCATAGAGCTCCTCCGCTTGTTGCCATCTGAGGTCAGTGACTGGGCCAGGCTTCATGAGGGGTGCAAGGAACATGGAGGGAGGCTGTGCTGAGATGATCTGTTCAGTGGTGACCTTTATCGTGAAATGTTCTAAAGTAGCACACAGTCTCTTAAGTTCATGGGTTCTACATCTAACTCCAGGAGGAAGACACTTTGTGTGTCACCAGCAGAGAAGCTGAAGCAACAGGCAGGTCCTTTAACCTGACAAGGGACGTGAACACCCTGTTAGGAAAGCCTGGGCCAGCATTCTTGGGCTGACGGTGCTGGGGCAGGAAGAGCAGTGTTTCCTGGGTCGAAGTGGTGTTTATCATCTGTAATTAAGAGAGCATAGGATTTCTCTGGGCTTCCCCAAACACGGCTCAGTGGGTAAGGAATCCGCCTGCAGTTCAGGAGATGTGGGTTTGATTCCTGGGTCAGGAAGATCCCCTGGAGGAGGGCATGGCAACCCACTTCAATTTTCTTGCCTGGACGAGCCCATGGACAGGACCCTGGCAGACTACTCCATGGAGTCACAAAGAGGCGGACACGGCTGAGCAACTTAGTGATGTGTTGTCCCCCAGGCATCTGACAGCAATCCCACATCACACATTTGTAAAATGCCCACATGTTGGGGGACGGGAACAGGTGAAAGAAAGACCCCTGACCATGTCTTGACTCAGTGGGCGAGGGGAGTGGAGGGGGAGGCGCTGATGCAGGCGCTGCGAGTGGGCCTTGGAGCAGGTCCAGCTGTCCACGGTGCTGAGCGCTGGTGAGGGCGGCCTTGCTTCAGACCTGCTGAGAGCAGTGGCCCTGTCTCAGGAAAGATGGCAGGAATGCCTAAGGAGGACTGGGCTCAGAACCAGAGCTGGAGGCAAGAATAGGAAAACCCAGGAGACAGCACAGCTTCTGGGACCCTGCAGATAGAGTCAAGCCCAGGGAAATGGCATTTCCATGGCTGGCTGTGTCCGGGCGAAGCGAGACCGGGGACAGTTCCCTTTGTCTTGTCCCTGGAGGCCCTGGGCGATGGGAACCCACAGCAGCAGTGCTTCCAAGAGGCTGCGTGGGTGCTGCGCTAGTCTCCAGGAGGGCTTGCAGCTAGTCTCCAGGAGGGCTTGGGCAGCAGAGAGACCCGCTTCCCCTGAGGTCTTGTGTGTGGGCAGGCCCTCCTTCAGCGATGAGGACTCCTGGAGCTGGTTGGGCAGTGTTCTCAGGCTCTGCTCCGCAGGGTGCCTGAAGACACACGTCCCCTGGAGTAGACAGTGGCCTCCTCCGTGTGCCGGGGCCGCTCGTTCCCCTGTGATGGCTTCCTTCTCTCTAGCAGGACACTTGGACACTACAGCCCTGCTCCCGCTTGGCCCTGGAAAAGCAGTGTCTGGCCTTGTCCTTGGACTGGTCCACTGGGAAAGCTGGAAGGTGAGGGCCAGTGGTGGTGGGCCAGAGTCTTGGCTATTTCGTGTGAGAGACAGAAGGAAAGCCACCTTGCTGGCTGTGACTGTGGCTCTCACGCCTGGGAGTGTCACTGCCAGTCCTTATCTTGAAAGAAAAAGGGAGCATGTTTTCACCAGGGGAAGCTGACCCTAGTTTATTTTGACAAGCTCATGGCAGCTTTGGTTTCTGCCCAGGCAAGCCTCTTAGGAAGCTTGTTCACATACCAGGGCCTGGAGAGCCTCTCTCTGCTGTGTCTTGGAGGCATAAAGTGTCCCTGCTTGGGAACCACAAGAGGTGAGGAGTTTAGGGCAGTGAATCGATTTCAGCCAGATTCTCCATTGGTTCCCTGTGTCCAGGGCCAGTGACCAGCCCTTGAAAATCATTAGCAGCGACTCCAAAGGGCAGCTCCACCTCCTGAAGATCCTCGAGGCGGGGCCCGGATTGCAGGCCGTGGTCACCTGGCGGGCCCATCAGTTCGAGGCCTGGGTTGCTGCTTTCAATTACTGGCAGACGGAAGTCGTGTACTCAGGTATCCTCCGCTGAGCGCCCCCCTGAAGACTTGCTGAGGGTGAGGGACGGGAGGGAGCAGAGGCGATGCAGGTCACGGGGCAGAGGCTGAGCTGGTGCTCACGGAGCTGTCCTTGGAGAGCGAAGCGCAGTTTGCCCAGGTACCGCGGGCTCTCGGGTGGCGCTGCTCCCCTGTGGGAGCTCCCCCGACGCTCATTCCCTGGGAGGGGTCCTCGCTCTCCTTCAGAAGTCCTGTTGGAGAACCTTGCTGCCCGGTCGTCTGGGTCAGTGCTGAGCTGTCATGTTGGGTCTTAGGCTTGCCTGTCCCCTTTTGGAACGGCTTCCCTCCCAGGTCAGGCCGGCGGCAGGGAAGACGGGCTTCCTGGTGCTGTGCGTGGTGCGTGTGGACGGGGTGGTGACGTGGGCACCGGGAGCCCCTTCCACCCTGATGACCGCGGAGGGCACAGGGCTCTGAGGGAAGACGGCTGAGGGCTGCGGAACCCGCAGAGGCCGGAGAGCAGCCGAGGCCTTGTCTCCTGTCTGGGTGCCGGTGGCATGCCACGCTCACCATGAGCGGTGCGGCCCCGGAGCCTCGTGTGGAGGAACAGCGCGCTGCCCAGCCCAGGGAGCAGGTCCACGGGCCTGCCTGGTCGTACCCCGCATCCCTCCCGGGCGTCGAGGCTGCGCAGTCCAGGCGCCGCTTCTCCCTGCAGCCACGCACCCTCCGCCCCGTGGGCTCGGCCCGCGCCAGCACGCCCTCTGCTCCGCACTCCTCCTGCGCCAGCACGCCCTCCGCCCCGCGGGCTCATCCTGCGCCAGCCCCGCCTTGGCTCCGTGCTTGTCCCGCGCCAGCCTGCCCTCTGCTCCGCGGGCTCGTCCCGCGCCAGCGCGCTCGTGGTCCCGCCTGCGTCCTCTTCTCGCTCTGCGTTGTGGCTCTCCTGACTCCGTTACCGTGTCTCCACAGACACTACGCTTCGCTGGTGGGAGCAGACCTTTCTTCTGAGCTCTGGCTGCGTTGTCTTGCCAGCTCCCCGCGCTCATGCTGGGGTGCTCGCCCGCGCTTCCCTCCGCGGGCTCCGGCCATGCCTGTGCTCCCGTGTGGCCCTGCCACGCCCTGCGCCCCGGGACAGGGTCTGGGCGCCCAAATCAGATGTCTCTGTCCACTCACCCCTTCTGAGAGTCTCTGTCTTGGTTTTGTCTTCTGAGCATTTCTCAGAATTTGCTGTATCTCTCTTACTCTCTTTCTGCTTGTCAGGACTACGGTCCCATGCTGTGGTCACGGCAGAGCACCGAGCAGTGGCCTGTGTTCATGCTCAACCTCTCCTGCCCAGCCTCCCATTCAAGGATAGAGCAGGTGGTTGAACACATGAGTTTCTTGCTCGCGCGGTCCTGAGCCTTCTGCAGCTTCCACCCAGGGTACCCAGCAGGGCCCCGGGTCTTATGTGACTGGGTTTCTGCCTACCTGGCTGGCCCTGTTTTGAGTGATTCTTCCTTGCTCTTAGTTTTCTTTTCCTCAACTCTTCTATGTTTTCTCTAATCTTAGTTTAATTTTTCACAGGTTAATTCTACTTTTCTGGCAGGGCCCAGCTTAAAATCTTGTCTTTAGAAACACTGTATGTTCAGTCCCTCGCCATTGGTCTCATGGCACCCTGTCCTCATCCTATTTATTAATTTTTTGTCACATCACAAGGCACATGGGATCTTAATTCCCTGACAGTGATCGAACCTGCATCCCCTGCATTGCAAGGCAGATTCTTAACCACTGGACAGTCAGGGATGTCCTCAGACCACTTATGATTTTGTGTTTAATGCTTATTTTCCCCTGAAAGGAGATCTTTTCTGGAGTTTTTGCTGTTGCACCCTTGAACAGACTCAGGGAGAACAGTAAAGACTTGATTTTTTGAGCTCTTGTTCATGGATTAATTCTTCTGCCTTGAGGCTTAGTTAATTCAAGCCACAGTGGAGTGAGACAATGTTTTAACAATTCGGGATCAATTCATTCATCCAACAAGTGTCTGTTGAGCACCTGCCACATGCCGAGCACTGTCCCAGGGGCTTGGGACTGTGATTTCTGTGAGGAAAACCAAGTCCCTGCTTTCACTGAGCTTCCAGTGCTTGGTGGAGACAGACAGGGAATGCTGAGTATAACGTGCTTGGTGGTGAATACACTTTGGAAGGAGGAAGGTGGGACAGGCACGGGTATCAGGTGCCGCGGGTGGCACAGACTGTCCTGCTGTGGAGCCTGTGAGTCTCACGTAGTTAGTATGGAGCAGGAGGCAAGGGGTCACGGAGACAGGGCGCTGGCTGAGGCCCCGGGAGCACGCCGGCATTTGCTCAGAGTGGAAGGGAGCCATTGTGGGGTGTCGGACAGAGGAATGTTTCCTGACGTAACATTTTAAAATTTAAGAGGATCCTTATCATTCTAATGAAGGAAAATGAAGAGGAACTAAAGAGGCTGTTGATGAAGGTGAAAGAGAAGAGTAAAAAAGCTGGCATAAAACTCAGCATTCAAAAAGCAAAGATCATGGCCTCTGGGCCCATCACTTCCTGGCAAATAGATGGGGGACAAAAGGGGAAGCAGTGACAGACTTTATTTTCTTGGGCTTCAGAATTGTTGCAGACAGTGGCCGCGGCCACGGAACTAAGACACCTGCTCCTTGGAAGGACAGCGTACTGAAAAGCAGGGGTGTCACTTTGCCAGCGGAGGTCGTATAGTCGAAGCTGTGGTTTTTCCAGTGGTCAAGTGTGCATGTGGACGTGAAAGTCGGACCAGGAAGGCTGAGCACCAACAATCTGGTGCTTTTGAACTGTGGTGTTGGAGAAGACTCTTGAGAGTCCCTTGGACAGCAAGGAGATCCAACCAGTCCATCGTAAAGGAAATCAGTCCTGAATATTCATTGGAAGGACTGATGTTGAAGTTGAAACTCCAATACTTTGGCCACCTGATGCGAAGAGCTGACTCACTGGAAAACACCTTGATGCTGGGAAAGACTGAAGGCAGAAGGAGGAGGCGGCGGCAGAGGATGAGATGGTTGCACAGCATCACTGACTCTGGGCATAAATCTGAGCAAACTCCAGGGGATAGTGGAGGACAGAGGAGCCTGGCATGCTGCAGTCCATGGGGTCACAGAGAGTCGGACACGACTTAGTGATTGGACAACAGCCTTAGCTACTGTGTTGAGTGTAGACTGCAGGGGGGTGAGGGTGTGGGTTAGAGACCTACTGTATGCAGGGGAGGGATGAGGTGGGGGCAGTGGAGAGGAGGAAGGGTGGGAAACTGCTGCGTGAAGGTCGATCAGTAGGAGCTCCTGGTGGAGCACGTGGAGTGTGAGAGAAGGGAGCCCAGAGTGTAAAGAAACCAGAGCCAGTTCTCTTTACGGATCTGCCATGGAATGGCAGCTTGTATTTGAGGCTCACCCACAGCTCAGTGCCGGGATGGTGGCTTCTGCTGGTCCAAGGACACAGGTCACGTTCACCGCCGTCCCCATCTGTGGTGCGCCCAGAAAGTGCTGGTGGACGGGTGGTGGGCGGTGGGTGGAAGACGGTGGAGGAGCGCTGCGTTCAGCGCGGTTGGCTATGTGGTTGGTTTGCACCTTTCCATCCTCTCTGCCCGTCTTCCTTCAGGACGCTGTGCCCTTCTCTCTCGGTGTTGCTTTTCTTCAAAGACTGGCTGTGCGTCAGGGCACCGACTCCCCTCTTGTTTCTGTCGCTTCAGTTTCCTCAAAAGAAGCCCTTTTCCTGCGAGGTTACCAGGGACCTTTCTCTTTAAAACACACGGAGATGTGTCGCCAGTTGCAGGCATCTGCGGAGCCTCCTGCAGACACGTCTGTTCCGAGCACTCGGATGTGGCCACGCTGGCTCCAGGCGGCAGGAGCCGGAAGGGTTGAGTCCGTGTGGCTGGTCGCTCTGCCCCCGTGCCTTTGTGTGCCCTTCTGCGGGTGTGGCCCCCGTCTTCCCCTTCTTCCCCACAGCGTGTGAAGGCATGGTGGTGGCACAGCTGGCTGCCTCTGGGGCTCGCGTGCCTGTGTGGGAACACCCTCACAGACGTGATTGCGCCCTGAGAAGCGGCCGGTGCCCATCCTCAGCGTGCCTCCTGGCCAGCGGGGGCGGTTTCCATTTCCCTGCAGGTGGGGACGATGGCCTCCTGAAGGGCTGGGACACCAGGATGCCCGACACTGCTGCCTTCAGCAGCCGCAGGCAAGTCCTCGTGGGGCCAGCCCCGCCCCGCTTCTGCCTGCTCAGCCCCCCACCCCGGGCTTCTGTTGGGGAGCTGCGGGGCACTTGCTCAGCCCCTACCCCGCCGCGCCCACCCCGGGCTTCTGTTGGGGAGCTGCAGGGCACCTGCTCACCACCCCCCCACCCCCTGCAGACACTCCATGGGCGTGTGCAGCATCCAGAGCAGCCCCCACCGTGAGAACATCTTGGCCACGGGAAGGTGAGTCCCGGCTGTGGCACCGATTCCCCCTGTGGCTGCTGTGGTGTCTGACCAGCCCGCTCTTTGAACCAGAGTGTGGGCATCGGGGGCTCAGGGAGGGACTGTGTCCTGGAGGGGTGGGGCCGGGTCTCCTTCGAGGCGTGTCCTGCCCGCGGAGCCCCGCTTCGCCGCACGCTGGTTGAGATCTGTGGGTTTCAGCTACGACGAGCATGTTCTCCTCTGGGACACGCGGAGCCTGCGGCAGCCACTGGCGGATGTGCCCGTGCAGGGAGGGGTGTGGAGGCTCAAGTGGCACCCGTTCCAGCGCGACCTGCTCCTGGCGGCCTGCATGCACGGCGGCTTTAAGATCATCAACTACCAGATGGCAGCAGGTGAGCGGTTCCATGCCCCTGCCCACCAGGCTCCTCCTCTGTCCTGACACGTTCCCCGGCCTTGCCATGAGGGTGACTCCAGAGCCTCAGCTTCGGCCACTGCTCTCTAACTGCGGTCCTCGCCTGACCGGCTCCGTTACCTGGGTGCCTCTGCACCCAGCGACGCCCAGCCCCAGCGGGGCCTACGGGGTGGTCACCACTGCTGACAGTTCGGGCTCTGCGGCCTGCGTTCCAGACCGCTTCAGCTGCTGCCCGGTTCCTTCTCCTGCTCCAGGCAGAACCCAGC
Source organism: Bos taurus (assembly GCF_002263795.3). Classification (NCBI taxonomy): domain Eukaryota; kingdom Metazoa; phylum Chordata; class Mammalia; order Artiodactyla; family Bovidae; genus Bos; species Bos taurus. The sequence continues at coordinate 106,533,586 of NC_037338.1, read as the reverse complement.
AGGGCCCCGACCGGCAGGCGGACTGGCCTTCCTCTCACCAGGGGTCCCTCACGTTTTCTTCTCTCGAAGCCCCACCCCGCTCTTGCCCCGCATCCCCGCCGGGGTCGTGTCCCCTCCTCCGTAGGAGCCCGCGCCCCTGCACGTTCCCGACCATGTCTGCCGGCGGTGGCCTCCAGGCTTTCTCGTCTGAGCCCTCGGCTCTGCTCCTGCGTGTTGCTGCCCTTTGTCCCGTGGATGCTGTGGCAGTTCTCTGCCCTCTCTTTCTCTCAGTGTAGGAGTTACAGTGATGGATTGCCTTCTAAACACTGCTTTCACTGTGTCCCATGAGTTTGGTATGTTGTATTTTTATTTTCGTTCATCTCAAAAAGTATTTTCCAACTTTGCGATTTCTTCTTTGACTCAATGGTTACCTTGTAGTGTGCTGTTAAATTTGCACGTTTTTGAGAGCATCCTGAATCTCTGTCACTGATTGGAGTTTTAGGGTCCCTGGGACTCACTGTGGCCTGTCTGTGGTCCGTCCGGGGAGGGCCGTGTGCTCTGTCCCAGCGGGGGAGGGCCCACTGTCTGCTCTTGTTGCTGTGTCCGGTCGTTCATTTCTCAAAGTGGGCAGTCAGTGTCTGCAGTCCTGCTCCTCTGGTAACTGGACCACAGTTGCTTGAGCGGTCGTTGCTGATTTAAGTCTGTTCCTCCCTCGTTTCTGTCAGTTTTTGTTTCAGAGACTTGGGGGCTTGTTAGCTGTGTATATGTATGGTCGTGCTTGTGTGTTTTCCTGACTTGTTGACTCTTCTCATTACAGGATGTCCCTGTTTATCTCTAATAACATTTGTTTTAAAGCCTCCGTCGTCTGACCCTGGGAGAGGTGCTCACGCTTCCTCAGGGGTGCCGTTTGCTGTCAGCCTGCCCACGGCTGTGTGTCCGCAGCGTGTGCACTGCGGGTTATGCGCTGGTGTTGGGGCTCCCGGAAGAGGCGCTCTGCCCTCCGAGTGAGGGGTCAGCAGCCACGAGGTGCCACTGTGTCCTTTTATTGCTGATGTTTCTTTTGGGCATGTGGTTGAGTGGCGCCGGGCTGGTCACTCTGGGCTCATTTTGGGCTCTCCCTCTCCACACCCTGGACAAGCTGCTTTTCCAGGAAGTCCTGGATCCTCTTAATAGCGAGTGTGTGTACACATATGTGTATGTGCGTCTGCATGCCTGCACAGACACGTGCATGTACACGTTTGTATATACACTTGTGCTCATGCTTCTGTAGCTGTGTGTGTGGATTTATGTGTGTACACGCGTGTGTGTCAGAACCTGAGTTCATGCTGACACCTCTCACTCATTGCAGCAGCACGGCTTTCTCTCTGCTGCCCTGTTCTGCACCTCCCTGGCTCCCAGCAAGTCTGGACTCGTGTGCCCGACCTTGTGGAGCGCTGTTGGTGCCACACCTCAAGCAAACCTACACATTCAGTGGGTCCGACGCTCCTGCCATTCTGTGTGTTCCATTAGTTTGATTTAGTCACTGTGCTGTGTTCACAGTTTACTTGGATTAGAGTTGTTTTGTCCTTCTGTATGGCAGTTATATTGCAGTACAGTTAGGTTCGTTTCTTTTTTAAAGAATGTTTTTATTCCTTCTCATTGATTTAATTTTGGTTTTGAATGTGTAAAGACATTCACAGTGTTCTGGAAAAGAAAATTACACTAGGAACTTCCCGGGTGGTCCGCTGCTTAAGACCCCATGCTTCCACTGCAGGAGGCGTAGGTTCAATCCCTGACTGGGAAGCAAAGATCCTGCGTGCCAAGGTGCAGCCAAAAAAAGAAAAACAAATGTGTTAAAAGGCATGCTCAGATTCCGGGAGGTAGTGAAGGGCAGTGAGGCCTGGGGCACTGCAGTCCGTGGGGTCAGAGTCAGACACGACTGAGCAGCTGAACAGCTACACGCAGGCCAGACCTCTTCTCACACAGCTGCCATCACCTCTGGCAGGCAGCCTGTCCGTCAGCCTAGGGTTACAAATCTGTGTCTTTTTGCAAAAATTAGTGTGTATGTTTATATATCCATACTTCTCCTTTGGTACGGAAAAGATATTCTGTATAAATTCATGTTTTGTTTACTTCACTTTTAAAGCACATCCTGGAAATCACTCCTTATTGGTTCATAGAGTTTGTTTGTTTTTTTTAAGTTATATAGCACTCCATTTAGTGGGTATACTCTAGTTTTTTCTTCCAGTTTTCTATATGATTATTTGGGTTATTTCTAATGTATTATAATTACAAGGAATGCTTCAATATGTTGTTTTGCGTATGTGTTTCTGCTTGTTGGAGGTGTATCTTTAGGGTTACTGCCTAGATGTGGGATTGCAGGGTTCATAGACTGCTATCTGCCTGACTTCACCATCTCACCAGCCGCGGATGAGAAGCCTGCTTCCCCGCAGCCTTGCCAGCATAATGTGTCGTCAGTTTTGGAATTCTGCATCTGACGGGTGTGAAATAACATCGCACAGTAGTTGAAATTTGCATGTCCCTAATTAGGAGTGAAACTGAATATATTTTCGCTTGCCTGAAGGGCTGGTTTTGTATTCCTGTTTTTCTTAATTGTGTTTTGCTTGTCTTTCTCTCTGACTTCTGGTCTTTTCTCCCTTGGTTTAAAGAGCTCCTGTGTATCAGCCCGCTGTATTAGTGGCATCAGCCCTTAGTCTTTGGTTTACGTTGGAAATAATTTTTCTGTTTCTTACCTTGATTTTGCGTATAGTGTTTTTCTCCCATACAAAAGTTGGGTTTTTTTTTAAGTGTAATTAAATTTATAGGTTTTTTCATTGAGTCTAGATTTTTGAATCTTAGTTAAAAAGACAGCCAGGTTCTAAAGGAACTCATCAGTGTTTTCTCATACATGTCGGATGTCATCTTTCTACAATTAGGATTTTGATCCAAGTCCTCCTGTGTGGTGTTTGGGACTGTCCCGACACTGTTGCCGGAACCCCGTCCTCCCCCCGCCCCTACCCCCACTGACTCGAGACACCAGCTCTCGTGTGCAGGCACTTCCCGAATGGACCCTGCACTTCTTGTCTTCTCTTCTGCCCCCCGGCCGTCTCAGTGTGTTCACACCTGCTCTTCAACCATGGAAACATTCAGTGCATTTGTTAGAGTGGGCTGCCTGCCTCCTCTAGGTCTTTCTCAAGGGCTTCCTGACTATTCTTACGTTTGAACTTAGTATCAACTTAGCTTGTCCCAGAAAAAAATGTTTATTGGTTTTTTTATAGGGATTGCGTTAAATACAAATTAACTTCCCAACTGACTTATTTGTCATCTAGGATCTTATTCAAGAAAAGGGCTACCTTTCCATTTGTTCAGATCTGTTCTTGTATCTTTTTGTAGTTGTTCATTCGCTAAGTCATGTCTGATTCTCTGTAATCCCATGGACTGCAGCACGCCAGGCTCCTCTGTCCTTCACTATCTCCCGGAGTTTGCTCAAACTTGTTCATTGAGTTGGTGATGCCATCCAACCATCTCATCCTCTGTCATCCCCTTCCCCTCCTGCCCTCAATCTTTCCCAGCATCAGGGTCTTTTCCAGTGAGTCAGCTCTTGGCATCAGGTGGCCAAAGTATGGGAGCTTCAGCTTCAGCAGCAGTCCTTCCAATGAACATTTAGGGTTGATTTCCTTTAGGATTGACTGGTTTGATCTCCTTGCAGTCCAAAGGACTCTCAAGAGTCTTTTCCAGCACCACAATTCAAAAGCATCAATTTTTGATGCTCAGCCTTCTTCATGATCCAGTGTGACTACTGGAAAAACAATAGCTTTGACTATATGGACCTTTGTTGGCAAAGTGATGTCTCATCCTTTTAATACACTGTTTAGGTTTGTCATAGCTTTTCTTCCAAGGAGCAAGTGTCTTTTAATTTCATGGCTACAGTCACCATCAGCAGTGATTTTGGAGTCCAAGAAAATAAAATCTCTCACTGTTTCCATTGTTTCCCCATCTATTTGCCATGAAGTGATGGTACCAGATGTCATGATGTTAGTTTTTCGAATGTTGAGTTTTAAGCCAGCTTTTTCACTCAACTCTTTCACCTTCATCTAGAGGCTCTTGAGTTTCTCTTCACTTTCTGCCTTCACGGTGGTGTCATGTGCATCCCTGGGGTTGTTGATATTTCTCCTGGCAGTCTTGATTCCAGCTGGTGATTCATGCAATCCAGCATTTCACATGATGTACTCTGCATATAAGTTAAATAAGCAGGGTGACAATATATAGCCTGTTGTATTCCTTTTCCAGTTTTGAACCAGTCCACAAGAACTGACTTTTCTTCTGTGTGCATTCATTGCACATTTCTTGTTAACTCTATTTCTCAGTGATCTAACGTTTTTGTTGCTCTTGTAGGTGGGCATTCTTTTCATTGTATCTTCTAACTAAATTATTGTCTATTTGAACGTTGTTGGTCTTTTTGTTGGTAGTTTCATATTCTGCCAATATAAACGTGTGTTTCCGTTAGTTTTGCTATTGATTCCTTGGGTTTTGCAAGTAAACATTGTGTCATCTGCAAAAAGTAAGAGTTTTATTCTTTATTTTCCAAATTGAATGCCTTTAGTTATTTTCTCATTTAACTTCATTTACTGGTGTCTCCAGTACAATTTTAAAGAAGAGTGGAGGACATCTTGCCTTATTCCTGACCTTGAAGAGGGGCCCTGCTAGTTCCCATGATGGCACCCCACTCCAGTACTCTTGCCTGGAGAATCCCATGGACGGAGGAGCCTGGGAGGCTGCAGTCCATGGGGTCGCTAAGAGTCGGACACGACTGAGCGACCTCACTCTCACTTTTCACTTTCCTGCATTGGAGAAGGAAATGGCAACCCACTCCAGTGTTCTTGCCTGGAGAATCCCAGGGACGAGGGAGCCTGGTGGGCTGCCATCTATGGGGTCGCACAGAGTCGGACACGACTGAAGCGACTCAGCAGCAAAGTGTGTCCTTGAAAGAAAAGTGAAAGTGTTAGTCATTCAGTCGTGTCTGAATCTTTGCAGCCCCCTGGGCTGCAGTCTGCCAGGCTCCTCTGTCCATGGGGTTCTCCAGGCAAGAGCACTGGAGTGGGGAGCCATTCCCATCCCCAGGGCATCTATCCAACACAGCGATCGGACCTGGGTCTCTTAATCGCATGCAGACTCTTCACGTCTGAGCCGCCTGTCCTTAGTATTCATCAATTTCTGTTTTCTTGAGTATTTTTAAAATCAGGAATTGTTGATTTTTTTTTTGTCAAATGCTTTTATACTATCTGTTGAACTGTATTATTTTTCTCCTTGAATATATTTATATAGTAAATTTGGTTTATGGATTTTCTAATATGGAATATATATTCCTGGAATAAATCACACTTGGTTATGGTTTTGTTTTGTTTTAGTTGTCAAAGTAGTTTTTTTTTTTTTAATTAAAAAAATTTTCTTTTATTGAGGTATGGTTAACTTACAATATTATGTTTCAGATATATAATATAGTGATTTACAATTTTTAAAGAGTGATACTCTGTTTATAGTTACTATAAAATTTTGGCTGTACTCTCTGTGCTGCACAGTTCAGTTCAGTCGCTCAGTCGTGTCTGACTCTCTGCGACCCCATGGACTGCAGCACGCCAGGCCTCTCTGTCCATCACCAACTCATGCTCAAACTCATGTCCATCGAGTCGGTGATGCTGTCCAACCATGTCATCCTCTGTCTTCCTCTTTTCCTGCCCTCAATCTTTCCTAGCATCAGGGTCTTTTCCAGTGAGTCAGTTCTTTGCATCAGGTGGCCAAAATATTGGAATTTCAGCTTCAGCATCAGTCCTTCCAATGAATACTCAGGACTGATTGCTTTTAGGATGGACTGGTTTGATCTCCTTGCAGTCCAAGGGACTCTGAAGAGTCTTCTCCAACACCAGAGTTCAAAAGCATCAGTTCTTGGCTCTTAGCTTTCTTTATGGTCCAACTCTCACATCCATACATGACTACTGGAAAAACCATAGCTTTTACTATACGGACTTTTGTCAGCAAAATAATGTCTCTGGTTTTTAATATGCTGTTTAGGTCTGTCATAACTTTTCTTCCAAGGAGCAAGCATCTTGTAATTTCATGGCTGCATTTGCCAACTGCAGTGATTTTGGAGCCCAAGAAAGTAAAGTCTGTCACTGTTTCCACTGTTTCCCCATCTATTTGCCATGAAGTGATGGGACCAGATGCCATGATCTTAGTTTTTTGAGTGTTGAGTTTTAAGCCAGCTTTTTCACTCTCCTCTTTCCCTTTCATCAAGAGGCTCTTTAGTTCCTCTTTGCTCTCTGCCATAAGGGTGGTGTCATCTGCATATCTGAGGTTATTGATATGTCTCTTGGCAATCTAGATTCCAGCTTGTGCTTCATCCAGCCCAGTATTTCACATGTATATACTGAATATATCTATTTCAAATATATATATTTTGAATATATCCTTTTTTGGGGTGGATTTGTTGCACGTCATGCAGGAACTCAGTTCCCCTACTAGGGATCGGACCTGCACGCCGTGCAGTGGAAGCACAGCGTCCTAACCACTGGACCACCGGGGAAGTCCCTGTGCAATATATCCTTGTGGCATATTTATTTTATATATGATAGTTTAGTTTGTAACTTGGCTTACCAGATCTCATAGCGGTAAAGAATCTGCCTGCCAGTGCAAAAGACAAAAGAGACGTGGGTTCAGTCCCTGGGTCGGGAAGATCCCCTGAAACAGGAAATGGCAACCCACTCTGGTATGCTTGCCTGTAAAATTCCCCTGCACAGAGGAGCCTGGTGGGCTACAGTCCAGGGGTCACGGAAAGTTGGACACAGTGAGCGACTGAGCACATACACATCGTTTGTATCTTCAACCCCCTGTCTCTATGTTGCCCTCCTGCCTCCCCTCTCCTCACTGGTAACCGCTAGCTCTCTGTGCTGTGCTTGGCGGCTTAGTCATGTCTGACTTTGCGACTGTGAATAATGCTGCTGTGAACATTAGAGGGCTTCCTTGGTGGCCCAGATGGTAAAGAATCTGCCTGGAATGCGGGATATCCAGGTTCAGTCCCTGGGTCAGGAAGATTCCCCTGAAGAAAGGAATGGCAACCCACTCCAGTATTCTTGCCTGGAAAATTCTATGGACAGAGGAGCCTGGCAGGCTACAGTTTGTGGGGTTGCAAAGAGTTGGACACGACTGAATGAATCTCTGCCTTCTGTCTGTATGAACATTAGAGGGGTTCCCAGGTGGTGCGGTGGTAAAGAATCTACCCACCAATGCAGGAGACGCAAGTGGTGTGGGTTCCATACCTGGTTCGGGAAGATCCCGTGGAGGAGGAAATGGTCACCCACTCCAGTATGCTTGCCTGGAAAACTCCATGGACAGAGCAGCCTGGTGGGCTACAGTCCGTAGGGCCTCAGAGTCGGGCATACGCACATATGAACACTGGGGTGCCTGTCCTTGAATTTTTTCACTTTCTTTGGACATGTACGTAGGAACAGAATTGCTAGATCGTGTGGTTGGTAGGCCTATGCCCAGTTCCTTGAGGAACCTCCATGCCATTCTTCAGTGTCTGTGCCAGTTACGTTTCCACTGACAGTGTGGGAGAGTCCTCTCTCCTCCGCATTCCCCCTAACGTGGTGTTTGTGGTCTTTTGGATGATGGCCATTTTGACAGGTGTCAAGTTATATCTCATTGTGATTTTTACTGCATTTCTCTGATGATTTTCAGGTGCCTTTTGACCACGTGTGTGTCTCCTTTGGAAGACAGGTTGTCTTCTTCAGTGTAGTGCTGCATCCTGGTGCATACTTTATTTGGGGTTTTCAATAATGTTCAAAGATGACGTGAAATTTTTTTATGCTATTTATCAGCATTATGTTTCGTTCATGTGAAAATCAAAACAAAAAATGTGAAAAAATTTTTATCATTTTATCATGTCTTGAATAATGTATATGTCATTTGGGTTATCTTTATATTCAAGATGCAGTGAAAATTCTCCTATCTGGGCCTGATTAATTTTTGAATGATGATTCTGTGTGAACTTTATATTTTTCTGTCAAAATTGCTTTGTTTATGCTTTATGTCTCTACTGGGGTCAAAGTTTCCTGATAGTTACTCCCTTTATTATGTTTTACTTTGTATAGTTATACAAATACACAAACATGCGTGTCTCTCTCCTTAATTCGATTAGGTAGTAGTGTGTACACTTTAAGAAGGAGGCTTTGACTTCTCGTTATCACCGCGTTGTTGCTCCTCTCCACCTCGTCGACGTCTTTTACCTTTGTCGTTTCTCTCCTTCTCCCTCCTTAGTTCTTTTGAGTTGGGACTACGATTCACTTATGTTTGTTACTTTGCTTTGTATTAAGTGTTTTTATGTCTGAATTATTCTCTGATTTAAGCACAGTTTTAGGTTCTGATATGTGGTGATTCTGCTTTCATTTTTATGAAGAAATTCTGTGATTCAAGTTTGTGTTTCCCCTTTTATCCAAGTGTGGTTTAGTAGAAGGTTTTAAACTTCCCAGGTGGAAACACTGTTTTTGTCTTTTGACCACGATTGATTTTGTTTCGTGAGCTGTGGTCAGTGTTGCCTGTACTCCTTCTCCTTCATGGAGCCTTTTGACCGCTTGCTGCGCAGCGTGCTTGCTTAGCTCTTGCTGTGGTGGCCCTGAGCAGCAGGCATGCCGCGTTACCGTGCGGTGCTGCCCTGCAGCAGGAGGGTTCTGTGTCTGCCTGGACCACGAGTGGGCGCTGCCTGTGGTTGTGGGACGTGAAAGTGTCATGGGCCTTGGCTGTGCCAGCGACCCTGCCTCCCAGGCCCTCAGATGTTCACAGCGAGGGGCAGGGCGGTCTCCTTGGAGCTCCCTTCTGTGCTGGTGTCAGGTGCCTCTCTGCTCTCCGGGAGAGCTCGGCACCGGGCTTCTCTCTGGAGCCTCCTCTGCTCAGGCAAAGCCCTGGCTTGGGGAGGATCTCTGGTGCGTTGGTTGTATCCTTGGTCTGTTTCCTGATGCCAGCTTTGGCCTCTCCTCTTCACTGCTCACTCTGGTCATGGTTCAGAGTCTGATCACAATTCTGAGTGTTGTGGCCTTGATCCCTACACCGGGGACGCGGCTGGTGACAATTTTCACATCCCCAGCTCACTGGCCACAAGTTTTCTGCAGCTGCTTTTACCAGCCTCAGCCTTGACCTGGACCCTTGACCAGCTCACGTTTGGAGACACCGCATCATGTTTATTTTTCAAATTTCTATTTGTTTATTTTTGGCTAGGTCTTCATTACAGTGCAGGCTTTTCTCTGGTTGCAGAGAGCAGGGCCCCTCTCTAGCTCTGTGTGGCGCTTCTGACTGTGGGGCTTCTCTTTCTGCGGGGCACCGGCTCTAGGGCACGCGGGCTCAGTGGTTGCGACGCACAGGCTTAGCTGCTCCACGGCACTTGGGGTCCCCCAGACCCGGGGCTGAACCAGTTTACCCCGAACTGGCAGGCAGGTTCTTTACCACAGACCACCAGGGGGCCCTCATCATGTCTTCCCTGGTCACGTGTCACTTCTCATCCTTTCTCGGCAATGTTCTGTCCAGAACGAGGTCTAACATTTTCCAGTCTTGCCCTTCATCTTCAGAGTTGCCATAGCAACTCACCACAAGGACAACTGCTCAGGCAGTGAATGACTCCTTTCCCAGTTCAAATCCAGACTCTCTAAGGGAGCTCTGTGTGCCGGGACACTTCTGACATGTTGCCAGTTCCAGATGACAACTCACCACATCCACACCTGTGTGGTTTCTCACACACACCAAGCTTTCCTTGTGGTGTGCTTCACGTGTGCTTGTTCCCTTCATTTCTGATACACCCCATTCCCTCTGTCTGGCTCAGAGTCCTCAGGCGCCCTGGATGGGAGCTCCGTGGTGCAGGATGCCTCCTCTCTCAGGCACACAGAGCGCATTCACTGCAGGATGAAGGCCTGCCCTTCTCTCCTTGTCTGTCTGTGTCTCAGCAGTGCTCTGCGTGACAGACGGTGGTTGCTCTTGGAAGTTTCTCTTTGAGGGTGGGCAGGGTCTGTTGCGGAGAAGGCAATGGCACCCCACTCCAGTACTCTTGCCTGGAAAATCCCATGGGCTGAGGAGCCTGGTAGGCTGCAGTCCATGGGGTCGATAAGAGTCGGACACGACTGAGCGACTTCACTTTCACTTTCATGCACTGGAGAAGGAAATGGCACCCCACTCCAGTGTTCTTGCCTGGAGAATCCCAGGGATGGCGGGGCCTGGTGGGCTGCCGTCTATGGGGTCGCACAGAGTCGGACACGACTGAAGTGACTTAGTAGCAGCAGCAGGGTCTCTTGGGGGTGGGTGATGAGATTAACTCTGGCTAAGTTTCCTGTGTCCTCCCATCTCGCTCCAGAGGGAGAACAGGAAGCCATCTCTCTGTCCTGCCCCTTGCCCAACTCGCTGGTATATGGAATCGACTGGTCCTGGCTCTACTTCTGCCATCTGCCACAGACCCAGCCGTCCTTCCCTGGCAGTGACCCAGAAGCCAGAACAGCAGACCAGGACCCTACCCTGAAGGTTGCAGACCCGTCACCAGCACCCTCTTCAGAGTGTTTAGCTGACAGTGATGGAGTGGGTGGCACCACACCCCAGAATAGAAGCAAGCTAGAGGCTCCTCTGCAGCCATCTGCAGAGGACAAGAAGGATGGCCGGCTGCCTACTACAGGGATCAAGATCTGTGACTGCGACCAGGATCTGGAGGCAGCAGACTTTGACATCAACCTTCTGGCCACTTGCTCTTTTTATAATCGTGTTCTTCACCTCTGGAAGTGGGAGAACATCTGAGCTGGGGAAGACCTTGCTTGGTTTGACATGGTAAAGACAATTTCCACAAATAAAACTTGAGTACATCTTTATCTTCTTTAAGAATGAAGTGACCCCAGACTGTCTCACTGATATTTTGGTTACATGTTTTCTGTATGGGGCTCAGTGCATCTGTGGAATTTTCTCAGTAAATAGAAAAGCTGTTGGCCTCTCAGATAAACCTTATCTACTGGGCCCTTCAAAATTGCAGCTCTGTGGCAGCAGGGGGTAGGGTGGAGGAGGGGTTTGGTTCCCAGCTAGCAAACTTGTCAGTTTCCTGTGTTTTGACTTTCAGTTCTTAGGACTTATATAAGCAACTATTTACGTTAACTAAAATTTTTAAAGCTACTTTATAATACCAAAGTAGTTTTATATGAACATTAAAAAAGATCATGGCACCAGAAGTGCTTGTATAGCTAGCTTCCTGTGCAAATAACCAAAAAGAAGGGTGTATTGCTTTAGCATACCATAAACTTGAAATATGTTAAGTCCTATGGTGGATTAGTCACGCTTCCTCACTGTGGCTTCAGTTAAACCTGGACACAGCTTAACTCCATAGTACTGGGCTTGTGACTGGTCTGACTCCAGTAGGTGAGTCCCTCCTCCTCTGGAGGAGCAGATGTACAACTGCAGGTGTAGATGCAGAGCAGATGTAGATGCCACTGTGGCATCTGTCAGCCCCTCAGCATCCACTAATAGGACAGGCAAGTGTTCTGAGTCAGAAAACACAAGCTTCTATTCTTTATTTCCTGATACAACTGCCAGCACAGATTAGAAGGTATTAATGTTGAACCCTCTTCCAGGGTTCAGTTTAGGGTATTTCGCTTAAGGATCAATTAAACAGAATTAGGATCTGAGGAATTATGCACTGAAACAGAACATAAAGAGGAAAGAGACCATAGATTATTAGGGACATAGCAGTTTGGCAGCAACTTCCCATGTGGCCTTATCTTTAGGTTTGCCCCAAGGCCGGGAGTTTCACCAAAATAAACTGCTTTGGGACCCATAAATGTGCTCATTGGTTGTTCCCTGGGGTGAGCTCGGGATGAATTACCCAGTGCTGTCACGTGGCTGGATCTGCCTTCTGAACTATCTCCCTCCTGCAAGCTGAGCCACATGTTCTTGCCTACTTCCCTCTCGGTAGGGGTTCTGGTTTGGCTGCAACCTGAGAACGTCGCCTAGGTCTCTACGCCTTAACCTAACACGTGGCGTGCTTCCTTTACACAGTGGCCAGATGCCCAAAACAACACCGTACGGTAGCCAAGGTCTTTAATAGAAACGAAAACGAGGGAACCGCCTCTCCACCCGCCACCCCGGAACTAGGCTGGGCGAGGAGGGTCCAAGTCCTCGGTCGCAGGCACATCCGGCGCGGCCGCCGACCACTCCTAGCGCGGGAAGTTCTTGGGATACAGCTGGAAGAGCTTGCCTTCCTGCGTGGGCTCAAACCCGTACCGTTCCAGGTGCTCGGGGTCGAAAGTCCCGGCCTTAAAGTCCTTCTCGATAGCCGGCGCCGCCGTCTCCAGAAAGAGCTGCTTGGCCGTCAGGGGAACGTCTGTGCCCTCCGGGGCGCGGTAGTTCACGTAGGGCTTGAGCTTGAAGCCGGCCAGGTCGGGCACCACCAGCTCCGGGACCATTTCCTTGACCAGCACGAACTTGCCGCCGCGACCGTGGAAGCCGACGCCCTTGGCACCGCGGCTCTTGTGGAAGGTGCGCGGGCCCCGCTTGCTGGTCCACTTGCTCATACGGTCGGCGCCCCGCACCAGGGCGCGAGCCGCCCCGCTCAGGAGGCCCATGGCGAGGCCTGCGCACAGCCACCACGCCAATGCCCGCTCCAGCCGCCTCCGATTCCGGCCCCGCCGCGCTGCGCTTCCGGCGCCTTCGGTAGCTTCCGGCCCCACCGGCCCCCGCGCCGCAGGAAGAGCGGCTCCGATTGGCTGCGCCGTGTCGAATGTGCAGCCTCGGCCCCGGGAGGGGGCGGGACCGGAGGTAGCCTGGCCAATCCGCGGGGAGAGCCCTCGTCCCGGGGGGACGCCAGGAGCGCCGCCGTCGGGGGCGGGGCTTCGAGGCGGCGCCGGACGACGGGAGGTGGATATCGGGAGCGCGGACGTTGGGGGCGGGGCTTCGGGGAGGCGGGACGGGAGCGCGCGGTGCCGGTGAGTCGCCGTCTAGCGCCGCGAAGTGGCCAGCTTAGAGGTCTGAGTCTGTGAGGAGAGGTAGCCATCATCTCCCCCAGCCCGCGCACACTGCCCCTCAGGGCCGCCGGCGCCCCCAGCCAGACTGCTTCCAACCCGACGTCCGTCATCTCGACCCCCGCTTAACTCGACGCCTCCCAACCTCGACGCTCCCCCGCAACCCCGACACCCCTCAGCTCGACGCCCCTAAACCCGATGCCCACAACCCGGGTGCTCCTCAACCCGACACCCCTAAACCGAGTGCCCCCTACACCAGACGCCCCCCCAACCTGAGAGCCTTCAACCGGACGGCCCCTTAACCCCTACCCTCCAACCCTACGCCCTCCCTTAACCACGCCCTCCCTAAGCTCCAAGCCTTCAGCCCTTCTGCCCCCGGCTCCTCCAGGTCTCCTGGACTTGACCACCTTTCCTCTGGCCCCACGCTGTGGAGCAAGCGGAGCAGCTGACGGCGCTTCCGTCGTGTGGCAGGTGCTGGGGGCTTGAGCTTTTGTCCCTCTTGAGCCTAGTGGGCATCGGGAGATGGGACTGGGCAGGGCTGGGCGGTAGAGCTGGGGTCAAGGAGCTGCTGGTCCTTGAAAAGACGTCTGAGAAGGAAGTTTCCCACAGGGCACAGACCAGAGAGCAAATGCAGGTGACTCTGCACCTGCGTTCTGCTCCCTGACTTGTCTGGGTGGGATTTTGGAAGAGATAAACCCTTCCTTACTGTGGCCCTTCTAAGAGACGTGGGAGCCACAGGGTAAAGGCCCTAGACATGGCTCCTCCTCCTGGCAGAGAGGTCAGGTGCGCGGGGCTGCTCCTCAAGTTCACCACAGCCGGGACCAGCACACCCACCTCCAGGGCTCCACCACACTGGTGGAAAATCCTGTGCCCAGCCCACTAGGCAGGGTCTGGCGCACAGCCTGCGGTGGCCACACACCCCTACCCCTACCCAGCTTCAGCCTCCTTGCCATGGTCCTGGAACTCCCAGCTGCACTAGGCCTTTGCCCAGATGCCCACACTTGTCTTTGACTGACTGGGAGAGGAGCCCGGGGCTTGGCTGCAGTTCCCGGTTCCTTGGGCAGCCACACAAGGGCTGTTTACAGAGAGGCAAGTGGCTCCCTTTGCTTGCTCCCTTTGTTTTCTCCATGGAGAGCACAGTGTTTCATCAGAGTTTTCCTGTCAATAGACATGTAACTTAACGTGGACAGGAATTTAGGGAAGGGCTGGGAGGCACTGCTTTGCACGTGAGCCTGAGGTGGTACAACCTGTGCCCTCCTCAGAACATGTCTTTCTTCTTTTGTTTCACTTTTTAGCCATGGAGCAAGAGGAGGACACTGGCCCAGAGGTACAGAACCTGAGGAGTCCAGTGAAGAATCAGCCTGAAAATTCCCAGTGTGGACGCTTCTGGACAAGGAGAAAGCTGCCATGCAGCAGCTCCTTGAAGTTGGCTGCCTGTGGGAGTGGTGTGCGGGCCTCTCTTCCCCTGTCAGGACTGAACCCCTCCCTTCTGTTCCTCAAGGTCACACTTGTCAGTTCCTGCTTCCCTTTAGGAAGCCTGCTTGCTTTGAGGTAGGGCCTTTTTCCTGTGGAACATCTGTAGCCACATCACAAAGACTTTTATTCCTAAAACAGAAAATTAGATGCATTAAAACAGCAGTGAAAAGCTGAAAAGTCGGGGATGTCAACCACTAGAGACTGTATGAATAGGTCTGGGTCACTCTTATCACTGTTCCCCTGGCTCCTCCCCTCCCCCCACCCCGGGGGCGGCTGAGCTCAGCGGACCCACTTATGAGGAGGGTGCTTGTCTGCCACCCCGTGGAGGTGGTCTCTAGCCAAGCACACAGCCTAGGCCAGGAGGGCCTGGGCACCTCACTCTGAGGCAGCAGCTCCCACTGCTTCCTCTGCTTTCTGAGCCAAGTTCAGAGGGTTGAGTCTTTGGATCACTTCCTTGTTCTGTCTTGATGTAACATTCTGCTTTTGAAATGCTTTTCTGAGTGCACTGAACTCCTCGGGTTTTCTGGCATCAGCACTGTGTGTGATCCTGGCTCTGAAGGATCAGGCAAGCTGCGTTAGTCCTTGGCACTCATGTAAAAGCTTGACAGAACTCACACACACACACCGCCCCCTCCCTCAATCCATCCTGTTCCTGACTGCTTGGAAGGATGTGAGGACCAGGAGGAGTGGAGCGTAGTTACTTGTTTGACTGGTTTCTTGTCTTTGCAGGGAACCTGCCAGCATCCCTTGTATAGGAGGTCCAGGCCATCTGCCCACTCACCGTTCCACACTCACTGTTTTCTCTTACCTTCCTGTCTTTCTCCCCGGGGTCTGGGATTCTGAAGCTCCTTGTTAACTCCCTCCCTGGGAGCCCTTTGCTGCTATGTGCTGGATTCAATGTTCTCAAAATGCAGTTGGCCCGTTAGGGTCTCTCAGCGCTGCTGCTGTGTGGGCGTGCGTCCGCCCTTGGGCCAGCAGCATATGGTCCTGCTTGTGATGAGAGGGCACTGGAGAAGAGGCCTTTGCATGCCCCCGCTAGCCAGGTTTGCTCCCTCTTGACTTGCACCCCGAGGAACAGGGAGGCTGAGAATGGAGGGCTCAGATGCCCAGAGCATTTGCTGTCAGTGCAGCGCAGCTGCTGGCCCTGCCCAGCCATCCTATGGGTGGGTAGCCCTTCTCCAGAGCAGACTGGGACTCAGGCCGTCTGCCTCCTGAAAGCCCGCTTCATTTTGGAGGTCTCCAGGGCTGCCAACTTTTTCCCTGACCCACAGCTCTGTTCTTGCTCCCTGAGAAGCTGGGGCTGTGCCCATCCTGGCCCTTCCTGACTGCAGGCTTCTCCCCTAGGTGGGCTTCTATCTGGCCACCCTATGGTCCTGGGGTCTGGAGCTGATGGAGCAGCATTCCCAGTCCACCATGGTAACCACCTCACTGCTCCCAGGTGATGGGCAGGCCCCAGAATCAGTGGCCCCCTTCACCCTTGGCCGCCCGGGGCCCTTTGTGTCCAGCCTGTGTTTGGGGTTGGGGGGTCTTGGTGCCTTGCTGATGGGTGCTCTGTCTATGACCTTGCCCAGCTGCTGGGGATTGTGATTGGAGTCCTCCTGGCCCTGGCCCTCATTGGCACCACCATCTTTTTTGTGTACAGAAGGGTTAGCCAATTCCGTGAGTATCTTGCTTGAGGCTGTGGCTCCAGTAGGGGAGGGAAAAGAGGGCTTGAGCGGGTGGGAGATTCGGGTGATTTCTCCCCATATTTTAAGCTCCCATAAATAGCTCTCAAGGCATAGTGGCTTTTGTTGAAAACTGCTGGCCTGTCGACAGCTCATCAGATCCATGGAATATAACTGTATCCTGAACTCTCTTGGCTCTCACTTCCAAGAAGAGATGAAGTACCGCTTCCTCTGCTTGGGTGTGTCACAGCCCAGGATCAAGATGCTGTGTGACACAGGGTGGGCAGGACAAGCTCAGTGTGCACACACAGATGGCCCACCTGTGCTCAGGCAGCCCCTTGGCGCCCCTTGGCCCCCCTTGCAGGACAGTTGCAGCCCAGTCCTCAGTACAGGTTCCGGAAGAGAGACAAGGTGATGTTCTACGGCAGGAAGATCATGAGGAAGGTAACTCACGCTGCGGGTCCCCTCCTCCCTCAGAGGGGTCGGCTTCAGACTGTGCCTAGGGTTGAGCAGGGCCCCGGGGTTTGGGGAAGGTCTGACCTAGAGAGGAAATGAGCCATGAAGGAGGGCAGAAGCCCCTCCCAGGAGCATCCCCGAGTGGGTCAAGCAGAAGGTCCTGGCTGCGGTGTAGATTGGTGGGCCTCCCATGATTTGGGGCCGGGCCCTGCAAGGTGGAAACTCCCAGGCCTTACTTCCTAGTGTCACAACCATCTTGGGGATGAGCAGCCTTTGCTGGTGGGCCCCACGCCCTCCCACCCACTGAGGACAAAGGGCTCAGCAGACTCCCAGAGGCTTACTGTGCCGCAGAAGCATGCTTGAAACATTTGCTGACGTGTAAAAATATTTTGTTTGTTACTTTTCTCTAGATACACAGTTAGTTTGTGTTCTTTGTAGAAGAACTTGAACTGTCAGACACATGGGTGTCCCTGGGTGGCTCCTTCTCCTCTTCAGGGTCAAGTGCTCTGAGAGGGAGGTTGGTTTGGGCTGCCGTGTCTGGCGGGGGCGGCCCTGGGACGTGGTGTGCGGGCTGCTGCAGTCTCGTGTGGGGCCACATGGGATGACCTGCGAGCAGGTCTCAAGGCGCTCGTGTGTGGCTGGACCTGGGGCTGTCCACGGATGACCCCACTGAGGACTGTGTGGTGGCAAGCTGGATTTGGTCTAAGGAAGACAGGAACATGGTCTGGTGGGGCCAGAACCCTTTGGGGGCAAGGAGGAGTCATGGTGACAACACCAACATCCACAGCCAGCACCATGGGGCAGACGCAGCTGGGGAGCTGCCCAAGGGGGCCGGCTGACGCCTGGGTAGGAGCCAGGCCCTTTGTCTTCCTCGGCAGCGCTGTTTGCAGCAGTCTAGTGGGCCTGGACTGTGAGGGGGACAAAGAGCTGTCCAGGCCGGGAGGGTGTGCAGGCACTGGGGTTGTGTGTACCAGCGTGACAGGTGTGAGGAGGAGGGCGCCGGCCAGCCTTCCAGGAGAAGGACGTAGGGCCGAGGACGTCGGAGCTCTCGGGGCACGGGCTGTCTGGGGATGTGGCCCTGTGTCCTCGCTGTCAGCAGCGCCAAGGAGGTTCCCTGTGTCCTGGGCAGGCGAGCAGGTGGGGCCAGGCCGGAATGCTGGTGTCAGGCCCGCAGGGGCCACGTCCTGAGGGCTGGAACCGACCCTGAGACTGGGAACTGGATCTCACAGGTCTCAGAGTCCAGACTTAGCCTCCCCCTCTCATTCTGCAGGTGACCACGCTTCCCCACACACTTGTGGGGAACACAGCTGCTCCCCGACAGCGGGTGAGGAAGAGGACCAAGGTGCTATCTTTGGCCAAGAGGTACTGGGAATGCCCTTCAGACCAGTCAGGTCCCAGCTGCCCTCCCCAGTGGGCTATCCGTGGCTTCCCTGCTATGGGTCTCACAGCCTAAATGCTCTTTTTTTTTAATTTTTAAAATATTTAATTGATTGATTTGGGTGCATCAGATCTTAGTCATGGCACTCAGGCTTTGTTGCTCTGTGGCATGTGGGATCTTAGTTCCCCAGCCAGGGATCAAACCCACATCCCCTGCATTGCAAGGTAGATTCCTACCCACTGGACCGCCAGGGAAGCTCCTTGCTGTCTGCTTTTGAGCCCCTTTGGGCCTCTGCTCCAGGTGTGTGCCTCTGCTTTGTAGGATCCTGCGGTTCAAGAAGGAATACCCTACCTTGCAGCCAAAGGAGCCCCCTCCCTCCCTGCTGGAGGCTGACCTCACAGAGTTTGATGTGAAGAATTCTCACCTGCCGTCAGAAGTTCTGTACATGCTGAAAAACGTCCGGTAAGAGAGAGGTGGGCCTGGAGGCTTTCTGTGTGCTCACCTGGCCTCCGAGGTGTCCTTTCCCTGTGGGCACTGATGGTTGTGTCGACAAAAAAAATCAGTAAACAGTGTGTAACAGGAATAGAAAAGAGTTTTATTGGAGCCAAACTGAGGACTGTAACCCAGAAGACAGCCTCTCAGACAGCTCTGAGGAGCTTCTCCAGAGAAGCGTGGTTTTCAGCACAGTTTTATATCTTGTCTGATGAAGAATATTAAACTAGTCACGGATACATTCCTTCAGGGTATCAGAAAGAAATCAAAACCAAATCAGCACGTACACGGCGAGTCAGTATGGCACTGACAGCTGGGAAGGGAGTCTTATCGTGGAAGGAGCACCAGGACTGATGGCCCAGGACAGGAGGCACTGAGCCCTTATCTTTAACGTGGGTGTTCTTCTGCTGAGTGTTCAGATCAGTCGCTCAGTCGCATCCCCATGGACTACAGCATGCCTGTCCATCACCAACTCCCGGAGCTTGCTCAAACTCAGGTCCATTGAGTCAGTGATGCCATCCAACCATCTCATCCTCTGTCGTCCCCTTCTTCTCTTGCCCTCAATCTTTCCCAGCATCAGGGTCTTTTCCAATGAGTCAGTTCTTCACATCAGGTAGCCAAAGTGTTGGAGTTTCAGCTTCAGCATCAGTAAGTGTGAAGTGAAGTCATTCAGTTGTGTCTGACTCTTTGCGACCCCGTGGACTGTAGCCTACCAGGCTCCTCCGTCCATGGGATTCTCCAGGCAAGAATACTGGAGTGGGTTGCCATTTCCTTCTCCAGGGGATCTTCCCGACCCAGGAATTGAACCCAGGTCTCCTGCATTGCAGGCAGATGCTTTAACCTCTGAGCCACCAGGGAAGCCTCAGTAAGTGTGCCCTTTAATAATTAAAGCAGATGTACAGTGTGTGTTTGATCAGCCACAAATAGGATATTCTGTCTATTGAGCATAAAGTGGGTGTTCGCACATGTAGCAGCCAGAATGACCTCTCTGGATCTCAACCAGTGATCATTTCTTTTATCACTGGCAAAGCTTCTCTCCTCTGGCTGTCACTGCCCTCCTGGCGGTGAGCAGAGCCTCCTCGCTGGTTCTTTCCCATGTGTGTCTGCTTCTCAGGACGATGCAGAGCGAGTGTGGGAAGTGAGTGGCTGGATGGAAGATTGAAAGTCTGGCTCCCCGTCTCTCCCTGGAAGCCCCAACCCCTCTTTCCAGCACTTCACTAACTGCCCTTGGTTACAGACCTGGCTCAAACGCACAGGCACAGCCTGAGAGTTCTCTGAGCTCCTGGAATAGCAGCTGATGAGGATTCCTAAACCTCAGGCTCCTGTCCTGCTGGTGACCAGGCGCTAGTGCTGCAGGCTCTGCGGCCCTTGGAAGCTCTCCCTGTGGTCTGGCCAGCAGGGACAGTGGCCTCTGCCCCTCCCCTCCTTCCTGAAGGTGTCCCATGTGTTCTGTTTTCTGTAGGGTCCTGGGTCACTTTGAGAAGCCGCTATTCCTGGAACTTTGCAAACACATGGTCTTTGTGCAGCTTCTGGAAGGGGAGTACATCTTCCGGCCGGGGGAGCTGGACAACAGCATCTATGTGGTGCAGGACGGGCGGCTGGAGGTCCGCGTCCAGGACTCGGTGAGAGCCCTCGGGTGGGGCGGGGCGGGGGTGCTGTTGTGTTGGCACTCAGTGGTCTGCCCTCTTGAACATTTCTCAAGTTTTCCATTGAAAAGTTAGTGCAAAACGTATTTTATTTTATGTAGATAGGAGATTCATATTTTACTTCTCCAGCAACATATATACAGTTGAATATAAGTTAAAGGCTAGCTTGCACACCAAAACCAGGTCCTTTAGGTGGTTCAGTCAAAGAGGTAAGGCCTTCAGCTGGCTCACATGAGAAGTGTCCACTCCTTGGCCCACCTTTTGGGATTTTGCCAGTCCTGAGTTCATCAAAAATTTCTTCCATATTCTGAGGTGGCAGATCCTGTAGTAGTTGTCATGAATTGAACCATTGGTTCATTTATACAGATCCCTAAACACTCCATTCATGGTCAACAAAAGAGTCCGAAATGCACTACTTGGATGCAATCTCAAAAACGACAGAATGATCTCTGTTCGTTTCCAAGGCAAACCATTCAGTATCACAGTAATCCAAGTCTATGCCCCAACCAGTAACGCTGAAGAAGCTGAAGTTGAATGGTTCTATGAAGACCTACAAGACCTTTTAGAACTAACACCCAAAAAAGATGTCCTTTTCATTATAGGTGACTGGAATGCAAAAGTAGGAAGTCAAGAAACACTTGGAGTAACAGGCAAATTTGGCCTTGGAATACGGAATGAAGCAGGGCAAAGACTAATAGAGTTTCGCCAAGAAAATGCACTGGTCATAACAAACACCCTCTTCCAACAACACAAGAGAAGACTCTATACATGGACATCACCAGATGGTCAACACCGAAATCAGATTGATTATATTCTTTGCAGCCAAAGATGGAGAAGCTCTATACAGTCAGCAAAAACAAGACCAGGAGCTGACTGTGGCTCAGATCATGAACTCCTTATTGCCAAATTCACACTTAAATTGAAGAAAGTAGGGAAAACCACTAGACCATTCAGGTATGACCTAAATCAAATCCCTTATGATTATACAGTGGAAGTGAGAAATAGATTTAAGGACCTAGATCTGATAGATAGAGTGCCTGATGAGCTATGGAATGAGGTTCGTGACATTGTACAGGAGACAGGGATCGAGACCATCCCCATGGAAAAGAAATGCAAAAAAGCAAAATGGCTGTCTTAAGAGGCCTTACAAATAGCTGTGAAAAGAAGAGAAGCGAAAAGCAAAGGAGAAAAGGAAAGATTTAAACATCTGAACGCAGAGTTCCAAAGAATAGCAAGAAGAGATAAGAAAGCCTTCTTCAGTGATCAATGCAAAGAAATAGAGGAAAACAACAGAATGAGAAAGACTAGAGATCTCTTCAAGAAAATCAGAGATACCAAGGGAACATTTCATGCAAAGATGGGCTCGATAAAGGACAGAAATGGTATGGACCTAACAGAAGCAGAAGATATTAAGAAGAGATGGCAAGAATACACAGAAGAACTGTACAAAAAAGATCTTCATGACCCAGATAATCATGATGGTGTGATCACTGACCTAGAGCCAGACATCCTGGAATGTGAAGTCAAGTGAGCCTTAGAAAGCATCACTACGAACAAGGCTAGTGGAGGTGATGGAATTCCAGTTGAGCTATTTCAAATCCTGAAAGATGATGCTGTGAAAGTGCTGCACTCAATATGCCAGCACATTTGGAAAACTCAGCAGTGGCCACAGGACTGGAAAAGGTCAGTTTTCATTCCAATCCCAAAGAAAGGCAATGCCAAAGAATGCTCAAACTACTGCACAATTGCACTCATCTCACACTCTAGTAAAGTAATGCTTAAAATTCTCTACGCCAGGCTTCAGCAATATGTGAACCATGAACTAACTTCCTGATGTTCAAGCTGGTTTTAGAAAAAGCAGAGGAACCAGAGATCAAATTGCCAACATCTGCTGGATCATGGAAAAAGCAAGAGAATTCCAGAAAAACATCTATTTCTGCTTTATTGACTATGCCAAAGCCTTTGACTGTGTGGATCACAATAAACTGTGGAATATTCTGAAAGAGATGGAGATACCAGACCACCTGATCTGCCTCTTGAGAAATTTGTATGCAGGTCAGGAAGCAACAGTTAGAACTGGACATGGAACAACAGACTGGTTCCAAATAGGAAAAGGAGTACGTCAAAGGTGTATATTGTCACCCTGTTTATTTAACTTATATGCAGAGTTCATCATGAGAAATGCTGGACTGGAAGAAAAACAAGCTGGAATCAAGATAGCCAGGAGAAATATCAATAACCTCAGATATGCAGATGACACCACCCTTATGGCAGAAAGTGAAGAGGAACTAAAAAGCCTCTTGATGAAGGTGAAAGTGGAGAGTGAAAAAGTTGGCTTAAAGCTCAACATTCAGAAAATGAAGATCATGGCATCCGGTCCCATCACTGCATGGGAAATAGATGGGGAAACAGTGGAAACAGTGTCAGACTTTATTTTTCCAGGCTCCAAAATCACTGCAGATGGTGACTGCAGCCATGAAATTAAAAGACGCTTACTCCTTGGAAGGAAAGTTATGACCAACCTAAATAGCATATTCAAAAGCAGAGACATTCCTTTGCCAACAAAGGTTCATGTAGTCAAGGCTATGGTTTTTCCTGTGGTCATGTATGGATGTGAGAGTTGGACTGTGAAGAAGGCTGAGCACCGAAGCATTGATGCTTTTGAACTGTGGCGTTGGAGAAGACTCTTGAGAGTCCCTTGGACTACAAGGAGATCCAACCAGTCCATTCTGAAGGAGATCAGCCCTGGGATTTCTTTGGAAGGAATGATGCTAAAGCTGAAACTCCAGTCCTTTGGCCACCTCATGCAAAGAGTTGACTCATTGGAAAAGACTGTGATGCTGGGAGGGATTGGGGGCAGGAGGAGAAGGGGACGACAGAGGAGGAGATGGCTGGATGGCATCACTGACTTGATGGACGTGAGTCTGAGTGAACTCCGGGAGTTGGTGATGGACAGGGAGGCCTGGCGTGCTGTGGTTCATGGGGTCGCAAAGAGTCAGACACGACTGAGCAACTGATCTGATCTAATCTGATCTGATCTGAAACACTCCATGGGGCCACAAAGAATTGGACACGACTGAGCGACTAAACTGAACTGAAACACTCCAGCTAAGCGTGAAAAGTTTGCCATGAAGTTGCCCCCCTGCCTTTCTGCTGAGCATTCCTGAGTGATCGTCAGGATGTTGGTAGAGTTTGGAAGTGTGCGAGGTGGAGTAGTGCAGCCATGAATATGAGACTTCCAGTTGGCTTGCGATTATACGTTGTATGAGAAGTTGCCGATTCACATGCTCTCCCTGGAGGCACTTGTGAAACCTCTGCGCCTGGTCGTAGTGGAGCTGAGCAGCCACCCCTTCTGTCTTCAGGCTGGAAGCAGAGCTGCTGCTCTTTGCCCCTCTGGGTAGTTTTCTATAGTTGCTTCTGTCCTTTGCTAGTTTTATGGTGTGAAACACAGTGGAGCATCTGGGTTATTCTCAGGAGTGCCTCTGGGCAGACTGAAGGCCCCTCCAGCTCCATTCTGCACAGCTGTCTTATGCAAATTCCTTCATGCCTTCCCCACTGGGTGGTGAGGCTAGCTTTGTGGGCCGAAGCACCTTGGAGAGAAATGCGGAGGGCCAAGCTGAGGGGCTTTGGAGTGCAAAATCTCAAGTTTGAGCTCTTTGGAGGAAAAGACACACTGGACCACGGCTGCCCTTGACACGGCCTGTCCGCCTCCGCGACACGGGCTGCGCGGGGGCTCACATCACTCCTACTGCCATGGGGCCCCTCAGAGGGTGGGCACTGACCTGTAGTGGTCAGCTGCACGCGTGTCTTATTTTCAGGTTTCAGGCTATAAGTAGTTTTAACTGTAAGAAAATAATTAAGGTATTCAGCTGGAAGCTAACTCCTTGCTGCCTGCCTCTGTTGAATTATGTGCTTAAATCACAGTTGCTGGCTGAGGGGTGATCTCTAGACCAAGCCTCCTGGGTCCTTGGTTTGTTTGCCTGGTGGTAGGTGACCAGGCTTCCCACCATAGACACTCAGTGAGCCCTGGGCTGCACAAGGTTGCCCCGTCCCCAGCCACGTGAACTTCCCACCTGTTGGGCCCTGGGTGGACCTGACCCAGGACGGCTCCTGCATGTCCTTCCAGCTTTTAGATCACAGTGTTGTCGGGGCACAGGTCTCATGTGTAGCTTTGTCTGAGTGACCTGAGGAGATAATCAGAAAGGACATGCTTTCATCCAGCCTCCTCCGGGGGGCCTCCATGTCATCGGCCTGGCAGGCCTTCCCAAGACGGGAAGCCTTTGGCCCAGATGGGAGGGCTTCTGGACTGTGACCTGTGCCAGGTTTGAACAAGTTCAAAGGTATTTTTCTGGGTCACCCTGAGATGAAGTTCCTATCCTAAATCACCAGCATTGCATGCTTTCCTTTCTCCTTTAATCCAGTGGGAAAAAATAGGTCAAAATGCTGTCATTTATACTGAGAAGAACTGCGTTTGGTTCCCATAGCCTTTTCGTTAGGCCCACCAGCTCTCTCAGGCAGATCCTCCTGGTGCTGACAAGACACAAGGCTGAAGGCCAGGCTGGGCCTCCCTGTTCCTCTTAGTCACCCTTGTCTTCCTGCTCTCGTTCTGCGTGTCGACAGGGTGCAGCCTCTGCCCCGCGTGACCAGTGGTGGGTGGCGGTTTGCCTGGCCCCACCATGGGTGGCTCTCCTCTGCTTCCCAGGCGCAGGACGGCACTGAGGTGACAGTCAAAGAGGTTCTGGCTGGAGACAGCGTCCACAGCCTCCTCAGCATTCTGGACGTCATCACCGTGAGTATCTCTTCTCCCCCAGTCTGCCCGCACTCACTAGACGGCAGGTCCCTCGGCGCCCCGGCCAGCTCTCCAGTGACAGGAGGGTCACCCTAGTGGGTGGGGGGTGTGCCTGGAGTGGCCTGGGAGCGCCTCTGACTAAGTGTCTGAGGGGAGCTCGGTGTTGGCTTATGGGTTTTGGTGTCTCTTAAATGATCGGTTTTTGGACTGAGGAGCATGTGCATGGGCTCCACGCGTCACATGCATATAACGTCACAGGATGAAGGCCACTTCTCCTGTCCTCAGGCCCTAAGGCCCCTTCCCAGGAGAGGCCCTTTCTGGATCTTCTGTGCTAACGTGTGTCCTTCAGTGATTTCTTCAGCTTTTGTGCTGTTCATCAATGCAGTGAATGGTCTTGTGTGGACACTGTTGCCTGTGTTTGAAGGCCAGTCTGTAGGGCAAATCCTTAGGAGACTCACTGGATCCAAGGGACCTGCCTCCCACCACAGAGACTGAACCGCCAGACCTATGAGGGCACCTCACCCGCTGGTGAGCTGTCTCGTAGCTGATGTTCGCTAGTTGTCTCACTGTATCTCACTGTTCGCTGAACCCGAGGTAGGCAAGGTGCAAGCGGGGAAGCTGAAAGAAGATGTTTTGATTTTCTTTTTAGCTGTGTACTGAGGCAACTTGTACTTCGGTTTCTCCAGACCCTGCACAGAGGGGTCTCTGGGGCAGGTCAGCAGAACCGTGGCAGGGGTGCCTCTGTGCGGGCCCAGGAGTCTAGGAGCCTGTGTGATGCTGACCGTGGATGGATCCCTGGCGGGTGTCCTCCAAGCCAGCCCTAAGTTGTTCTGCATGACGAGGGGGGACAGGCTCCAAATGGAGACCTCAGGGGTGTCCACTGTGCTCAGCATGCCCCTGTCAGACCAGTACACTTGCTTCGAGCTGTTTGGGGGCCGGGGGTGGAGATACGCATGGGGCTCCGGGTCTCTGTCTGCCCCCAGGACCTGACCTGCCTTTAGCACATGCTTGGCCAGGGCTGAGAGGGACACCACCCACTCTGAGCAAACCTACCTGCTTCCTGCCTGGGGGCAGCTCCTGCCTGGAACCTTGTGCTGGGAGAGGGCACTGGGTGTGCCCGTTGGGCCATAGGAGGGTGCTTCTGTAGTGTTCTGGCTTGAGTGTCTGAGTCTGTGAGGTGTGCTGTAGGCCTGGGAGGTCTAGACAGGCTATCCGTCGTATGGAGGCTCCTGGATAAGAATGAGAGAGGGGCGGGGAGGCTCCTGTCTTACCTCTTGGTCTGCTACTGATCCCGATCCTGTTGTGATTTCGGGGCTGAGCACCCTCTGTGGCAGCTCCGTGGGCTGTGTGCTGAGAGCAGGGCCGGCTGCGGCTGTCTCCCAGCCGCTGCGGCCCCCTCGGCCCGGGTCCCCGCGGGCTGCTGTCGTGTCCACACAGTGCCCCCGGGGCAGAGAGCCGGGAGGCGGGTATTTGGAAAAAACAAGTGTGTACTGGGTTAAATGGTCATTTGGAAGGACATCATTTTTGCCTCACCAAATGTGTATTTGTGATTTAAAATTCTTTTTATTTGTTCTTATCAAAATAACCTGAACAAATTCCAGAAATGGTTTTGATGTTTTGTGAAGCGCAGTTGTCTGTCCCACCACCTCCCCCAAGAAAGGCCACTTCTAGCTCTTTCGGTCTGCTGGCTACAGCTGCGGCTCTTGCTGTTTTATGATTCTCCTGTCTCGATTTTGTTTTGACTTGCCGCTGTAGAAAATGCCCTGCTTGCCTCACCATCCTGCTCCTCTCATCCCACCTTGTGGGCGTCATTGGCAGCTGAGCCTGTGGAGCCTGGGTTAACAGTTGCCTCACTTTTGTCGCTTAGTTTTCTGTGCGTGGCATGCACCGCTGCCCTTGTCCAGGGCTCCGTGAGTCGGGCAGCGACCTCCAGGTCCGCAGGCTCTGTCCCCCTGTGAACTTCCGGGCCACTCGGTCCAGCCCCTGCCCCGGGCAGGGCTTCTTCCTTCCTGGGCAGGGCTCCCACCTCCTCTCCTGATCTGCCTGTTCAGGTGAAGCAGATCTGCTGTTGCTTCCTGAGAAGTGTGCAGGGAGGTTGGGTTTTGAAACCTTACAGACCTAGAATTGTCTTTATTCTGCACTCCCTTTCTCTTTCTATTGTGCTTTTAAGGAGATTTTGTTAACTTTATTTTCTAGATCTTCCATTGAAATTTTAATTTCTGTCATCATTTTTTTTAATAGAAGTCTAGTTGACTTAAGTGTTGTTTTACTTCCACACATACAGCAAACTGATTCAGCAATATGTATATTATGTATATACTTTTTCAGATTCTTTTCCATAATGGTTTATTACAGGGTATTGAATGTACTTTTCTGTGCTATAGAGCAGGTCCTTGTTGGTTACCTATTTTAAATATGCTGTTGTTCAGTTGCTAAGTCACATCCAACTCTTTGTGACCCCATGGGCTGCAGCATGCCAGGATCCTCTGCCCTCCGCTATCTCCAGAAATTTGCTCAAATTCATGTCCATTGAGTCAGTGATGACATCCAACCATCTCATCCTCTGCCTCCCCCTTCTCCTCTTGCCCTCAATCATTCCCAGCATCAGGGTCTTTTCCAGTGAGTTGGCTCTTCACATCAGGTGACCCAAATATTGGAGCTTCAGTTTCAGCATCAGTTCTTCCAATGAATATTCAGGGTTGATTTTCTTTAGGATTGACTGGTTTGATCTCCCTGGAGTCCAAGGGACTCTCAAGAGTCTTCTCCAGCACGACAGTTCAAAAGCATCAATTTTTTGGTGCCCAGCCATCTTTATGGTTTAACTCTCACATCCATACATGACTGCTGGAAAACCATAGCTTTGACTATATGAGCCTTTGTTGACAAAGTGATGTCTCTCTGCTTTTCTTTCAAGGAGCAAGCATCTTTTAATTTCATGGCTGTAGTCACTGTCCACAGTGATTTTGGAGCCCAAGAAAATAAAATCTGCCACTGCTTCCGCTTTTTCACCCATCTATTCACCATGAAGTGATGGAACCAAATGCCATGATCTTAGGTTTTTGAGTGTTGAGTTTTAAGCCAGCTTTTTCACTCTCCTCTTTCACTCCCATCAAGAGGCTCTTTAGTATCTCTTCACTTTCTGTTGTTAAGAGTGCTATCATCTGCATATCTGAGGTTATTGATATTTCTCCCAGAAATCCTGAATCCAGCTTTTGGTTCTTGCAGTCCAGCATTTTGAATGATGTACTCTACATATAAGTTAAATAAGCAGGGTGACAATATATAGCCTTGAGATACTCCTGTCCCAATTAGGAACCAGTCCATTGTTCCATATCTGGTTCTAACTGTTGCTTTTTGACCTGCATACAGGTTTCTCAGGGGACAGATACGGTGGTCTGGTATTACCATCTCTCTAAGAATTTTCCACAGTTTGTTGTGATCCACACAGTCGAAGGCTTTAGCATAGTCCGTGAAGCAGAAGTAGATGTTTTTCTGGAACTTTCTTGCTTTCTCCATTTTCCAACGAATGTTGACAATTTAATTTCTGGTTCCTCTGCCTTCAAAACCCAGCTTGAACGTCTAGGAGTTCTCAGTTCATATACTGCTGAAGCCTGGCTTGAAGAATTTTGAGCATAATTTTGTTAGCATGTGAAATGAGCCCAATTGCAAGGTAGTTTGAACATTTTTTGACATTGCCCTTCTTTGGGATTGAAATGAAAACTGACCTTTTCCAGTCCTGTGGTCACTATTGAGTTTTCCAAACTTGCTGGCATATTGAGTGCAGCACTTTCACAGTACCATCTTTTAGAACTTGAAATAGCTCAACTGGAATTCCATCACCTCCACCAGCTTTGTTCATAGTGGTGCTGCCGAAGGCCCACTTGACCTCACACTCTATGATGTCCAGCTCTAGGTGAGTGACCACACCACTGTTTATCTGGGTCATTAAGACTTTTTTTTATATAGTTCTTCTGTGTATTCTTGCCACCTTTTCTTAATCTTTTCTGCTTCTTTTAGGTCTTTACTGTTTCTGTCCTTCATTGTGGCCTTCTTTGCATGAAACGTTCTCTTGGTATCTCTAATTTTCATGAAGAGATCTCTAGTCTTTCCTATTCTATTATTTTCCTCTATTTCTTTGCACTGATCACTGAGGAAGGCTTTCTTATCTCTCCTTGCTGTTCTTTGGAACTCTGCATTCAGACGGGTATATCTTTCCCTTTCTCCCTTGCCTTTCGATTCTTTTCTTAGCTATTTGTATACTCTCCTCAGACAACCACTTTGCCTTCTTGCATTTCTTTTTATTTGGAATGGGTTTGGTCCCTGCCTCCTGTTGAGTTCAGTTCAGTCGCTCAGTTGTGTCTGACTCTTTGTGACCCCATGGACTGCAGCACACCAGGCCTCCCTGTCTTATTATCACCAACTCCTGGAGCTTGCTCAAACTCATGTCCATTGAGTTGGTGTTGCCATCCAACCATCTCACCCTCTGTCGTCCTCTTCTCCTGCCCTCAATTTTTCTCAGCATCAGGGTCTTTTCAAATGAGTCAGCTCTTTGCATCAGGTGGCCAAAGTATTGGAGTTTCAGCTTCAACGTAAGTCCTTCCAGTGAACACCAGGACTGATCTCCTTTAGGATGGACAATGTCACGAACCTCCCTATAGTTCTTCAGGCACTCTGTCTACCAGATCTAACTCCTTGAATCTATCCGTCACCTCCGCTGTACAGTCATAAGGGATTTGATTTAGATCATACCTGAATGGTAGTGATTTTCCCTAAGGAGCTCATGATCTGAGCCACAGTCATCTCCCTGTCTTGTTTTTGCTGACTGACTCTATACAGCTTCTCCATCTTCAGCTGCAGAGAATGTAATCAATCTGATTTCAGTATTGCCCATCTGGTGGTGTCCATGTGTAGAGTCATCTCTTAGGTTGTTGGGAAAGGATTTGTTATGACCAGTGTGTTCTCCTGATCAAACTTGTTAACCTTTGCCCTGCTTCATTTTGTACTCCAAGACCAAACTTGCCTGTTATTCCAGGTATCTCTTGACTTCCTACTTTTGCATTCCAGTCCTCTATGACGAAAAGGAAATCTTTTTTTTTTTTTGGTGTTAGTTCTAGACGGTCTTGTAGGCCTTCATGGAACTGGTCAATTGCAGCTTCTTTGGCTTCAGTGGTTGGGATATACCCAACCACTGAAGTTGGATTTGTATTTGTGGTATTTACAAATACCACAGTTGGATTACTGTGATGTTGAATGGTTTGCTTTGAAAACGAACAATCATTCTGTGGTATTTTAAATATAGTAGTATGTATATGTTACTCCCAAACTCCTAACCCCTCCGCCTTTTCCCTTTTCCATGTCTGTGCATCTGTTTCTGTTTGTAAATAAGCCCATTGGTGTCATTTTTTTGATTTCACATGTAAGTGATGCCATACGATATTTGTCTTTCCCCCTCTGAGTTCCTTCACTTAGCATGGTCTTCTCTAGGTTCATCTGTGTTGCTGCTAATGGCATTGTTTTGCCCTTTCTTATGACTGAGTAATACTCTGTCTGTGTGTGTATGTGAATACCGCACACTCCACATCTTCTGTAGCCGTTCATCTGCTGATGGACATTTAGGCTTCCCATGTCTTGGCTGCTGTGAACACTGGGGTGTGTATGTCTTTGCTAACCAGAGTTATCTCCAGATCTTTGGCCAAGAGTGGGATTACTGAATCATATGGTAGCTCTATTTTAGTTTTTAAGGAACCTCCATATGGTTCTCCATGGCAGCTGCACACTCGCATCCCCACCGACAGTGTGGGAGCGCCTGCACACTCGCATCCCCACCGACAGTGATACAGTTCCCCATGGCGCCTGCACAGTCGCCTCCCCACCAAAAGTGTGGGGCTCCCTTTCTCCTGTCGTCATGTTTTTTATTTCGAGAGCTTTTTTTTTCCTCTCAATATTTTTTTTACCGATGAAGTAAGACGAGATTTTCTTTGCTCCCTGTGTCACCACTGGCTATTCTGAGTTTCTTGACTCTGCTTGTTTGCTTCCCTCTCTCAGATCTGGGCCTGTCGTGTTACCAACAGTCCAGTTATGTGAGAGGGAAATCCACCTCTGACCTGGCTACACAGCCAGTGCGTGTGAACTGTGGAAATGTGTGGTGCTCGTTTATCTTGTACGTGGAGTCTTGCACCTTTTGAACACTTTCCTCCAGTCCCACTGCCCCATTGTTTTAATTTTTACAAATGTGTTATGAAATATTTCAGATATATACAAAAGCACAATGCAGGAAGCGGGTGTGTCAGCTGTCAGCAGGTGAGACAGTGATGGCCCTGTAGCTCAGGGTGGCTGTAAGCTCTCAGTACCTTTCCGCTTCTCTCCACCCTTTCCTAGGAGGCAGCTGCTTTTCTGACTTGCCCTGATATTCTACAGAGTGTGGTGTAACTGCCGTGACCAGCTCTCCGGCGGGGTCGTGCTCTGCACAGTTCTGCAGCGCCCTGGTCTGTGGGGGTTACCATCCCTCCATGGAGACGTGTTGTTCCAGTTCCGTTGTCTGCTCGCTACCCTTTGATCTGCTCGTTGTTCGCTGACGAGCTTTTGTGACTATTTCCCATGGTGGCCAGTGCCACAGGAGACGTTTGTAGACATGTGTAGGTGTGTGCCACGCCTGTGCACACTCCTGCAGCTGTCTCACCTGTGCTTTTAAGGTTTCTTGGTGAGGTTGAGGGCAGTATTTTCCTAAGTAAACAAGTCCGTTTGAGTTGCTTTT
This sequence comes from Bos taurus, assembly GCF_002263795.3. Classification (NCBI taxonomy): domain Eukaryota; kingdom Metazoa; phylum Chordata; class Mammalia; order Artiodactyla; family Bovidae; genus Bos; species Bos taurus. The sequence continues at coordinate 106,501,945 of NC_037338.1, read as the reverse complement.
AGTGTCAGCTGTTGAGTTGTCATTTTCTCTTCCCACCCTGCCCTTAAACACACAGACATACTCACAGATACAGACACACATACGCTTTTCTCCCTGATTCTGGAACTGATGAGAGTTGCTGTCTGTTAGGGCTTGTGGGGGTGGGGTTGTGGGGATGTCCGCCCCTGTTTCCCCCGGGGTCTCCTGGCTGCTTGGCTCCCTGGTGAGTGCGAGACATGCCGCCAGCACGGGTCTTGTAGAGCTGGCCTGGAGACGGAGTGAGGTCGCGTCTGAGTGCGACCCTCACCCCTGTCAGCCCACGCGGAGCGCGCCTGCTCCCCACAGAGCAGCCAGTGCTGCGTGCGCATCGAGGGCCGAGCCGTGACCTGGCTTGGCCTCTGCCGCTGCCTCCCGGGGCCTCTGGAGCTGGCCCCAAGGTCCTGTGTTGGACGCCTGGCAGGTGGCTGCTCTGTGTTGCTTACGGCTCCTGCTTCTTGTGGTGTGGTCGTGGATCTTTTATGGATCAACCTCCTCTCTTTTTCTTATTGTTTTGAACTCAAAACTTTTTGGTTTTTATGGGTTTTTAAAAATTGAATTATAGTTAGTTGATTTACAACGTTGCATTAGTTTTAGCTGTGCAACAAAGTGACCCAGTTATACGTGTGTGTCCCTTTTTCTAGATGCCTTTTCCTCGTAGGTTATTGCAGCCTTTTGAGTATTGCTCCCTGGGCCACAGAGTAGGACATTGCTTTATCTGTTTTGTACATAGGAGTGTGTCCGTGTTAACCCCAAGCCCCTGCTGTCCCCCTCCCCCATTTCCCCTTCTGCAATCGTAAGTTTGTTTTCTATGTCTATCTGTTTTCTGTGAGTCTGTTTCTGTTTTGTAAACAAGTTCATTCGTATCATTAAAAAAGAAATCCCACATATGTGTGGGATTCATCCACATGATAAAGTCCGTGATATTTGTCTCTGACTGACTTTACCTAGTAATCCCTGGTCCGTCCATGTTGCCGCAAGGCATTGCTTCACTCCTGTTTTGTGGCTGAGCAGATTCCACTGTGGGCTTCCTGGGGGGCTCGGTGGTAAAGAATCAGCCTGCCAAGCAGGAGACACAGGTTCGCTCCCTGGTCTGGGAAAGTCCTCTGGACAAGGAAATGGCAACTCACTCTGGTATTCTTGCCTGGGAAATCCCATGGGCAGAGGAGCCTGGCAGACTGCACTCCTGGGGTTTCAAAGAGCTGGGCATGACCTGGTGACTAGGCAACAACAGCAGTGCCCGCTGTGCGTGTGTACCCACAGCCTCATCCACTCGCTTGTTGATGGCCGCTGAGGCTGCGTCTGTGGCCTAACTATTGTGAAGAGTGATGCTGTCAACATTGGGGTGCATGTATCTTTTTGAGTTTTGGCTTCTCTGGATTCGTACAGGGACAGCCTTCTCTGTATAAAGGATCTGAAGCAGGCAGAAAGGACTTCAAGGCAGAAGTGATATAACTAAGCCCAGAACACACCGAGGACCCCTTGAGCCAGAGCCCAGTGTTCCCGACCAGCAGGGCTGTCTGGAGGAAGGGGCATTTTCCATGTTCACTCATGGACAGTCACGTCAGGAGACTGGACATTCACTCGGTTTTATCTGTGTGAGTTCTTGTTTGCAGGGCCTTGCATACGAGTAAAGCAGGGCTGTCCAACAGCAGCAACAGTGAGCCTGACCACACGGGTGTGCTGCTCTCTGTGGCAGTTTATCAGGCTTCTTCATTCTGGCTTCCAAAGAAGAGAGACATTGAGATTTTATTTTTAATAAGAATGAAATAGAATTCCAGTTCTGCTGTGGCAGAATGATGCTACCATAGCCTCTCGCTCCTGCTGATTACAACAGGAACTCTGGGTAGAATGCAAAGCAGGTACCCAGGAAGCTAAAAATAAAAGTGGGTAGATCGCAGGTGGGAATTGAAAACAGGAAAAGCAGCCCAAGAATGGTCAGTTCCCTGGGTTTCCTCCTCTGTCTCAGTACTCTGCCTCAGAGCAGCCCAGTCTTGGGCTCTCTCAGTATGGGAGAGAGTGTGCATGGGTCTTGAGAGTCTCAGGGCAGACAGAGAGCAGCATGGCACAGGCCAGGCACGGCCATGAGAACCAGGCTAAGATGAGCCTCAGCCTCAGCCCAGGTTTCAGACTGAGGGGCGTTGGTGCCAGCGGAGCCAAGCACTTGAGGCATCACCCAAAAATCAGAGATGCTGGCACCCAGCCCCACACAGCAGTGGGATGAGGCAGGAAGTAAGACAGAACTTGTGGTTTGAACCCAGTCAGCTTGCTAAAAATGTCAACATTCCCCAGAAAATTGGAGCCTAACCCTAGATCAGATCAGATCAGATCAGTTGCTCAGTCGTGTCCGACTCTTTGCGACCCCATGAATCGCAGCACGCCAGGCCTCCCTGTCCATCACCAACTCCCAGAGTTCACTGAGATGTCCATTGAGTCAGTGATGCCATCCAGCCATCTCATCCTCTGTCGTCCCCTTCTCCTCCTGCCCCCAATCCCTCCCAGCATCAGAGTCTTTTCCAATGAGTCAACTCTTCGCATGAGGTGGCCAAGGTACTGGAGTTTCAGCTTTAGCATCATTCCTTCCAAAGAAATCCCAGGGCTGATCTCCTTCAGAATGGACCGGTTGGATCTCCTTGCAGTCCAAGGGACTCTCAAGAGTCTTCTCCAACACCACAGTTCAAAAGCATCAATTCTTCGGCGCTCAGCCTTCTTCACAGTCCAACTCTCACATCCATACATGACCACAGGAAAAACCCTAGATACATCAGTAATAATGTTGTCATCAATTAATCATCAATTAAATGGTGATCAGTGTAGATAGAAATACCAATATCCAGCACATGCTGGCTTTATAAAACTACTATAGCTATAAAAACTTAAGTAGATTAAAAAGAAAACAATATGATAGACTATATCATGAAAACTCAAAACCGAAAGGCTGCATTAATGTTAGACAAAGTAGACTTCAGACCACAGAATGTTTCTGGGGTGAGGTACACCACTCACCAAGAAGATAGAGCAACCCCAAATGTGTGTTCTCCTAAGAATGGAATTTCAAAAGTGGAGCAGAAACTTACAGATGTGAAAGGAGAAATGGATCCCTAGTTATAGCTGATGACTTCACTCTTTCAGTAATCAGTAGGATAGGTAGACAGAAAGTCTACAGAGATGTAGAAAATCTAAACAGCACCATCAGCCTCCTTGCTTAATTAAGTGAACATTTATTGAACACTCATCCCAACAATAGCAACTACATTCCTTTCATGTGGACATGGGGCACCCGTAATACATACTGTTAATATATTGAGTCTTAAAGCAAATGGTAGTAAATGTCAGCAAATTTGGAAAACAGTAGTGACCGAAGGACTGGAAAAGGTCAGTTTTCATTCCAGTCCCAAAGAAAGGCAACGCCAAAGAATGTTCAAACTACCCTACAGTTGTGCTTATTTCACACACTAGGAAGGTAATGCTCAAAATCCTTCGAGCTAGGCTTCAACAGTACATGAATCGAGAACTTCCAGATGTGCAAGCTTTATTTAGAAAAGGCAGAGGAACCAGAGATTAAATTGCCAACATCCGTTGGATCATAGAAAAAGGGAATTCCAGAAAAACATCTCCTTCTCCCTCATTGGCTGTGCTAAAGCTTTGACTGTGTGGATCACAACAAACTGTGGAAAAATTCTTAGATAGGAATACCAGACTACCTTTCCTGCCTTCTGAGAAACCTGTGTGCAGGTCAAAAAGCAACAGTTAGAACCAGACATGGAACAGCAGACTGGTTCCAAATTGGGAAAGGAGTACATCAAGGCTGTATGTTGTTACCCTGCTTATTTAACTTATATGGAGAGTACATCATGTGAAATCCTGGGCTGGATGAATCACAACCTGGAATCAAGATTGCTGGGAGAAGTACTAACAGTGTCAGATATGCAGATGACACCACTCAAATGGCAGAAAGTGAGGAGGAACTAAAGAGCCTCTTGATAAAAGTGAAAGAGGAGAGTGAAAAAGCTGGCTTAAAACTCAGCATTCAAAAAACTAAGATCATGGCATCCAGTCTCACCACATCATGGCAAATAGAAGGGGAAAAGTGGAATCAGTGACATATTTTCTTTTCCTGGGCTCCAAAATCACTGTGGATGATGACTGCAGCCATGAAGACATGCAGACACTTGCTCCTTGGAAGAAAAGCTATGACAAATCTAGACAGCGTATTAAAAAGCAGAGACATCACTTTGCCAACAAAGGTCCGTGTAACCAAAACTCTGGTTTCTCCAGTGGTCATGTACCAATCTGGGCTTCCCTGGTAGCTCAGCTGGTAAAGGATCTGTCTGCGATGTAGGAGACCCCTGTTCAATTCCTGGGTCGGAAAGATTCCCTGGAGAAGGGAACAGCTATCCACTCCAGTATTCTGACGTGGAGAATTCCATGGACTGCATAGTCCCTGGGGTCGCAAAGAGCTGGACACGACTGAGCAACTTTCACTTTCATGTACCAATACGGGAATTGGTCCATAAAGAAGGCTGAGTGCCAAAGAACCAATGCATTTGAACTGTGGTACTGGAGAAGACTTTTGAGAGCAAGTGTCTTGGATAGCAAGGAGCTCAAACTAGTCAATCCTAAAGGGAATCAACCTTGAGTATTCATTGGAAGGACTGTTGCTGAAACTGAAGCTCGAATACTTTGGCCACCTGATGCAAAGAGCTGACTCATTGGAAAAGACCCTGATGCTGGGAAAGACTGAGTGTGGGAGGAGAAGGGGCGACAGAGGACGAGGTGGCTGGATGTCATCAGTGGACTTGACTGGCTCAGTGGACTGGAGTGAGCAGACGCCAGGAGGTAGTGAAGGGCGGGGACCAGGCAGGCTGCCGTCCACGGGGTCGAGAAGTGTCGGAGCTTCAGCATCAGTCCTTCCAGTGAATACTCAGGGTTGATTTCCTTTAAGATTGACTGGTTTGATCTCCTTGCAGTCCGAGGGACTCTCAAGAGTCTTTTACAGTTGGAAAGCATCAGTTCTTCCATGCTCAGCCTTATGGCCGGAGGACAGGTAGAGGCAAATTCCCAGCCAAGATGCAGGCAGAGGCCTCTTCGTCTCTCGGGTAACTGACGTGGGTGGTAACTGACATGGTGGTAGGTGTGAGCGCCCCCCTTACAGGTCAGCCCCCACTCCAACTCCAACTTTAGCTGCGGTTTTGGTAAATAATTCCACAGTATTTAGCAAGGAAAATGAAAACTTTGTTCACACAAAATCCGGTATGGAAATATTCATATTAGTTTTATCTGTAATTGCCAATACTGGGAACGATCCAAATGTCCTTCACCTGCTGGATGCATAGGGCTTCCCAGGTGGCTCAATGGGTAAACAATCTGCCTGTAAGGTAAGAGACACAGGCAGTTGTGAGTTTGATTTCCAGTTCAGGAAGATCCCCTGTAGCAGGACATGGCAGTCCACTCCAGTATTCTTGCCTGAGAACCCTGTGGACAGAGAATCTGGCGGGCTACAGTCCATGAGGCTGCAGAGTCAGATGTGACTGAAGCGACTGAGCATGCAAGCATGCATATGCTAGGTGCGTGAGGAAACTGATGCAGCCGTAGAACAGGCTGGTTCTCATCAGCAAACAGCACAGACTCCTGGTATACCAACAGCATGATGACCCTCAAGTGTGTTGTCTCAGTGGAAGGAGCCTGGCCCTGTGTGATTCCGCTTATGTGATACTTTGACAAAGGAAAACATCAGTTCAGAAAAAAGCTAGTGGTTGCCTGGAAGCGGCACTCAGAGGAGAGGTGGTGGCAGGACTCAGAACTGCAAGCCAGAAAGGGCCAAGGTCACTGCCCAGGAATGATAACAGACCGAAAAAGTCAGCTTTGCTGTCGAGCACCCGCCAGTTCCCAAGTGGCGCCCAGTCGGTCCTTGGCCACCTGCAGCTGCGCTGGTGGCCAGGCAGGGCTCCGCAGGCTCGTTGGGTGGGTGATCCTGGCTCCAAGTGGCCTTGCCAGAGGCCTAGGAGAGCGGGGAGCTGAGAGCTGTGATGCTTGAGGCTGCATGAGGTCTAGGGGGACCAGGCTCTGCGTCTTGGGGCCGGCCGGCGCGGGCTGACTGGGGCTGTCGTTGCAGGGCCACGCCGCGCCGTACAAAACTGTGTCCGCCCGCGCTGCCGTCCCCTCCACCATCCTCCGGCTCCCGGCTACGGCTTTTCAAGGAGTGTTTGAGAGATACCCTGAAACGCTGGTGAGGGTGGTGCAGGTGAGCCACTTTTCCAGGCAGTCTGTCTGGTGCCCTGGCCGTCTCAGGGAGGGGCCCAGGGTCGAGGCCCTGAGTATCTCATCATCGGTTTACTGAGTCCCGGGGCCACAAGACAGGTCCACAGTAGTGGAAGTGACTTCACTGGCAGGACTGAGTGCTGGCGACATGGGGTTCAGGGTGAGTGTTGGAAGAACTAAGATTTTTTTTAAAAAACTTGTAATACATATTTTGCTGTAAAAATTAATATTGATAGCTTCAATGAGGTCTTCAGATTGCCTACCATGTCCCAAAAGAACTCTTGTTATTATTAAATGTCTTGAAGTATTTTAGAAACTTGCAGAAGCAATGCAGGTTCCTTCTGGCCCGTGCCCACACCTTGCGTGCGGGTTGGGTTGTCTCCACCAGGGGCTCTCCGGCCCGCGAGGTCGGCTCAGCCCTTGGGGAGGCCCATCCCGCTCAGCTGGCCCGTCTCTCTGCAGATCATCATGGTGCGGCTGCAGAGGGTCACCTTTCTGGCTCTGCACAACTACCTGGGCCTGACCACGGAGCTCTTCAATCCCGTGAGTGTGCCGCCACCCACCACGGGTCCGCGGGACAGCCGCTTCTGCCTCAAGGGGCGGGCCAGCACGCAGGCCGGGGTGGGGTCTCCTGGGGCCCAGTGCTGAGCCTGTCCCGCCCGTTGGGTCTTGGGGGCTTCCTGGGGACGCACTGCCTGTCTGTGGGCCCCGTGCCCACACGGTTGCCCTCCAGGAGGGCCTGTGGTTTGGCCGAACTCCGCTTCTCTGCTCCCCCTGCTCTGTGCACGTGGCTGCCCTTCCAGCTCCTCACCCGACCTGCACCTAGACGACCCCCACCAGCGGAGTTGTGCCCCCTGCCTGCCCCTTGCCCTGGGCCCCTCCTGAGGGCCCCTGGGGCAGCGTGCCCTGCCCTCGACCCTGCCTCAGTTGAGGCCAATGGATTGAGCTGATGGCTTTGGGGTGGGAGAAGCTGCTTCGCCCCCTCAGTTCTGGTGAGCGGTAAGCATGACGTGGGGGCCAGGGGGTCCCAGAGCCTCGTGAGCCACACTCCGGCGGGCCCGTGGGCCTGCAGGCTGAGCGGGTGTTCACTTGGCCTCCACACCGCACTTGGGAACACTCCCGGTTCTCACATCTCCCTTTGCTGATACGTCAGGGCGTAGCCTATGTTTCCCGCGTTATGTCTCATCTTAATGAAGTGTATTAAGGTTCTGACAGTTTTGACCACTGTTTAAACATGATGGAGTTGGCAGGACAACAGCAAGCTGGGCCTTTCTTGCCTTAAACCCTCCTCTTTCTGCGTCGCCGGTGCCCTGGTTGGTTACTGCCTCCCTTCCAGTTGCCGAAGCCTGGTGTCTCCCCGCTCACAGGATGCTGCCCCAGGAGCGCTCCTGAGGCAGCCCTGCCTTTCCCCATCTCAGGAGAGCCAGGCCATCCCGCTCATGTCTGTGGCCAGCGTGACTGCCGGGAAGGCCAAGAAGCCGACGTGCTGCAATCTGGAGGAGAGGCCGCCTCGGCCCCAGGAGCCCTGCGGCCCAGGTCCTGCCCGCCCCGGGGCCAGTCTCCTGCCCTCGGGTCACCACCTGTCCCCCCCAACACACATCCTGCCCACCCACTCCTCCTAGGAGGAAACCAGCGGGCCCCCAGCTGTGCCCTCTGAGCGCTCAGGGAGTGTGGGTTTGAGGAAGGAAACTGTTGGCTGGCCTCGTCTCCTGGGAGGCCCCTCTGGGATGATGGTGCCGTACAGGCACACTGACTGCTCTGGGCCCTACCCGTTTATGAATGAGGAGCGGGGGCTGGGGGGGCAGACTGGCCAGGCTCTTCGGGGGTGCTCAGAGCTGGGCGGCAGACCTGGGAGGGCAGCCGGGGCTGGCGCTCACTTGCCACTTGCCTGAGCAGGTGGGCACGGGTGATGGGCCAGACAGGTGCGGGGGCAGGTGGCAGGGTCCACCGGGGGCTGTCCCCAGGCCTCCAGGCGTGTGGTCTGTGCGCTCTGGGAACAGAGACCTTGCCTCATGCTGGCGCCTCCCAGCAGATCGTGGGGGCAGCCGCGCCACAGTCTGTGGTCCTCTGCCCAAGAGGAGCCACTCCGTCCTGCTACCTTCTGTCTACGAAGAGGTGGCGGCTGAGCTCAGCCAGGCCCAGGCTGGCATCCAGGCCTCTTCGGCTCCTGCAGGTAAAGGACCCTCTGACCCACCCAGATGGCCAGCGTGCTCTGGGTCCAGGGGCCCCTGCACCTGCGTCCTGGCCTCCGTGGGAAGCCTCAGTGGCCCTGCATCCCTCCCTCAGCCTCGTGTCCAGGGTGTTTCCCCGGCTGGGCCCTGCACAGCCCTGCTGTAATCGCTGACTGCTGCCCTCCCTTTGCCCCTGAGCCGGGCTGTGCTAGTAGGCTGCTGCCTCCACTGTCTCCTTGGTGCCCCAGCCATCGCTCAGCTTCCCTCCCCACGAGGTGCCCGCACCGGCCCTCTCTGCTGTCTGCTTTGTCTTCGTGTCGGGTCTCGGTTGCAGAGAGGGTTCATTGCGACCTCTGGTGAGCAGTGAGCTCTCTCCCCTCTCCCGGGCACCTCCCTGCTGGGGACCTCGCTGTGACCTCAGCTGGCCGATGAGGCCTGCAGCGCGTGATTGCCCTCCGTGTGTCCCGGCCGTGGGACGCTGATGGTGCCCCCGAGGATGGCTCTGTCCTGTCTTCCCTTGTGTTTCCTGGGTTGCTGGCAGCTTTACTCGCCTCCTGGTGTGTTGGAGAGCTGTTTGGGTTCCTCTTTAAGAACTGTCTGTTTATACTCTTTGCCCATTTTCTGCGGGTTTCCTGAATTTGTTTTGTTGGTTTGCATAAATTTTTCGTATGCTCCAGATAGAGATCTCCCATCAGTTTTAACGTCCACATGCCTTCTCCCGGCCTCTGTTTTTGGGACAGAGACCCTCGGTGTCCATATCTGGAAACCAGCTGTTGCCCTGTGGCTGTGTTCTGGGCCTCACTTGCTTCTCCTTCTTATTGGATATAAACACACTTTTCTGGATTCTTGTCTGGTGGCTTTTCAGTTTCACTTCCCATGTGGAAGTCTTTCTTTCCTCATGGTTCCCTCTTACGTTATATTCAGGGTAGGAAATTTAGCTTTTTTTACCCAGCCCCATTCACAAAACAATCTTTCACTTTTCTGATGCGTTTTCCTAGGGCTATCTTCATTCGGTATCACCCTTCCTTTCTGTATCTACATAGAATTTTTTTTGGTCAACTGTCTTGAGGTAAAATTAACTTATCATAAAATTCACCCTTTTAATTATTTATTTTGGCCACGCCACATGGCTTGCAGGACCTTAGTTCCGAACCAGGGGGTCTGAACCTGTACCCTCTGCAGTGGAAGCGTGGAGTCCTAACCACTGGAATCCCTTTTAAAGTATACAATTTTAGTGGTTTTCAGTATTTTCACAAAGTTGAACATCAGCCTCCACTACCTAATTCCAACACATTTTCGTCACCTGGTAGAGAAACCCCCCACCCGTCAGCCATCACTTCCCGGCTCCTGGCTGCTCGCTACCCACCTGCTTTTGTCTGGGGATATGCTTGTCCTGGATGCTTCATTACTTGGAGCTACTGTTGAGGAATCTCTACGTTCTGTTTGTGTATTTATCTGTTTCTTCACAATTAGCAAATTATTCTTTATTTTCATAAACTGTTTATGGTTGTGTAAAGTGCATACAGAATGTGCAAGCCCTCGGGGACTCTGGATGAATTTGCTTAAACCGAGCTCCCCTGTGAGGCCAGCAGCCAGAAGGGACCCCGGGTGGGGACCCCACAGTTCCTTTCAGCAAAGTGCAGTTGTCATCCTGTGCCCTCGCATTCCCCTGACCTCTGAACCCTGAGACTGGCTTTGAGTCTGGCTTCTGCTCAGCCTGGTGTTTGTGGCCTCAAAGTGCCGTGTGGCAACACACCATTCTCAGTGTGAAGCGTTGTCTCACTGTGAACACACACGGTACCCGTGTGTCCGTGAGACATGTGTTATCTGTTTGTTTGGAACTGCCGAGTGACGAGGGCAGGTGTGCTGTGTTTAGCTTGGGAGGCGCTGCTGGGGGTTCCTAGTGCTCGCCTGTGACACAAGACAAAGACACCTCACCAGTGTCACAACACTGTCTGGTTGCTCCAGTCTGCACGGTCCAGGACGTGGCCACCTGCCACATGTGGTTGTTTGTATTTAAATTCCAGCAGTTTGGTTCTCAGCCCCACTCAGGTGCTCATTGGCCTCGTTTGCCGGAGAGTCAGCACACAGGCCACGCCGCTGGGGACCGTGCAGCTCAGAGGCCCCCGCGCTCCCAGGAAGCCTTCCTCTCTCACTCGGCGCCTGTGCGCAGCAGCCAGGCCTTGCTGTGGCTGCCGCCCCATCTTCCTGACGACCTGTGAATCTGAGGGTCTTCCATCTCCTTGGGGATAGGGTTTTTATTGCCTTTTGGCCTTTTTCACTTAGTTTACCTTTCATTTTCCTACTGATTTATAAGAGTTCTTTAGCTATTCTCTGTATGAGCTCTTTGTTGCATGTATGTATTAAAAATATTTTCTGCTCACTTTTCACTCTCTTAATAGTATTTTTTGATGAATAGAAATCTTTTAAGAATCCCATTGATCAAATTTTTTCTTTTGTGGTTAATATATTTTGTGTCCTGTCTAGGAAATCTGCCTGTAAGATTTGACATTTTATCTTTCATGTGAAAGTGAAAGTTGCTCGTGTCCGACTCTTTGCGACCCCATGGGATTCTCCAGGCCACAATACTGGAGTGGGTAGCCTTTCCCTTCTCCTGGGGAATCTTCCCAACCCTGGGATCAAACCCAGGTCTCCCACATTGCAGGTGGATTCTTTACCAGCTGAGCCACAAGGAAAGCCTTTTGAATACTGGAGTGGGTAGCCTATCCCTTCTCCAGCCAGTCTTCCCAACCCAGGAATCAAACCGGGGTCTCCTGCATTGCAGGCGGATTCTTTACCAACTGAGCTATGAGGGAAGCCTTTATCTTTCATACTCACCTAGAATTGAATCCTTTGTCTGAAGTGGGTAGGGTTGGGATATATTTCTTCTATGTGTTATCCATTTGCTCCACCATATAAAAAACATGTTTAGTGATTTTTTTTTCAGATAAAATAAATAACAGATAACTAAAAATAATAGCAATCCATATATAACAAAACCTGAGTGTGAAGTATCTAGTTCCATGAATATATCTAGTTAACATCCACGTAGGGACAGACTTACCTTTCCTGTGGTCTGTACAGATAATGCTCTCTTAGAGGACATGATTCTGGCAAAAATCTGAGATATACTCAGTCATCCCTTGGCTTCCACAGGGGATTGGTTAAAGAACCTGCAGTGGGTGCCAGGCCCAAGTCCCTCGTTTGAAGGGTGCAGTGCAGTCAGATGGCCTCAGGTGGGCCCTCAGGCTCCACATCCACAGACTTAACCAACTGCAGATCCAATTCCATAAACTGGCAAGCTATACTCAACATTTTAAAGTTTTATAGATTGTATGAGCAGAACAGCAGGTCAATGTAGAAATGTATGACTTTGCATATATGCATGTGTTTATCACGGGGAGCGTGGTTGGGTTTTATTTTTCAAATAGATACTGGTATCATAATGCTTTGACTTATTAATAATAAATAATAGTACAGCATATTGGTATGTATATAATGTTATTATAATAAAATACTATGAGTGCACAGTTTCTTCGGATGGACAAAAGTAGTTATTAACTGCTGTGTCTGTTTTAAACATTTCAGAACCTTATTAATATAAGAAAATCTCTGTACAGATTTAAATATTTTCCTATGAAACATAATATTTAAAAAATTAGTGGATATTGGTCTTTGTAGGGGGCTTCCCTGGTGGCTCAGATGGTAAAGAATCTGCCTGCAATGCAGGAGACTCGGGTTCGATCCCTGGCTCAGGAAGATTCCCTGGAGAAGGGAATAGCTGGTTCCTGTTAATAATCCATTTTTTACTTTTTCATACAAGTACAAACTGCATTCATTTGCCCCGTGAAGGGTGGTACTGAGGCAAAGTTGCTCTCAAACCGTAGGCAGACCCGCAGCTGCTCCTTCCCGCCTCCCGGGTCCCCCCGGCCCAGTGGGAGCGGACCGCCGTGCTCCTCCCGCTCTGCCTGGGGCTGGGCCTGGCCGTCCTTCGCGTGCCGTGCGGTTGTGACCGCAGCTTTCTGCGAGGGCCTGAGGCTGCTCTTTCTCTAGCGTCACCTACGGGTCTGTGCACTCAGCCAGCCCTGCCCTGGGTGGGTGCCCAGGACCCGGTGTGTACAGGGCACCAGCGTGGCATCCTGAGTCTCCCCTCCATTTGCAGGGGCCACAGCAGGTGCCGCCTCAGATCTGAGGGTGGTGTGTGACCGAGCCCGGGTCCTGCCACACACAGAGGAGCACCCCGGGGGCGCTGTGGCCAGCAAGGTAGGCAGCTCCCCGCCCCGCCCCCTGCGCTGGAGCTCCCTGCTGGCCCGTTTTGGGTCAGGTCCCAGGCTGGCCGGCCACCTGCACCCTTCTGATCACGCTGCCTGTGTTCTTCTCCAGCCCAAGAAGAGTGTGGTTGTTGCAGAGACCCCATCGGCTGTCCTCCCCAACTCGGACGGTACCTTGGACGAGTCTGTCACCAGCAAGAAGACAGACTCCATCCTCAGAGCCGCCACACAGGACCTGCTCACCCTGATGAAGCTGGATGTGCGTGACCCCGCTGCCTCCTCTGGCTGGGGTTGGTGGGGGGGCGTCTGCCTATCCTGGAGACCCTGTCCTCAGAAGTCCCGCTTCTTCAGTCAGCTGTTCCAGGGTAGGAGTGGCCATGGCTACCCCTTCCCCCTGGCAGGGCTCAGGACGGCGTCCTGATGGTCCTGATGCTGGTGTTCCACAGACCCCCTCCCAGGGCAGTCTGGGGTCCTTGCCCTCCGGGTGCTCACAGGGAACAGGGCACCACTCACGATGCTAACAAAAGGTTAAAAACGTGCGTTCATCACTTACATGTTTTTTATTTATCTTTTCCCTTCACATAAAGAGCTGTGCATGCCTTCTAAACACAAAAGCATGAAACCACCTTGTCCCAGACTAGACTGTTAGTGCTCCCTGGGGGACGGCTGCCCAGCACCCACATGTGTGCTGGGTAAGAGGGACGCGTCCTGTGTGTCTTCCGAGTCTGCGTCCACGCTGCTGCCTGGGCCAGAGACTCCGTCCACGCCAGTGCTGAGCTCAGTCACACGTGGTCTGTGTCCTGTCCAAGCTAGTGGATGAGGGCTCTGTGCCAGCAGTCAGAATTCGGGGGCTTTTCCATTTTAGATAAAAGTGGGGATGTGGGCTTGGCTTTTAGCGTTAATTCGATCTCCTTGGTTGCTAGTGGGACTGAGTCTCTCACATCTTACTGTCTTTGCCTCTGGTGGGGGAGGCATGTGGAGCCTTCTGCCCATTTCTCTGTCATTTACTTTTAGGCTTCTGGGGTTTCCTTCCAGTTTCTGAACTAGAGTCCTGTGCTGCGTAGGTCTCGCACATGGTCGTCTCCTCTGGGATTTGCCTTTTTTTGCCTTCTGAATGGTCTTTTTGGTGGATGGAAGTTTGTAACCATAATGCAGTCAGCATCACTTTTTTCTCTTACGGTTAGTGCTTTTTGTGCCTAAGAAACATTTCCTTACTTGGGGTTCATAAATATTTTTATATATTGTTGTCAAAAAGCTTTACTGCTGCACCTTTCTTAGGTTTTAAAACAGATGGGATTAATTTTTGTGCGGGATGCAGGGGAGGACTGGATTGATGTATTTTTGCTCATGACTACCTGGCTGGCTCAGAATCATGCTCTGTCTCCAGTGTCTCTGTTGGGATCTGGCCTGACTCCTCTGCGGTTTGTCTCTTACTTCTGGTGCCGCACAGGGCAGCGCAGCTCTGCAGCCGGACTGCCCTCCTTGAGCCCCAGAAAACAGGGATGGACGGGGCCTCCCACAGCCCTCAGCTCACGGGGCCTCCTTTCCTGGCCCCCCTGGGCGGGAACTGGGGGATTCCACCAAGGTTTTGCCGCCTGCACCCGCGCACAGCACAGCCCCCTGAGTGGGGCAGCTTTCGGGCCAGCGTTGGGCACACGGGCGCCTCCGCTGGCTGGTTCAGATGCTGACGCGTGCCGGTTCTCGGGCGCGGGGAGCTACCTTGCGTGCAGAGGGAGGCTGCGGCTGGCGCGCGACTCCTTCCTCCTGTGGGACTCAGCCTCCTGAGGGACAGCTCACGGCTCCTGGGCTGGGTCCCTGGTGGCAAGTCAGCGGCAGCACTCTGCCTCTGGCCCGAGCGTCTGCGGAGGAGAGCGTGCTCGTCTTCTCCCTGTTGCTGCCAAGACAGGCTCTCTGGGATCAGGCGGTGTCGCTTTGACAGCACTGAGCACAGGTTTCTTGTTACTCATTGTGCCCGAGACTCTGTGGGCCTCTTCAGTCTGTCTCTCAGTCATTGTTGACCAATTGTCAGCATTCTCTCTCCAAGAATTGCCTCTGTCCATTTCCTCTCTTCTCCCTCAGAGACTCGAATGAATGTATGTTCTCATTTATCCATTATGAATCTTACCCTTTCTTCTGCCACTGCTGCTGCTAAGTCGCTTCAGTCGTGTCCGACTCTGTGCGATCCCATAGACAGCAGCCCACCAGGCTCCTCCGTCCCTGGGATTCTCCAGACAAGAATATTGGAGTGGGTTCCATTTCCTTCTCCAATGCGTGAAAGTGAAAAGTGAAAGTGAAGTCGCTCAGTCATGTCTGACTCCTAGCGACCCCATGGACTGCAGCCCACCAGGCTCCTCTGTCCATGGGATTTTCCAGGCTAGAGTACTGGAGTGGGGTGCCATTGCCTTTTCCGCTTTCTTCTGCATTTTCCTTATAAAAGTCTTTGAAAGAAATAGAAATGTTGATGTTTTTATTTAAGTTCACTAATTCTTCTGACGGAAGCAGGTCTGCTGGTAAAGCTGGGATTGAATTCTTGCGTCTGGCTCTCCGTTGCCATGCTGGCAGCCGCTTCTTGGCTCTGCTGCCTCGAGCCCAGCTGCCGTGTGCTTCAGCCACGTGCGTGCGTGCTGCTGTGGAGGCCCTCCCTTGGAGTCGCTCTGCCTCCTGTGTCCCCTCTGGCCCTGGCTTGTGGAGTCTCACCTCTGACTGGACCTGGGTTTCCTTGGCAACTGTGCTATACATGGTGTTTATTTGTAGAAATTATATGAGACCAAAGGTGACATTGTTTCCTTCAGAAAGGCATTCTCTTTACTTTTGCCAGAAGTCTTGGCCAACCAGATGCCCCAAAGCTGGACTTCAGAATTCCTCAGTTATGCTTAAAATTTTATTTATCTAATCCATCAATAACATTTTCACATTATTTTAGTTGATATTTTCTCAGTCTCATTTTAATAATTTTAAACAAACTTATTTGTATTATTTTATTTTTCACATTCAATAATTGGTACATCCAGAATTTATTTTTTATGTTCTTATTCATTATATAAAGCTTTAGACATGTAAAAAGATAGTGGAAATAACCTTATGCACCCCCAGGTATCTGTCACCCAACCGATAATCCTCTGCTCACAGCTGGTCTTTTTACTACTTTGCTCCTAACCCCTCCTCCAGTTGTCTTCTGCCTGGAAAATTTCAGACACTGTATCGTTCCACATCATCCCTCTCTAAAGGTTAAGGACCCTGTTTCAAAACAGAGCCATAATATCATTCTCACAATTCAAGTGTTGAAAAGGCCTCAAAACATAATCCACTCAACCAGTTTTCATGTTTCCTCAACTATCATCATGAAATGTTTTTTTTCCACTATTAAAATTTTTTTAAAGCAGATTTTATTTTTTAGAGAAGAGCAGTTGTAGGTTTACAACAAAATGAAGCAGGTGCAGAGGTTTCCCATGTCCCTGCTGCCCCCCGGAGAGCGCGCACCCCCCCCTCTGTAGTCAGCGGCCGGGACACTCGTCACAGTTGGGGCACCTGCCTGGAGACGTCATCCCCCAGAGCCCACAGCTCCCCGTGGGGCTCGCTGTGGCCATGCCGTCTGTGGGCTTGGACAGGGTGGGCTGACACATGCCCACTGTTGCTGTTTAACGCGGAGCGGTGTTGCTGCCCCAAGGTCCCCCGTGCTTTCCTGCTCACCCCTCCCCAGCCTCCAGCAAGCCCTGACCTTTCACTGGTGCCGTAGTCCCGCCTTTTCCAGAACGCCGCGGAGCTGGAGTCATGCGATGCACAGAGCATGCAGAGTAGGCCACCTTTTCAGACAGGCTTCTCTGACTTAGCGGTTTGCGTCCAAGTTTCTTCCATGTCTTTTTTTGTGCTTAATAGTATTCCACTGTCTGGAGGGGCCAGAGGTTATTTGTCCATTCATCAACTGGAGAACATCTTGCTTCCTTCTAACTTTAGGCAATTACGAATAAAGCTGCGCTATGCGCCTGTGTAGACCTAAGTTTTAAACTCATTTGGGTAAATACTAAGGGGATGTGGTGGCAGGATCATATGGTAAGAGTGTATCAAACGCTTATTTTGTAAGAAACTGCCGCAGCACCTTCCAGACTGGCTGTGCCGTCCCCACGTCCCCGCCGGCAGTGAACGAGCGCCCCAGCCGTCCCCGTCCTCGCCGGCTCTCGGTGTCGTCGCTGCCGCAGACCTTGGCCGAGTCTGCTAACCATGTAGCGATATCTCACTGCTGTCGTTCGCATCTCTCTGATGACACGATGGGGAGAATCTTTCCACGTGCTCACTTGCCATTTGTGATTCTTCTTTGGTGAGAGGTCTGTTAAGGTCTTTGGCCCCTTTTTAAAAAAACATAGTGTTTTCTTATTGTTGAGTTTTAAGTATTCTTTATATTTTTAGATAAAAGTCCTTTACCAGCTGTGTCTTTTGCAAGTGTTTTCTCCCAGTCTCTGGTTTGTCTTTTCCTTCTCTTGACAGTGTCTTTCACCAAGCAGAAGCTTTTAATTTTAATAAAGTCCATCTTATGAATTCTTTCTTTCATGGATCGTGGCTTTGGTGTCACATATGTGTTGCCCATCACCCAATCCCAGGTCATTTAGATTTTCTCCTTTGGTCATCTTTCTAGCATTTTTACAGCTTTACATTTTATATTTAGGTCTGTGATCCATTTTGAGTTAATTTTTTTTAAAGAGTAAAAGGTCTGTGTCTGGATTAATTTTTTGCACATGGATGTCCAGTTGTCCCAGTACCATCTGTTAACAAGGCTTTCTTTTCTCCATTTAACTACTGCCTTTGTTCCTGCATCAAAGACCACTTGACTGCACTTACTGGGGGTCTATTTTGTAGTTCTTTGTTTTGTTGCATTGACCTCTTTGTCAGTATTTCTCCAGTGCCCCCCCCGCCCGCCCCCCGTCTCGGTAACTGCAGCTCTACAGTAAGTCTTGTAGGTGGATACTGTCAGCCCTCCGACTTTGCTCTCCTTCAATACTGTGTGGGCTGCCTGGGTCTTTTGCCTCTCCATGTAGACCTTACAATCAGTTTGTCAATATCCACAGTATAACTTTTCCAATGAGTTGGCTCTTTGCATCAAGTGGTCTAAGTATTGGAACTTCAGCTTCAGCATCAGTCCTTCCAATGAATATTCACAGTTGATTTCCTTTAGGATGGACTGCTTTGATCTCCTTGCTGTCCATGGGGAGGAGGAGAAGAGGGTGACAGAGGATGAGATGGTTGGATGGCATCACGGACTCAATGGACATGAGTTTGAGCAAGCTCTGGGAGATAGTGAAGAACAGGGAAGCCTGGCATGCTGCAGTCCATGGGGTCTCAGAGTCGGACACGACTCAGCAGCTGAACGACAACAACAGAATAACTGGCAGTGGTCGTGACTGAGATGCACTGATCCGTAGGTCCAGTCGGAAGAGCTGACATCATGACAATATTGAGTCTTCTTTTCCATAAACATAAAATAGTTTTCTTCATAGAGATCTTGTACATATTTTGTTAGATTTATACTTAACTATTTCATTTTGAGGCGTGCTAATATAAATGTTATTGTGTTTTTAATCTCAAATCCCACTTATCCATTGCTAGTATTTAGGGAAACAATTGACTTTTGTGTGTTAACTTTGCATCCTATAACCTTGCTAAAATTGCTTATTAGTTATAAGAATTTTTTGTTGTTGTTGATTCTTTTTAAAATTTTTTCCTGTAGACAATCACGTTATCCATGAGCAAAAACAGTTTTATGTCTTCCTTACCAATCCTTATGCCTTTTATTTCCTTTTCTTGTGTTACAAGAAATGTTGTATAATGTTGAAAAGGAAAGATGAGAGAGGACATCCTTGCCTTATACCTGATTTTAGTGGGAAGGCTTTGCTTTTCTCACCAGTGAGTATGATGTTAGCTGTAGTTTTTTTGGTAGATATTCTTTATCAGGTTGAGGAAATTCTCCTCCGTTATAGTTTACTTGTCATGAATGCGCATTGCGTGTGTGCTTGCTCAGTCGCTTCAGTCGTGTCTGGCCGTGTGCGACCCTATGGACTGGAACCTGCCAGGCTCCTCTGTCCGTGGGGTTCTCCAGGCAAGAATGCTGAAGTGGGTTGCCGTGCTCTCCTCCAGGGGCTCTTCCCGATGCAGAGGTTGCACCCGAGTGTCTCTCGTCTCCTGCACCGGCGGGGCGTTCTTCACGCCTGCTGCCACCGTTCTGTCAGATGCTTCTCCTGCGTTTATTGGTCGGATCGTGCGACTCTCCTCCTTTAGCCTGTTGGTGTGGACGTTGGACCAGCCTTGTGCACCTGGGATAAATCCTGCTTGCTTGTTGTGTATAATCCTTTCGGTATGTCGTTAGATTCAATGTGCTAAATGCTTTGCTGAGGATTTTTTGAATCTGTGTTCACGAGAGATATTGATCTGTGGTTTTCTTTTCTTGGAATGTCTTTGTCTGGTGTTTGTGTGAGGAAAATGCTGGCCTCATAGAGTAAGTTAAGTGGTATCCCTTCTGCTGCTGTTTTCTGACAGAGTTTGCAGAGAACTGGTACACTTTCTCCCTTGAATGTTTGGTAGAAGCTGCCAGTGGTCCTTCTGGGCCTGGTGCTTTCTGGTTTTGAGGGTTATTAATTGTTGACTTAATTCCCTAATAAATATAGGCCTATTCAGGTGGTCTCTCTCTTCTTGTGTGAATTTTGGCAGATTGTGTCTTTCAGAGAATTGGCTGATTTAATCTAGGTGGTCAACTTTGTGGGCACAGAGCTGCTATAGTATTCCTTGACTACCCTTTTAATTTCCATGGCATCTGTAGTGATGGCACCTCTTTTGGTTATGATGTTAATAATTTGTTACCAATCTCTTTTTTTCTTGGTTAGCTGAGACAGAGGTTTGTCCATTTTTTTTGGTCGCCCCACTTGGCATGTGGGATCTTAATTCCCCAGCCAGGGGTCAAACCCACACTGCCTGTATTGCAAGTGCAGAGGCTTAGTCACTAGAAGTTTGAGGCTTATCAATTTTATTGATCTTTTCAAAGAACTAGCTTTCAGTTTTGCTGATCTTTCTCTATTGATTTCCTGTTTGCAGTTTCATTGATTTCTGCTCTCATTTTTATTATTTCTTTTTTCCTACTTACTTTGGATTTAATTTGCTTTTCTTTCTTTAGTTTCCTAAGGCAGAAGCTTATATTACTGAGTTCAACTACACTCTTACAGATTCTCTGTCTGCTGGGTCTGTCTGTCTCTGAGAGAAGGGTGTTGACGTTCCCAGCTGTGTAGTGGATCCAGCTGCTTTTCCTCACAGTTCTGTCAGTTTTCGTCTCGTGTGCTTTGATGGTCTGTGATTAAGCATTCATGCATTATGTGTTGGATTGTTACACAATGGAGAGAGTGGCAGACTTTGTTTTCTTGGGCTCCAAAATCACTGCAGATGGTGACTACTGCCATGAAATTATAAGATGCCTGCTCCTTGGAAGAAAACCTATGACAAACCTAGACAGCATATTAAAAAGCAGAGACATTACTTTGTCAACAGACGTCCACGTAGTCAAAGCTATGGTTTTTCCAATGGTCATGTATGGATGTGAGAGGTGGACCATAAAGAAGACTGAGTGCTGAAGGATTGATGCTTTTGAACTGTGGTGTTAGAGGAGACTTGAGAGTCCCGTGGACTGCAAGGAGATCAAACCAGTCAATCCTAAAGGAAATAAGTCCTGAATATTCATTGGAAGGACTGATGCTGAAGCTGAAGCTCCAATACTTGGGCCACCTGATGTGAAGAGCTGACTCATTAGAAAAGACCCTTATGCTGAGAAAGACTGAAGGCAGGAGGAGAAGGGGACAACAGAGGATGGGATCGTTGGATGGCATCACTGACTCAATGGACATGAGTTTGAGCAAAATCTGGGAGAGAGTGAAGGACAGGGAAGCCTGGCGTGCTGCAGTCCATGGGGTCAGAAAGAGTTGGACATGACTGAGTGACTGAACAACAACAACAACATTGGATTATTATGTCTTCTTGGAGAATTGCCTCCTTTATCATTATATGCATACCATACCCTTCTTTATCCCCCAGAATATCCCTTTTCTGAAGTCTGAAGTTCCTGTCGCTCCTCCTGCTTTCTTTTGATCAGTGTTAGTATGGTGGGCTTTCCCTGCCCATCTGCTTTTTCTGTTTTGAATCTGTTTACGTGTTTGGCTGTGTCAGGTCTTGGTTGTGGCAAGGCCATCGATCTTTGTTGTGGCTCTTGGCATCTGTGGTTGCGGCCTGTGGGATCTAGTCCCCTTACCAGGGGATGGAGCCGAGCCCCCTGCACTGGGAGCAGAGTCTTAGCCACTGGTCCACCAGATAACTGTCCCCCATCCATTTCAGTCCAGTTCAGTCGCTCAGCCGTGTCCGACTCTTTGTAGCCCCATCGACTGCAACACGACAGGCCTCCCTGTCCATCACCAACACCTGGAGTTCACTCAAACTCATGTCCATTGAGTCGGTGATGCCATCCAACCATCCCATCCTCTGTCATCCCCTTCTCCTCCTGCCCTCAGTCTTTCCCAGCATCAGGGCCTTTTCCAGTGAGTCAGCTTTTTGCATCAGGTGGCCAAAGTATTGGAGTTTCAGCTTCAACATCAGTCCTTCCAATGAACACTCAGGACTGATTTCCATTAGCATGGACTGGTTGGATCTCCTTGCAGTCCAAGGGACTCTCAAGAGTCTTCTCCAACACCACAGTTCAAAGACATCAGTTCTTTGGTGCTCAGCTTTCTTTATAGTCAAAGTCTCACATCCATACATGACTACTGGAAAAACTATAGCTTTGACTAGACGGACCTTTGTTGACAAAGTAGTGTCTTTGCTTTTTAATATGCTGTCCAGGTTGGTCATAGCTTTTCTTCCAAGGAGCAAGTGTCTTTTAATTTCATGGCTGCAATCACCATCTGCAGTGATTTTAGAGCCTCAAAAAATAAAGTCTGCTACTGTTTCCCCATCAATTTGCCATGAAGTGATGGGACCAGATGCCATGATCTTAGTTTTCTGAATGTTGAGTTTTAAGCCAACTTTTTCACTCTCCTCTTTCACTTTCAACAAGAGGCTCTTTAGTTCTTCTTCACTTTCTGCCATAAGGGTGGTGTCATCTGCATATCTGAGGTGATTGATATTTCTCCCAGCAGTCTTGATTCCAGCTTGTGCTTCCTCCAGCCCAGCATTTCTCATGATGTACTCTGCATATAAATTAAATAAGCAGGGTGACAATACACAGCCTTGACGTACCCCTTTTCCTATTTGGAACCAGTCTGTTGTTCCATGTCCAGTTCTAACTGTTGCTTCCTGACCTGTATACAGATTTCTTAAGAGGCAGGTCAAGTGGTCTGGTATTCCCATCTCTTTAAGAATGTTCCACAATTTGTTGTGACCCACACAAAAGCTTTGGCTTTGTGTCAAAGGCTTTGCCATAGTCAATAAAGCAGAAATAGATGTTTTTCTGGAACTCTCTTGCATTTTCGATGATCCAGCAGATGTTGGCAATTTGATCTCTGGTTCCTCTGCCTTTTCTAAAACCAGCTTGAACATCTGGAAGTTCACGGTTCACATATTGCTGAAGCCTGGCTTGGAGAATTTTGAGCATTACTTTACTAGCGTGTGAGATGAGTGCAATTGTGTGGTAGTTTGAGCATTCTTTGGCCTTGCCTTTCTTTGGGATTGGAATGAAAACTGACCTTTTCCAGTCCTGTGGCCACTGCTGAGTTTTCCAAATTTGCTGGCATATTGAGTGCCCCACTTTGACAGCATCATTTTTTAGGATTTGAAATATTTAGTTTTTCTTAAAGTTTTTTGTTTTTTGGATGTGGACCATTTTTTAAAGTATTGAATTTGTTACAATATTTCTTGTTTTATGTTTTGGTTTTTTGACTGTGAGGCATGTGGGATCTTAGCTAAGAACATGCAATGGAGTTGCATATAAGAACATGTAAGGGCCATGGGGCAACTATTAAAGGTACAACATGCATAATGGGAATGCCAGAAAAGCGACTTTCACTTTCTCTGTGTACACAGTATTCAACCAACCACAGATCATGTAGTATTATATGTATTTATTGAGAAAAATCCACATTTAAGTGGACCTATGCTTTCAAAGCCATGTTGTTCAAGGGTCAACTGTATAATGAACTAGTAAACATCAGTGTTTTCCTGAGTTATGTGAGCCATTCTGGCCAATTACAGTTGTGGGAACTCCTGATGTGTTGCCAGGTTAGACAGAAGCGTGGGCAGCCTGAGGACCCTCTTCTTGCAGTTGGTGTCTGACAAGGGGCAGTCTTGCGGGACTGAGCCCTTGACCTTTGGGTCTGGTGACAAAGCCAGGTAGTTAGTGTCAGAACTGAGTCTGGGACACGTGGCGCCTGAGGAGTTGGAGGAGGATGTGGTGTCAGAGGTATTCAGTGTGCAGCCAGAAAGAGAGTTTCCCTTTTAAACACTGTCTGCTTTGTGGGTAGTGTGAGTGCCTCTAATAACAAAACAGTCCCGCTCTCCCTCCCACCCTGTACGTATCGCTGATGGCCTTCATTTCACGCTCATCTAAGCCACGTGATCTAAAGCATTGTTGCTAGTGTTATTTTAAACAAACTTCCCTGTGAGATTAAGAACAATTCAAGCTTTTATTTTATCTTCACTTTTCCTCTCCCAGCGTTCTCCCTTCTGTATTATGTAGATCTAAGGCTCTGACCTACAGCATTAGCTTCTCTCTAAGGAGCTTCCTCCAGCATATCTAGGTCTACAGGTGGCACGCTCCCTCAGTCTCTGTTCCTCTGAGAGCACCTGTTTTTCCTTCACTTCTGAAGAATAGCTTCACAGGGCATAGACTTCTACGTTGATGGGTTTTTCTCTCAAACACTCTGCTGCTCTCCTCCTGCCTGCATGGTTTCGGAGAAGTCTGAAGTAAGTCTTATCTTTGTTCCTCTGCAAATCAAGTGCTACCTCTGGCTTCCTCCAGGGCTGTCTTCATCTTTGGTTTTCTGTAGTTTGCGTATGGGCTGCCCAGTGTCGTTTTTTGACATTTATCCTGGTCGGTGTCCTCTGAGCTTCCTGGATCTGTGCCCTGGCCTGACACTAACCTCATTCATTATTGCTTCAGGCATTGCTTCTGTCCCTTTCTTTTCCTTCTGGATTCCCATTATGCACGTTGTACCTTTATAGTTGCTCCCTGGCCTCGCACTTCTGCTCTCGTTTTTATCAGTCGTTTTCCTGTTTCCTTTTCTGTTTGGAGCTTTCTGTTGATGTATCTTCGAGCTCAGCTTCTTCCCTCAGCTGTGTCAAGGCTCCTGATAAGCTCATCAGAAGCGCTCTTTGTTTCTATTAAGCGGTTTTGGCCTCCAGCATTTCCTTTTGTTCTTCCTTAGAGTTTTCATCTCTCTGTTTACAGTGCCCATCTGTTTTTACATGCTGTCTCCTTTCCCTTTAGAACCTTAGCATATTCATTTCAGTTCAGTTCAATCGCTCAGTCGTGTCCAACTCTTTGCAACCCCATGAATCGCAGCTCGCCAGGCCTCCCTGTCCATCACCAGCTCCCAGAGTTCACTGAGACTCACGTCCATCGAGTCAGTGATGCCATCCAGCCATCTCATCCTCTGTCATCCCCTTCTCCTCCCGCCCCCAATCCCTCCCAGCATCAGGGTCTTTTCCATGGAGTCAACTCTTTGCATGAGGTGCCCAAAGTACTGGAGTTTCAGCTTTAGCATCATTCCCTCCAAAGAACACCCAGGGCTGATCTCCTTCAGAATGGACTGGTTGGATCTCCTTGCAGTCCAAGGGACTCTCAAGAGTCTTAGCATATTAACCATAATTATTTTAAATTCCAGTCGGATAATTCCAACATCCTTGCCATGTCTGACCCTGGTGCTTGTTCTGTCTCTTCACATTATTTTTTTTTTTTTGCCTTTTAGTATGCCATGTAATTTTTTCTTGATGGAAGACATGCTGCACCAGTTCTTTGGTGATGAGGTGGTGAGGCGTGTGGGCCGAGAGGTCTCCGTCTTTAGTGTGTCTGTGCTTCTGGACTGTGACCTTCCCTGGTCTCACCCCTGACCTCTCAAGGAGACAGGACGGTGGGAGAGGCTGGAGCTGGCGTTCTCTGCCCCCACCACTGGCAGTTAGGCTCAGATGGACTCTAGCATGTGGGGCTCTGGTCAACTAGTTTCCCCTGAGGGCAGGCCTTGTTGACCAGTTCACAGAGGTTCCTTTCCTCTCCCCTCCTGGAGGCCCGAGGCGATTTTTCTCTGCTGTTTCTGCGGAACCTGGTAGAGCGCCTGGAGGAGAACCTCACAAGGCTGAGGGCCTGTGACCTGTCCCTGGAGTTTTCATCTCTCAGACTTGTTCCTTGAGCCTCCACACTTGGGGCCCGTGGAGGTTTCCCTCTGTGGGGTTCGTTACTGCACCCCACCTCTCCACGGGGGTAGGCGAGCACGTCTCTCGTGGGTCTGAGAGCTGTTGACCTTTCAGGGTTTTCAGCGTCCCTTATTAGGACTAGTGGAGTCTTCCCGGCTCCCTCCTTGCTGGCGCAGAGGCGGCGAGTCTCCGTGTTGTCTGCAGCCTCCTGTTCCCGGCTGTGAGTCAGGGCCACCCGTTCCCGCCTGCGAGTCAGGGTCTGAGTGAGTCCACGCGCTGTGGGTGGCGCTCTATCTCTTCAGTCTCTCTTGAAAGACAAAAAACAACCAACTTGTATTATGAGACCGTACAAGACGGGCAGAGGAGAGGAGGGTGGGCCCCGCCATCCTGCAGAGCCGATGAGCTCATGCAGCCCGTCTGCCCCCACGGCGTCCTGCGCAGCGCCCAGCGTCCCGTTTTAGCAACCGCTTCAGTATTCCTCCCGAAAAGACGCAGGCTGCTTAGACACAACGCAGGCTCCTGTCCTCCCAAAGGCAACAACAGTCCTTCAGTCTTTTCCTGTCCAGGTTGCTCCTGAAGGTGCTGAGTGGTGGGGGCTGGTGGGCTCTCCGGCCTCTTCTCTAAAGCCCCTGTCGTCCTTTATCCAGAGACTGCATCATCCTCATGTCTGGGAGCTGGGCTGGCCCCCGCCCCCCGTGGTGGGGGCACCGGGCGCAGGTCTCGCTCTTGGTCAGGAGGCAGTGGCGTCCATCTTCCTCTGTGGGTGTCGGCTGGCAGCCCCAAAGCCCGGGCTTAGACTCCTGCCACCTTGGCTCTGCAGGGCTGGCACTGGTGATTTGGGCACCGTGCGCGTCCTCTCCCCAGGCAGCGCTAGTGGTAAAGAGCCCGCCTGCGCTTCAGGGGGCACGAGAGGCGCAGGTTCGGTCCCAGGTCGGGAACGCCCCGGAGGAGGGCACGGCAGCCCACTCCAGTACTCTTCCTGGAGACTCCACGGGCAGAGGAGCCTGGCGGGCTGTGGTCCACAGGGTTGCAAAGAGCGGACACAGCTGCAGTGGCTTTGTACGCACACACGCCTCTCCAGAGGCGACTAGTGCGTTTCCTCAATGTTTCTGTTCTACTGTCACCATGAGCTGTGAGCACAGCTGGCGTTTCCACACCCTCAGTGCTCACTTGGCGGGTTTCTCTCCTCACAAGACCCTGGGTGTGCTCCTGAGTATGCTGTGAAGGGCTCCTAGCGCAGCTGGTAGGGACAGGGCGCCCGACCAGGACGCTTGCCCGCCAGGCCTGCGCCTCACAGCCAGCCGGCCGCCCTCTCGCGGCAGCGGCGGCCTCTCTCCATCGCGTGGCTGCACGCAGTGGTGGCGCGCGTGTCTGTTTGCAGCTGTCGCACTGATGTCCGTCTGTCCTGCGCCAACAGTACCAGCTTGTCGCCGACGGCACCCTCCACGCCTGTCTCCACGGGTGGTCCTCCGAGGGCTGGCGACACCCTGTGGCCATGCGTCCACCTGGGGGCCATGTGCAGCCTCCACATGAGCCTGTCTCTCTGTGCTCCCTGTCCTGACCCTGTGTTTCCGTTTCTAGGACCCTTCGCTGTTAGATGGCCGGGTGGCGCTTCTCCACGTCCCAGGGGGCACGGTGGTGTTGAGGCAGGGAGACCAGGTGAGGGAAGGCAGAGTCTGTGAGAGTGGCCCACCCGGACCCCAGACCTCCCGGACCCCAGCACTGGCACTGGGCGGAGCTCAGAGCAGGCAGCCTCCCCATGGCCCTCTGGTCCCAGTGGACACACGGCGTGCGGTCCGCTGGCACTCAGCGCGGACGGGCTCTTGCCCTCAGGCCTGTGCAGCCGTCTGCAGGCCTATTGACGGTCAGTGAGCCCGCCCTCTTCCTGGGGTGGCTTTGTCCAGCCCAGCATGGGCGTGTCCGTCTGCACATCCACGTTGCTGTTACCAGTCTCACTCAGGAAGTCAGGTACAGGAGGAAGCACTGTGTTTGCTCAGTCCTCAAACCTAATATAGATGAAAAATAATTTTGTTTCTCATAAATGAACGTGGGACTTCCCAGCTGAGGCCAGTAGCAAAGAATCTGCCTGCCAGTGCAGCAGACGCAAGAGGCCTGGGCTCAGTCCCCGGGTCGGAAAGATCCCCAGAGCAGGAGGTGGCAACCATTCCAGAATTCTTGCCTGGGAGACCCTGTGGACAGAGGAGCTTGGTGGGCTACAGTCCATGGGGCTGCAGAGTGTCGGACACGACTGAGTGAGCACAAATGCGTGTAGTTCCTGCTCCCTAGAACCCTGCTTTGCCGGGCGGCAGAGGCTGTCTCTTCGGCCTCCTGTGGTGAGGCCGCCCCCCAGCCCTGTGCCAGCTGGGGGCAGGAGTCCTTCATCTGCCGGGCGAGCAGCAGTGCTGAGGAGGCCTTCCTTGGTGAGCGAGCAGGCTGACCTGGGTCCCCTTTCTGTGTGGTTCCCCGGAGCACGGCCACTGGGGCCAGTGCTGAGGAGGCAGACCACCTAGCATCCCTGGGGGGCTGGGTGGGGGGCACGGAGAGCCAGCCTGGTGGGGACCCTCCCGGGCCTCTTCCCCTCCCCTCTGTCCTTTCTCTTGTTCTCTGGGGACAAGACAGGGGAAAGGCCTGTCCTTTTCCTGAGGGAGGCGGGCTGCTGGCTGGCCCCCGGCCATCGGGCCCTGTGGGAAAGCCTGTCCTGGGTCTTCCACAGCACCCAGTACCCTCAAGAGGCCACGCTGGAGCAGGGGCCGCCTCCGCCTGCCCCCAGCCCCTAGAGCCCTGCGGGGCCTGGCACAGCTGCTTTGCATTTTTTCCATTTCTGACACACCCTTTTCTGCTCAGACCAGGGAGAGGGGTCCCACGGGGTGGGGTGAGCACATGAGGAAGGGTCCTGACAGGGGTTGCTTCAGACTGGTTTCACAGGCACATCTGCGAACGCTGGGCCCTGAGAATATGTGCTGTGTGCCGGGGCGGGGGCCGCGGGGGAGGGGGGGTGTTGTACCGCAGGCTTTAGCCGCTTTCAGGGGCGAGCTCGTGTCTCCGCCTTGCACAGTGCTGAGCTGCTGGCATGTTTGTGGGGAGCAACTCGATGTGTAGGTGCCTCCGGCGTGGGCGGCTGCCGTGGACCGGAGGCGCAGAGCGGGCTCGTGCCCTACAGCTGGTGATAAGTGACCAACATTCCCAGCAAGTCTGGGCCTGGGGCCGGTTGCCGGAGCCGTGCAGTGAAGGCAGCGTGGCGGCCTGCCCACTGCTGGCCCGGGCTCGGGGGCGCTGCCAGCTCCGCCCGTGTCTGTGTTTCGTCAGGACACGAGCATCCTCTTCGTGGTCTCGGGGCTGCTGCATGTGTACCAGCGGAAGATTGACAGCGAGGAGGACACGTTCCTGTTCATGGCACGGCCCGGTGAGATGGTGGGCCAGCTGGCGGTGCTCACGGGCGAGCCCCTCATCTTCACCATCAGGGCCAACCGGGACTGCAGCTTCCTGTCCATCTCCAAGGCGCACTTCTACGAGTGAGTGCCCTGCTGGCCACCGCTCCGCGCGGCTCCCTGGTGGCCGCCTGCGCTTGTCTGCAGTGCGTGTGCGTGCCTCCACGTGGGCCCGGGGCCTGCTTGTGATTGTATCTGTGCCATGTGCATGCGTGTGCGTGTACTTGTGTGTCTCCGTGTGTCCGTGTGAGCGTCCGCGTGTGTGCGCTCACAGCGGTGCCTTGGCTGACGTCCCAAGGGACCCTGTGCACTAGTCCCTTCCCTCTGGAGGTGAGGCTCGTGTCAGCTGCTGTCCTGACATCCCCTGGGGTCCTCAGGGGCTCCCACATGTCACCCAAAGCAGAACTTTACGTTTCCCTGACCTGCCCCTGCTCCCGCCTTAGTCGTCTCAGAGACTGGTGACTTCATCTGCCCATTGCTTGGTGGAGTCCCGAGCCCCCCAGGCCCCGCATTCTCTGTGGCCCAGTGCAGCCAGGAGCTGAGCACTCCCCTGGAGCTGCCCTCCAGAGGCCTCCACACCATAGCAGGGACCTGCTTGGCTCCACAGCCCCAGCCTGGTTCACAGTGGCATCAGGGGACAGCAGCTGACGCTTCTGCTGGGCCCAGTGGCTTTCCGGGTGCCAAGCCTCCACAGTCTCTGCCATTGACCCCTCAGCCACACCTTCCCATGCACTCCCACTGCTCTAGTCTTCTGGCACATCCTGGGGGGCTGGGGTTTGACCCACTGCGAGCACTGGGCCCTTACACATGGCATGTGCTCCCAGGACACTGTGGGTGGTGATGACTACTGTGGAGGGGCTCCGACAGCCCTCCCAGGGTCGCTGGCCACTGGGCATACCCAGGGGGCCGGGGAACAGGTAGCTGACCAGAGTCTGTGCTCTGGTCTCACCCTTGGCTCAGTGGGCATTGTGATAAGTGGGGACGGGGGGCACCTGCTGCCTGGAGTGAAGGGGTGGAGGCTGGCGGGACCGGCCAGGGAGCTGGGGCAGGGAATGACTCCAGGATGCCCTGCAGCATCATGCGGAGGCAGCCAGCCGTGGTCCTGAGCGTGGCGCACACCGTGGTGAGGCGGGTGTCCTCCTTCGTGCGGCAGATCGACTTCGCCCTGGACTGGATGGAGGTGGAGGCCGGCCGCGCCATATACAGGTGAGGCCCGCCTTCCGGCCGCACCACGTCCGGGCAAGGCCCGCCTTTTGGCCGCGGGCACAGAGGAGGGCCGCTTTGCTCTGCCTCGGGGGTGGCACAGGCAGAGGCCTCACAGCGGCCTCCTAGCTTCCATGCGCACACTGCCCTCAGGCGCGCTGCCTCCTCACCTGCACAGTCTCCACGGGGCCCAGCGGAGCCGCGTGGAGGCCGCGTCCAGGAAGCTGTTCGTGTGCCAGGTGCGGGCTCAGATGGGCGGCCTCAGGCCCGTGTCCTAGCGGCTGAATTCAGGCGTCCACGCTCGCTGGGTCAGACCCAGCTTCAGTTCAGTTCAGTCGCTCAGTCGTGTCCGACTCTTTGCGACCCCATGAATCGCAGCACGCCAGGCCTCCCTGTCCATCACCAACTCCCGGAGTTCACTGAGACTCACGTCCATCGAGTCAGTGATGCCATCCAGCCATCTCATCCTCTGTCGTCCCCTTCTCCTCCTGCCCCCAATCCCTCCCAGCATCAGGGTCTTTTCCAATGAGTCAACTCAGACCCGGCTTAGAGCTACCAGTTTTCATGGTTTTAAAAATGAAAACTAAGATCATTATTGACCGTTTATTTAAAAATCACAATAAACCCTTTATATGTTAGTATACATGTTTTTTAATAGAAAATAACGATTTTCTAAAACAAAAACATGTAGTGAGAAGAATAGATTCCTTTTTCTGTTTCGCTGACTCTGGTAGCCAAGGGCTTCCAGCCAGGTGCCCCGCCCACCCCCACAGCCTCTGTCCCGCAGGCAGGGGGACAAGTCCGACTGCACCTACATCGTGCTCAGCGGCCGCCTGCGCGCTGTGATCCAGAAGGACGACGGCAAGAAGCGCCTGGCGGGCGAGTACGGCCGCGGAGACCTCGTGGGCGTGGTAGGGCCGCCACGCCCTCCCCTCCCCTCCCATGGCGCCCACACCATGCCCCCATCCTCCCCACCCCACCCCTCCTCTCCCCTCTCCCTTGCCTTTCCCGCCCCGCCCCTCCCCTTCCCGCCCCACCTCTACCCCCTCCTCCCTTCCGGCCCACACGCCGCCCCTCCCCGCCCATTCCCTTTCTTGCTCCTCCCCCTACGCCCCGTGCCCATCCCCTCACACCTTTTCTCTTCCCACCTTGGGCGCCCACGTGGGCAGAGGCACAGGCAGTAGAATATCCCAGGAGTTGCTTCCCACAGGCCGCCTCCCAGGAGAGCAGGCCTAGGGTGGGTTCGGCAGCCACCTTTGGGACAGTGGTTCCTCCGAGACCCCGAGGCCCTCGGTGGGGAGGATGAGGCCCTGGCCTATCTGGGCTGCTGGTGGCAGGCCCACAGCTCTCGCTGATGCTTCCTTCCTCAGCGCAGGGTGCTGGGTGAGCCCCGTTTCCTCCTGCTCTGGAGGGGCCCTGGGACCCTGCTCTCAGGCCTGCCTCCGGGCCCTGGGGTCAGCCTGTGGCCATAGCACCAGCTCCCGTCCCCAGGTGGAGACACTCACCCACCAGGCCAGGGCAACCACAGTGCATGCTATTCGGGACTCAGAGCTGGCCAAGCTTCCCGAAGGAGCCCTGAACTCCATCAAGCGCCAGTACCCACAGGTGAGAGCTGTGAAATTGTGAAGTCAGAATGCCAGAACCGGGTCAAGACCAAGACTGCTCCCATCAGGCAGGCTGCAGGAGGAGGGCCGGCCCCCGCTTCCCCAGACAGCAGTCCCCGCCGGCTTCAGGGCAGGACTGCAGTGCCTGGCAGTCAGCCGGGAGGCAGAATGAGGGCAGCCTGCCCTGCTTCTGGTTTTCTGATGTCACTTCCCTGCTTCTGAGTCTTGAGAGTGCAGACAGGGAAATGGAGAGCCTGCACCTTAGCACTTTGGAGGAAGAGGCAGGGCTGCTACTGGAGAGTCACAGGAGTGGCCCCTCTGAAGGCTTAGGCCTGATCCGTCCCTGTGAGCCCGTGTGTGAACAAGTGAAGCAGCCCCCAAGTTATTTATGAAGTTAATGTGACTTTAATACCAAAACTTGATAAAAATAACAGAAAATGGATCATTTCTTTTAGTACCATAGTTATAGCAGGTCAACTATTAATGCAATAAATATGTGTGATTGGAGTAAGCTGACAACGGCTTCTCTTTTCAAAACTGATTCTGTACAGCATGCAAGAGCCACAAAAGCAGGTTTCCTGTTTCCTTCTCTGCCATCTTGCAAACTGTAGCAATTAAAAGACTTTTCAACTGAGTTTATCCTCATGCAAAAGCGCTTAGAAGTAAATTATACATACTTTGACATTTCAACTTTATTTACTTGAGTCTGCAACTCAAAAAAATTAGAATTAATATAACCAAACTAGCATTATTATATTTAAAAGGTAGTTCTTCGTGGATGTCATGTAGTACCAGCCCATGTCTGGCCAGAGCTGGCACTCAGCAGCCCACAATGACCCTTGGCTCTGGGGACGTCCCTTGTGGTCTGCCTTTGGGGGTTGTGGCTTCCCCATTTGTCCGTTTCCTGCCTGGGGAAGACAGGGGCCCTCAGCCAGGGCAAGATCGCAGGCCACGTGCCTGCCCACCCGTCTGTGACCAGACAGCGGCCGTGTTACCATCCACTGCCCGGAGCAGTGTACAGCCGAGGCAGTTTTGAAACCATGGATCTAAGGTGCTTGGCTTTATGGTTTACAGTGTGTGGTTGAGGTCTCTGTTCTTTCTCTGCCCCCAGGTTGTGACTCGACTGATTCGCCTCTTGGGCGAGAAGATCCTGGGCAGCCTCCAGCAGGGAGCTGCGGCAGGTGTGTGCCCAGGCCTGGCACCTGGGAGCCCCACCCACCCCGCCTGGAGCCCCTGCTTACTTTGAAGCCCCCCCTCACACAGCGTTGGTTTTGTTTTCAGCTGTCAGACCCGGTGTTTGAAACTATTCCCTCATCCTGGTGTTCCAGGCTTCCTCCTGGTGTCCTCTCCTTTCTGTGTAAAGAGTTGCTTTAATAATGGTTCTTAAATTCTCTGAGTTTTCCTATATTGAAGGATGTCTTTGCCTTTTTTCTGAAGGCTACATGTTGCTGGATGTACCATTCTGTCTTAACAGCCCTTTCATTTCAGCACTTGAAACATTGGCCACTTCCCTCTGGCCTCCATTGTGTCTAATGAGAAATCCGGACTTCGAATTGCTCTCAAGTAGGCGTGCATTGTTTCTGACTGTGTTCAAGATTTCCCGTCATCTTCAGTGTTTAGAAATTTGATTCTGGAATGTTTGGGCATGAATTCCTTTGAGTTTATCTTGTTTGGGGTTTTCTCATCTTCTTGAATCTGCAGGTTTATTTTACATATATGTCCGTATGTATGTTTTTACCACGTTTGGGAAGGTCTCAGCCTTTATTTCTTCAAATACTCTCTTGGCCCTGTATTCTTTCTTCTTTTGTGGAAACTCACAGACGCAGGTGTTAGACCTCTTATTATCATCCCCAAAGTCTCTGGGACATCGCTTGTGTTTTAACCGTTTTTCTCCTCTGATGCTCAGATCAAGTAGCTTCTTTTGATCTGTCTTCAAGGTCTTTGGCTCTTTCCTCTGTCTTCTTGACTCTGCTCCTAACCCCACCCAGAGAGGTTTTTGTTTTAGTTATTTTATTTCTACATTTCCTTCAAGACTACCCGTGATGGCTGCTTCTGGCCGGCTGTGGACCCCTGTTTTGGTACCTTCCTGTGATGGCTGCTTCTGGCTGGCTGTGAACCGCTGCTTTGATACCTTGTCAAGGGCTTGCAGCGTCTGTGCCCTGGTGTCGTTTCTGTCTTCTCCTGTCCCAGTTGAGGCCTCCTGGCCTTTGGTGCGCCTGGTCGTTTTGGACTGTGTCCCATATTTCGGGATTTATGATGATCTGGTTCCCATTTACATCTCTTACTTTTGCAGGCTCAGTGTGCTGGTATTCAGAGCACGTCCTGGCCCTCTTCCCGGCTGCGTCTGAGTGCTAACCTAGTTCTCGAGGCCTCTGCCTCACTGCACTGGTCTGCTGCACTTGGGTGCTCCCCCGAGCCAGTGTGAAGGCTGGCGGGTGCACCACCACCTTCTGTTCTCAGAGCCTCTGCTTGTGCTTCTGGCCAGTCTCCCACAGGGGCTCCTTGGGGGTGAGCCCAGCACTTCGCCCAGGGTTTAGGGGGCTCTGTTCTCCACATCCCCCTCTCTGGACAGGCTGCTGCTTCCGCTTGCTAGTGCTGGTTGGAGAGCTGGGGCTCCACTCTCTGTGTCTAGAGCCCAGGCAGGGCTTGCTTAGGGCAGGGGGCCCTGGAAAGTCTCCTAGGAGGCAGCAGCACTGGGGAGGGGAAGGAAGGGCTTACGTGGCGGTAGCTGGGTCAGGGTGTGACACTGCCGCTCTGCTGCAAGTGGAATGGTCTTCCCGTGCGCTGAGGCCCCTGGCCAGTTTGCCCTCCTCTCAGTGCCCCTCTGGCCTCCTAAGAGCTGTGTCCAGGGGCTTCTTGTAGCTGGTGGCTGCGGGTAGGTGGGATGTGCCAGCTCCATCTCCTTGGCCAGAACCAGAGCATCTCACAGCTTTTCTTAAAAGCTAAACGAAAGCTATCAGGAGCTGGCGATAAATTCCCCCTCTGGGCCTACCGCAGATGGAGGGTTCTGATGTCACAGGTCACTGGGAAAGAGAGAGAGGAAGGGACTCCTCACAGAGAAGCTTCAGGAAAGCCAGGGACGGGCCCTCTGCTGCCTTGAGTGCAGCTAGCAGTGGGATCACAGCCCTCCCTCCTCTTTCCCTGTCCCACATTAGCTCTTGGGAGCCCTGTCTCTGCCTCCTGAGCCCCCACACTGACTTCTGGGTCATGCCTTGTGGGGGAACCCACCCTCCTCCATAGGGACAAGAGCAGCAGTCAGAAATGGACAGAACTGGGCCTTCCTGCATGGCCAGGGCCTGCACCTGTGAGGTCTGTGTGAGGTCTGTGTGGGAGCTGGGCTATGACAGCGGCCAGCCAGGGAAGCTGGGAAGAGAGCCCTCAGCGTGTCCGGGCCCCAGAAGACTGGAGCCTGGCTGGGATGTGGCCAGCAGGAAGGGTGAGGCCGCCCCCTCAGCCACCTCCATGAAAGCAGGAGATTCCACCCACCAAGAAGGAACTTTGTGATTGGAAATAAGCTTCAGCTAGGGACGCGCTGGTGGAGGGTAATGACCTCGTGGACATAAGTGCCTGCAGATCCATTGCTGCTGCCGTGGGGCATCCTGGCCTCACAACTAGAGAATGGGGAGCCTGTGGTCCTGAGGACCCAGCCCTGACCTCCGGCGGGTGGTTCTGCGCCTCACCCCTGGGTCTGGAAACCTATGCAGATGAGACAGAAGAAAGGTGTCATCATCTAAGACTCAGGCTGTTCCCCGTCTCTGGAGGAGGCGCGGTCAGAGGACGGGTCCTCCCCGGCTGGCCCTTCATCTCTTTGCATTTTCTCTGGGCCCCACGGTCTTCTCTGAGTCTGTGCCCGTGTCCCCTTCAGTGGGGCCGGTCCTGCTGTGTATGAGACGCAAGGGCGCCACGGTGCGGTTCGCTTTCAGCAGGAAGGCCGGGAATCTAGTTGTGGAGACCAGGGCAGACCGGGTGCCCGTTCCCCCAGCCAGGCTGCTGGGGCCACGCAATCACCTGGAAACACTCAGGGACACTGAGCCTGTCCTGGCGGCAGCCAGCTCCTCAGGCTAGCACACACCCCTGTGCTCTGCAGGTCACCAGTTTGGGTTCCATACTGTGGGCAGCAAGTGGGACTCGGGGAACGCCGCCAGCAACCTCTCCACAGTGGCCGTCATGCCAGTGTCGGAGGACGTGCCCCTCACCGCCTTCACCCTGGAGCTCAAGCACGCCCTCAGCGCTATTGGTAAGCCCTGCCCAAGGCCACCTGAGGTCCCCTGGGCCCCCTCCTCCCCCTGCCTCTCAGTCCTTCCAGGTTCTCCTGAAAGAGCGCTCAGCGTTGCCCGCAAGGCTGGTAACCCTGGGTGGGGGTGGGGGTGGGGGTGCGGTGCTGGGGAGGGGACCACCACAGTGCGACGGAGCCTCCGGACAGTCTTGATGGGGACCCGACGCCACAGGAGCTGGTGTGAGTCACACTGCACTCCTCCCAGCTGAACCCACAGAGGCCCCTGCGCCCCCTGCAGAAGCCGTCTTGGGGTGGGCGCCTCCAGCTGCCCCACCACTTGGAGAGCACGCTGCAGTGGCCAGGGAGCTGGCTGACCACGTGGGAACACCCTCAGTGAGGGTCCGTCAGCTTAGGTCTTGCTGCCAAGATCCTGACAGCTGGGAAGTTTGGGGCTCAAGAACAAGAAACTGAAATTCTGGAGAATTCTTAGGAATTCTCCAAATCATAAAGCATTCCATATTCTTAACACTTTACTCATATGGTTTTATATAATTGTAAGTGATCATAGTAATAGACAACAAGTCAATTTTCTGAGACAGGGCTATTTTACTGGCTTCAAGGGGTAATAGAAGGCATTGAATAGATGCCAAACAAAAATGATTTACAAAATTGAGCTACTATTATAAATATTCAATATTTAAAAGTTATTCTCCAAGTGAAAATTTAAATCACAGAAAGCATTAATTTCCATTAGTCTTGGTCTCTGTTTCATAACAAACGTTCTGGATCTGGAAGCCTCCACTTGTTTTCAGTGAGGTTGGTCAGCCTGTCCAGGGCGCACCAAGAGACCTGCAGTTGTACAGTGCAGACGTACGGACTCATAATAGTGGCTTGTTCCCTTTGAAAAAACGACTTGTATTTTGAAATAATTATAGATTCATAGCAAGTTATAAAAATAGTAAAGAGAGAGCCATATGCCAGCCCCCACCCCTGGTTATGTAACCACAGCACAGCATCCAGACCAGGAAATCGGTGTCCGTACGGTGCACTCATGCGACTGCATGTGTGTCCGTGTGAATTTCTGTTTCTGCAAGGAACGGGGGTCACGACAGGGACGGTACTGGACTGTCGGTGGCGTTGGGTGGCAGTGACGTCCAAGCGATGTGAGGACGAAGCAGCCTCCTGCCTCATTCCTGGTCTTGGGGAAAAGCTTTCAGTCTTTTGTCTTTGAGTAGGGTGTTAGCTGTCAGTCTCTCACGGATGGCCTCTAACTTAGGAAGGTTTCTTTCTATTCATATTTTGTTGAGGGTTTATATCATAAAAAGATGTTAAATTTTGTCAGTGCTTTCTTTTTCTGCAGCAATTGAGATGATCATATTTCCCCCCTTTGTTCTGTTGATGTGATTTATCACACTGATTGATACTCACGAATTGAGTCATTCTTGCACTCCAGGAGTAGCTCCCACTTGGTGGGGTGTGTAGGCCTTTTACTGCCCCTGGGTTTGGTCAGCTCCTCTCTCATTCATGAATTGAGTCATTCTTGCACTCCAGGAGTAGCTCCCACTTGGTGGGGTGTGTAGCCCTTTTACTGCCCCTGGGTTTGGTCAGCTCCTCTCTCATGGAGGGTTTCGCACTGTCAGGGTTGCCTGTCTGTAGTTTCTTGTGGTGTCCTGGTCCCACCGTGACTCTGGTGAGGGGGTACTGGTGCTAGCCCCATGGAATGAGTCAGGAAGTGTTCCCTCAGAGTCAATATTTTGGAAGACTTTGAGGAGGACTGGTATTAATTTTTCTTTTAACGTTTGGTAGAGGATTTTCCCTGGTGGTTCAGTAGTTAAGAATTGGCCTGCCAGTGCAGGGGTGACAGGTTCCTCCCTGGTCCTGGAAGACTGCACGTGCCGCAAGGCAGCTCAGTCCATGCGCCACAGCTACCGAGCTCAAGCTCGGGCCTCAGTGCTGCAGCTCTCCAGCCTGCATCCCGTGGGGCCCACGCTGCACAACGAGGGAAGCCCGGGCCCCACAGCCGGAGAGCGGCCCCGCCCGCCGCAGCTGGAGGAAGCCTGTGCCCGGGAGCACAGCCCCAGCTCGGCTCTGGCTCTGTGTTTAGTGTGAGATTCTTCTGTTACTTAAGGTACAAAGCCAGCTGTTGGTCAGAGATCTCTCTTCTTCCTCAGAGGAGGCATTCATAGCCATCAGCGTCCCTCCTTGCAGGGCTCTCGCTGTGTCCTCTACATTCTGGAATGTTGTGCTTTTGTTTTCATTTGCTTCAAGTATTTCCTCGTTTCTTTGTGATTTCTTTGACTCATTGGTTGTTTAAACATTTAATTTCCATATACTTGTGAATTTTCCATTTTCATACCATTGTGATCAGAAAAGATACTTTATGTAAGTCCAGTCTTTACCTGCCTCCTGAGGAACTTGTATGCAGATCAAGAAGCAACAGTTAGAAGAACTGGATGTGGAACAACTGACTGGTTCAAAATTGAGAAGGAGTGCGTCAAGGCTGTGTATTCTTACCCTGCTTATTTAACTTATATGCAGAGTACATCATGCTAAATGCCAGGCTGGATGAACCACAAGCTGAAATCAAGATTGCCAGGAGAAATATCAACAAACTCAGATATGCAGATGACACAACTCTAATGGCAGAAAGTGAAGAGAAACTAAAGAGCCTCTTGATGAGGGTGAAAGAGGACAGTGAAAAAGCTGGCTTAAAAGTCAGTATTCAAAAAACTAAGATCATGGCATCTGATTCCATCACTTCATGGCAAATACATGGGGAAAAAGTGGAAACAGTGACAGACTTTAATTTCCTGGGCTCCAAAATCACTGCAGATGGTGACTGCAGCCATGAAATTGAAAGACACTTGCTCCTTGGAAGAAAAGTTATGACAAACATAGACAGCATGTTAAAAAACAGAGACATCACTTTTCTGACAAAGATTCGTCTAGTCAGAGCTATGGTTTTTCCAGTAGTCATGTATGGATGTGAGAGTTGGACCATAACGAAGGCTGAACGCCCAGGAATTGATGCTTTCAAATTGTGATGCTGGAGAAGACCCTTGAGAGTCCCTTGGACTGCAAGGAGATCAAACCAGTCAAACCTAAAGGATATGAACCCTGAATATTCATTGGAAGGACTGATGTTGAAGCTCTAATAATTTGGCCACCTGATGGGAAGAGCCAACTCACCAGAAAAGACCCTGATGCTGGGAAAGATTGAAGGCGGGAAGAGAAGGGGGCAACAGAGGATGAGATGGTTGAATGGAATCACCGACTCAATGGGCATGAGTTTGAGCAAACTCCAGGAGATAGTGAAAGATGGGGAAGCCTGCCTGACATGCTGCAATCCATGGAGCTGCAAAGAACTGGACCCAACTTAGCGACTGAACAACAGCAACGGAAGACTTGTGGCCCAGCATCCAGCCTCTTCTGGGGGAAAGGGAGAGTGTGTGGTGTGCTGGGCTCCTGGGCACTTGTGACTGTGAGGCAGTGTCCCATCTAGCTTGGATCTGCATTTCCCAGTAGCTGAAAAGTCTGTCTCGCAGCCACTGGGATCCCTTCTTCTGAGTGCCTGTCAAGTTGCCCACTGTTTTGTGGGGCTGTTATCTTTTCCTTGTCAATGGGCAGTGTGGATGCAGTTGCTTTTTTTCGGATGAAAATGCAGATATCTTTACCTCTGTGGCTTGCTTTTTTATTCTTTTAATGATGTCTTTCGACAAATGCTTCCTAGGTGGCACCAGTGGTAAAGAATCCACCTGCAGTGCAGGAGACACAAGAGACACAGATTTCACCCAGGTCAGGAAGATACTGGAGAAGGAAATGGCAACCCACTCCAGTATTCTTGCCTGGAGAATCCCATGGACTGGTGGGCTGTAGTCCATGGGGTTGCAAAGAGCTGGACATGACAGCATGCATCTAGTTCACTGACTTTGACAAATGCAAGTTGTTAATTCTAATATGGACCAATTTATTTATCATTTTTTCCCTATATTGTTACTGAATTTTGCATTTTATTGAAGAAATTTCATCCTATCCCCAAGTCATGAAGAGGTTCTTTTAAAAACATTATTGTATTACCTGTCAAGTTTACAATCCATTGGGGATGGTTTTGATTATGAAATAAATAGAGTCAGGATGCATTTTTCTGTAGGCTCCTCAGCTGACCCAGAGCCCTCACTCAGAACCAATGGACCCTGCCCTGAGGGTTCCTTTGCTG
Organism: Bos taurus; assembly: GCF_002263795.3. Lineage (NCBI taxonomy): Eukaryota > Metazoa > Chordata > Mammalia > Artiodactyla > Bovidae > Bos > Bos taurus. The sequence goes on along the minus strand of NC_037338.1, from coordinate 106,462,194 downwards.
AAAGGTGATCACATCTGTGAAGGGTGTTTGTAGAGAGAGGATCTAGGCCAATGGCCTTGTCTTCCAGCTTCAGGGTTTCAGCCACTTCCTCTGGCTTCCACAGTTTGGAGGAGAGGCTGTGTAACAGCCAGGCTGACAGTGACTCTCCAGGCCTGAGCAGCCCCCACAGAGCCGACTCGGAGTAACTGGGAGTCACCCTGTATCCATGCACTACCCTGGCCCTGTCCATGGCTGGGCCTTAGGCAGACCCCTCCCAGGGACAGGCTAGTCACCACATTCCTAACTGGCCAGGACTGTAGCCAGCGCCTTGAGAGCCCAGGACACTCCTAGGGGCTCCACACTTTCCCAAGGGCCTCCTCAGGACCCTCGAGTCCAGGCAGAGGCCTAGAGCAGATGTGCACCGAGGGTCAGAGAGAGCAGCCACCGTCTCCAGGGCCTCAGGCAGGGCTTCTCAGTGTTCCCGCAGCAGACATGGCCTGCCTGTCCCGTCTCGTCCTAGACTTCCAAGAGGTGAACGGAACTAGTCACTGCAGTGCCCAGGAGTGCCCGCCCTTGCAGGCTGAGAGCCCCTCCAGCCCCGAGAGGGGTCCCTCTCTGTCAGGCCCTTGTGGGTGCCCGACCCCCAAGGCAGGAGTGCGGCCTTAGTGGGACCAGCGCCCTCTGTCCCGACCCCCAGAGGAGTTGCTCCCCCACTTCCACAGGCTTCTGCCTTTGAGTCAGAGCTGCTCCCCTGCAGGTCAGACCAGCGGCCACCTCACAGGCACCACCCTGTGGTTCAATTCAGTCACTCATTCATGTCCGACTCTTTGCGACCCTGTGGACTACAGCATGCCAGGCCTCCCTGTCCATCACCAACTCCCAGAGCTTGCTCAAACTCATGTCCATCAAGTTGGTGATGCCATCCAGATATCTCATCCTCTGTCATTCCCTTCTCCTCCCGCCTTCAATCTTTCCCAGCATCAGGGTCTTTTCCATTGAGTCAGTTCTTCGTATCAGGTGGCCAAAGTATTAGAGCTTCAGCTTCAGCATCAGTCCCGCCAATGAATAGTCAGGACTGATTTCCTTTAGGATTGACTGGTTGCATCTCCTTGCTGTCCAAGGGACTCAAGAGTTTTCTCTAGCACCACAGTTAAAAAGCATCAATTCTTCAGCACTCAGCTTTCTTTATGGTCCAATTCTCAGATCCATACATGACTACTGGAAAAACCATAGCTTTGACTAGACGAATCTTTGTCAGAAAAGTGATGTCTCTGCTTTTTATGGTCGTAACTTTTCTTCAAGGAGCAAGTGTCTTTTAATTTCATGGCAGCGGTTACCATCTCCAGTGATTTGGAGCCCAAGAAAATAAAATCTGTCACTGATTCCACTATTTCGCCATCTGTTGGCCATGAAGTGATGGAACCGGATGCCATGATCTTAGTTTTTTGAATATTGACTTTTAAGCCAGCTTTTTCATTCTCCTCTTTCACTTTCATCAAGAGGCTCTTTAGTTCTTCCTTGTTTTCTGCCATAAGGGTGGTGTCATCTGCATATCTGAGGTTATTGATATTTCTCCCAACAATCTTGAGTCCAGCTTGTGTTTCATCCAGCCCAGTGTTTCTCATGATGTACTTTGCATGTGAGTTAAATAAGCAAGAGACAATATACAGCCTTGATGTACTCCTTCCCCAATTTGTAACCAGTCCATCGTTCCATGTCCAGTTCTAACTGTTGCTTCTTGACCTGCATGCAGATTTCTCAGGAGGCAGGTAAGTTGGTCTGCTATTCCCATCTCTTTCAGAATGTTCCACAGTTTGTTGTGATCCACACAGTCAAAGGCTTTGGCATAGTCAATAAAGCAGAAGTAGATGTTTTTCTGGAATTCTCTTGCTTTTTCTACATTCCAACGGATGATGGCAATTTGATCTCTGGTTCCTCTCCCTTTTCTAAATCCAGCTTAAACATCTGGAAGTTCTCAGTTCATGTACTGGCTTGGAGAATTTTGAGCATTGCTTTGCTATTGTGTTGTGAGATGAATGCAATTGTGTGGTAGTTTAAGCAGTCTTTGGCATTACATTTCTTTGGGATTGAAATGAAAACTGACCCTTTCCAGTCCTGCGGCCACTACTGAGTTTTCCAAATTTACTGGCATATTGAGTGCAACACTTTCACAGCATCACCTTTTAGGACTTGAAATAGCTCAGCTGGAATTCCATCACCTCTACTAGCTTTGTTTGTAGTGATGCTTCCTAAGGCCCACTTGAATTCCTGCTCCAGGATGTCTGGCTTTAGGTGAGCACTCCACTGTGTGGAACACGCTCTTATTCTGTGTGCTGTCAAGAAAGCAGACACCTCCAGTAAAACACAGGCAGTGATTTCCTGTCTCTCCCCTTCTAATCGTGAGCCCTCAGGGAAGTTCAGATGCCAGTGCAGGGGGAGCCTGGGCTTCTCTTGCTGCAGCAGGACTTCTTCATCCTCAGGGTAGTCCAGCAGCCTTCCTGACCCTGAGGGCCACTGTCTCAGCTTTTGTCCCCACCCCTGGCAGCCCTCCTGGTTGAGCAGATGTGTCTGTCCGAACAGCAGCTCCCTTCTCCAACAGATCTTCCTGACCCAGGAATCGAACTGGGGTGTCCTTCATTGCATGCAGATTCTTTACCAGCTGAGCTATCAGGGAAGCCCAAAGGAAAGTGAAAGTCACTCAGTTGGGTCCAACTCTTTGCAACTCCGTGGACTCAGTCCATGGAATTCTTCAGGCCAGAATACTGGAGTGCGTAGCCTTTCCCTTCTCCAGGGGATCCTCCCAACCCAGGGACTGAACCCAGGTCTCCTACATTGCAGGTGGATTATTTACCATCTGAGCCACCCTGTAGATGGAAGAACAAGCTGACCCCAGAGACAGCATGTGAAAGCATGCGTCTCCATCCTGGTAAACCACATCTGCTGGAATCCAGCCAGCCACTGACTTGGGTTGGGGAAGTTGTCTGATCTTGCATTTTACAAGCTTGTGTTTCCCCTGCCCCCAGCACACACACAGTTTCAGAGCTGCAGAAATTCAAGCCCAGTGTGTACAGAGGAGGAGACTGAGGTTCAGAGAGGCTGCCCGTCCCTGTGCCTGGTGCAGCCCTTCCCTTGGCACACCGCAGGCTCACCTGCCCGGAGGGTCTCCTTCAGGGCCACAAGCACTTTCCCGAGAGCTGTGAGAGGTTTCTGCTTTGCCGACAAGCAGATTCCAGGAGAAGGAAGGGCCTTACGGCTCCTCCGAGGTGGGCTGTGGCAGTTTTCTGCATCTGGTGGTGGTTTTTAGGCCCTGCCCTGCTGCTGACCAGTGACAGCATAAAACAGCGCCTTGGCTCTGCTGCTCTGGACAGGTATGAGGCCTCCACGTGGGAACAGCCTGGCCAAGCCCGGCTTCCTGCTCTCAGGGGGCCCCTGCCCAGCCATGAAATACACCAGGGTGTCTGTGCCTTCCAGTATCCACGAGTACCGGCTGTCCAGCTGGCTGGGGCAGCAGGAGGACATCCACCGGATCGTGCTCTACCAGGCGGACAGCACACTCACGCCCTGGACCCAGCGCTGCATCCGGCAGGCAGACTGCATCCTCATCGTGGGCCTGGGCGAGCAGGAGCCCACGGTTGGCGAGGTGAGCTGGCTGCGGAAGCGCGGCAGTGGGCGGGGCTTCGGCAGGTGGGGCCGAGTAGTGGGCGTGGTCTCTCGGCAGAAGGCTGGGCAGGTCCTGGCTAGCGTGGCCCTTTTTTCTCAGACCCGGTTTGTCTTTTTTCCTTTGAATGAAGTATTTCAAGGACTCAGGAAGGGATGAATAGTAAAAGCAAACACCCAGACATTTGCTCTCCACATTTTGAAAACATTTTGCTGTGTTTACCTCTGGCGTTGTTCTGGCAGGAGCAGGCAGATACCTATGGTTTTTCCAGTATCACGTATAGATGTGAGACTTGGACTATAAAGAAATCTGAGTACCAAAGAATTGTTGCCTTTGAACTGTGGTGTTGGAGAAGACTCTTGAGAGTGGACTTCAAGGAGATCCAACCAGTCTATCCTAAAGGAAATCAGTCCTGACTATTCATTGGAAGGACTGATGCTGAAGCTGAACCTCCAGTACTTTGGCCACCTGATGTGAAGAACTGACTCATTGGAAAAGACCCTGATGCTGGGAAAGATTGAAGGCGGGAGGAGAAGGAAAGGACAGGATGAGATGGCTGGATGGGATCACCGACCAATGGACATGAGTTTGAGTGAGCTCCGGGAATTGCTGATGGACAGGGAAGCCTGGAGTGCTGCAGTTCACGGGGTCACAAAGAGTCGGACACGACTGAGCGACTGAACTGAGCTGAGACAGATACCGTGCGGTAGCCGGTAGCCCACCCCAGGTGGTGTCTTGTGAAGCCAGAGCCTCGTTTTACTGTGTGTGTGTCTCTGTTTTTTATGTAGATAGTGTTCTACTTTATTCCATCTTTGTTGGTTTATTGTTCAGTCACTAAGTTTTTTGTTCAATCACTAAATTGAGTCAGACCCTTTGCAACCCTGTGGAGTGCAGCATGCCAGGCTTCCGTGTCCTTCAGTGTCTACTGGAGTTTGCTCAAATTCATGTCCATTGAGTTGGTGATGCTATCTAACTATCTCACCATCTACCACCTCCTCCTTTTGCCGTTAATCTTTCCCAGCATCAGAGTCTTTTCCAGTGAGTTGGCTCTTCCCATCAGATGGCCAAAGTATTGGAGCTTCAACATCAGCAACAGTCCTTCCAATGAATATTTAGGGTTGATTTCCTCTATGATTGATTAGTTTGATCTCCTTGCAGTTCAAAGGACTCTCAAGAGTCTTCTCCAGCACCACAATGTGACAGCATCAATTATTCAGCACCCAGCCTTCTTTATGGTCCAGCTCTCACATCTGTATGTGACTACTGGAAAAACCATAACTTTGACTAGACGGACCTTTGTTGGCAAAGTGATCTCTCTGCTTTTTAATACATTGCCTAGGTTTGTCATAGCTTTCTTTCCAAGGAGCAAGTGTCTTTTAATTTCACTGTCTGCAGTGATTTTGGAGCCCAAGAAAATAAGATCTGCCACTGCTTCTAGTTTTTCCCTTTCTGTTTGCCATGAACGGATGGGACTGGATGCCGTGATCTTAGTTTTTTTGAATATTGAGTTTCAAGCCAACTTTTTCACTCTCCTCTTTCACCCTCATCAAGAGGCTCTTTAGTTCCTCTTCACTTTCTGCCATTAGAGTGGTATCATCTGCATATCTGAGGCTGTTGATATTTCTCCTGGAAATCTTGATTCCAGCTTGTGATTCATCCAGTCCAGCATTTTGCATGGTGAACTCTGCATATGGGCTTCCTGGGTGGCTCAGAGGTAAAGAATTCGCCTGCAATGCAGGAGCTACAGATTTGATCCCTAGGTCAGGAAGATCCCCTGGAGAAGGGCATTGCAACCCACTCCACTGTTCCTGCCTGGAGAATCCCATCGACAGAGGAGCTGCGTGGGCTATAGTTCTTGGGATCACAAAGGATCGTACGTGACTAAAGGGACTTAGCAAGCACGCACGACTCTGCATGTAAACTGAATAAGCAGGATGGCAGTACACAGCTTTGTGTTCCTTTCCCCATGTGGAAGGTCAGTTGTTCCGTATAAGGTTCTAACTGTTGTTTTTCGAACTGCATACTGGTTTCTCAGGGTGCAAGTAAAGTGGTCTGGTGTTCCCGTATCTTTTAAGAATTTTCCACAGCTTGTTGTGATCCACACCGTTAAAGGCTTTCATGTAGTCTATGAAGCAGAAATAGATGGTTCTCTGGAGTTTCCTTGCTTTTTCTATGATCCAACGGATGTTGGCAATTTGATCTCTAGTTCCTCTGCCTTTTCTAAATCCAGCTTATACATCTGGAAGTTCTCCGTTCACATACTGCTGAAGCCTGTACCATCTTGAGATTTCCTTTTTCCCTCGGTGCTTACACTTCTGAGTTTTATCCATATTGTTTTACTTGTCTTATGGCTGTTTAGTTTCTATTTGTGAACGCCCCGCCATCTGTCTGTTCTGTCAGTGGACTGTGAAATTTCCTTACTACACGCGTGTGCAAGGGTGTCTTCAGGGCACCACCTAGAAAAGCTGCCGAGCCGGAGCCTGTGTATTCAGGTTCCCAGAGCTGCCAGACCCCACTCCAGTCAGCTGTGCTGCCGGGCAAGGCCTGGGGCTCCGTGCTCGTCGCCCTGCACCCGAAGCCCCATGTCTCCAGCTTCGGGTGTCAGGTGGAGTCGTCATCTCTTTGTTTTCTGTCCGTCCTCTTCTCACCTCACGTTCTGCCCCGTCCTGGGTCAGCTACAAACTCGTCATCTCTGCTGCGGGTTCCAGTTCTGCCAGGAGCGGTGCCCCTTTGCCGAAGATGGTTGCAGCATGTATTCACGAGGCCATGTTAGAGAAGCAGAGGGCGGTGCGCTCCCTGCCTGCAGGCCCGCAGAGCTTGGCGGGCACGCAGCCGCAACCCCTGGGGCCCGGCTTCACAGAGGAAGGGCCCAGCACACTACAGCCAGGCCGGTGCCGCAACCCATGTGGGCTGATGGGCGAGGTGGCGTCCAGCCTGGGGCCGCCGTAAGCCGGGGCTCTGCTGCGCTGGCTGACTCGCGGCTCCACTCTCCCTCAGCTGGAGCGGATGCTGGAGACTGCGGCCGTGCGTGCCCAGAAGCAGCTGGTGCTGCTGCACCGTCAGGACGGGCCCGCGCCGGCCCGCACCGCGGAGTGGCTCAACATGCGGGGCTGGTGTTCTGGCCACCTGCACCTCTGCTGCCCTCGCCGCGTCTTCTCCAGGAGGAGCCTGCCCAAGCTGGTGAGGTGGGGCCCTGGGGCCTGCTTCCTGCCCTCCCTCCACTTCTGACCCCAGCCCACAGCGCTGATGCGGCTCTCACTGCTGCTCGAGCCTGATTGTTGTGTGGCGGCACCTCTGATGGAGGAGCCCCGCTTGGTGCCAGAGCCGAGCCCAGGGGCCTCAGGTTGGCCCTGCCTCCTCCTTTGGACAGAAAAAGCCGCAAATCCTGAGGCACCTCTTCCTCGGGGTCCTCAGCCCTGGAGACTGGGCAGGGGCCGCAGTGGGAGCAGGGGCCCCGCAGCACGGTGGACTCAAACTGACCGTGGTGTCGATGCCCAGACATCCAGGCCCCGCACGCCCTCCACTTGGAGTGGCAGGTGTCGGCTAGGCCCAGGGCCGTGGCGCCCTCCCAGGCGAGCCCAGGCACTGAGGTGCTGACGGCGCAGCTCAGAACCACCGGCGTGTCCTGGAGACAGCTTTGGGTCAGGAGTCGGGGAGAGCAGCGGGTCAGGTCGGCCCTGTCTGCTGGCCTCTCTTGTAGGTGGAGCTGTACGAGCGGGTTTGCCAGAGGCCCCCGGACCGGCACTCGGACTTCTCCCGCCTGGCAAGAGTGCTGACCGGCAATGCCATCGCCTTGGTCCTTGGGGGAGGGGGAGCAAGGTGAGTACCTCTGCTTCCCATGCCCTTCCCTGCATGTGGGTGTGTGGGTGTGTGTAGGAGCGTGGGCAAGAGTGTGTGTACGTGGCTGTGTGGGTGGGCGTGTGTGTGCGTGGCTGTGTGTGTGTAGGTGCAAGGGGCGTGGGTGTGTGTGCATGGGCGTGTGCGTGTGCACATGGCCATGTATGTGTGTGCAAGGGCGTGGGTGTGTGCGTGGCTGTTTGTGCATGCATGGCTGTGGGTGTGTGTGCATGGGCGTGGGTGTGTGTGTGTGAAGGTGCAAGGGCATGGGCGTGTGTGTGTGGCTGTGTGTGTGTGTGTGTGTGTGTGGCTGTGTGTGTGCAAGGGCGTGGGTGTGTGTGCGTGGCTGTGTGTGTGTGTGCATGGGTGTGGCTGTGTGTGTGAAGGTGCAAGGGCATGGGCGTGTGTGCGTGGCCGTGTGTGTGTGCGTGGCTGTGTGTGTGTAGGTGCAAGGGGCATGGGTGTGTGTGCATGGCTGTGTGTGTGTGTGCGTGGCTGTGTGTGTGTGCATGGCTGTGTGTGTGTAGGTGCAAGGGGCGTGGGTGTGTGTGCATGGGCGTGTGCGTGTGCACATGGCCATGTATGTGTGTGCAAGGGCGTGGGTGTGTGCATGGCTGTTTGTGCATGCATGGGTGTGGGTGTGTGTGCATGGCTGTGTGTGTGTGTGCGTGGCTGTGTGTGTGTGTGCATGGGTGTGGCTGTGTGTGTGAAGGTGCAAGGGCATGGGTGTGTGTGTGTGGCTGTGTGTGTGTGTGTGTGTGTGTGTGTGTGTGCGTGGCTGTGTGTGTGTGCGTGGCTGTGTGTGTGTGTGCATGGGTGTGGCTGTGTGTGTGTAGGTGCGTGGGCGTGGGTGTGTGTGCGTGGCTCTGTGTATGTGTGCATGGGCGTGTGTGTGTGGCTGTGTGTGTGTGTGCGTGGCTGTGTGTGTGTGCGCGTGGCTGTGTGTGTGTAGGTGCGTGGGCGTGGGTGTGCGTGCATGGCTCTGTGTGTGTGTGCATGGGCGTGGGCATGGGTCCCTGTGCGCTGCCCATGCACAGCTGTGGCCCCTCCACAAGGCTTCAGGAGAGCGTGTCTCTTCCTGGCTGTTCCCTCTTTCCTCTGGCCTGCAGGTGAGCTTCTCTCCGCTTTATGAAACAGGGGTCTGCTCTGCTCACGACCCTCTGAAGCAGCCTTTAGCTCCTTGGGCTGGTGGGTGGGTTCCTTTAAGGATGTTGAGCCCAAACAACTTGAACCCAGGTTGTCCTGACACTTGCCGCCCTTCTCCTGACGTGTGTTAGAGAGAAATTTACACGCGGGGCAGAAATGGAGCGCGGGTGTGCGGTGAGCGTGCGACAGGCCCAGGCCACCGGGTGAAGCGGCGATGCGCGGAGGGGCAGGGCAGCACCTGTGCTGGATCCCTGCCCGCCGAGCGTGGGTCCCAGGGCCGGGGCACCCTGCAGGCTGGAGCCCAGGCCCCTGGCCGCAGTGGGCATCAGGGCACTCCCTGGGCTGGCCGCCTGTCCCTGGGGCCTGCTGGAGGGACCTGGCTCACCACCTCCCTTGGCCGTAGGACACTCCTTCTGGAGTGAGCTGAGGACAGAGGGTCCCAGAGGGTGGATGCCCTGCTCAGCTCCTGCACTCCTCGGCTAATCATAGCTGGATGAGGTCTGAGAGAGAATGCAGATGAGCCTCAGAACTGCTTGTCTGACTGGACTCACGCTCATTGCTTCCCTAGGACTGGAGATACTGGGGCTCGAAGCTCTGGCCCAAGACCCCTAGGGAAGGATGGAGCCTTCTTAGGGAAGGGAAAGTAGGGCGAAGCTGGTCCACTGCTCTTCCCGGGGACCCTGCCCCTCACTCCAGCTTCCTCCCTGGTTTCATCTTCCTCACAGCCGTGTTGCTGCCTGTTGCCGCCTCGCTCTGAGGGCTGGGCTGGGACCAGAGCCTCAGGCTGCCGGGAGGGACCCCTCGTGGTGACACTGGCGCCCTGAGTGTGGCCTGGCCAGGGGTGGGGGCTAGTGAGTACTGTGTCTGTTCATCTCGGGTAGTTCAGAGGCATCGTCAGCACCACGTTCTCACTTGAAAGCTGAACTAATGGGCCTGGAAACCGGGCAGTTTGCTCAGAGTTGCCAGGTGAGGGGCACTCAGGCACTTTCTGTGGGCTGGGACAGTGAGGTGCTGGAGCAGCTGGTCTGCTACAGCATTTTTAGTGAAATTCGCTCAAAGTGGCGTTTAGTAAGGCCCTGCAGTGTTCGTGGGACACACGGTGCCTGTCCGCAGGTCCAGAGCTGTCCCCAGACAGTGTCCTGCGGACGGTCATTTCAGCCGCTCCACAGCTGGTCCCCATTTACACTCCGTGTCTCACGCCAGAGCATAGCTGGTGTACAACACTGCACTGGGGTCGGGTGTACGGGGAGTGACTCAGCCACACACACGCACACGCCCCTTCCCTCTGTGGGTTCTTACAGGACAGTGAGCGTGGCTGCTTGTGCTGCAGTGGGACTCTGTTGTTTGCTTTTGTCTGCTTCATTCTTTTCGGTTCTAAATTGATGAGCTCTAAGGCCAAACGCACAGTCAGACTCTGTCCACCCCCTGTCACCCATCCTCTGCCTCCTCCTCAGCTCAGGGTCCCAGGCGGCCCCTCCCCGGGGGCGGAGCCTGTCTCCTCTGGAGTGATGCAGCCCCACTGCTGTGGGCGCACAGTTCGCCCGCGCCCGCCGAGCTCTGCTGGGCCGGGCAGCGGCTTCCTCCCAGGCACAGGGCTGAGGCGCTGCCTTCAAGTTTCTGTCCCTGTGATCTGGGAGCGGCCCCATGTCTCCTGTTTGCAGCTCCATTTCTGGGTACTGTGTCTTCCTCTCTCTCGCTATATTCCTGATTCTGTTAGAGTTCATACTCTAGAAATTTCCTTGAGAGCAGTGCCGGGAGAATGCTTGGCAGAGTGTGCCGGTTCTGTGCGCGCTTGCAGGACAGTCTGGCTGTGGGATTCTGGGTGGAAGTGGTTTCCCTGGGAGTTCTTTCTATTGTCCATGTAGCTTCTAGGATTGCTGTGAAGTCCAGTGCCATTTTGTTCCCAAGGTCTGTTCCCTCTGGGTCTTGCAGGCGAGTCTCTTCATTCTCGTGTTTCTCAAAGAACTTGGTGAAGTGCCTGGGTCTCGCAGTTTGAGTTTCTCTGAGAATATCGGTGCTCGCCTGCTGAGCTTTCCGCTCCGTGCTGGCCTGTGTCTGCTCGGTCCGTGAGCTCTGTGCGCGCAGCATTGTCTGTGCCCCGGCTGCAGCTGTAGCAGCGCTGCCTGGACTCCGGGCTCCACACTGCGCTGGTCCTCCTCCTGTCAGTGACGTCCGGGTTGTGTTCTAGGTTTGGTTACTACGCACAGAGTGGCTGTCAGCATTTGCACACGAGTCTCCCTTGTGGGATAACACGTAGGAGCAGACCCCCTCTGCCTGGAGCGGTTGAATGTGCCCGACCCCAGGGCTGCAAGGGCCGCCTGCGCTTCTGCCACCCTTGACCCTGTCAGGGCGAGCGTGGCCGCTCCCGGTGCCACTGGGACCTGGTCTGCATCCCCGAACTCGGGCTCCAGGGCCTCCTTTCCCGGTGGCGTGTCCTCTGCTGTTTGGTTGGAGGAGTTGTGGGTAGTCTGGATACAAGTCTTCTGCCAGATGTGTTCATTACTGATACTGTTTCCAGTCTTTGACTTTTGTTTCCTAGTGGCTTTTTTTGATGAGCTCATTTTAGCCTGGTGAAGTGGGATTTCCCTGGTTCTTACAGTTTAACTTCTGGGGCTCAGGGGGCTCTTGCCGGGGTCTCATCTTCTCGAAGCTTGTGCTTCTGGGCCTGCGATCCGCCCACAGCTGCCACCTCTGAGTGGCGGAGCTCTCGGTGGGTGAGGGTCTTCTCCCTCACATCGCTCACTCCCTGCTAAGCTGCCACGGCATCCAGCTCAGATGCCAGCACCTGCCCAGGTGTGGGCTGCGCTGGGGCCTGCTGTGCTGACCGCACTGCACGCCATCTCCCTTGCCCTGGCTTTGCAGGGAGCCTCTGTAGGAAATCATCAGGCAGTGTGATTCCTTCACCCTCCCTCTCCTTGAAATTATTTTGATCATCCTCATTCCTCTGCATCTCTGTGTAAATTTTAGAATCATCCAAGTATTTTATGGGTTTTTGCTATTGTAAATGGTCTGCTTTAAATTTCATTTTAAATTGTCTGTCGCCAGTATGTAGAAATACAAACGATATTTGTAAATATGTCGTTTTACAGCCTTGGTAAACTCACTTCTTCTATTTCCTTTTTTGTAGTTCTTTTTCATTTTTTATGTATACACTTAAGTCTTCCGAGAATAAAGATAGTATTTCCTCTTTCTTTTCCGTGACTTTGCTTCTCTTCCTCGTCTGTTGCGCTGGTTAGAGCTTCCCGCGGGTCTGAGCAGGTGTCGAGCGAGCCCTTGCCATGCCCGCAGCATCAGGACTGCACCCCCTCTAATGGCTGAGTGCCGCGCAGCTGCTGGTCTCTGAGACGCTCTGTACCAGACTGAGGGCGTGCCTTCTGTTCTTAGCCAACCGAGTTTTTATCACGGGGGCTTGTTTTTCTGGGTCTGTGGGATTCTGTGATTTACTCCTTTATTCTGTTGATATGATGGATCACACTGAGTGATTCTAGCGTCACCTCCTTGGGACAGACTCGTTGGCCTGTGGCCCTATCGTGTCTGCCCGGCCCTCGGGTCTGCGGGAGGCGGGCTGTGCTTGTCCTCGCCTGAAACGCAGGCAGGTTTGTTTGCCGCTGCTTCTGTTGTCTGGAAGGTCTTACGTGGCTTGTGCTGTTCTTCTTTATGTTTAGTACAATTAACTAGTAAAACCATCTGGACATGAAATTTTGTAAGGATTCAAGAATTAAAAACTCACTTGTTTTGATGGTTATAGGACTATCCAGGTTTTCTACTTCTAGTGTCGGGTCTGGTAAGCTGTGTTATTCGTAACTTGTGTTATGAATGTGTCCATTTTATCTGATTTTTCCTACTTAAGGCACAAAGTTACTATTAACTTCTTAACTGGAGCATCTGTGATGTTCCCTTTTTCAGTCCTGAGGTTAGTTATGACAACCGCCTGTCTCCCTCCTCCTCCTCCCTCCTTCTCTGTCCCACCCCCGCGTCTCTCTCCCCCTCTTTTTACTTTTCTGGATCAGTCTTACCAGGAACTATCAACTGAATTCATCTTTTCAAAGCACCTACTTGTAGCTTTCAGGGTCCTGTCTGTTATGTTTGTTTTCTGGTTCGTTAATTTCCTGTCTTTATTATTTCCTTTATTTTGCCCTCTTTGATTTAAGCTGTTGTTTCTTTCCTGACTTACGGGCCAGCAGACGCTGTCTGAGAAGGGCCGGTGGCGAGGCCACAGCCTCCCAGCCAGCGTGGCAGGCCGCGGCTCTGGGTGCTGCCCCTTGGAGGTAACGTGCCTTTTTGTTCTCAGTTTGGTCTGAAGTTTTCTTCACTTGGGTTTTCAACAGTGCAGGAATGGTTTGCTCTTTGAATTCACGCTCTGCATTTAGAATTGAACCCAAGGCTCGATGTCAGTCGCCGGTTCTAGACCTTCCCGACCTCCCTGTCTCTCGGGTGTCGCTGTCTGCTCCTGCCGTCTGTCCCTATTCCTGCTGCAGTCCTGGGGTCTCTGCTCCTCCCAAGTGGTGTTTCTGGTTGTGTGGTGGACGCCCCGCAGAAGAGAGAGACAAGCCTTTGCCTGGCCCGGAGCCAGCCCCAGCGCCCCCACAGGAGGCTGAGCGCCGGCTGCCACTCAGGAGCGCCGCTGCCCCGTCCGAATGCCACCGTTGCCCCGTCTCCCGTGACGGGTGCGGGGGGTGGGCGCTGGGGGGTGGGCAGGACAGGACGGCGGACCTGGGTTCTGGCGGGCAGAGTGGGTGCTGACTTCCTGCTCCTGTCGGTGTAGAGGCTGCGCGCAGGTGGGCATCATCCGGGCTCTGACGGAGTACGGCATCCCCGTGGACATGGTTGGAGGGACGTCCATCGGGGCCTTCATGGGCGCCCTGTACTCGGAGGAACGCAGCTACAGCCAGATCCGCATCCGGGCCAAGCAGTGGGCGGAGGTGAGGCCCTGTAGGCGCAGGCCGGCAGGGGCCTGGGGACAGGCGGCCCTGCAGGCAGCCTGCAGCGTGGCTGGGGAGCAGGGAGGGCGCAGCGAGGACTTCGCTGCCAGGGGCGGGGGCTCCGGTGCCTGGTCTTGTGAAGGTGACTGAGGACAGGTTAATGCACCCGCAGTGCGCCCACCAGGGCACCAGTGCTGGGAGGCGGGCGGGGGAGGCCTGGGCCTGGGGGTCTGTGTGGCACAGGCAGGGCAAGGCAGGGCACACAGCTTGAGACCTGCCCGTTCCAATAATTCCTGCAGATTTGGGGCTTCGGGGCTGTCCACTGTTGTCTGGCATCTGGCCTTGAGATATGCAGGCTTGGCGTGTGGGGTAGATAGAGGGGGTTGGGTGTGGACTCTGGAAGGGCTGGGTGGGCCCTGGGCTGTCTCTCTCCCTGGGTGTGTGAGACCCCAAATGTCAGTAAGAAGTACACATTGTGGACACAGTGGGTCCTGTAGTGAACGGGTGCCAGAGGACAGCCCAGAACCTGGGCCCGGGCGGGGCAGAGGGACGGCAGGGGAGGGGCACATCACCCGCCCTCCTAAGGGCTCTGTCCAGGGGACGGGTGCTTCCCCCGCCCTCCTAAGGGCTCTGTCTGGGGAGGGGCACCTCCTCTGCCCTCCTGAGGGCTCTGTCTGTCTGGGGGAGCAGGACAGAGCCCTGGCTGAGGCTGTGAGAGGGCTCGGAAGCGCATCTCATTTTTAAAAGAAAAGGAGCCGGTCGCACTCTGTGCAGAAGCTGTCAGCGCGGGCCATCTGCCCAGTGCACATGTCCCCGAGGCTCTTGTCACTGAGGACAGCCTGTGAGGGCAGTGGCCCCAGGGGACAGTGAGGGTCCATCCTCAGTGAGGGACCAGAGACAACCGGGCAGGTCCCTGTCTTCTTCACCCTGCTGGTGTGGAGGTGTGGGAACAGCCATGGAGCTTTGGGCCTGATGGCCTGCCATCCTGAGTGTGTGCTGGGCCACGCGAGCCTGCTGGGCAGCCCCTGCCGGCCGCCCTGCGGCCCTTGCCTGTGGGCCTGTGGAGGGGCGTGGGGGGCGGTGCTGAGCAGGGGCTTCCTCGGGAGGTAGGGGCTTGTTGGCCACAGAGGAGCCCTGGAATGCTGGGCCACCTGGGTCCCTGTCTCTAAGAGCACGTGTGCTCCTGCTTGTCCTGGTCCCCATGTGAATGCCTGGGCACGTGCCTCCCTCCACCTGCAGCCCCTGCCTGAGCTTTCCCCTCTCCGGTCTGTCTGGGGAGGGAGGAGGCCCCTTCCTCCTCACCCCGAGCCCTGAGGGGTCAGGCGCTCCTGGTCCTGTGCTCACAGGCGGAGCTGTCCAGCCTCAGTGAGGAGGGCGGACCTCTGTTCCACGGTATCCTGGGGCTTCGGCAGTCAGGCCCTCAGTAGGGCCCTGCTTCTGTCGGGGAGATGGAGTGCCTGCCCTGGCACCTGGGCATGGGCAGCAGTGGGCATGCAGCCAGCCCTGGGCCTAGATGGCCTCGTCCCAGCATGCCCAGAGCTGGCCCTTCTGAGCGGGTAGCAAGGGCCCAGTGAGTCAAGCCTGCCAGGGGCCAGCGGCTGCTCCAGGCCCTGCCACTCAGGCTGTGGTGTTTGCTCCCCCCAGGCCCTGGGTGCTTCCAGGAGGCCCCCGTTCTGCTTGCAGGAAGCAGGTGTGCCCGTGTGCCCACTCCCTTCTCCTGACGCAGGCTCTTGGTGGTCCCGCGGGGGGGTTGCTGCCTGTGCCCATAGGCAGGGGTGTGCGCCCCTTTTCCTCTGCAGGGGCTCATGTGTGCCCTGTGTGCCCCCCAGGACATGATGTCGATGGTGAAGACCATGCTGGACCTGACCTACCCCATCACTTCCATGTTCTCGGGGGCTGGCTTCAACAGCAGCATCTCTAGCGTCTTCAAGGACAGGCAGATCGAGGTGCCCCCCCTACCCCGCAGGGACTAACCTGGGAGCCCCAGCAGAGTCCGTGGTCTCCGCCTGCCTGGGTCTAGACGCCCTGGGCCCTGAGAATCGAGGGCTGGCAGCCTGGGTTGGTCCGCCTGAGTCCTGTCCCCTCACAGGACCTGTGGATCCCATACTTCGCCATCACCACGGACATCTCCGCATCTGCCATGCGGGTCCACACGGACGGTGAGTGCCTCCTCCCAGGGCGCACGTTCCCAGCGGGGGCAGAGTGGCTCCAGGGAAGGGGTGCCCCCCAGAGGAGGCAAGGGACTCGGGGAGGTCTGAGCAAGATGACTCTGCTGCGGGCTTGAAGGCTGCGGGGTCAGTGGAGACGGGGGGCAGAGTGGAGCATGAGGGTCATGGCAGTGTACAGATCGCACTCAGGGTCTGGCACTGCTCGATGGGGATCCCGGAGACCCGGGGAAAACCGAACCATGGGTGGGCAGCTGAGGGCCCTTTTCCAGGCCAGGGTGTTGGGGAGCCTCTTGAAATGAGTCTGGTTGGAAGTGAGTAGGGTGGCAGAGCCTGCAGAAGGGCGTGGCCAGGGGAGATGTGGGGCGCCCCGGAGCAAGTCCGGCCCCACCAGCTCCCTCCAAGGAGGAGGGTGCCCAGGAGGGGTGTCATCTGCCCGGCCTGGCACCCTCTGCCGGGCCAGGTGTGCAGGGGCCTCAGGACCTGTCTGGGCGAGGCTCTGAGCTCATGGCAGTGGAAGTCTGCTTCCCTCTCCCGGACTCCTCTGCACACCCTTCCAGGATCACTGTGGAGGTACGTGCGTGCCAGCATGTCCCTGTCGGGCTACATGCCCCCACTCTGCGACCCCAAAGATGGGCACCTGCTGATGGATGGGGGCTACATCAACAACCTCCCAGGTACTGGGTGGGTGGGGAGGGGCACCCACCTGCCTTGACCCCATGGCTCCGTGTGCCCGATGGCGGGGCAGTGCAGGAGGCATGCAGACACACTCCCAGCAGATGGCTCCGTTGGCGGCTCCGCAGTGCTCAGAGCTCAGAGCAAGGCCAAGTGGCGGTCGGTGCAATTAGGGCCCATCTGTGCCCACAGCGAGAACTAACAGCCTGCAGGTGTCAGGGCTGCTGTGGGCACAGCCCCTCCTGGGGCACGCCAGCCACCTGTTGGACAGCTCTACACTTGCCAGGGCCTGCACAGGCCCCGGTGTGACAGTGGAGAGGAGACCCGCCCTGCAGGCCCACGTGCTCCCCCAGCGCCTCTCAGGCAGGCTCTGCCCCCACCCCTAGCTCTACCCCAGCCTCCCCTCAGCTGTGCTCCCACCCAGGGCTCTGCACACCTGTCCCCATTGGTCACCAGGCCACCTCCTCCCCAGCGGATGTGGCCAGGTCAATGGGGGCAAAGGTGGTTATCGCCATTGACGTGGGCAGCCGGGATGAGACAGACCTCACCAACTACGGGGATGCGCTCTCGGGATGGTGGCTCCTGTGGAAGCGCTGGAATCCCTTGGCCACGAAGGTCAAGGTGGGCCCAGCCTTGCCTGCTCTGGCCGCTCCTCCCCACGCCCTGGTGCCCACGTCCCTGAAACGGGCAGGGAGGGAGTAGTGTCTTCCAGGCTCTGGGTCCAGCCTGGGGGATGGTCCCTGCCTGCCCAGGACCAGCTCTGGGGAGGGGGACATGTGTAAAGACTCCAGACCCCCTGGTGGATGCCCAGCCCCCTCCCCCAGGTCCAGCAGAAATAGTCTCCCCATGGGGGAGGGGAGGGGCTGGAGGGGCCAGGGAGGAAACAGGGGCTGTGCCCAGACGGAGGCCAGGAGCCGCGTGGGGCCAGGACAGCCACACTCAGTGCTGCGGCCCGGCAGGTGCTGAACATGGCTGAGATCCAGACACGCCTGGCCTACGTGTGCTGTGTCCGGCAGCTGGAGATGGTGAAGAGCAGCGACTACTGCGAGTACCTGCGCCCTCCGATTGACAGCTATGGCACCCTGGAGTTCAGCAAGTTTGATGAGATTTGTGTGAGTGTCCAGGCCGGCTGCACCCCCGGGCCTCCCTGCGCTCCCATTCCCATCATGGGGTTCCCGTGTGTGTGCAGGAGGTGGGGTACCAGCATGGCCGGACAGTGTTTGACATCTGGGGTCGAAGCGGTGTGCTGGAGAAGATGCTGCAGGACCGGCAGGGGACAAGCAAGATGAAGGCGTGCGACGTGAGTGCCCGAGCAGGTGGCCGCTCCCCTGCTGAGACCCGTCCTCTGGTGCTGGGTCCTCACCCTGTGGCACCTGGCACCCCCACTCAGCCACTCAGGAGGGCAGGTGCCCCCTGTCCCTCCCAGGGGCCAGAAGGCACGGGCCTCTTCTGACTCTCCACCTGGGAAGTGCTCATGGTGGGAGGAAGGTACTGGGGTGGGGCTGCTCAGGACTCTACCCATCACCCACGCCCCCCTCTGACTCAGAGGCTGGGACCACAGGGTCACAGAGAGGGCGGGTGCAGTCAGGAGAGGTCAGATGTCTTCTTCACCTCCGCCCCCAGGTCCTCACCTGCCCCAACGCCTCCTTCACGGACCTTGCTGAGATTGTATCACGTATTGAGCCTGCCAAGGTGGCTGCAGGGGACGGTGAGTTGGATCCCGAGACATACATGCCCAACAGCTGGGAGCGGTGGTGGCAATGTCCCCTGCTGACCCTCACTCTCAATAAGCTGCCCTGGGCACCAGGCTGGCTCTGGCAGCCCCTAGACCTGGTTGGCTGCACAGCGGGACCCCTGCCTGTGTATGGCCCCTGCCCCTGCTCAGGAGGTGACCCACATGGCCCTGCTCTCTGCCCAGATGAATCTGACTACCAGACTGAGTATGAGGAGGTGCTGCTGGGAGGCCCCAAGGACGCGTACGTTGACTTCCAAAGCGCCCCAGCCGACCGGGGCTCCGACTCGGTGAGCTGCCTGGACACCCTGTGCCCCTTGGCTGAGCCACGCGCGCTGAGGGCTCCAAAGCAGGCCACTGCTCCCTCCCTGCTGCCCTCCAGGGTTGCCCCACCTTGACCTTGACCATGTGCTGTTTACTAACAGGAGAATGAGCCCTCGCTTCGGCATCAACACTGAGGTCTGGCTTCCCCCAAAACAGCCGAGGACTCCTCAGCACCCCAGCTCTCTGACTAAGATGGGTAGAAGTTTCCACCCTGAAGCCAGCACCTCCGTGGCTCCATCTCAGAGTGCCTAGCTCCTGCAGCTCTTCCAGCCTGCCAGGGGGACCCACTGGGGCCCTGTGTGGAGTGTCACTCTGGGGCCACTCTGCCCTGGCCTCTCCTGGAGGGCCACTGGCCCTGACATCCTCTGCACACGCAGCAGTCATCGGGGCTGTGTCAGCCCTTGGGGCCTCTCCTGCTGGAGCCCTCGTGTTTCTGCTTTGCCTGTCAATAAAGGTAGATCTGATTATGTGGGACATGTGGTCCCTGTGCCGAGGTCCCTGGGGCCGGGGGCCCCACCAAGATGGGCAGCTCACAGTCCTGACCCTGCAGGGTATAGGGTTGCCTGCCTGCCTGTGAGGTCACCGCGTGAGACCCTGGGACCCCAAGCCAGGCAGGCAGGGCACCCAAGGTCGGGATGGTGCGTGTATCCGCCCAACCAAGCATGAAGCCCCCGAGAGCTCTCAGGCGTTTTTCCTACTTTGTACACACAAAATTTTTCCCTAAGATGACGCGGGCACTTTGCTTTTCAGATCATTAAATAGCGCCAGGGAGTCCTTTTGTACAAAAAAATAGATCTGTCAGGCCTTTGACTTTGGGGTCCACGGTCCCTGCAGGTTTCCGAGGCGGGCACGTGGGTCTGCGAGACCAGGGAGCCCCTTGACCAAAGGGCCTGGGACCCTGTATCCAGGGGACCGCAGGCCTCGGTTTCCGGGTTCCGGGGGCAGCGCCGAGAGGGCAGAGCCGTGGTTGGTCCCGCCCATTGCCGGTGGGGCAGGCGGGGCTTCGCTGGGCCCCGCCCCTCTGACGCAAGGTGGGCGGGGTTTCCACCTCCCTGACGTCGCGGTGGGCGGAGCGCCACCCCCGGGCCTGGCAGTTCAGTCCGGTGCGGCGGGGCGCGTGGAGGGCCCCGGAGCTGCCATGCGGGTCCCGAGCCCGAACCCGAGCCCGAGCCTGATCCCAGTCCTCGGCGCGGCGCGGCACCCTCGACGGAGGCGGCGGGCGCGGGGCGCGCTCTGAGGCCTGGGGATGCGCCGCCGCCTCGATCATGGGCGCCGTCGCCTCCCGGAGGAGGGCGCTAAGAAGCGAGGCCATGTCTTCGGTGGCGGCCAAAGTGCGGTGAGTGCGGCGGGCCGCCCGCCGGGGCCAGCGCCGCCCCAGCCCCGTCCCGGTCCCTGCAGCATGCGCGTAGCCGGCGCCCGCCCCCACCTCCGTTCGGCTCCCCTCCCTGAGGTTGCGGTGGGCGAGGTGCCCGACCTCACGACCCCCACACGCACTGGGCGGCCGGGGCTGGAGGGAAAGCAGACCCGGGCCCCACCTGCAGGTCCGGCCAAGATGCGCGGGGCGCCAAGGGTCCCCGGAACTGCGACCTGTCAGCCCTGGGCGGTCTGAGGTGGGATGGGAGTGCTTGCTGGGGATGACCCCTGAGCCCTCCCTTGCGGGTGCAGAAGGCGTGGGTGGGGGGTGGGGGCGCCAGAGTGGGTGGTGTGCCCTGACGGCGCACCTCGCTGTCCACCCCCTCAGAGCAGCCCGAGCGTTTGGCGAGTACCTGTCCCAGAGTCACCCCGAAAACCGGAATGGTGCAGGTAGGGGCACGCGAGGCAGGGCCAGGACCTGGTCCACCCGTAGCTGCTAGTCTAGGGGAGGGCGTGCTGCTTGCTGCCCCGCAGACACGGCCCTTGCTTACTGTGTGCTGTGAGCGGGCAGCTACCGCCCTGCTGGGCTGGCTTCCTCACGCCCCCTGCCCTCCCTGGCCCAGAGCCCCAGGAGGAACTGCGAGTCACTCATCACCATGGCACCCACCCAGCCTGGGCCGTTGGCATGGCAACAGGCCTCCTGGCACCCCCCAGGGCTGGCACCACTGTCTCTGGGGGCCAGCTGGTGGGGGGGAGGGGAGAAGTTGGCACTGGGCACACGGGCGCGGTGGCAGGCTGGGAGGTGGCCTGCCTGTTCCTGCCCCCCATCACCCATAGGTAGCACAGTCTGTCACCCACACGGTGGAAGTGAAGTATGAACCTCTGGGGCATGGCACAGCTCAGAAAGCCCTTTTGTGAAGTTGTTCAGGCCCAGGGTTTGGTCAGTGGGCCAGGCACCCGCTGGGTGTCCATGCCCTGCCTCCAGAGCACCAGGAGACGGGAGGCAGGGCCAGCAGGCTGCGAGCTCACCTGGAGCCTCTCCCCAGACCACCTGCTGGCTGACGCCTGCTCTGGCCACGACGGGTCCCCCGAGATGCAGCCGGCCCCTCAGAACAAGCGCCGCCTTTCCCTCATCTCCAACGGGCGATATGAGGGCAGCCTTCCGGAGGAGGCTGCCAGCGGGAAGCCGGCTGGTGAGGGCCCCCAGCCCCGCGTGTACACCATCTCAGGGGAGCCGGCCCTGCTGCCCGGCCCGGAGGCCGAGGCCATCGAGCTGGCTGTGGTGAAGGGGCGGCGGCAACGGGAGCAGCACCCCCACCACCACAGCCAGCCCCTGCGCGCCAGCCCGGGCGGCAGTCACGAGGACGTCAGCAGGCCCTGCCAGAGCTGGGCGGGCAGCCGCCAGGGCTCCAAGGAGTGCCCCGGATGCGCCCAGCTCGCCCCCAGCCCCTCCCCTCAGGCCTTTGGGGTAGACCAGCCGCCTCTGCCTGAGGCTCCCGGCCGCCGCAAGAAGCTGGAGAGGATGTACAGCGTTGACCGAGTGTCTGGTGAGGGGCTGGGCGGGGGCCCGGGCAGCCCCCTCTGCAGCAGCAAGCGCCAGGAGGCCTGGACAGTGCGGGTGCCCCGGTCACCGCCCGCAGGTGGCGTCCTGCCACCACACCCCACGCCCAGCCAGGCTTCATGGTTGGCTTCAGGCTTGCCAGCACCAAGTCATGGCAGGCTTGCTTCCCCAGCACGGGGCTGGGAGGGTCTTAAGGGTGGAATGGGCAGCAAGCCTGGTTGAGTGGAAAGGTGGGGCTGCCTTCTGGGAGTGCTGGGGGACAGTCCCTCCCCTGGCACCCACCCAGTGGGACTCCTGCTCACCAAGGGGGCCTGGCCAGCTAGTGGGGCCCCCCACCAGAATTGTCGAGCAATGCGCATGGCTGAGGAGCCCTGGAGGCCTGCTGTCAGGAAGAAGCTGCCTGGGACATTCAGGTGGTCCCCATGCTTCTGGGCTCCGAGCCCATCACTTCCGGAAGAGCAGAATTCTACCTGGCAGACCCGCCGTGTGCTCTCCGGGCACCTCTTGAGCCTCCAAATCCGCAGTCCAGCGGGGCATCAGGGCACAGGCCAGGGGTGCAGACATCGCCAGGTCCTCGTGCTCCTCTGAGGAACACAGGCCAGGTTCTGGAATGCAGTCAGGGAAGAGAATAGAGTGGCACCCTGTCTGGTGGCTATAAGGCCTCTGGGAAGGGTCAATCTCCCTGCCTGGTGAGGGCCTCCACCAGGAAGGTCTGAGAGAGGGAAGGGCCGACCATGTGGACTCCAGAGTGTCTGGGCGGCAGAGAAAGCCCTGGAGCCCCAGGAGAGGCAGCCACGGTCCCTGCCCCGCCCCTCCGGCTTGAAGGCGACGAGTCAGTGCTTTTCCTGGGTGCCTTGGAGGCCGGCTGTGCTTTCCGGGGAACACGTGTCCGCTGTGGGCAGCAGGGGGAGAGCCAAGTGAAGACGAGCGTCACGAAGCCGCTGAGCTGTCGCGGCTTGAACAGCTGAGCGGGCCTCAGAGCCTGCTGGCCCGGTGCCAGGCCCCGCCCCCCTACCCCGGGATAGGTCTAGGGAATCCTGTGCTCAGGAACACCCCCAGCCCTGGGCAGGTGGGAAAGGGCTCAGGAACCCCTAAGCCACCCTAGTCACTGCCTCCTTGGCCTCTTCCAGATGACGTCCCCATCCGTACCTGGTTCCCCAAGGAAAACCTCTTCAGTTTCCAGACAGCAACCACAACTATGCAAGCGTGAGTTGTGTCTGCTGTGCGCGGGGCCCAGGCCAGGGGCCTCTTCCTGCTGTTCAGGAGCTACTGCCCGGAGCCCACTTGGGCGGCCGCTCCCGAGCGCCCCCATTCCACCCGCTCTGCCTGAGTGTCAGCCTGCAGGAAGGCGGGCCTGGCTGCTCGCACCCCACCCCCACCCCCACCCTGTCCTGTCCCCACTGCCCTGCCCCGCGCGGTGCCGTCTCCTGGGGAGCGGGCGGGGGGCTGCGGCTGATGTAGTCACCAGCAGGGGTGCTTCTCCCGGGCTGCTGCCCAGCTCTGCCCTGCGCACGCTCCAAACAGCAGCCTCCTTGCGTTGCCACGCACCGCGAGCCATCACAGCTTAGTCCCCTGGGGGGCGTGCTCTTGCCCGTCACCCAGCTGGGTGAACGTTCTGTTGAGGAGTTCCCTCCAGGGCGGCACTCTGCTGCAGTGTCCCCTGCTCTGAAGACGCTCCCTGCAAGCTGCCTTGGGGCGTGCACTGCCGCCCTCAGGCTGAACAGGGGCCACTCTGCTGCGGGTCCCAGCAGGGCCAAGGCACACAGTCAGGCCTCTGAGCAGCCTGAGCAGCATCGGGTGGCCTGGGCCACCGTAACCTCAGCATCTGCTGCCCTTTCAAGGACTGGCCCGTGGCATAGCGGGCACCCTGGGGTGCCTGTGCGGGACCCTTCGAGTCAGGGACAAGAAGGAAACTAGCCCCGTGGGGTCAGAGGTCTGAGGGTCTCTGCTCACTGTGTCTTCTCCCTCACGCTGCCATTTCCCGCTGGGACTCCAGCATCTCGTAAGTACCAGGAGGACCTTGAGCCTGAGGGCGTGGTGGTGGTCCCTGGGGAACTCGCCCACCCCCACGTAGGTCGGGGCAGGCCAGGGACCTGGGCCCTGACCAGGAGGGCGTGCTGGGTCCTGGCGAGCAGTGAGCTGCACCAGGGCCTGTGGGGAGCTGGGCTGAGGACACGGCGAGGCAGGCTGGGACCCTCTGTCTGGCCCAGGGCCCTGGGTGCCTGCGGGCCCCATTCTCGAGCCTCCGTCCCCACGTCTGTCCCTCCCGCCTGCGGCCAAGGGCAGTGCTGACTCGTGGCGGTTTCCCAGGGTGTTCAGGGGCTACGCGGAGAGGAAGCGCCGGAAACGGGAGAATGATTCCGCGTCTGTAATCCAGAGGTAGGGCCTGCCAGCCACTCGCCACCAGGGTCTGTCTCTTGTCTGTTCTGGTCTAGCCTGGGCCCCCCCAGTCCAGTGGACCTGATGGGGAAGGGTGGTGGCGACCACTGGCCTGGCCCTGCTCTGGGGACGCGTGCAGGCAGGAGGGGTCGTGTGGCCTGAGCTCCCAGGCCTGTGTGTTGGGGACACACTGAGCTGAACCGCAGCCAGTAGGCCCACGCATGCCTTTCTTGGGCCCTTGAAGCCCAGAGCTGTGGGATCAGCAGGCAGGCTTATCCTCCCAAACCCCACCTCAGATGTGTCCAGGAAGCTTGACTGTCTGTCTTGCAAATGGGGCCTTGGCAGGACACAAAGTTTGGAGTTCAAGAGACCTGCCTCTGAGGCGGCCTAGGGAGACAACATCAGGAGTGGGGGCATCTGCTGGCCCCAGGCCCACCTCGCGGTGCGGCCCGCTGTGCTGCCTTGGCCATCGTGCGCGGGAAGCAGGAACTCTTGACTCCTTGAGAAGGGGGTTGGGGGTGGTCAGAGTGTTCCTGGGTGCACGGAGGGAAGGGAAGGGTGGGCAGCAGGGATGGGAGACCAAGTGCACAGGTCACCAAGGGAGCTGTCCTGGGAGGAGGGTGGGGGGCAACAGGAGGCTTGATAACCCTGCTTGTGTCCCAGCAGCCAATGGGCTGGGAGGCTCGAGGAAGAGAGGACCGGGTGGGATTGGCCTGTGGAAGAGCTGGGGGCGCCGGGAGGGCACCCCTCACGGAAAGGGACGAAGTCGGGGAGGGGAGCACGGAGGAGGAGCACGCCCACCGCTCCTGGTGGCCCTCACCAGCACCCCTGTGCTTCCACTCCTAGGAACTTCCGCAAACACCTGCGCATGGTCGGCAGCCGGCGGGTGAAGGCCCAGAGTAAGGCCCAGAGTGAGGCGGACGGGTGGGCGGTGCTGCTCTTGGCCGACTGGGGCTTGGCGTGCTGCTCTCTGCTCCCCCAAGGCGGGTGTCGCCACCGGGCACCTTCCCACACCCAGGCTCCGCCCAAAGGACAGGGCCCCGCCCCTTCACGCAGACTCCGCCCGTGTCCCCCGACCCTGCCCGGTCCGCCTTTTGCCCCTCTCCTACCCGTCCCATTGCAGCGGCATCCTGCACCCTCCAGACCCCGCCGGCCCGCGTCCTGCCCAGCCGCCGATCCCAGCCACCTCCCGTGGCTGCAGGCCACGTCCCTAACGGGCTCTGCTCTCACTGCAGCGTTCGCCGAGCGGCGCGAGCGGAGCTTCAGCCGGTCCTGGAGCGACCCCACCCCCATGAAAGCCGACACCTCTCACGACTCCCGAGACAGTAGGTGCCCGGCACCGCAGGCCGGCCCACCTTCCCCAGAGGCTCCCCTAGGCCCCCAGCCCCACGCTTCCAGCACCCAGATGGCTAGGCTTCTGCGCTTCCGCTGGACCTCGGTTTATTGGGCTGAGGGGGGCACTCTGACACCTCCAGTCTTCTGGGTAGGGGTTACTAAGGGCCAGGGTTCACTGGCTACCCTGCCTGGTGCCCCTAACGCCGGAAACCTGCAGTACCTGATTTCTCCTTGGCCCAGACGCCAGGCACACCGGGCTGGAGCTGACACTTGCACCTCGGCTCCCACTGGCCTTGCCCTAGGGCCCACAGCCTTCCCTGCCAGGCAGCCTCCAGCTGGTGGCAGCAGCCCGGCTTGCCCTCAGCTTGGCTCTCTTACCTGCCCTGGGTTTCTCACTGGCCTGGAGGGCCCTCTGGGACACGGCTTGCTGGCTCTGTCCCCTGCCCATCTCTGGGGTTGCAGCCAGGGCGGGTGGTACTCCAGATGGTCCTCAGCCTGGTGGCACGTCCTGCCCTCCAGGTAGTGACCTGCAGAGCTCCCATTGCACCCTGGGCGAGGCTTTCGAGGACCTGGACTGGGAGACTGAGAAGGGCCTGGAGGCTGTAGCCTGTGACACTGAGGGCTTCGTGCCACCCAAGGTCATGGTGAGGCCCGGTGCAGCTACTGCTCAGTGGTGGGGGCGGGGTGGGGGGCTCCAGGACGGCCAAGGCCCTGAGTGCCTCCCCTGTCCACAGCTCATTTCCTCCAAAGTGCCCAAAGCCGAGTACATCCCCACAATCATCCGCAGGGACGACCCCGCCATCATCCCCATCCTCTACGTGAGTGCTTCTGTCTCGGGGTTGGGTGGGGGAGCACTGTCCCGATCCTTTATGTGAGTGCTCCCAGCCCTATTCTTGGGTCGCGTGGGGCACTATCCTTATCCTCTGTGTAAGTGCTCCCAGCCCCGTCTCAGGTCGGGTGGGAAGCGCTATCCCCATCCTCTACGTGAGTGCTCCCAGCCCCGTCTCGGGGTCTGGTGGGGGCGCTATCCCCATCCTCTACCTGAGTACCCCCAGCCCCATCTCGGGTTGAGTGGGTAGCACTGCCCGAGAGGGGCTCTAACCTGGGATCTTGTCTTCCCTAGGACCATGAGCATGCAACCTTCGAGGACATCCTGGGTATGTGCCCTCTGACCCCTCTGCCTTCTGATCTCCGAGGGGCTGGGGGGGGGGGGGAGGGGAGGCGCAGACGGACGGTGGGGGCAGCATTCATACCCCTCCCTCCCCAGAGGAGATAGAGAAGAAGCTGAATATCTACCACAAGGGGGCCAAAATCTGGAAGATGCTGATTTTCTGCCAGGTAGGGCTCAGCCCTTCCTGCCCGGGAGTGGGGCCGGGGTGGAGGATGCCACCTCCAGAGATATGCACGTTTGCATCTGCACGTGTTGAGGGAACAGTGGTTGGACACCCCCAGCGTGCAGTCCCATCCCACTAACCGCAGACTCTCACAGGGTGGGCCAGGACACTTGTACCTGCTCAAGAACAAGGTGGCCACCTTTGCCAAAGTGGAGAAGGAAGAGGACATGATCCAGTGAGCAGGGGGTGCCCGGGGGGCTGGGGGGCAGGGGCCAGTGTCTGCTGGGGTACCATGTCCCCTCTCACTTGGCGGTCGGGCTGGAGGCTGCCTGTGACCACCCCTTCCCCACCAGCTTCTGGAAGCGGTTGAGCCGCTTAATGAGCAAAGTGAACCCTGAGCCGAACGTCATCCATGTCATGGGCTGCTACGTCCTGGGGAACCCCAATGGGGAGAAGGTACAGCACCCTGCTTCTCTGCAGACTCCCTTTCCGTCTCAGCCCTCCCATAGAGATCCCCGTGCCTGGCCTCACCAGCTGGGGCTTCTTGCTCCCCATCCCCGCTTCTCCCCGCCGCTGTCTTGCTCTGCCCTGCACTCAGAGTCCACTCCCTCCTTTCAGCTCTTCCAGAACCTCAGGACCCTCATGACTCCTTACAGGGTCATCTTCGAGTCGCCCCTGGAGCTGTCGGCTCAAGGTGAGCGCTGGGCTGGCCGGCCGGGGCGTGGTGTCCCCGCGGGCGAGGCGGGGCGGGGGGCGGGGCGGGGTGTCCCGGAGGCGGGGCTGAGCCCGCCCTCGCCCCTCCCGCCTCAGGGAAGCAGATGATCGAGACCTACTTTGACTTCCGGCTGTACCGCCTGTGGAAGAGCCGCCAGCACTCGAAGCTGCTGGACTTTGAGGACGTTCTGTGAGGGGCGGGACCGCCGCCCGGCCGCTCCCTCAGACCGGCGCCAGGCTGGGCCGCTGCGAGCTGCCCGGTGCCGCGTGGGTCCCGGTCTTCACGGCCACTTCAGGGCATCTCAGACGTCGCTCAGGTTCCCTCCCAGGGCTCCGGTCCTCACGGCACCACGGGTCTCAGCGGCCACCGCCCCGGCGCCCCGGAGGAGCCCCCGCGGCTGGCGGATGCTGCCCGGGCCTCGCCTGGAGGCTCAGCGCTGGGGCGGCGCCTCTGCAGGTTCATAGAAATAAGTGCAATTTTCTACAACCCCTGAGACAATTCAAAGGGAAGCAGCGTTACTAGTTAACTAGTTAAGTGCTGAGTTACTAGTCATGGCATAGATCACCCGGCTCAACGTGTGTCCAGGATCCTCTGCCTCAGCTCCCCAGCCCTGCCGTATCCGATCACCAGCACCAGGGCGGCCCGTCTGCCCGGCCTGGCTCCGTCCCGGCCGAGTCCCTGATGGTCTGTGCTTGCGCTGCCCTCGCCCCTGCTTCCCTGACCGCGGCACCGGCTCGCGGGGGTGCCCAAGGGCAGCGGGGACACGCCTTCCTTTCACTCGGAGGGCGCCCTGGGTCGAGCCAGGCCCTGCCTGCTCCCCGGCCCCCTGTACCCAACCGGCTCCCCGCTGCTGTTCGGCTCAGCTTTTGGCAGCCGAGCTCTGAAGGCCTCTCCCGGTGCAGGGGCTTGGGTCTTGGCGGGGCCTGCCGGGGCTGGGTCCTGGCGGGTGAAACTCCTGCCGCCTGCTGCATGGGGGCCTGGACCCCACGCAGCCTGGCCCGAGGGAGGGCGGGGCAGCCGCTGGGCTGTGCGCACGCAGCCTGCCGGTGGCCCAGTGGGCGGGCCCTTGTACATAGCTGGCGCTCGGGGGCTGGCCCCCCTGTGCAGAGTGTGGTCTGAGAAACCCGGCTGTGCCCCCCGTCGAGGGGAGAGGGGGGGGCTCGTGCCGGGCTATGAACAATGTACGACACCCCGTAGAGTGACCATTAAATCTGACCCTCTGCTGCGGCCACTGCGTGGGTCTCCTCTCTCAGCGCCGTGCACTGCCTCTCTGGACCCAGAAGATTCTGGGCCTGCTGATCTGAGCTTGTTGCTGTGGTGGCCGCCTGTGCACCCTGGCCCGGACTGAGGGGCACGGGCGGGTGGTCTGCAGATGAGGGCAGAGACGCCGCGCCCGCAGCCTCTGCCCCACCCCTGCACACAGAGCTGAGGGCCCCGTGGTCAGCAGTGTGGCCACAAGGGGAGCCCAGAAAGTGATCACAGGGCCGGCTGGCCACCCCCACGTGTGCCATGCCCCCTGTACCCAGTGACCAGGATGTTGTTGGGTCCAGCTGGGCCTGGCTTCCCCGGAGGTTTCTGGTCCAGTTGCCGGTGGGCAGATCAACAGGTGGCTGGTGGGTTCATCTGGGCTACCAAGGGCTGGGGAGGGTGGGAGGCTGCCCATGGTGGCCTGAGTGAGGGCTGGGAGGCCGGGGGTCCCGGGGACTTGGAGGCTGGTGGCCTGGAAGGGGGTGATGTTGCCAGAACTCACATCTAGATGAAAGTCTGGGCGAGGAGCCAGGCGGATAGCCCCCCAGTGCGACCCACCCACCTCACCCTGGGCTTAGGCGGCACGACGGCCGTGTTACCTGCCAACCTGACCCGGGGCTGCCAGAAGCTTTGTCACGTGCCCCCGCCCCTCTCCCGACCTCCCACGGGGATGCTGGAGTCCATCTGGGCTGCTTCAGCAAGTAGATTTGCCCCACAGTCTTCAGGGTCAGCCTGGTGGATCAGGGCTGGCAGGGTCTGCCCTCGGAAGACTTGAGGTCTTGCATTTGGTCCACCAGCTTCCCTCCCTCATGCACAGAACCACCAGAAGCATGATGAGGGGGCGTCAAATCCAGAAGGCACCCAGGAGCAAAGCGGTGTAAACACAGAAAGCATTGTGGGAAAAGAACAGAGGGAGGGGGTGGCAAACGTGGAGGCAGGCTGGGTGGGGGTGCCGAAGCAACCTCAGGTCTGCAGCCTCTGCACACCCACCTCAGCTGGGAGCAGCAGCCACCAGGGGGCGCTGAGGAGAAGTGCTGGCACCTAGTGGGAGAGGTAAGGGCTCCCCTGGGGGCTCAGTGGGTAACAGTCTGTCTGCCAAGAGACGTGGGTTCGATCCCTAGGTTGGGAAGATCCCCTGGAGTAGGAAATGGCAACCCACTCCAGCCTTCTTGTCTGGAAAATTCCATGGACAGAGGAGCCTGACAGGCTACCGTCCGTGGATTGCAAAGACTTGAACACAGGTGAGCAAATGAGCAAGCATGCACATGAGGGATTAAGGTCCTTCCCATACGAAGGCTTATATTAACAAGAAAGAGACAGAGCCAACAGGGAGAGTGAGTGGAGGGCTGAATCGACACCTCACAGAGAAAGAAATCAAGCGGCCTATAAAAAGCCAGTGAAGGGAAAGAGATGTGTCCTGCCTGTTGGTTTTGCAAACATTTTAAAGGATCTGAGTCACCCTGTGCTGGTGACTGTGTGGGGAGGAGATCATGTTAATTGCTGTAGACTTCTTGGAAAGCAATCTGACAATAGCTCTTAAAACGTAATTCGTAAACATGGAGCCAGCACCTCCCTGGGGCCTCCTGCATGGGTGTCCATGTGCCACAGCTCATGCCATTAATGGGGGCCAGCCAGGTCATGGGGACGGCCGTCCCAGAAGCAGCACATCATTCCCAAGTGGGGTTTTGAGGGAGAAGGATGGTTGGGCTCGCAAGAGGCCTGCACGTTCTCCGTTTAAACTGAAGAGGTCACACAGATGGGTGTGTTCCTCTCACCTCCCGTGACACGTGAACCCTTTTAATTACCCGGGCAGGCCTGCTGTCCAGCCCTCACCTCCTGGGACAGCATGGGCAGAGGTGGCCCCGGCCTGCCCTCTCTACCTTCCTGCTCTCTCCAAGCCTTGCAGCGTGCACACCCCAGCCTACATGGCCACGCTCACCCCCACAACCCCACACAGTGTCCCCCGCGCGCCTGATGCCCTGCTCTGGATGTGTGCCCCAGGGGACAGAGCCACAGCACATCTGCCTTGTTTAGAACCTTCCATCACCATCAGGATGAAACTCAGACCCACCATCTGCCCTGCTTCCAGAAAGGACACGCTGTACCAACAACTCCTTTAATAGGTTTGTGTCCAGAGTCTCATGTGAGTTCCCAGGGAGGAGTCAGAGATCAGGATTAGGAAGGCAATCATCAAAGCCACGGTGGGAGGCACCCTCCATTGGTTCCAGCCCTTGCAGTGGTCACTAGACTGGGCCAGGTCTGTCTGAGAACCAGGAAGACAGTCACGTGGACTAGACATGCTGTGTATATCAGATAGGCTCAAGGGCTGGGAAGGGAACTGTCGGTGGGGGTGGGAACCAGGATCTGTAAAGTACAGGAAAACCACCTGCAAAGGTACTTATGAGTCCTTGGCCTTGCTCCCAGGGCTGTGTGGGCTGAATCCAACCAGCACCTGCAGCAGCGGCCCAGCCCACTCCTAGACCCACCCTTAGAGTGTGGCTGAATCCCCAGCACTCTCCACAGGCCACAGACAAGACCTCAGTCTCATACAGGGTACTCGAAACATTACAGACCGGAAGAGCCATAGAGATCTTGACCAGCAGACACAGGCTGCCAGCAGGTGCCAAGGATGAGAAGCCGCGGTGTTGAAATTATCTGACGAAGACTTGGAAGAGCTGTTGTAAAGATGCTCAAATAATAAAACAGCCAGTTATTACCAGCAATGTGGGTTTATTTGGGAACAGGAAATAATTGGAATGCAAGACGAGAAAACTAAGGTGAACCATAAGCAAGTACAGAGAACAAAAGAAAGAAAGCTCTATCATAGAGAAAGGGGGTTGGAAGGGCTGTTCTAAACAGAGAGCCCATTGGAGGAAGCCGGGAGCCGGAAGTGTGGCGGCTTTCCATGGGTCGCACGGCGACAGCCTCTCATTGGCTGAGCTGTTGCCGGGCGGGGAGAAAATCTCCCGCCTGGGGCGCAGGTCTGCACCTTCCCGTGGGGTCTGCGACCGAGGCTGCGCCGCAGGCCCTCGGGGCTTCCCGGGCGGCGCTGGTGGTGGAGAGTCGCCTTCCGGTATAGGAGACCTGGGTTTGCTCCCTGGACGGGAAGACCAAGGTCCCCACCCCAGTTCTGCCTGGAGAGTCCACGGACCGAGGAGCGGGCGCCGGTCCGGGGTCGCCAAGGGTCGGGCGTGACTGAGACCGACCCTCGGTAGGGCTGAGAGCGCCGCCTTCTGGCCTCGCGTTAAACAAGGTTTCTGCTTACTAATTTTCACATTTCCCCTCTTTGATGAAGATTTTCCTGTAAAAGTGTTGCTTATCAACACATTTTTTAAATGGATTCAGTGACTTTTTGTCAGTGCCAGGGAGGACCTTTCCTGGATATCATGTCCCTCTTGGAAGAGAGGTTGGAAAACTCTGGAGGGCACATTCAAGTAACAGAGAGGTAGGCCAGAGGTCTCAGGGATTTCCCTTCTGAAGTGTGTCTTAGAACAGTGACTGCAGCAAGGGCACACGCGACTCGGAGAGAAACAAGCACTCGGAGAAGGCGCGGTACAGGAATGACATGAAGCAATAGCTGATGAACTTTCCCCCAAACAGGGAAACTGCAGGGACTTCTTGTTTATTTAAATTGAAGTATAGTTGATTTCCAATACTGGGTTATCAGAGACTTTCTCATTTGGGAAAGACTGTCAGTCACACAGCCTGCAGGTCACACATCCAGCCCGTGAATTTTGGTAAGATTGCAGAGTTAGTTAGTAGTCCAGATGAGAGAGGTGTGTGAGTTTCAGACCATCTAACAAGCCTGATCCTGACGTCGGCTCAGATGTGGTCTGCTTCAGTTCCAGGAAATCTTCACTTTCAGGTCTCCAGTGGGTGTGCAGGGGTGGGCACTCTGGGCATGTCACCTGGATCCAGAGTCTCTTCCCTGGAGCCTGTAATAGCCCAATTGGGAAAAGAATTTGAAAAAGAACGACACGTGTGTAGGTATACCTGAATCACCTTGCTGTACCCTGAAACTAACACAACATTGTCAATCAACTATGTTTCAATAGAAAACAAAACTTAAATACAGGGGCAGATTCTGAGAGGTTCAGAGCAGGAGGAAGTGGGGAGAGCTGCACGTACAAAGGCAGCTCAGTGAGAGAATTAGAAAGCGGCCGCCGAGGGCAAGGAGGAGGTGAAAGCTGAACAGAAGGGCCCAAAGAAGGTGGGGGCGCGGAGAGGCCACTGAGCACACGGGGCTGAGCACACGGGGCTGCTGAGCACATGGGGTGCTGAGTACACGGGGCTGAGCACACAGCGCTGCTGAGCACACGGGGCTGAGCACACAGGGCTGAGCACACGGGGTGCTGAGCACACAGGGCTGAGCATACGGGACTGCTGAGCACACGGGGCTGCTGAGCACATGGGGCTGAGCACACGGGGCTGCTCAGCACACGGGACTGAGCACACGGGGCTGCTCAGCACACGGGGTGCTGAGCACACGGGGCTGAGCATACGGGACTGCTGAGCACACGGGGCTGCTGAGCACATGGGGTTGAGCACACGGGGCTGCTCAGCACACGGGACTGAGCACACGGGGCTGAGCACACAGGGTGCTGAGCGCACAGGGCTGAGCGCACGAGGCTGAGCACACGGGGCTGCTGAGCACACGGCGCTGAGCACACAGGGCTCCTGAGCACACGGAGTGCTGAGCACACGGGACTGCTGAGCACACGGGGCTGAGCACATGGGGCTGAGTACACGGGGTGCTGAGCGCACGGGGCTGAGCACATGGGGCTGAGCACACAGGGCTGCTCAGCACACGGGGCTGCTGAGCACACGGGGTGCTGAGCGCACGGGGCTGAGCACACAGGGCTGAGCACACGGGGTGCTGAGCACACGGGGCTGCTCAGCACACGGGGCTGAGCACACAGGGCTCCTGAGCACACGGGGTGCTGAGCACACGGGGCTGAGCACACGGGGCTGAGCACATGGGGCTGAGTACACGGGGTGCTGAGTGCACGGGGCTGAGCACACAGGGCTGCTGAGCGCACGGGGTGCTGAGCACACGGGACTGCTGAGCATACGGGGTGGCTGAGCACACGGGGCTGAGCACACAGGGCTGCTGAGCGCACGGGGTGCTGAGTGCACGGGGTGCTGAGCACACGGGGCTGAGCACACAGGGCTGCTGAGCACACGGAGTGCTGAGCGCACGGGGTGCTGAGCACACGGGGCTGAGCACACAGGGCTGCTCAGCACATGGGACTGAGTGCACGGGGCTGAGCACACGGGGCTGAGCACACGGGACTGCTGAGCACACGGGGTGCTGAGCGCATGGGGCTGAGCACACGGGGCTGAGCACACAGGACTGCTGAGCACACGGGGCTGCTGAGCACACAGGGTGCTGAGCGCATGGGGCTGAGCACACAGGGCTGCTGAGCACACGGGGTGCTGAGCACACGGGACTGCTGAGCATACAGGGTGGCTGAGCACACGGGGCTGCTGAGCGCACGGGGTGCTGAGCACACGGGGCTGAGCACACGGGGCTGCTGAGCACACGGGGTGCTGAGCGCACAGGGCTGAGCACACAGGGCTGCTGAGCACACGGGACTGCTGAGCATACGGGGTGGCTGAGCACACGGGGCTGAGCACACGGGGCTGCTGAGCACATGGGATGCTGAGCACACGGGGCAGCTGAATACATGGGGCTGAGCACATGGGGCGGCTGAGCACACAGGGCGGCTGAGCACACGGGACTGCTGAGCACACGAGACTGTTGAGCACACGAGGCTGAGCACACGGGGCTGCCGAGCACACAGGCTGCTTTGTCCAGAGGCAGAGGAGGCAGGAGGGGAGAGGCCTCTGGATCCATTTTGCATATCTCAATTATCTGTTTGCCTCAGTTAATTTAAAAATTGTATTTTGCTAATAGGCAATTTTATAATCTTGATAACACTTAGAAACCTCAAAGTACCAATAATAATAGGAATTCCATATAGTTTTGAAAATTTTTAGAGCATGGCTGTCCAATTTATCTTTAAGAAAAGTAAACTTGGGAAATTTAAGAGTTCCCCCTAATGACTGTTAGTGTTCTAAATTACTTTTGGTAAAGTTAGTCCATTTAATTAGAAGTGTGCCTGAGGAGGGACCACAATTTTTAAACATAAAGCTGTCTGAAGGGGGTAGAGGGGACACCATCAAAACATTTAAATGACTAGAATCCCTTATCTTAGAGATTTTTCTCTACAGCAAAGGAAAAAATTTTCTAAATAGCACAGTTCCAATAGGAATAGCTCAGTTCCAAAGGAGTTGGACAAAAGATTTAGCAGCACGGTTTCAGTGGGAACACCCTGGTTTCAAGAGATGTGCCACCGCACCAGACAAATGCTCTAAGAAAAGATGAACCTTTTAAATACAGGATGAAAGCGTCAAAAATGGTATATCTCCAATAACACCTGGAGAGCCTCAAAACACAGAAAGAGTGGAACTTGAGTCCAGGAGAAAACTTACCTTAAACTCTAGGGTCAGCAAGAAAGCAGTGAGCTCCCTGGGCTCTGTGAGTTCACACTGGTTTGCTCACTACATTGGAGTTATCAGGGGTCCTTTCTGGATCCCACTTCTGACACCAAGTAATGTTGACCTAAAACAGTCAAACAGCCAGTTATTTTACCAGCAAAAATGGTTTATTTGGGACTAGCAAAGAGTTACAATTCAGGGTGTACATTCTGTGGTGAGCCATCGGTCAGCCCAGAGAACAGGAGAGGAACTGTCTTTTACAGAGAAGGGAAGTTGGGAGGGGCTGTTTAAAGCAAAGAATCCGTTGCAGGAAGCTGGGAGTTGAACGTGTGGAGATGGTGAAGTAAAGATAGTCTCAGATGAAGGAAAACTAAGAGGCTTTGAAGGCAGCAGACGCGGACTAAAAAGACAATACAGGGAGATTCTTCAGACATAAATCAATCAGTTCAGTCTCTCAGTCGTGTCCGACTCTGTGAACCCATGGACTGAGGCATGCCAAACTTCGCTGTCCGTCCCTATCTCCTGGACTTTGCTCAAACTCATGTCCATGGAGTTGCTGATGCCATCCAACCATCTCGTCCTCTGTCATCCCCTTCTCCTTCTGCCTGCAATCTTTCCCAGTATCAGGGTCTTTTCCTATGAGTCAGTTCTTTGCATCAGGTGGCCAAAGTATTGCAGTTTGAGCTTCAGCATCAGTCCTTCCAATGAATATTCAGGACTGATTTCCTTTAGTATGGACTGGTTTGATTTCCTTGCAGTCCAAGGACTCTCAAGAGTCTTCTCCGACACCACAGTTTGAAAGCATCAATTCTTTGTCACTCAGCTTTCTTTATGGTCCAACTCTCACATCCATACATGACCACTGGAAGAACCAGTGTCCCAAGAAGGAAATCTGGAACACTGGGATTAAGGAAGAGCAACAGACGTGATGATGTTTTCTCCTCTCAGGTTCTTTCAAATATGCTGGACAATAAAAGCAAAAGCTGCGGCATTGTTCAGGGCAATTTCAGTGTCAGTCAGCATGACACACGAGACAGCTGCGGCACAAAAGGCGGAGGGAAGGCGGCTAAAGTGTCGCAGGAGACGGGTGCAGCCAGAGTCACAGCAGAAAGACCTAAGGCCACTCAGAAACGGTCCTGACAACCCAGACGAAGGCCACTCAGAAACGTTCCTGACGACCCAGACGAAGGCCACTCAGAACTGCTCCTGACGACCCAGACGAAGGCAAGAAAGGTGAAAGGGAGAGATGAGACAGAACCCACCAAAATAATAAAATGCTAGAATAAATTCAAGTTACCATCTTGAATTGAATTCCCAATGTCAGTTGACTTACGTGATAGCTCAGCTGGTAAGGAATCCCCCTGCAATGCAGGAGACCCCAGTTCAATACCAGGGTTGGGAAGATCCCCTGGAGAAGGGAAAGCTACCCACTCCAGTATTCTAGCTTAGAGAATTCTATGGACTATATAGTCCCTGGGGTCACAAAGAGTCGGATATTTTCAGGTGACTTACCAAATTAAAATTATCCATAATTACAGCAGGTGTAAATGGATTTCTCTCATAGCCTAGGAAAATGCAGGGTTTTAGGAACTGAGAATCAGAAACAGATGAAGACCAAATATTCATTTCTCATTATAAATTACAATTTCTAAACCTTACTTCAAATATAATGATACATAGATTAAAGTAGAAGGATGAAAGATGAAAGACTTGCAAAACTAATCGGAAGAAGACAGGAGTGAGCGGTTTTGTTAATGCCACACAACAGAAGCTTTGGAACAAAGAGAATTACGGAGGATAAAGAGGATAATATATTGATAAAACTGACAATTCTTCAAGAAGCCATAACAATTCTAAAAGTATGCACCTAAAAAGAGAGCTTTAATAGAAAAAACTTTCTGAAGCACAAATGGACAGAACTAAAAGTAGAAATAGGGACTCCCTGGTGTCCCTGGCTAAGGCTCTGAGCTCCCAATGCAGAGGGCCTGAGGTTGATTCCTGGTCAGGGAACTGGATCCCACACGCTGCAAGTCAGAGCTTGTGTGCCACACTAAAGATCCCACGTGCTGCAAGGAAGACCTGGTGCAGCCAGAGGAGTAAAGGTTAACAAAGAAAGTAGAAGCAGACAACTCTGAGACTCCCCTCGTGGCCCAGCAGTTGCGACTCTGAGCTTCTCCTCCAAGAGGTGTGGGTTTGATGCCTGTTCAGGGAAATAAGATTCCACATGCTGTGTGGTGTGGCCAAAAAGTGAAAAAGAAAAGGAAATAGATAAACTCTCAATTATAGTTGGAGTCAGCAGTTCTTTGGGCTTCCTCAGTGACTCAACGGTAAAGAATCTGCTTGCAATGCAGGAGACTCAAGACACATGGGTTCAATCCCTGGGTCGGGAAGATCCCTTGGAGGAAGGCTTAGCAACCCACTCCAGTATTCTTGCCTGGAGAATCCCATGGGCAGAGGAGCCTGGCGGGCTACAGTCCAGGGGGTCCCATACACACAGCAGTGCTTCTCCCTCAGTAATAGATAAAGCTTATAGACAGAAGAACAGCAAGGATATAAAATAAGTGAACAATACTATCAACCAACTGGACATAGTGTCACGCACAGCACGACCCACACAGCAGCAGCAGGGTGTGCGTCCTTCTCAAGCGCCCAAGGAACATCCAAATAAAGCACGTCCTGATTAAAAAAAAACCCGAGCAAATTTAAGATGATCAAAAACATACAAAGCATGTCCTCTGACTATAACAGAATTAGAACAGAAATCAGTAAGAGAAGGATGTCAGAAAACTGTTTAATTAGTTAGGAATTAAACACCAAAATCCTAAATAATCCATGGATCAAAGAGGAAATCGAAAGAGGAACTTAAAATATTTTTAACTGAATGCAATTAAAATGGAGCATGTAAGAAAATTAAGAGATGCAGCTGAAACAGTGCTTAGAGGGAAGTTTCTAGTACAAATGCTTACATTAGAAAAGAAGTCTCAAATCAGTCATCTAAGCTTCCACCTTAAATTAGAAAAGAAAAAGCAATGTAAACCCAAATCATGCAGAAAAGAGGAAAGACATGTAGTTTTTATCGTTCAGTCGCTAAGTTGTGTCCTACTCTTTGCAAAACCATGGAGCGCAGCACACCAGGCTCCTCTGGCTTCCGTCGTCTCCTGGAGTTTGCGCACGTTCCTGTCCATTGAGCTGGTGGTGCTGTTACTATTCCCCCTCTGCCACTCCCTTCTCCTCCTGCCCTCAGTCTTTCCCAGCATCAAGGTCCTTTCTCCGGGTGGCCAGAGTATTGGAGCTTCAGCTTCTGTCAACAACTCCAGTGAATATTCAGGGTTAATTTCTTTTAGGATTGACTGGTTTGGTCTCCTTGTAGTCCAAAGGACTCTTACGGGTCTTCTCCAGCATCACAATTCGAAAAGCATCCATTCTTCTGCACTGAGCCTCCTTTAGGGTCCAGCTCTCGCATCTGTACACGACAACTGGAAAAACCGTATCTGACTATACGGGCCTTTGTGGGCAAAGTGATGTCTTGTTTTTTACACACTGTCTAACTTTTACACACTGTCTAACTTGTTTTTTACACACTGTCTAACTTTCCTTCCAAGGAGTGGCTGCTGTCACTGCATACAGTGGTTTTGGAGCCCCCCCACCAAAACAAAATCTTCCGGTTTCTACTTTTGCCCCATCTATTTGCCATGAATGATGGGACCAGATGTTATGATCTTAGTTTTTTGAATGTTGAATTTCAAGCTGGCTTTTTCACTCCCTCATCAAGAGGCTTTTCAGGTCGTCTGCACTTTCCGCCATTATAGTGGTGTGTCTGCATACCTGAGGTTGTTGACATTTCTCTTGGCAATCTTGATTCCAGCCTGTGATTCAACCAGCCCAGCATTTTGCGTGAGGTACTCTACACACAAGTTAGATAAGCAGGGTGACAGTCATACAGCCTTGAAGTACTCCTTCCCCAATTTCGAACCGGTCTGTCGTTCCACGTCTAGTTCTGTTGCTTTTTGACCTGCATACAGGTTTCTCAGGAGACAAGTAAGATGGCCTGGCACTCCAGTCTTTTAAAGAATTTTCCACAGTTTGTTGTGATGCACACAGTCAAAGGCTTTAGCGTAGTTAATGAAGCAGAAGTAGATGGTTTTCTGGAACTCCCTTGCTTTCTCCATGATCTAAAGAATGTTGGTAATTTGATCTCTGGTTCTTCTGCCTTTTCTAAACCCAGGTTGTACGTCTGCAAGTTCTCATTTCACATACTGCTGAAGCCTAGCTTGAAGGATTTTGAGCATAATCTTACTAGCATGTGTAAGAGCAGAAATCAAAAGAATTTGGAAACCAAAAAAAAGAAAAAATTGTGAAACAAAAAAAATTGGTAGACCTCTAGCAACAGAACAGCAAAAAAAAAAAAAAAAAAAATTGCAGGCCCAAAGACAGTGTCAGGAATGAGAGAGGTCTGTCAGTGCAAACATGGCAAGCAGGTAGGGAAGGAAGGCTCTGGGTAATTCTGTTGACAGCAAGTCAATAACTGGAGTGACGCGGACCGAGTCCCCAAAAGCCACAAACCACCAAAACTCACGCGTCGTGAACCGGATAGGTCCATTAGCCTTATCACCATGGAAGAAATTGACTCTGCAATTAAATATCTTCTGAAAAAGCAAGTCTCAGATGGTTTCCCTGGAAATTACACAAAACATTTAAAGAAGGAGACTAGAAATCCCTTCCAGGAGATGAAGGGGGAAGGAAGCTTCCCCACCCATTCAGCATCAGCCCAGCACTGTGAACACAGCTGCAGAAATCCTCCAGATACACTTCTTCTTCTGTTCTGTAGAGTCACTGCAAGCCCCAAGTCAGCCGACACTGAACCACTGCTCCCGGGGGAAATACAGGCTCAGATTCCCGAAAGCTCACAAGTACAAACAGATGGCTCGAAACTGACCGTGAAAGGGACACTTGTTCACAGCGGGAGCTGAAACAGGAAGGCAGTGTTGCCTCGTTGAACCTCGGCTGAGGACGGGCGGGCCAAGTCACTCGTGTTGGCTGCTCCGCTCGTGCCCACACATGCCCACCAAGGGGATTACAAAAGCAGTTTGAGGTTGGTAGGCAACATTGCAAGTACAAAATCCACGAATAATGAGACCCGACTGTGTTAGTAAACAAAATCCAGTAATATAAAAAGAAAATCGTGCATCACAACCCGTGAAGTTTATCCCGGTTCAGTAGTCAAGAAAATCAACGCAATGCACCACACCGTGTTCAAAGGAAAACCACACGAATGTACGGATGGATGCAGCAAGCACATGCTGAAATACAGAACTCATTCGTGATGGGAACTGGCAAAGGAGGCCCCTGCAGCGACGCCGTGCCTCAGGGCGCTTCAGGCCGGACGAGGCTCCCGCCTCCACGCGGCGGCGTCTTGGCTCACAGTCTGCGAGCAAGGGCAGGAAGAGCCACCACGCGGGGAGGCGGCGCCGCTGCCCCGGGTCCGTGACTGCCGCGCCCCAGGGAGCTACAGACTCCTAAACCCTAAATAGAGAGAAGATACACTGTGCTCGAGGATTGAGAGGCTCAAAATTGTAAAGACACCAATTTTCCACAAAGTGATCGTAGATTTTTGGCATAACACCAACGAAACTTCCAGATTGTTCTGTACTTAGTGAGGGGCCGACTGTAAGTTTACATGGAAGGGCATAGGAACTACATGTTTCTTCTTTCAAGCATGGAGAATGTCTATTTCCATCCTGCTACCTCCAAAAGAGGGGCTTTCCTGACGGCTCAGCGGTAAAGTATCCCCCGGGAATGCAGGAAGCCCAGGAGATGAGGGTGCGATCCCTGGGTTGGGAAGATCCCTTGGAGGAGGAAATGGCAAGCCACTCCAGTATTCCTGCCTGAAAAATCCCGTGGACAGAGGATCTTGGTGGGCTACAGTCCCTAGGGTTTCACAGAGTCGTACACAACTGAGGAGTAAGCATGCGGGAACTAGAACAGCTAAAACCATTTTGAAAAAGAAGATTGCAGTTGGAGGCTCATATTGCACAGTATTAACTGTGAGGCTGCGTAATCGAGACAGCCTCAGGGACGAGAGACGCAGCGGAGAAACGGGCCCTCCGCGCAGGGCCGTTTATACGGAGGTGCAGAGGCCTTCACAGAGAAAGGGTGGTTTTCTTAAATTTTATTGAAGTATTGTTGTTTGTGATGTTTCATTGTTTTTGATGCTGAGTACGACTCTATGTTATGTTTACCCTGATAGCTCAGTTGGTAAAGAATCCACCTGCAACGCAGGAGACCCTGGTTCGATTCCGGGGTCAGGAAGATCCCCTGGAGAAAGGAAAGGCTACCCGCTCCAGTATTCTGGCCTGGAGAATTCGACGGACTGTGCAGCCCATGGGGTCGCAGAGAGTCAGGCACGACTGAGCGACTTTCACTTCACTCACCGTTGTTTCCACTTTGTGTTACTTTCTCCTGCACAGCAGCGTGCCTCAGTTACACACACGGACAGTCTTGGTCACGCTCTTTTCCATTCTGGCTTATCACAGGATACTGAATACAGCTCCCTGGGGTTCGCAGTGGGACCTTGTTGTTTCTCTGTCCTGTAGGTGAGAGTTTCATCCACTGATCCCAAGCGCCCGGCCCTTCCCTCCCCGCTTGGCAACCACAGTTTGTTTGTGTTTCACAGGTTGACTCGTATTTCAGATCCCACATGAAGTGCTAGCGTGTGATACTTGTCTTTGCGTCTCTGACTCACTTCACTTAGTCTGATAATCTCCAGATCCATCCCTGTTGCTGCAAATGGCATCATTTCATTCTTTTTGATGCTGGGTACTACGCTACTGGATATATAAATATATGTGGGCACCACATCTTCTTTGGAAAGGATGGTGCCAGTGCCTCTGCCATCCACACGCAGAAGAGGTGGATGTGATGAAGTCACACC
Organism: Bos taurus; assembly: GCF_002263795.3. NCBI lineage: Eukaryota > Metazoa > Chordata > Mammalia > Artiodactyla > Bovidae > Bos > Bos taurus. The sequence goes on along the minus strand of NC_037338.1, from coordinate 106,420,399 downwards.
TCTTAGAATAATTCAGAATGGCTCATTGATCAAACCACATCATGAGACTAGGAGACTTAAGGAGAAAGAAATCTTCATGACCGGGGTTAGGCGAAGAGTTCTTGGTAACAACACAAAAAGACCATCCACAAAAGAACACGCTGATAAATTTGATTGCATCAAGAAGTTAGGAATTGCTCTGTGAAATACACAGCTGAGACAAGCTACAGACTGAGAAGGTGTTTGCAAACCTCATACAGAAGGAGCTGCACGTAGAATATATACCTGCTGCTGCTGCTGAGTCGCTTCAGCGTGGCCGACTCTGTGCGACCCCACAGATGGCAGCCCACCAGGCCCCGCCGTCCCTGGGATTCTCCAGGCAAGAACACTGGAGTGGGGTGCCATTTCCTCCTCCAACGCATGTAAGTGAAAAGTGAAAGTGAAGTTGCTCAGTCGTATCTGACCCTCAGCGACCCCATGGACTGCAGCCTTCCAGGCTCCTCCATCCATAGGACTTTCCAGGCAAGAGTACTGGAGTGGGGTGTCATTGCCTTCTCCAAATATATAAAGAACTCTCTAAACTCAACAGGAAGCAATCAAATGGTCCAATTAAAAGACATGAGACTGCGCCCGAGAGGGTCACGGGTGCAGATGCAGATGTAGGGAGGCACTCGGTCCCCAGCCCCGTGTGAACGGAAGCCGCAGGAGGCCTGACTACACGTCAGATCGGCTGAGAGGAAGAGCTGTGACAGGGACGCCCGAAGGACACAGAGAAGCTGCAGAGGAGCGAGCTCTCGCGTGGGAGAGCCTCTGGGCTTTTAAACCTGTTTTATTCGTCTGTTTGCTGCGTCGGGTCTCCGTTGCCACGTGTGGGAACTTTAGTTTCAGCGCACAGACTCTACTTGTGGCTCGTGGCCTTAGCTGCCCGGTGGCATGTGGAACCTTAGTTCCCTGACCAGGGATCAAACCCCCGTGCCCTGGGGTCCGTGGGCAGTTCTGAGGTGAACCCAGTGGTCAGTCCCCAGGCGGGCAGTGAAGCACAGGTGCCGTGAAGCCTGCGTGTGCTCGTCCGTGGCCGCGCCTCGCAGCTGGGGAGCGGGATCCCGCGGCCTCCAGCGCGGGGGGCTCAGCTCCCTGGGGCAGCCCGGCTCCTCGCAGGCCCCGGGAGCTGCCGGGTCTCCCTCGAGCTGAGGGAAGAAGCCAGGCTCGGTCGTTTCTGACTCCCTCACAAGGACAAATCATCAGCAAGGGGAGCCGAGAGCTGGGGGCTGGGCCGGGCCGTAGGGAGCGCTGGAGAACCTCGCCGGGCCGCTGTGGTCACACGAATGGACACGTGTGCACAGAAAAGCAGCAACTTCACTGCACGGGGGGAACAGCCTGACCCTCCCCCTCCTGCCTTCCGGCCTTTGCGCGGGTTGAGTCCTGGGCCTCAGGCCTTTGCAGTCACCTGACTCTGACCTGCCCTTTGCCCAGTCCTGGCGCCATCCTCTGCTGGGGAAGGGTGGGGTCAGAGGCAAAGTCCGAGCAGCTCCCAGGAGGGACCCCTCTGTGCGGGGGCCAGGTGGTGACCCTGGGTGGGGGCAGGCAGCAGGGGCCGTCACCTGCCGGGTGGTGACCAGGCTGGGGGGGCGGTGACGGGGGTGGGGTGGCAGCAGGTGGACAGCGCCGGGCAGGCGCCCGAGAGCCAGCAGCCGGTCCAGCTCCCTCCTCACGGCCTCCCACTGCTCATCGACAGCCCAGGTGAGGGGCGCTCGGGCTGTGGGGGCATCCACCCAGCTCCTGCCCACCCCCGGGGGCTCAGGGCACTGTGTGCCCTGGAGGTGGGTGTGGGGTGGGGTCCTGGTGTCCCTGGTTCCTGCCCGTCTCTGACGTGGCCTGCGGCTCGGGGACAGAGACTGGGTCCCGTGGGGACAGCGACTCAGGCAGGTCACCCGCCCTCTCTGATCCTTGGTCTTCGCCCCTTAAAACGGGAACATGACCTCGCTCGGAGGCCCCACTCCCGTGCTGGCCGGGGGCCCGGGGCCCGGCGATCGGCCAGGAGGAGGAAGCCTCCGGGAGCATCTGCGTTCCTGCAGACATGGACGCGGCACAAAGTCCGCGACCTCAGGGTCCTGGTGACCTGATCACTTCCTCTGGCAGCACGGCCGCCGGCCCAAGGCTCCTGGTGACTCCTGTGCCCTGGCCCCGCTCAGGGACGTGGGGTAGGGCTGGCGAGGCCTCGGACGCTGAGCTGGTGTTCAGCCACCGGTGAACCTCTCTGCTGGGTCGGCCTGGGCCCACTGCCGAGGGTCAGTTGTGGGCCCACTGCCGAGGGTCAGTCGTGGGGCCGGGAAAAATATCAGAATCAGATCAGAGAGGCGCAAGGTCGGGCTTTTAAACAGAAACCAGATGCCTCTGTTCAGAGCTCCTCGGCCCCTGGGAGAGACAACGCACTTCCCGGGACCCTCCTGACCTCGTTCACCAGGCTCCAAGCGGGCAGCTTGGCAACAGTGGGGTGGCCAGGCAGTTTCCTGTCCCAATCTGGTTCAGGCCTGACCTCAGGGCTCTTAGAAAACACCCTGGGAGAGGCCTGGGGTGGGGGCCTCAGGGAGGAGACTGGTAGGTGGGAGAGGTGGGGTCCTGGGTCCCTGAGGTCAGTGTGGAGCTGGCAGTCCTGCCCGGTGGGGGATAGGAGGGGAGCGGGGTCCTAGGGGTGGGGGGAGAGGGGCTCCCAAACAACACGGGGGTGGCTCTCTGGCCCCTGGTGTGACCCCAGCGCCCCCTCTGCGCTGTATGTGGCCGGCTAGCTTGCCAGACCGGGCATCCTGGCGCCTGGCCCCTGCAGCCGTCTGATGCCATGCACGGGGCGGGCACCCCGGCTCTACAGCGCGGTCCTTGGCCCTGCCCGTCGACCAGCAGGAGTGGGCCGCCTGAGCCCCGGGGAGGACGAGGGGCGCTGCAGCCAGTGGAGTCGGGGTGCCCCCGCGGCCCCACGGGTGCCAGTCCTGCCCCCCAGCATGGGGCTGACCTGGAAGCAGCGGGTCTTCACGGCTCTGCTGGGCGCAGCAGCGGTCTCAGGCCTCACCGCGCTGCTTCTCGTCCTGGTGGGGACCATGAACGTCCTCCTGCCTCCAGACACCAAGGTGTGCCCCTGGGCCCTCCCGGAGAGGCTGGGCTGGGCCGCGCCTGCCCCCACGCCCTCCTGACCCCGGTGTCACCCCCAGTTTGGGATCGTGTTCGACGCTGGGTCCTCCCACACATCCCTCTTTGTGTATCAGTGGCCGGCCAACAAGGAGAACGACACCGGCATAGTCAGCCAGGCCCTGGCCTGCCAGGCGGAAGGTCAGTGGACAGTCTGCCGGTGGTGGGCGGGGCTGGGAGCTGCCAGCCACTGCCCAACTGGGCTCTCAGCTGGACGGGGCTTTGGGAAGCGGTGGTGCAGGCTGGAGCCGGGCAGTAGGGAATCAACCTGACGGAAAAGGGCTCAGAGAGCTCTGTGAGTCTCCCAAGGGGCCCAGCTGGTCAGTGGGTGCTGGGCCGAGGCTCTGGCATGGGCTCTCCTGAGCCTCTCCCCGTGTGCCTCCAACCCCCTCCTCCATCTCTTGTAAGGACACTGGTCGTCGGGTTTAGGGCCCACCCAGGGAAGCCAGGTCATCTCGTCTTCAGACCCCTAACTTAATTACACCTGCAGGGACCTTTTTGCAAACACAGTCCCCTTTGCAGGCTCCGAGGGTGAGGACGGGGACTCGTCTTTGCAGGGCGACCTTTGCACCTCCCTCGGGCCTGCTCAGCTCCGCCAGCCTCGGGGCCTGGGGCCTCACCTTGGGTGCTGTGTTCCAGGGCCTGGAATCTCGTCTTACGCCTCCGACCCTGCGCGGGTTGGCGAGAGCCTGCAGGGCTGCCTGGAGGAGGCGCTAGCACTGATCCCAAAGGCCAAGCATCATGAGACACCCATGTTCCTGGGGGCCACTGCAGGCATGCGGCTGCTCAGGTGAGGGGCTGGCGTGGGGTCTAAGTGCCCCTGGGGCTGAGGCACCACCCAGGTCGGTGAACAGGGGCAGCTCCCGCCAACTCTGCCCCACCCTCCCTGTGCAGCCGCAAGAATCGCTCCCAGGCGGAGGACGTGTTCGCCGCGGTCAGCCGGGCCCTGGGCCAGTCACCGGTGGACTTCCGGGGCGCAGAGCTCCTGACGGGGCAGGACGAAGGCGCCTTTGGTTGGATCACCATCAACTACATCCTTGGCCTGCTGGTGAAGGTGCACAGGCGGCCCCAGGGCGGGAGGCCATGGGGGCGGGGCTGTGGCCCACGCGGCCGGGCAGGGACTCAGTGCCCCCGTCCGTGCCCAGTACTCCTTCTCTGGAGAGTGGATCCGGCCCCTGGAGGAGACGCTGGTGGGCGCCCTGGACATGGGTGGGGCCTCCACCCAGATTACCTTTGTACCTGGAGGCCCCATCCTGGACAAGACCGCCCAGGCCACCTTCCGCCTCTACGGTGCCGACCACACCGTCTACACCCACAGCTACCTCTGCTTCGGGCGCGACCAGGCGCTGAGCAGGGTGCTGGCCGAGCTGGTGCAGGTGGGCTTGCGTCCTGGGGCAGGGCGGGGGGCCGGCCCGGCCGGGGCTCTGAGCGGACCCGTCCTCCCGCAGGCCAGCACGGGCCTCCTGATCCGCCACCCCTGCTACCACAGCGGCTACCGGGGCACGCTGGCCCTGGCGTCCCTGTATGAGTCGCCCTGCGCCCCGGCAGCGCCCCCCGACCTCAGCCAGAACCTCACCGTGGAGGGCACGGGGAACCCCGGGGCCTGCGTCGAGGCCCTCCGGAAGCTCTTCAATTTCTCCAGCTGTGACGGCCGAGAAGACTGTGCCTTCGCCGGGGTCTACCAGCCCCCCGTGCAGGGCCAGTTCTACGTGAGCCCCCCGGCCTGCCCTTGGGACCCAGCTTCCTCCCGGAGGCTGAGGGTCCCAACCCCTGGCGCCCTTGGGGAGCCTGGGACCCCGGGTGGGGAGGGTTAGGGCTGCACCTGGCTCGCCCTGGGCCCCTGCCTCTGGGCACCACCCACAAGGGCACATCGCCCTTCCCCACAGGCTTTCTCCAACTTCTACTACACCTTCAACTTCCTGAACCTCACCTCCAAGCCGTCACTGAGTGGGGCCAACGCCACCATCTGGGAGTTCTGCCTGCGGCCCTGGAAGCTGGTGGGTGGGCCCCGGGCTGCAGACTCACCAAGTGGGGCGGGGGTGCCTCCGAGCGGGACCTTCCCTGGGCGGGGGTCAGGAGAGGGGCTCACTGGGCTCCCGGCCCACAGGTGGAGGCGAGCGCGCCCCCGGGCCAGGACCGCTGGCTGCGGGACTACTGTGCCTCGGGCCTATACATCCTCACGCTCCTGGTCGAGGGCTACGGGTTCAGTGAGGAGACCTGGGGAGGCATCGAGTTCCGCCAGCAGGTGACAGCTGGGGGCCTGGGGGGCTGGGGAAGGGTGGGCCTCCAGGGCCGAAGCCCCGCGGCCCTGACCTGAGCCCCGGCTGGGGTGTGGCCCGCAGGCCGGCGGCGCTGACATCGGCTGGACGCTGGGCTACATGCTGAACCTGACCAACCTGATCCCGGCCGAGGCGCCCGCCCAGGGTTGGGCACAGAGCTTCGGCGTCTGGGCGGCCGGGGTCGTCTTCGTGGTGCTGACGCTCGCGGCCACCCTGGGTGCCGTGGCAGTGCAGGTCTTCTGGCTCCAGGACTAGGCCTGCGGCCCCTGCTGCCGCCACCCAGGCCCAGCGCCCTCCCCATCAGGAGCCTTGGCCTTCGTCCTGGGGGCTCCGGCCAGCCACCAGACGGCCCCCTTCTGCCCCCGGGGTCGCCCTGGCTGCGGAGGCTGTGGAGCCCCGACCACCGCCCCTGGCTCCCAGCACCCCAGCCTGTTTCCCGGGACCCTCTGCACAGAAACCAGGCTGTCGGGACCTGAGCGGCACCTGGATTGGTGGCGGCAGACTGACGGGTGTAGGGCCAGCTCTGGCCTGGGGTGGGGGTGCCTGCTGGAGCCAGAGCGGCTGGCTCTTTGGGAGGGGTTGGCCGTGGGCCATGGGGTCTCTGGCAGAGCCGGTGTCCAGCTCCGTGGGGTTCTCCTGAGCAGCCCACCTGCACCCCTGGAAGCCCAGTCAGGCCGAGACAGGTCACGCGTGGGACGCAAATGCCTTTATTAAACCCTCCCCGCCACAGCCTCTTCCGCCGAGCTTCTCAGGCGCGCCGCGCAGCTGGGACAGTGAAACTCTTGGGGAAGATGCCAATGTGGCCGTCACAGTGGCCCTCCAGCCACGCCTGGTCCACTGTGGGCGTTGGGTCGTTACTGCGTCTGTGTGCAGACCCTGGTCGGGCACCCCCCGGCCCGGGCAGCGCAGGCTCTACCTTCACACAGGACATCCACGGTGTCTCCTGGCTGCAAGGCCAGATCCTCGGGCCTCTGGGCAGAATAGACGTGCTGGGCCACCACCTGGTAGAGGACCGGCCGGCCGCCCACTCCCTGTGGCAGGATGAGGGCTGGAGGGTGAGCTCAGCCCCGGGAGAAGGGCCAGCCGTCCCTGCGCCCACCCTGCTCACCCGGCACTGCAGCTGCAGACCCCCAGGGCCGGCCGCGTCCCGCCAGGCTCTCTGCAGTGCCTCCTCCCCAGAGAGGGGCACCCAGCGCCCATCCTCGCTGGGGTCTTGGTAACTGCAAAGAGATGCCTCAGAGGGGGCCGCGCAGGCGAGGGGCTTCAGAGGGTGCTGAGCTCTGACCTCGAAAGCCTCTGACGGGCCGGGCCCTCCTGCAGGGCAAGGCCAAGAGGTGGCCAGCCCGGAGCCCCCTTCCCGCCCTGCACATCGTCCCAGCCCACCTGAGCTGGGCACGCTGGGCGTGGGGGGGCAGGGCCTGGCTCATCAGGGCCCGCAGACTGGACAGGTCAGCTCCTCTCGGGGCCGTCAGGCTCAGGGTGAGGGCACACTGCACGGTGACGGTCGCCAAGGACTCAGAGCGCCCCGGAGCCGCTCCCTGGGTGCAGGCAGAACGGTGTCTGGGCCCCAAGGCCCCAGGTCCGGCTGGGGTGGGCTTCCAGCCCAGGGGGCAGGGCAGGGGCGGAGAGGTGGCAGGGCGGGGCCACGACTTGGGAGGCTTCCTCGGCTGGATAGGAGAGGGGCCTGGCCTCGGGGAGTGAGGGTGACGTGAGAGCTGCTGGCTCTTACCCCTGTGCTGGCGGCCTCGGAGGAGGAGCCAGGGCTGGGCCCCCCGGCTGCCAGCAGCCCTGCAGGGAGAAAGGAGGGGGCAGCCAGGGAGTCAGGTGACTGCTGTCCCCTGAGGGGAGCAAGTCAGAGTGGGGGCTGCTGGCACCCCGCCCCGGGAACCACAAGGCCACCAGCTTCCTCTGTGGAGGACACAGCAGCTGCTCCCAGCACTCCCCCTAGACGCCTGCCTGGGCCCTGAGAGCACCCCGCCCCCCAGGGGGCCCTCACACCCGGCCCTGCACGGGGCCTCACCTGAAGGAAGCTGCTGGCCAGCGTGTTCCCCGTGGGCACTCTGCAAGGAAAGCCACAAGCTGGGGCTCTGCTGGGCCTCAGGTCGGGGCAGAGGGCGGGGGCGGGGGCTCTGCTGGGCCCAGCAGACCCGGGAGGGTGAGGGGCACGGCCTGCAAGATGGCCCAGCCGGGCAGGAGGCCACCAGCTCAGCCCTGTCATGGGTCAGTCTGGAGCGTGAACCAGATCCCTATGGACAGGAGATGACAGACAGGCCGCCGTGCCTGTGGGTGCGGACCTGTCTTCCCCTGGCCAGCCAGGAGGTGGCGGCTGCAGCTGAGGGGTCCCAGCCAGCCCGGGAGGCTAGGGCTGAAGTCAGGGACCCGCTGGACATCACTCTGTGCCGGGACTGCAAGCCGCGGGCGTGCTGCGGGCGGGACGACACAGAGTCCCCAGCCCAGGCCGCCTGACCCGTGGACGGAGACCCCGATTTCAGGGTGGGCCGAGAGGGCTGAGTTTGCACACGAAGCGTTTGGATTTCTATCAGATTTGCCGGCTGCTAAAAGCAGTCAGGGAGCTGCTGTCGTTCTGTCTGGAAGGCTAGCGCTGAGCACAGCGGTCATGAACCAACGGCTTTCAAGAACACCAATCAGCCCAGCGAGTGACCCGGCCGCTTTCTCTGTGGTTAACTCTAACTCCCTCATGGCGGCCTCACCGCTCCTGGCGCCCCACCCCTCAAGGCACACCTGCCCTGAGGAGCCCCGGCCAACCCCTCCTCAGCTGCACGCAGCCCCTGGGGCATCTCGGGGAGTCCTGCGCCCAGCAAGGAAGGCCGGGCGCCCCAGCTGAGGGGCGGAAGCCTCACGGCTCTGATGCATGCACTGCAGCCTCTCCCAGGTCTGGGCTGGGGAGCACCCCCCTCTCCCTTCTGAGCACCTGTGAACGTCTGTGTGTCCCCGACCCCTGGCATCTGGTTGCTGCGGCTGGCTCCCACCCGGCCCCTGGCCTGCCTAAGGAAGCCAAAGCCCTGTCCCCAGCAGGCGATGAGGCAAGCTGCCTGGCCTGAGACGCCCTGCTGGGGCTGGTCCCCCAAGCCCAGCCTGGGGTGGGGGTCTTGCAAATGCTGTGGCCCCTGCCTGCCCCACCGGGGCTCACCCACCTTGTGGGTGACCAGCGTGCCACGGTCGTGCTGCCTAGCCTGGCCGGAGCTGACCTCCATCTCCGTGTCAGTAGGTGTCCTGGGGCTGCAGGGGGTGTCAGCTCTGCCGGGGGCAGTGTCACGGGCCCTGGAGGGGAGGGGCCCTCGTTCCCAGGCCTCACCCACGGGCAAGGCCTCCTGAAAGGTGGGCCTGCAGAGCCCCGAGCTGGAGAGGAGCACCCCACTCAGAGGGCCACCTGCAAAGCTGCGTCTGGTGGGCTTTTCCTGCAGCCTGTGGCCAGCTGCACCCCACCGGTGCCTCTGGTGCCCCCTGGCCTGAGCAGGGGTGGGCTCTCCCCCTGGGGGCAGGATGGGCTCGGGACAGATGGGAAGGCTGAGCGAGGCAGGACGCCCCGCACCACACTGGGACCCTGGACAGTCTGGAAAGGGGACAGGCCATGCTGGCCCCCGGTCCCTGGCCCTGAGTGGCCACAGCAGGTCTGCCCAGGAGCTCCAGCGTCAGGCCGCGAGGCAGGCCTCGCAGGGCCCCTGCTGATAGGAGAAGTGGGTGCCGACCCCTTCCTACCGTGCAGCAGCCCGAGGCCTGGCTTCACCACGCACGTCCAGAGCCTGTGGGCACAGATGACCCCTCCTCAGGACGCAGACCCCCCAGGAACCCCGGGGGCCAGGGGGCAAGGTCTCACCAGGATGGGCTGCCCCCTGAGTCTAGATCGGAGGGACACAGGGAGCCCCGGGGAGGCTTCAGGCACCCTTAAGGGTAGAGAATTCAGGAGGCCCCGACCTGCAAATGCCAGAGGAGACGCGGGGGGCGGGAGGCGGCTCGCCTACCTGTGGCTGCGGCGGGGCGACCCCGTGGGAGTCGGTGGGGAGGGCGGAGGCCAGCACCTGTGAGCGTCAGCAGGGGCAGCCGCCTCAGCGGTGCCCGGCCCGCTGCCCACCTGCACCCCAAGTCCCCACCTGCCTGGTAGGCCTGCCGGAGCCTTGCTCATCTGTGTGACTTATTTCCAGTACCACTTTTAAAATGTTCTTATTTCATAGAAACAGTCACCTCCTGTGGTAAGGGCTCCAAGTGGGTGGATTAATGCAGCTCAGAAGCGCCTCCTCCAGGCAGCCCTCCAGCTAAGACACCCAGTGCCTGGCCCTGGGTGACTGGGGCGTCAGGGGCCCAGGCCACAGCTGGAGACCAGAGTGAGCCTTCCTTTGTGCACAGGGAGCCCTCTTTCCCCGCACACCAGCCCACCCTGGGGTGAGCTGCACCCCATCAGCCAGCAATTTTGCTGGTGCTGCTTGCCCGGACCCCGGGCTGGGCAGAGGTGGCCGTGCCAGACCACCCTGTTCCTCCAGGGTCCTGCCCCCTGAGGCCGAAACGCAGGGCGAGGTTGAAGCCAGGGGGAGCGAGGCTGGGGCTGAGGCAGGCAGGGCCATGCTGGCTGGGGATCTGCAGCGGCTTCCGTGGCTCCACCTCCAGGTCCCAGGACCCATCCGTGAGCCCGTCTAGAGGCACTGCTGACCCGGGAGCCTTGTGCCCCGCTCCCACCCCAAGGCCTCGATGGCTCCAGCGCTCGGGACAGTGTGAGCTCAACAGGGCCTGGCCGCCCGCCCTGCGGCCTGCTGGAGCCGCTGGCCCTGAGCCCTGGGCCCAAGCAGTGAGAAGCTGCCTCCCTTACCTTGGCCTTGCCCAGGAAATCCACAGGCTCCAGGTGCTCCACGTGCCGCCTATGGGGCCGGAAGACCTCACCCCTGGGGACCTGCCGAGGCTGCAGGGGGACCTGCTTCTGGAGGGGGCCAGGGCAGCCCTGAGCGCCGGGAGCCACCCGGGGCCTCAGAGCAGGACGGCCCACTCCCCAGCTCCCATGGCCTGTGGGAGGCCAACCCCCTGCAAGGCACATGGGTCCCCTACCTCCAGACGTTTCTTTATCTCATATAGTTGGTCTTGGGGGGCTAGATGAATGTGAGCCCCAAACCTGTAGGCTGTGGGCCTGGCAAGCCCCCCGAGTCAGCTCAGGAGCCTGGCTCCCCTTGCCCGTCCCTTACCTGCACTTGGCCCAGGGCGACGTCCAGGCCGTTGCGGGCCCCTTCCGGCCCCTTGGAGATGGCGTCCCCCAGGCTGCAGGCAGCCTCTGCCCAGAGCCCCAGCTGGCTCTGCACCGCAGCCATGTTGAACAGCACCTGAGGGGGTGGGGAGGCGGGGCGGGGTGACGACAGGCCCAGCACTCCCCTCCCCCACAGGGCCACCACCTGGCCCCACCCAACCCTGCACTGGTCCAGCCCCTGAGCTGCCCAGACACAGTGGCCCAGGGCTCTTCCAGGTGCCCCCTGGCTCCCGCCCTGGGGTGGGCTCTGCCTGCCTGGTTTCTCTCTGGACCCCCCCAGCCAGAGCCGACCAGCCCTCCCTTCTTTTCTTCTGCTCTGAACGTCAGGCCATGTCCCATCTCTGGAAGCATCTGCTCAGCCTTCACGCCTGTCCTGCGTTTAGCCTGACCCCTTCCTGCCTGTGCTGCCCTGTTCCCTGAAACCGCAAGAGTCTGGGGCGCTATCTGAGGGGCACCTCTTGTCCGGCCCTCCCCTCCCACGCTGGGCAATAGCAGTCAAGTCGTCCAGTGCTGCCGGGAGGACGGAGCACTGCCCGGGGCAGCCTCTGCCCCCACGCTCTGCAGGGACTGTGCGCTCCTAGAGCCGCTGCCACGGGGTTGCCCGGGCCACAGACGCCAAGCCCAAACCCCGCCCTGCAAGCCAGGGCTGGGGCCTGGCCCACCCTGCTGGGACTCCCCCACGGCTGACCTACTGGACACTGTGGCTCCCAGAGGCTGCAAGGCGGCGTGTTTCTGGGAGCGGTGGGAGCACCTCCCAAGCCTTTCTGTCAGTGCCAGCCACTTCCCAGGAGGCCAGGAACTGAGCCAAGCACCAAGCCCAGGGCAGGAACGCCAGGGCCCACTGCCAGGCCAGCTCCTGCCCTGCCCACCCTGCCACCTCTCACTGACTTCTGACACTGCCCTCTCCTGCTGGGATTTTGGGGCCCCTCTGGCCAGAGGGAGCACCTCACTTAACTCGGGCCCACCTGCCTCGGTGACAAGACAACAGGGCCCAGAGGGCGGGGCCTGCAGCCCTGGAAGGACCTCCCCCAGGCTGCCCACCCACAGGCAGCCCCCAGGGCCCAGCCACACGGCCTCCTGGTGGCCCGCTCCCCGCACGCTCACCTCCCAGGCTTGCAGCTTGAACCGCAGGCCCAGCTGGGTGTAGTCGATGGCGGTGTTGTCCCTCAGCTGGGCCAGGGTGCGCTGAAAGTCGGACAGGGCCTCCATGAACCTGTGGGCAGTAGGGGAGCCTGGCATGGGGGCCCCGGGTGGCCCCAGGGCGAGGGCTCCACCTTGGCCCGGACTCGCCCCCCGCCCCAGCCCCTCCTGCAGCGCGGAGGCAGCGATGGTCGGCAGGCCTCAGCACACAGGGTCCACACAGACGGGCTGTGCAGCCCGTGGGCTCCTCCGCCTGCACCCCAGGCCCTCTCCCGAACCTCAGGGTGCAGAGTGCCCTAGGCGTGTCCTGCCTGCTTCCGGGGTCTCTGTCTCGCAGGCCTCCCCACCCAGACCCTGGCTGGAAGCCCCAGCCCCGACCAGGATTCTCATCGCCCCTGGGGAGGCTTCCGGGCTGATGAGAAGGAGGTCACCCTGGAGCCCAGCCACCCTGTGTAGGGCCTTCTATGGGCGCCAGGCCTGCCCTGCAGCTCTGATTCCTTCTCTGGGAAGGGCCTGGCGCAGAGAGCCGGGTGGGCAGAGGACCCTCCCCCAACACCGCCGAGTCCTGGGATGTGCCATTCCTCCATCCCTTTCCTGGGTTTCCCGAAGGCAGAATGGGCAGAATCATGCCGTCCCTGCAGTCCAGGGTGTAGGAACAGAGGAGGGGAGCCAGCAGAAGTGCTCTGTGACCCTCTTCCGCACAGAGCCCAGGGTCACTGTGCAGCCGGGTGTGGGGACAGAGAGACACGCCCCCACGTGACACAATCCTGTCCCCGGGCTCCAGGGAACAGCCCAGGGGGAGCTGGCCAGAGGAGGTGACCATAGGCAGAGAGGAGCACAGGAAGGACTCTGCAGAGACAAAGGGCCGTCAGAAAAGGAAGAGGGGACGTCTGTGTTCACCTCTCCAGCTGGAAGTTGGCCACTCCGCGCTGGAGGAAGCCGACAGCCAAGCAGGCATCCTTGGTCACCGCCTGGTCAAATGCCTGCGGACAGAAATGTCTGTGGACTGCTCGGGCCTGTAATCCCATCACCCCCGTGTCACAGACGGGGATGCCCAGCAGTGGTCAAGGAAGCCCTCGGGCCACATGATGGTCACCTGCAAGAGAAAGTCTCCCTCGCCTGCCCAGGGGCCTCTGAGTCCAAGGGGCGCAGGTGTCACGGCCTCAGTGCAAGCCTGCCTGGACTCCCCAGGTGTTTTCTGGTGACCGCTCGGGGGTAGTTAGGTGGCAGCACAGACCAACATGTTAACCACGAGGACAAGGAAACGCCCAGCACGTTGACAATAGTTGCCTCCACGGGAGGGAGTCATGCTAAGACTGTTGTGTCCTTCAAGCCCTAGTTTTGGTAGTTCACACAAAAAGACACACGTCTCACCTGTTAGAATCAGAAAAGAACAGCACGAAAGTCTTAATATGTGCGTGAAGCCCAGCTCTTCCTGAAACTGAACTCAGAAATGATGTCGTCTATAAGGACAGCAGCCATCAGTTAAACACAAGCAAAAGGAGTGCATCCAGCAGCCATCAAGTTAACTACAGGCAACTGGAGGGTGTCATGGTCCCACTCTAACAAACCTGGCTGAGTGGGGGCTTGTTGAGCTGAGTCTGACCAAGGTTGAGGGTCAGCACTCGGGCACTGATGTGGCCGCTCAGCACAAGGGAAACCCTTTTATCCTGCCACATAGAGCGGCCAGATAGGAGCTTCTGGGGGGCTCCTGCCAGAGACGGAGCCCCAGCTCCCCTCACCCTGTCCAAATCAGCTTTATTGATTGTAGCTGTTCCATCTGCTTTTTAAAAATTTCCAACAAATATGCCTCTGCTACTCCATCTCCAATTAGGGTGGAGGAGAATTTAACATGCACACCCTTGGCCGGGAACCTCTGTTCCCTCTCTGATTAAATCGAGGTTTAGAGGAGGGAGTGGCTGGACTGGCCTCATTCCACTGACCCCGTGGCGTCCAGTGATGGCATCCCCATTGCTGGATAACATTTTAACACTGACATTGCTGCTGAGATAACTGTAGATTCGAACACATGTGAGGAATGACAGGGCAGGCCCCTTGGACCTGTTTTCGGTAGTCGTCGCCGTTGGCCTGAACGATGCGGGAACCTGGCTTTTTCTGGGGGCCCTCGGGGACACAAGCAGTGTGCAGGGTGCTACTGCTTTCTGTCATCGCCCATGGGATATGCACCACCGTGATGAACCTGGAGGCTTGAAGGGCAGGCATGGCCCTGCCAGGCCCTCAGCAGAGGCAGGTGTGTGCGTGCCCGTGCATACATCTGGCTCTCGGTTCTGCTTTGGGGAGTGGGTGGGGGACAGGTGAGCACACAGATCTGGGGTTTAGGCACCAACCAGAGACTGTCTCCTGGCTGTGGCCACAGGTGTCTGCTGAAGATCTGACCCAAAGCCTGCACCTCAGCAACCCTCCCAGCCCCATCCAGCCTCGAGCCTCTGCAGGTACATTAGCACCTCCATCAAGAGCACCCGAGCCAGTGCGCATTTGGCCTTTCTGCAGGACAGCAGAGTGGGGCAAACGGTCCCCACAAGTGGAGGCTGTGCTGGAGCCTTGCGACCCCATCCTGGCCCTGACGCAGCTCAACAGGGTCCCCCCTGGACACACACAGGTCCCACTTGCATGGGTGTTCGCTGAAGCAGAACGCTGGGGTGGGGGGAGTCCCCAGGTCGCCATCAGGGAAGAAGGGTGGGAGCCCTGGGCTCACCCCTGCAGCTATGGCACCACGCATTGCCACCCCACTCCTCCAGCCCTGGCCACCAGGAGCAGAGAGCTGCATCCCCTGAGGTGGAGTCTCTGCGACCAAGCCTGGGGGCCCCCTGGCTCACCCGCAGCGCGGCCTCCGGGTCCCCGGCCAGCAGGTGCACGCAGCCCACGTTGAAGCTCACCCTGGCGGGCGGCTCCGAGATGCTCGAGAAGAGGCGAAGGGCGCAGTCCCAGTCCCCGCGCGCCACGGCCTGCGCGCCCTGGTGCCAGTCGCGCAGCAGGTCCCGGAGCGAGGCCATGGTGGAGTGGACCCCGCCTGGCCCCACGCGGAAGTCGGCGCTTCCCGGCCGGATCGCGGGAGGCGCAGGGGGCGGTCGTGAGGGTCCTGCCTCGGCCCGGGGGTGCTGGGGGCAGAGCACCGCGGGGCCGGGGCTCTGGAATCCGGAGACCAGCGCGGGCCGAGGGGGCCCTTCGAGGCGGACAGAAGGGGCGAGGGCACGCTCCTGCGCCAGGTACTTGGTGCGGGCGGGGCGGAGCGCCAGGTGCGTCAGGGGCGCCAGGTAGGCCCGCAAGCCCCGCCCCTCCTGACCACGCCCCCACTGGAGGCCCGTCCCCGTCCCCGAGTCGGCCCCGCCCTCCTGGACTTTAGCCCAGAGCTCCCGCGCCGGCGCTTTCCCGCCGCCGCTGACAGCTCGGAGTCGGCCTCGGTGCGCTGGGGAAAACCATCCGGGCCCGCCTCTGGCGCCGCTGCCGCGGCCGCGCTAAGGTTCCGGGCGGACCCTGCCGTGTCAGGTAAGAGGCCCGGGGCCGAGCCGTGAAGCGATCCTGGGGCCTCGCGGGCCGGCGCTGGACGCGGGCGCCGCTGGGAGGGGCCGGGGGCGGGTCACCCGTGGGCCCCGGGTCGGCGCCGGAGGGGCGGCTGGGGGCTCGGCGCGGAAGCTGGCCGTGGCCCGGGGCCGACGACCCTGTGCGGGCGTCTGTCAGGCCCTCAGCCCGCCGGGCTCGGCCCGCCGGCGGGGACGCGTGAGGGCCCCGAGCCTGCCCTGTGTCGGTGCCACACCGTGAACACCGGAAGCCCCCTTCTCCACAGGGAAAGCGGAAGCCCCCAGGGCTGTGCGCCCGCCCTCGGGTGACGCGGGCCGCCCTCGGGGCGCTGGGGCTCTGTCCCGGCGGAGGCGGGGCCCTGCGGGTGCCCGGCCGCCCGGCGCCGCTCGCGTCCCGCGGGGCTCCCTCTGCGTCTCACGCGGCTCTCTCAGCCCCACGGTGCCCCAGGGCCTTCACAGAGGGTGGCCGGCGGGGAGGACGCGCTCCGGCAGCTGTGGGGGCTGCATCTGTCTGAGGCGCCCACAGGCTGGGAGAGCCGCAGCGTCCCTCCTCAGGGGCCTGTCTTCGCCCTTTCACCCCTGCCACGGAGGGTCTGCTTCCTATCGCTTTGTCTACTGTTTTAAATGTTAATCTCATCTGAAAAATGCTTTCACTGCAACATGTGACTCTTTGACCAAACACCTGGGCACCGCGGCCTTTCGATGCTGGCGCAGAAACGTTCCCATCACTGCACGAACCCTGGAAACTCTGCCGGACACAGGCTCTGCCCTTATGCCTGAGCATCCTCCAGGGTCCGGGGAGGTGTGTGTCCTGGGCGGCTGGCAGAGAGCCACCTGCCTCCGACTTTGGCCACCCTCCCTGCTCAGTTGGGGCTATGACTCTGCTTCCTTCCCTGAGGACCAAAGTCACTGAGGACAAGCCAACAGGGCTGCGAGACGATGCTTGTCGACTGGGAAGCCCTCCTGGGCCGTGCGCCCCTGAGGAGGCTGCCCTCTCACCAGTGGGGCACTGAGGTCCCCAAACTGTTGGTGTGGATCTGGGCAGAGCCCCCACTTCTCACGTGCTTCTCTCCTCCCCGAATTCCCGTGTGGACACTCCCTTCCTCAGACCAGACCTCCCAGCCCCAGGCCTCCCACCGCCCTGCCTGGTACAGCCTCAGGACCCTTGCAGCCCTGAGGGTCCCTGAGCTCAGCTGCACCCTCCCACCCGCCCACTTGGGCCTCCTCCTTCCTGCAGCCCCCCACCCACACCTGTCCTTGCAGCTCATGCCCTCTACCCACCAAGCCCCCACCGACCAGTTCAGTTCACTTCAGTTGCTAAATTGTGTCCGACTCTCTGCAACCCCATGGACTGCAGCATGCCAGGCTTCCCTGTCCATCACCAACTCCCGGAGCTTGCTCAAACTCATGTCCATCGAGTCGGTGATGCCATCCAACCATCACTTCCTCTTCCCCTTCTCCTCCTGCCCTCAATCTTTCCCAGAATCAGGGTATTTTCCAATGAGTCAGTTCTTCACATCAGGTGGCCAAAGTATTAGAGTTTCAGCTTCAGCATCAGTCCTTTCAATGAATATTCAGGACTGATTTCCTTTAGGATTGAGTGGTTTGCTCTCCTTGCCGTCCAAGGGGCTCTCAAGAGTCTTCTCCAACACCACAGTTCAAAAGCATCAGTTCTTCGGTGCTCACCTTTCTTTATAGTCCAACTCTCACATCCATACATGACCACTGGAAAAACCATAGCTTTGACTAGACAGACCTTTGTTGGCAAAGTAATGTCTCTGTTGGCAAAGTAATATGCTGTCTAGGTTGGTCATAACTTTTCTTCCAAGGAGCGCCCCCCAAACTCTTGTCCAGGTCCTGGTCCCTCTGTCTCAGCAGGAGAAGCCTGGCCCCACTGGCCTGTCTCTGTCCACAGTAACCTCAAGCCTCAGGTGGGTCACGTGGCTCATGCCCTGGGAGCTCGCCCCTCCCCGGCCCAGTTTCTTCCCTTCCCTCCTTGGCCTCACCTCCACCCATCCTGCCTCCCAGCTGGAAGGGATCCCCGGTGCCTGCACCCCAGATCTGCCTCCTCCCTGAGAACGTGCCTGCTCCCTCGGAGCACTACCCCGTCCCCAGTGTGTCCCTGGGGGCGCTCCCCCCAGGTGTCATTTCCCCTCTATACGGATGTCCTGTGTTTCTTCCCACCTTGAACAGAAAGCCCCCGCCCTCAGCCCACGTGTCTCCTTGCTCCTTTACAGCCAGACTCCTTTTAAGAATCGGCAGGATTTAGCATCTCCGTTTCCTTTGCCGGGTGATTTTTAGATACTGAGATGTGCTTCACAAATCATACAGCTCATTTTAAAATGTACAATTCTGTGTTTTTGTCAGATTCACAGAGCTGTGCCACCATCGCCCCTAATGCATCCCCCACTGCAGCACCACCACACCCCCCCCCGCCCCCCCCCCCCCCCCCCGTCATCCCTGCCTGAGGCAACCAGTCATCCAGTGTCTGGATTCACCTCTTCTGGACTATTCATATAAACACAATCACAGAGCATGTAGATTTCTATCTGGCATCTCCCCCTCAGCATCATGTGCTTGAGGTCTGCACACAGTGCAGGAGGGTCAGTGCTTCGTTCCTTTTCAGGCTGAGTCATTTCCATTGTGTGGACGGACCCATTTTGTTGATCAAACGGACCCCCGCTGGGGCGCTCCAAGGGGCCCCGCTGTCTGGCTCTTGTGAGTCACACACTGTGGGTCTTTCTGTGGCCTTGTGTTCTCTGTGCTCTTGGGTGCACCCTCAGGAGTGGCTTTGCTGGGTCAGGCGGTCATTCGGCGTAGCTCTTTGACTGTCTTTCCATAATGCTTTTTATTCTTGATCCTGCCGGGGTGCTGCCCAAACTCCTGTCGGGGTTTCTGGCGGCCTCCTTTGACTCATCCCTCCTCGGTGCTTGGCCTCTGGGACACATGTCCTTTGGGTCTCCTGTGTTCCCTGCCCCTTCCACCTCCTCTGGGCACCTGCTCCCCCAGGTCCCTTGAATTACCGTCTGGCTGTCCTCTGTGCCCACTAATCTTGTGTTTTTCTATTTTCACAATAAAAGAATGAAAAAAGGGACTTCCCTGGCAGGCCAGTGGTTAAGACTCCACACGTCCAATGCAGGGAGCACAGGTTCAATGCCTGGTCCAGGAACTGAAAAACCACATGCTCTGAGGCATGGCCCCCAAAAAATGAAGATGAAAGAAGTGACATCGCGGTGCCTGCCCCTGTGGTGCTGCAGCTCTGCCTCCTCATGACCCAGAGCTGGAAGCAGACTAGATGCCCTTGGGGGTGCTAGCCAAGCAGCCCCTGCGTCCACACCACAGGAGCCCACTCTGCAAAAGGGTTGGGCCCTGGGCGCACACAGCGACTCGTGTGTGTCTTAGGGGAGTGTGCCAAGTGAGCGCAGATGCACAGAGGCCAGACTGTGTGGTTCCATCCGTGCAACTTTCCTGAAATGACAGACGGTGTGAACGGAGATGCGACCAGCGTTGCCAGGGCCGCTCGCAGATCAGGGCCTTGGGGCGACTGCAGAGGGCAGCGAGGGCTCCGTGGCACTGCCATGCTCTGGCTCTCCTCTAATCCACACAACGCCCTGCTTGTGATTTGGGGTGAAAGGTACATGGGACGTCTCTTTATTATTTCTTACAAGTACATGCATATCTATAGTCATCTCAAAATGAAATGTTTAATTAAAAAAATCCTTAAGAAGGTTTCAATTACAAGTTTTTCTGTTTTACAGATACTCGGAAAGTTGGAGTGATTCAGTGACTGCTAAGGTTCTTCCAGCTCTGAAGAAGGTGGTTCAGAAACACTTGATTGTGTCTGAGAGCTAAAATCTACTTCCCAGCAGCACTGGAGGCGTTGGGAGCAGCTTCCTTCAGGACACTGTTCCACCTCTGGCCGTGAGAGCTCCCGGCCGCTCACGTCACCAGCACTGCTGAGACCGTTTGGAGCACACAGCTCACACGTGAGTGTGTGAGGGAACACACGCCGGAGGGAGCCCGGGAGAGGGAACCGGTTCCTGAGGTAAGGACTCAGCTCAGAGGCCAGCTTAGCGCTGGAACTTGCTTCCCAAGAAACTTAATAGCTGGTTAATTCCGGAGCTCAGGGGTCAATCAAATGGGCAGGAGTTTTGGATATTTGGGAATTGATTTTAGCCCAATACAAGTGGTTGGGTTTTTTTTTGTTTGTTTGTTTTTGTTTGTTTTTCCCCTTTTTAAACAATGGGCATGTCCAAGAAAAAAGCTAAATGCCAGATAAGATTTTTCTCTCAGAAAATAAATGTAGGCTCACACATGACAGAGGCACTTGGTGTCCACGGTCCCCGCGCGGAGCCTGGGTTCCTCAGGCTGTGCCCGTCACACGAGCCCGTGGAGAGCCCCTTGACCCAGTGCTGGGTGACCACAGTTCCTGGGGGCTCAGCACACCCGCCGCTTCCGCTGCTCAGGGACCGCCGACAGAGAACCTGGGTACTGAGGGCCAGTCCCTCCCCCCAGGAAGCGCTATGGAAGGAAAGGCAGCATGCCGGGAGGGGCGCGTTCAGACGCGAGCAGGGCTTCCCACCCGGGGCAGTCTGCACACCAGGGCAGCCATGCACGCAGGTGGCTCAGGATTCGTCTCCTGGAGGTTCGGAGCTGAAAGGAGACTATAAACAGGGGAACTTGTAGTTCTGTCCTGCAGGACGCTGTGGGGAAGGGCTGCGTCTCCAGGGAGCCGGGCGTCGGGTGCCCTGGACCTGCAGGCGGCTCCTCACCTGTCTCTGCTCTCACAGACGGAGCCCCTCATGCAGTTTCAGAGCAGAGGCCACGCTGCTGCTGCTCCCCGAGCCAGTTCCCACTCGCAGGCCCCCTGCACAGCCATGTGGCATCCTGCCCACGACAGCTCTGCGGCCAGGGCCCACCCCCAGGTTGTGCCCCATCTCCAGGAGAAGCCAGAGTGTGAGGAAGGGGGAGGAAACATGATGCGAACCGGCAGCGACAAACCTGGAGCCAGAAACAGCCTGAAAAGAAGAAGTGTGCGTCACGTGGAGCCAACAGAGCAGCCAGTGAGTGCTGCCCCAGACGGACAGTGCCCCAGAACCACTCCAGTGGCTTCTGGAGTCCAGAGGGAAGGGCCGGCCTGGGGGCCTCCAGGGAGGAGGGCCAGCCAGAGGGAAGAGGACCGTCAGGGCTGTTACAACAAAAGGCAAATCCAAGAAGCCTGCATTTAACCAGAAAGCATTCATCTCTGGTGGAGAGCAAACCAGCCCCCCCCTCACCAAAGTAAAAAATAAACAGAAGAAACGGAAGGAAGCAGGGGGAATTAATATAGAGGAAAACTTAGAATGAAATGATGCTGTTTGCAGCAGCATGGATGGACCTAGACATTATCATACTAAGTAAAGTAGGTCAACGGAGAAGGCGGTGGCACCCGCTCCAGTGCTCTTGCCTGGAGAATCCCGGATGGAGGAGCCTGGTGGGCTGCAGTCCATGGGGTCGCTGAAGGTCGGACGCGACTGAGCGACTTCACTTTCACTTTTCACTTTCCTGCATTGGAGAAAGAAATGGCAACCCACTCCAGTGTTCTTGCCTGGAGAATCCCAGGGACGGGGGAGCCTGGTGGGCTGCCGTCTATGGGGTCGCACAGAGTCGGACACGACTGAAGTGACTTAGCAGCAGCAGCAAAGTAGGTCAAAGACAACAGCACACGATGTCTCTTACATGTGGAATCTAAAATATGACATGAATGAACTTACCAGTGAAACAGAAACAGACGCAGATGTAGACGACAGACCTGTGACGACCCAAGGGGAAAGGGGGTATAGGTTAGGGTTCTGAATTGACGGGTACACACAACTCTATGTAAAACAGATAAACACCAAGCATCTATTTACTGTACAGCACAGAGAACTATATTCAATATCTTTTCATAATCTATATTGGAAAAGAATCTGAAAATATATATATATCTGAAGAAAAAAAAGAGAAAAGTTAATTAAATACTTAAATCAGTAAAAAAAATTAGTAAAACCAGAAGCTAGTTCTTTTTTAATTTTTGGCCATGTCGTGCAACTTGAGTCCCAAAGAAAGGCAATGCCAGAGAATGTTCAAACTACCGCACAATTGCACTCATCTCACATGCCAGCAAAGTAATGCTCAAAATTCTCCAAGCTAGGCTTCAAGAGTACATGGATGGAGAACTTCCAGATGTTCAAGCTGGATTCGAAAAAGGCAGAGGAACCAGAGATCAAATTGCCAACATCTGCTGGATCATAGAAAAAGCAAGAGAATTCCAGAAAAACATCTACTTCTGCTTCTTTGACTACGCTAAAGCCTTTGACTGTGTGGATCAGAACAAACTGTGGGAAAATTCTTAAAAGAGATGGGAATACCAGACCACTTTACCTGCCTCCTGAGAAACCTGTATCCAGGTCAAGAAGCAACAGTTAGAACAGGATATGGAATAGCAGACTGGTTCCAAATTGAGAAAGGAGTATGTCAGGCGGTATATTGTCGTCCTGCTTATTTAACTTCTATGAAGAGTACATCATGTGAAATGCCAGGCAGGATGAATACAAGCTGGAATCAAGATTGCCAGGAGAAATATCAATAACCTCAGATATGCAGATGACACCACCCTTATGGCAGAAAGTGAAGAAGAATTAAAGAGCCTTTTGATGAAAGTGAAAGAAGAGAGTGAAAAAGTTGGCTTAAAACTCAACATTCAGAAAACTAAGATCATGGCATCTGGGCCCATCAGTTCATGGCAAATAGATGGGGAAACAATGGAAATAATGACAGACTTTATTTTTGGGGGGCTCCAAAATCACTGCAGATAGTGACTGCAGCAGTGAAATTAAAAGACGCTTGTTCCTTGGAAGAAAAGCTGTGACCAACCTGGACAGCATATTAAAAAGCAGAGACATTACTTTGCTGACAAAGGTCCATCTAGTCAAAGCTATGGTTTTTCCAGTAGTCATGTATGGATGTGAGAGTTGGACTATAAGGAAAGCTGAACTCCAAAGAATTGATGCTTTTGAACTGCCGTGTAGGAGAAGACTCTTGAGAATCTGTTGGACTGCAAGGAGATCAAACCAGTCCATCCTAAATGAAATCAGTCCTGAATATTCATTGGAAGGACTGATGCTGAAGCTGAAGCTCCAATACTTTGGCCACCTGATGCAAAGAACTGACTCATTGGAAAAGACCCTGATGCTAGAAAAATTGAAGGCAGGAGAAGAAGGGGACGACAGAGGATGAGATGGTTGGATGGCATCACCGACTCGATGGATGTGAGTTTGAGTAAACTCCGGGAGTTGGTGATGGACAGGGGAGTCTGGCGTGCTGTAGTCCATGGGGTCACAAAGAGTCAGACATGACTGAGTGACTGAACTGAACTGGTAGAGCTTGAGAGATCTTAGTTTCCCAACCAGGGATCGAACCCAGGCCACGGCAGTGACAGCACCAAGTCCTAATCACTGGGCCACCAGGGAAGTCCCCCAAAACTAGTTCTTTGAAAAGACCAATGATACAACCTTTTGCTAAGAGTAATTAAGGGAAAATGAAAGTGAAAAAAATTTTGAACACTCACGAAAGGTGAGAGCCACACACGTAAACGGCATATACACCGAACCCTGACGTTACAGTAATAAACATGGGAACCTCCTCAGAAATCAGGGCCTCCTGTCAGAACAGGCCTGGGGGAGGGGGGTTGGAGTAGGCGGTGGGCGAAGACCAGCCGGGCTCAGAAATGCTCGCTGTCTGGGCCTGGGGTCCCAGCCCCCAGCCCTGGCTGCAGCCTGGGTCACCCCGAGGCAGGACCACCAGCCGCCCCTCGAGACGGCAGGTGTGCCTGGCAGCGTGGAGAGGCGGCGACAGGAGAGGCCCGCCTTGCAGCTCATAATCCTGGGCACCCAGGTGGGTGCCCAACTCCTCTCTAGAGCTAAGAGTCCATCGTAGTTTAACTTTCAAAAATAACTTTGTGGTTTGATTACTTTTTCATGAATACGAGGTGGAGTGTGTTCATCGTGTAATATCTAGAAGATTCAGAGAGTGAAAGAGAAGACCCAGAGGGCCGGTGGGTGGCCCCAGTGCTGAGTGGGCCGGGGCCCGAGGCCCTTTATTCCCAGCAGCTGCTTTGGTGACAGCTTCGTGCCACATGGGGAGGCTTTGTCCCCGTGACATTAAATAGTCAATGTAAAATCCAATTTTTAAGGTGCTTCCCAGGTGGCTCAGTGGCAAAGAATCAGCCTGCAATGCAGGAGACGGGCTTGCTTGCTCCTTGGAAGAAAAGCTGTGACCAGCCTCAGTCAGAACAGGCAGGGAGCAGGAACCTCCACCCAGATGGTGGGGCTGCTGACCGCTGACCTCTGCCCCTGCTCCTGCCGCCGCCTGGCACCCAGTGCGAAAGGGTACTGAAGAGCTTTGTGGCCGAGACTCCCAGGGCTGGTTCCTGTGTGCTGCAGGGGAAGCACTGCGCCGTGGGAGGCCAGGGCGGTGATCCAGGGGGCCAGAGACCACCACCGCGGTGTCCCTGAAAGTCACTGTCTGTGTTTAGAGTTGATGAGTCTGATTTTTAAAGAAAGGAACAATCCTGAAGTCAAATCAAGAAGTTAAGAATCAAGCCCCTGGGAAAGAGGGAGTGAGAAAGACGGACTGCCCAGTATCGCCCAGTGTTGGCGAGGACGCTACGTGAAGACCCGCCTACGAGGGGAGTCTCCCGCAGCTGCTGCCCTGGAGGCGCCCACAGGTTCCCCAGAGTCGAATGCCAGCCGCGTCTGGCCTGGCACATTGCAGAGAGGCCGACAGGCATCCACACGGGCCACGGCTGGGTCCACAGCAGATGCCCCGCGGTGTGGACAAGCCCTGTGCTGAGTGTACGGAGCTGGATGAGAAAGGATGGCTCTGTTTTCACAAGGTGTCCTGACCAGGTGGAGCTGCCAGGCCTGGGGCGGGGGCAGTGATCTTCGGGTAACGGTGGCTCTGGGTCAGGGGTGACGGTTGCCCATGCCTGAATATATTAGAGACGCTGAGTTGTCCACTTTAAGAAGTCAGTTCCACGGTCTGTGGATTACATCTCCATGAAGCTTTAAAAGCGTCACTGAGATGAACGCACACACGCTGAATTGTGTTTTAGGGGCGCCCCCGTCAGTGCTGTTGCTTCACTGAAGAGGCCTGAGCGGCCCCATCCGCAGGGGCCCGGCCTTCCGCCCCTGTGTCTCGGGGGTCCGGGGCGGCTCTGGCATGGTGACCGCGTCCTGCAGTGGGGACAGCAGGGTGACTCCTGCGGCCGTTACGCGGAGCAGTGGCTGAGGAGCCGGGCATCCGCCCGTCCTGCCGAGGCCCCGGTATCGCGGTGGGGAGGCAGCCGGGCCGCCAGGGCCACCCTCCTCCCTGGTCAGCGGCGTTTCTCCAGAGCAGTGTGTCCAGCAGAATTACCTGAGCCACAGGTGTGCCTTTAAATTTTCTGTGAAAGAGGCAAGCTAGTTTTCATGACACACTTTATGTACGCCTAGTGCGCCCTGCGCTCCTATTCCCGAGCGCAGCCGGCGTAGAGAAGCCGGCAGTTTCCTGCACTAGGCGGCCTGCCGGGTTGCGGGCGAGGAGGGGCCTCGGGCCGCCCGGATCCCGCGCTGAGCCCCGCCCCGCCGAGCTCCTGCTCGGGTCCTCCCGGGGAGCCGGAGCCTGGGCCCGGCAGCTCCCTTGCCACGCCCGCGGGCCCCCTGGCCGCTGTGGAGGCGCAGGGAATGCCTGCGGGGACACGCAGCCAGCGCCCCGTGTTTGTGGGAAACAGAGAAGTAGCGACGGGAGCGGGACTTGGCCTCCCAGCCAGAGTGCGGCGCTGACCCCCGTCACTCCCCGTGGTGCGGAGAGAAGGCCTCCTGCTGCGCTCTCCTGGGCCGGCGGATGGAGAGATGGACAGAGGCCTGGACCTGGGCAGCAGCGTGACTCCTGCGGGGCCCTAAAGCCCTGCTGTCTGGCTGCTTGAAAGGCAGCTTGGGATCAGAAACTTGGGCCCTCCACTCCTCGCTGTGCCCCCCGAGCCAGGACTCGTCCTCTGGGCTCCCATGGGGTCTCAGGCTTCGAGGCTGGGGCACAACCCGTTCACAAAGCCGCTTTGAGGGGGACGACAGGCCCGAAGGACGCACCCCAACCTGGCCTCCTTTGGATGTGAGGGGTTGAAGGGCGGGGCGGGGGGGAAGGCGGGGCCAGGAAGGGACACGCCCACGAGCACCTGCTCTGAGCCCCCTTCTGCCTCACACGGGGCTGGGGGCTCCGCTGGAGGCGGCAGCTTCCCCGAGGGTTAGGGCCTGCTGGTGTCCTCTTCCTCCTCTGGGTCTCCTCGGGCCTGACTGAGGGCAGAGTTCAGGACGCGTCTGCCTGGGGGGCCAGCCTTGTCAGCGTGCCAAGCAGGAGGATGGAGGCACAGCTGGGGGCCCTGATCGCCTGGAATTTGTGGCAGCACGGGCTGGCTCCCGGGAGGCTCCCAGGTAGATAATCCAGCCACCTCTCAGGAGGAAGCAGTCTGGCCGGGCTTCTTTCTGGAACCCCCCTGCCCCCTCCTCTCGTTTGAGTCCGTTTCGGTGGGTTTGGTGTCTGACAGGGGTTCCCCGCCCAGGTGTGGGGCGGAGCTGAGAAGCAGGAGCCTTTGGGGCGAGCAGGGATCTTTGAGGCAGACCTCCGGTCACATGCCAGGCCTCCCTGCAGGGATGTGGCTCAGCCTAGCCCCTTTCAGCAGAATCACAACCCTGAATGAGTTGTATTTTGTGACTGATTTAGAGAAAGTTCAAAAACTAGAGGAGGTGCGCGCCCAGGGCTCCCGTCCCGGGACGGCCTGTTTGCCTGGTGCGCGCTGCAAGCCCAGCACCACCACTGCAGCCTGCTTCATTTTCAAATGAGGTCAGTTTATAAGGGCTGCAGTGGGCTGAACTTGAACTTGGTAGCTGCCAGCTGTTTTCAATCTCAGAAGCACGTAGTTGCAGATTTCAGATTCTGGGGTTCGGGAACAGACCAGAGCTGAGCTCTGCTGGCCAAGGAAGGTCTGGGTCTGTCCACCTGACCTGGGGCTGGCCTGAGAGCAGAGACCATCGCCTGCCTCACGTGGCCAGGCGGCACCATGCCCTGAAAGAAAGTGGGAAAGTGGCCCCGCAGAGGGAGGTGGAAATATACCCACAGAAAAACCTTGGAATTGTAGAGGTTAGCCCTAGTTGAGAAGATTGGAAAACACACCCTCCCACAGCAGAGCCGTTGGGGCATCTGCCCCCTTCCTGGTTGTTGATATTCAGACATTCAGTCATGTCTGACTCTTTGTGACCCCATGGACTGCAGCATGCCACACTTCCCTGTCCTTCACTATCTCCCAGGGTTTGCTCAGACTCACGTCCATTGAGTCGATGATGCCATCCAACCATCTCATCCTGTAGCCACCTTCCGCTCTCAGTCTTTCCCAGCGTTAGAGTCTAATGAGGTGCCTCTTCGCATCAGGTGGCCAAAGTATTGGAGCTTCAGCATCAGTGCTTCCGACGAATATTCAGGGTTGATTTCCCTTAGGGTTTATCGGTTTCATCTCCTTGCAGTCCAGTGGGACTCTCAAGGGTCTTCTCTAGCACCACAGTTTGAAAACATTCAGTTCTTCATTGCTCAGCCTTCTTTAGGTCCAACTCTCATGTCTGTACGTGGCTACTGGAAAAACCATAGCTTTGACTAGATGGACCTTTGTCGGCAAAGTAAAGTCTCTGCTTTTTAATACGCTGTCTAGGTTGGTCATAGCTTCTCTTCCAAAGAGCAAGCATCTTTTAATTCCATGGCTGCAGCCACCATCCGCAGTGATTTTGGAGCCCAAGAAAATAAAGTCTCTCACTGTTTTCATTTTTTCCCCACCTATTTGCCAAGAAGTGATGGAACTGGATGCCGTAATTTTAGTTTTTTGAGTGTTGAGTTTTAAGCCAGGTTTTTCACTCTCCTCTTTCACTTTCATCAAGGCTCTTTAGTTCCTCTTCACCTTCTGCCGTTACAGTGGTATCATCTGCATATCTGACCAGCAAAGTGGATGCCTGCAGTGGAAAGAAGGCCATCGAGGCCTTGTGCTTGGACAAACCCTGACTGGCTCACATGGAAAGAGCATGAGGCGTGGGGCCCTGCTGGGCCCAGGTTCCCCTGGAGGGCAGGGGTTGGGCAGACGGGCCTTCGCTGCTGCTCGTCTTTACACGTGTTCCCTCCGTGTGCGTGTTCACTTGTGTCCGACTGTAACCCTTTGGACTGTAGCTTGCCAGGCTCCTCTATCAGATTTTTTCATGCTGGTGGTCTTTACTACTAAAATAAAGCCTCCATCTTTTCACAGAGGAAATGTCCCTGGGGTCACACAAGGGTGGAGTGGCCTGAGGGCTGGACTGTGCTGGGACGGAGGGAGCTATGGGCTGGAGACCCTCTCAGAAGCCCCCACGGCAACCATGGGCCCTGCCTGCAGCGGACTGGAGGCCAGGAGAGGAGGCCTGTTTGGAGTTTCCTAAAAGCAGCTGATTGCTCTCAGCCGCGCATGGGTCCCAACCCCAGCCCCACCAGGAGTTCGCTGCCTCAGGGCTCATTGGCTGGGTCGGTGGGTGGCCGTGGCTGTGTGCTGTGCAGGGTTAGGGGCTCCAGGAACAGCCAGCGACAGTGTTGACCACATGGAGCCTGCCTGGCCAGACGCGCACTCAGCCCAGGGCCCTGGGTGGGGCCTGGCCGATGGGGGTGACGTGAGGAGGAGCCAGGCTGGGCTCCTAGGGAGGGGCCCTGCACCGTCTCCAGCCCCTCCTGTTCGGGACCGTCTGGCTGGCCCCAGGGTCACCCCCCACCCCAGGCCAGACAGGTCGCAGAGTTGGTGGGGTCACAGTGGGGTCACAGAGGCACAGCGGGCCATGGAGCTGGACCAGCCTTTGTGCCCAGCGCTGCCCCGGGGCCCCAGGGGACGGACAGACAGTGGACATGCCAGACAGGAGGGCGAGGGGTATGAGCGGCACTTGCCCACGCACAGGACGCACTCGTCCTGTTGCGCCCTGGCCGGGCCCCAGTGTGGGCAGGACCCCGGGACGGCACTGCCTGCAGAGGGGCCCAGAGCCCGGCTCTGGCCTTGCCTGGCCACGCAGCACTGCCCTCCCACTCCTGGTGCAAACACCTGCCTGCACCCACTCCATGGGTGCCCTGAGGGTGTGGCAGGTGGGAGAACCGGCCCCCCAGAGAGAGGGTGCTGTATCAGAGACCCCAGCCGCCGGGAGTGGCAGTCCTCCCAGGGTTGGGCCAGACTTGGGGTGGGAGGTGGGCAGAAGGCATCTGGGATTAGGTCCCAGCAAGGGGTAGGCAGGGGCGGGCAGCTGGGTTTTTCCCAGTGGTTCCTGGGCAAACAGGCTGGATTGCCTGCCTCACTCCAGGTCCATTCAGGTGACCGTAGACAGGAGGAAAGCAAACGCTGAGGACAGGGGGAGAGGCCTGTCACGAGTGAGGGCTGGCCCAGCCACTGCAGAGCCCGGGAGGCTGGAGCTGGAGACAGGGCCTCGGGGACATCTGCATGGGCTGGGCACCCAAGACCCCAGGTGGGGAGGGAGGGTTCCTTCCCGACAGACCGCTCCTCCAGGCACCGGTGCCCCCAGGGAGGCTCTTCCCAGGAGTGCCTTCCCCCCCGGCCCAGCAGCTGTCCAGGGCCTGCAGGGTAGGCCGCAGCCCTCAGACCTGAGGAAAGGGGCCGTGAAGGGAGGGAGGCGTCCATACCGACCAACAAAGCACGCGGAAGCCACCGGGTCCTTGGGGGTGAAGGGAGACAGAACTCGTGGATGTTATTAAAATTCTGGTAGTAGGAATGAGTAATTAACGAAAGAGTGGCAAAATAAAAGTCAAGAAATCTCCCCCAAAGGCAGAGAAGAGGAGACATAAGAAAATTAGAGGTTCTTCCAGGAAGCCCAGCGTCCGAGTCAGAGTAACCCCAAGAGCAGAGAGTCCAGGGGTGCCTAGCAGACCTTGCCCTGTCCGTCCCTCCTGGCACCTGCAGGCTGGCAGGGGAGGTGCCCCAGGAGGGGAGCAGAGTCCCAGCTGCAGTCAGGAGGCAGGTGGTTCAGAGCTCGCAGCACCACGGGAAGGACCATCACCATCACTCTTGGGGATGGCTCCTCACCCACAGCCAGGCCCAGCCAGGCTTCTAGCCAGGCCAGGGGCCTGTGAAGACACTGGCAGATAGCCGAGAGCAGTGGCACATCCCCCCCTTGCAGTTATTCTCAGGAAGCTTGTGGAGAATGTGCTCCTCTGGAGTCAGGAGGAGACAGAAGATGGAGGCTTCGAGGTCAGGGATGCAGGACGCACTGGGCAGAAGCGGGGCGGGAGGCGCCAGGCTGGAGAGCAGCCGTCCAGACCAAGACGGGCGGCAGAGGCTCGGCAGAAGCTCGGGAGGGGCTGCCCCTGGGAGCAGGCAGCCCTCCTCCAGCTTGTCTGAACTTCCTGGGGAGGGTTGTGGTGCTCAGTCCCCTTAGTGAAGGCTTTGCAAGGAATCCAACAGGGAAGAAGTGGTGTCGCTTTTTTTTTCTTTACTCTTCCGCCCTCTTTAGATACAATTTTGACTGCGTGCTTAGTTACTAAGTCGTGTCTGACTCTTTGCAACCCCATAAACGGTAGCCCACCAGGCTCCTCTGTCCATGGGAATCTCCAGGAAAGAATACTGGAGTGGGTTGCCATTCCCTTCTGCAGGGGATCTTCCTGACCAGGGATCAAACCCAGGTCTCCTGCATTGCAGGCGGATTCTTTACCGTCTGAGCCACCAGGGAGGCCCTAATTTCCATTGATCTGTCTTCAAATTCACTGACTCTTTAATCTGCCATCTCCAGTCTACTGTCAAGCCCAGTCAGTGGATTTTCCGTTTGAGTCGTACTTGTATGTGTTTTATTGGAGAACTGCCATCTAGTTCTTTATTGTTGTCGTGGTTCAGTCCAGCTCACTTGCAGCCCCGTGGACCGTAGCCCGCTCCGCTCCTCTGTCCATGGGATTTCCCAGGCAAGAATGCTAGAGTGGGTTGCCGTTTTCTTTTCTAGGGATCTTCCTGATCCAGGGACGGAAATCACATCTCCTGCATTGGCAGGTGGATTCTTTACTGCTGAGCCGTCAGGGGCTCCCATTCTTCTGTGTAGGTTCATGTGATTTCCATTTCTGCCTCTCTGTTTCATGAAGATCGTATTATCCTGTAACTTTCTGAGCGTGATTTTCATTCGTCTTTTTAACACACTTACAATAGTTGTGTTACAGTCTTTGCTAAATCCAACCTCTGAGCCGCCTTCAGCTTGCTTTCTGTCAAGTGCTTTTCTGTATTCTTCCCCCTTACCTACAGGTCGCACTTTCCTTTGTGATTTTTATATTACCTCTGAACATCGTGAATGATATGCTGCAGGGACTCTATTCTGTTACCTTCATCTGAAGAATGCTGAGTGTTGTTCCAGTGAGCAGGCAGTTTCTGATTACCTTGAGCTGGTGAGGGGGGCATAACTTGGCATTGCATTCAGTCAGTTCAGTTCACTCACTCAGCCGTGTTTGACTCTGTGACCCCATGGACTGCAGCACACCAGGGCTCTCTCTCCATCACCAACTCCTGCACCTTGCTCAAACTCTTGTCCATCGAGTCAGTGATGCCATCCGACCATCTCATCCTCTGTCGTCCCCTTCTCCTCCTGCCTTCAATCTTTCCCAGCATCAGGGTCTTTTCCAATGAGTCACTTCTTTGCATCAGGTGGCCAAAGTATTGGAGTTTCAGCTTCAGCATCAGTCCTTCCAATGAATAGTCAGGACTGATCTCCTTTAGGATGGACTGGTAGAATCTCCTTGCAGTCGAAGAGACTCTCAAGAGTCTTCTCCAAAGCCACGGTTCAAAAGCATCAATTCTTCGGTGCTCAGCTTTCTTTATGGTCCAACT
Organism: Bos taurus; assembly: GCF_002263795.3. Classification (NCBI taxonomy): domain Eukaryota; kingdom Metazoa; phylum Chordata; class Mammalia; order Artiodactyla; family Bovidae; genus Bos; species Bos taurus. Next base: position 106,389,115 of record NC_037338.1, on the reverse strand, counting down.
CATATCTGTGCATGACTACTGGAAAAACCATAGCTTTGACTAGATGGACCTGTGTTCGGGTAGATCTTTATCTTGGAGAGGTTCAGCCTACAAAGTGTCCCGTGGACTTGCTGGGGCTTAGGGGCCTGGTTACACGGTTGGGTTGGCAGCACGGATCTACAGTGGGTCTCACTCGCTGTGGTCACTGGGATGGGTCCCTGAGTGAGCAGCATCGCTTGACCACTCGTGTCTCTGACGAACTCTCGGCCCAGGGACAGCTGCCTCTGGGAGCTCTGGGGGTCCTGCATTCTCACCTGCACTTCTGGCCCCAACAGCCCCTCCAGCTGGTGCCTGGGCTGCAGACTCCTCTACTCAGTGGGAGGCTCTGCTCGCCAGGCTCCAGGTCAGTGGTCTTAGCTGGGCTACTGCCACTAGCTGGGAACTGGCCCATCCCTCCCCAACCCTGGGCATCGCTCGATGGCAGGAAGCACATTTGTACATGGCCTTTCGTCCAGAAGCTGGCCTAAAACGTGTCCAGTGGACACTGTTTGCAGCAGGAGTTGCTCCGGCCTGACACAAGTCTGGAGCAAATGGACAAGACAGAGAAGCACCTGGAGTTCACGCCAGCTCAGCCGGGCTCTGCCTGTGGCTCCCATGAAGACTCAGTGGAAACCCTCAGAGAGCTGTTTCCAGGCTCGTGGGCTGGGGGTGGGTTCTCACCTTGAGCTTGGTCAGTCAGTGTAAGACTGGAGAGTCAGCAAACAGCTGTATCAGCCTGTTAGAGAGAAGTTTGCCAGTAAACGTACAAAGCTTGTGGGAGTGGTGGCCTGTGGGGCGGCGGAGTGGGTTGGGGAGCAGACGACACGGGGGCAGATGGGGGACCCCTTGATCCAGGCCTGTGTCAGGACCCGGGTCTAAACAGAGGCGCTGCGACAGTCTCGTGATACAGACCACACCGCAAATGAGGACAAACTGGCCCGTTTCCCTAAATGTGGAAAAGCAAAATGCATGTTGTCAGGAGCCTGTTGGCCACCTGGGAACGGCAGTGCTTTGCTGTCAGCCTGGATGACCCAGAGCTGGCTGCGCCCGTGGGGCAGACTCCAGTAGGGAAGCTGCGGCCGCCCGAGACCTTGCCTCCCAACCACAGAAGTGGGCCCTGCGTGGCTGCCCTTCAGGGTCTCTCCCTTGTGTGTGGAGCCTGCAGCCTGACTGTCTCCACTGGTCTCCAGCAGCTCCTGCATCTTCCCTGAGAATGGACCCTGGAGACCCAGAAGAAAAGCCTGCTGCCGGTGACCCCGCTGGTGGTGAGTCCCGTGGGTCAGCGTGTGCCCCTCACGGCCCCAGGTCCAGCTGGGAAGTGCAGGGTGGGCCGGGGGTGGGTGTGTGGGGTCCGTGCACAGGGCAGGGACACCAGGTGGGAGGCATTGGGGTGGTGCGGGCCTGGGGCACGGAGAGTGGCCTCGGGTATGGGCGGGGGCAGGCCACTGGCTGCTGCCATGGCCTCCTGCCCTGGGGGCCGTGGGCTCACCTCCCGTTGCCTGGGAAACGTGAGCCCGTCGTCCCATGGAGGCCTGCCTGCTGGCCGCTTGCCTGATGACTAACACTGAAGGTCAGCCGTGACTGGACATAAACTTCTGGGAGGAGGACGGAGCCCACGTGTGGGTGGAGCTGGGTGCGCAGGGGCAGGTGGATTTCTCTGGAGCCTTCACTGTGCCCCACACCAAATATGGACACAAGGCATCTCATCCGTCCGGCGGAGAAGGCAGAAGCAGGGGGACCGACAGGTGTCTGAAGAGCAGGAGCACCCACACTGGCCCCCACGTGGCCCCCAGCCCCAAGAGACCCCAGGCTCTCAGCCCTGGATTCTCCTCCAGAAACCCCGAACTCCTCTCGGGCAGTGTCTGCGGGCTCAGCAGGGCTTGCTTTCTGCGCGTCTGCTGTGTTTGGTGATGTGGTTGGGGCAGACGCAGGGCCATGTGAAGTCTGATATGAAGTCCCCCCCCCAGAAAGACAGATGGTGACACGGAGAGGAGACCGAGGCTGGAAAAGCAGGGGCTCCTCCCAGGCCAAGACCCTGTGTCCAGTTGGAGAGTGGTCCCCTTCCTGCTACCCTGAGCATCCTGAGGGGCTGTCTCCATGCTGGGCTGGGTCCCTGAGTGGGCACACTATGGGAGGGGGAGCCTCCAACATGTGAGCAAAAGTGCAGCGCCTTCGGCAGGTGATGTGGACGGAGCTCTGGTCCAGCCTCTGTGCCCACACACCCAGGGCCCCGGGCATCTCCTTAGGGTCCTCTGAGGTATACATCCTGCTCCAACAGACTCTCCAAGGGGGCGACAGCAGGTGCCTAAACACTAAACCTAAAAAAAGGGCTGCCCTGCTGCCCAGGCGTCCTCAACACGAACACCACGCTTTTCCCAGAGGCCCCCATTATGTGAAGTCTTTGGGCCTTAAAGCCCACCCTACTGGAAAAAGGGGTAAGACACAGTCCCCCCGTCAGACACAGTCCCCCCATCAGAAACAGTCCCCCCGTCAGACAGTCCCCTCATCACACACAGTCCCCCCGTCACACACAGTAACCCCGTCACACACAGTACCCCCGTCAGACACAGTCCCCCCATCAGAAACAGTCCCCCCGTCAGACAGTCCCCCCATCACACACAGTCCCCCCGTCACACACAGTACCCGTCACACACAGTACCCCCGTCAGACACAGTACCCCCGTCAGACACAGTCCTCCCCATCACACACAGTCCCTCCATCACACACAGTACCCCCGTCAGACACAGTACCCCCGTCAGACACAGTCCTCCCCATCAGAAACAGTCCCCCCGTTAGACAGTCCCCCCATCACACACAGTACCCCCATCAGACACAGTCCTCCCCATCACACACAGTACCCCCATCAGACACAGTCCTCCCCATCACACACAGTCCCCCCATCACACACAGTCCCCCCGTCACACACAGTCCCCCCGTCACGCACAGTCCCCCCGTCAGACACAGTCCCCCCGTCAGACACAGTCCTCCCCATCAGAAACATTCCCATCAGAAACAGGCCCCCATCACACACAGTCCCCCATCACACACAGTCCCCCCATCACACACAGTCCCCCCATCACACACAGTACCCCCATCAGACACAGTCCTCCCCATCACACACAGTCCCCCCATCACACACAGTACCCCCGTCAGACACAGTACCCCCATCAGACACAGTCCTCCCCATCAGAAACAGTCCCCCCGTCAGACAGTCCCCCCATCACACACAGTCCCCCCGTCACACACAGTCCCCCGTCACACACAGTACCCCCGTCAGACACAATACCCCCATCAGACACAGTCCTCCCCATCACACACAGTCCCCCCATCACACACAGTACCCCCATCAGACACAGTCCTCCCCATCACACACAGTCCTACCATCACACACAGTACCCCCGTCAGACACAGTACCCCCGTCAGACACAGTCCTCCCCATCAGAAACAGTCCCCCCGTTAGACAGTCCCCCCATCACACACAGTCCCCCCATCACACACAGTCCCCCATCAGACACAGTCCCCCCATCAGACAGTCCCCCCATCACACACAGTCCCCCATCACACACAGTCCCCTCATCAGACACTATCCACCCCCGTCACACACAGTCCCCCGTCACACACAGTCCACACACAGTCCCCCCTCACACACAGTCCCCCCATCAGGTGGAGCACCTCATAGAGTTAGGATCATCCTGTGTATAGAGGCGTCTCTCAGTAGCTTGTATGCAAGTTTCCTCCGTGTCTTCTCACAGCTTGATAGCTCATCCCTTCCTGCTTCAGACAGTCCATTGTCTGAAGGGAGCAGAGTGTATTTATCTGAGTGCCGATGTTTAATTTTCCTCTGAGTTCCTGGCCTTACACTTTCCTTCTGTCTGTCTGCACTGGCATCACCCCACACCGTGTCAAGCGGACAGCGGGCTCCTCCTAGTGTTTCCGTTTCAGGGGGCCGTTTTCATCACTGAGGCCTCTGTCTGCTGAGGGTTTTTATAGACACCTTTAATCTGCATGAGGACGTTCCTTCTCTTCCTAGTTTGCTGGGTTGTATCTTCAATTGTAACTAGAACTAGTCCTCACAAGTTATCGCAGTTACACGGGACACTGTGCGTCCGGGGAGAGGGTCGGGTGGCTTTCTTCCTGTACTGCAGAGTGAGCAGGGCAGACGCGCCTTCCGTGATCAGCCGGCCTTGCCTTCTGGGACAGACCCTCCTGTGGCCTCTGGGGTTCCCCACGGCCCCCGTTTTCTTTGCGAGGCTGCGTCCTCGGGGCCTGTGGCTTGGGTCTCCTGTCTTTCCATCCGTCCGTCCAGCTCCCTGAAGAGCAGCTGCTGCCCTTTGCCCCTTGACTCTCGAGTGGCCTCGCAGGTACGGCCACCTGGGCTCCTGCTTCCCCAGGTGTGGACCGACGGTCTGGAGTCCGACCCCGAGATCCTGGCTAAGGGCCAGATGGTCCTCCCACCTGGACTGGGGCGGGGGCACCCCAGGAGCACCGTCCCCGTTGGCGGGTCTCATGTCCACCCTCCCTGGGCTCTGGGCGATGGCCCCTGATGGGAAAGAACCAGGTCTGCAGCTTCTTGTGGGGCTGGCCAGGTGACAGCCCCACACCTGTGCAGCAGAACTTGCAACGCAAGATGCGCTGGGGCCGCAGGCTCAGGCTGGGGCAGGGGGGTGGAGGTGGGGTGGGTTGGCGGGTAGGTGCTGTGGAGGCTGGGGGGCTGCGGTGAGGGGGAGGGCATGGGGAGCAGGAGCCCTGCTGGCAGGGCAGAGGGTGAGGGAGAGGCCCAGCAGGCAGGCAGCCAGGGGGCGCTGGTGGCCACGGGCAGCTCAGAGCTGGTCCCCAGGCCCTGGCCTCAGAAGCGGCTTCCTTTCCCAAGCCCAGAGTAGGCAGCGGTGACCTTTCCCGGACAGCCGGCCCTTCTTGGCCCTAACCTGGGACCTGGCCTGAGGGCACTGACTCTTCCAGCTTGAGAGTGACCTGGACCCCCGCCGCCCCGGGCCGCACTGGGCTGAGCAGGCGCCCACTCTGGGACCCCACGCCCCGCTCTGCAGCAGGGGGTGGAGAGGCTTTGGGGCTTGGGCCTGGGTGGGACTCGCCAGGGGCAGGACAGGGCAGAGGGAAGATGGGGAGGCAGAGGCCGGGACTGCGTTGGGCCTCAGCAGGGGTCAGAGGCCAGACAGTGGGCCATGGATGGGGGTCGCCCCCCAGCCGGGTCAGTACCGCAAGCCTCCCTGCTCACACAGACCAGGGGCCCACTGCAGTGGGAACGCGAGTCCGGGCTCCCTGAGCTGAGCTGGAAGCCCCCCAGCGGGCACTGTGGGAAGCCCCCCTGCCTGGGGAGCAGGCCAGCCCTAGGGAGAGGCCGCAGGGCCATGCTCCCCGCCACACGCAGCCTCTCCACAGCCCTTCCCTGTCCCCCCAGGCCAGGACCCGCGCCTGTTCCCGCAGACCCTGCAGACGCTGTGGTCTACTCGGGAGCTGCGACAGGTGAGCTGCTTCATCGAATGTTCTGGGGGTCGCGTGGGGTTGGGGCCGGGAGACAAGGCCTGTTGGACGCACGGAGCAGGAGAAGGCAGTACCCACCACCAGCCTGCAGGTAGCAGGGGGCACCTGGCGGGCCTCGCGCTTTGCCTCCTCTGCCCGAAGGCTCAGAGGACAGCCGTGTGTGTGGTCTGGCCGGCAGGCAGCCAGGGCCTTCCGCGGCTCTGGGCCCCGCACACGGGTCCCATGGAGGCCCTGCAGGACGGCAGCTCTGCCTCAGCCCAGGTGGCGCCCGTACTGGCTCTCGGCCGCTCCTCCCTGCACCGAGCTCCCTCGAGGCCCCGAGGAGTGAGGCTGCCCTGGTCCCTGGGAGCGCGGGAGCCACGTGTGGCTGGGGGGTGCCCATCCTCTCGGGCCAGCCTGGCCTCCCTACCCCCACCGCCCCCGCCCCCATGACCCCAGGGCTGGTGAGCTCCAGGAAGGCCACGGGCCTTCAGGGGAGGCCTGTCTGTGAGCCTGAGAGGTTCACGGGGCTTCCCAGGGCACAGGGCAGCCTTCTGTCTGGACAAGCCCCTGTGGGCCAAGCTGCGTGGCCTCGGGCAGGTATCTGCCTGCCGCCTCCCCCGACCCGCACAGGCCTGTGAACAGCCGGCTCCGGTTGTTAGCTGGAGAAATACAGTGCTTCTGCAAAAGCCAGAAGTTTCTTGATTTCCCGGTTCCGTGCCTGTGGCTTTGAGGGCGACTCAGGAAGCTGGGCCGCGGGGCTGTGAGGCCTTCCTGCCTAGACGGGCCTGCCTGTTGTGGGGGGAGATTGCGTTTCCTGTGGGTGGAGCTGAAGCAGCTTGGGGGAGCCGCCTGTCTGTTCCCTGAGGCCGGGCGCTGAAGGGCTCCGCCTGGACTGGGCCAGGGGCTGGGAACGTGCGGTGAAACCCAGGTCTCCCTGGGGCGACTCCGGCAGAGTTTCCACTTCCAGACCTGTTTCCCAGGGGAGTGCCCGCTTCCTGTGCGTCAGCACGGCTTGGGCCCAGGCCCCTCCGGTTCTGCGACCCCAAGGGTGGCACGGCCCCTGCCGCCGCCCCTCTCCAGGACTGACCTCAAGCGGTGGGCCCAGGCGACTGTCGCCCATGCCGCCTCTCCCTCCCCACCTCCGCCTGAGCCTGTTGTCTTCGTTTGATGTCTGGGCTTCCGTCATCCTTCCTGCTGTCTGATTTTCACTGTGTCTCCTTGACCAGCGTGTTCTTCATTTCCAGAGAGACGCGGGGCCGTGTGTTGATATCCGTCAGCCCGCGTTCCTGGCTGGGAAGGCACCTGGTCTGTGCTCTGGCTTCTGTGGGGGCCGGGCTTGTTCTGTGGTCGTCTGTGTAACTGCTCCGAGTCCCCTGTTCATGACTGGTGTCCCACCAGGAGAGCACGCACGTCCTGGGCCCCTGCTCACGGCCAGCGCACACTGCCCAGTGTTGTGAGACATGTGTGAGGCCTGAGGCCCAGCAGCAAGGCGGGGGTGGGGTCCCTGCAGGGCCTCGAGGGATGGGACGGATGCCTGGGCTGGGCTGGGAGGGAGTGGGGGACGCTGAGCCCCAGGGGGTTCAGACGAGCAGGGGGCCCTGGAGGCCAGCGCAGCCCAGGGCAGGGGCCTCAGGATGCGAGGGGGTCGCAGGGCTGACCCTGCAGGACTCCTGGGAGCTTTGCCCTGTGGGGAAAGAACTGGGACCCAGCAGGGTCTGTGGTCTAGCCTTTCAGAGGGGATCGGCCGGTGCTAGAGGAACAGGCAAAGGACGGGAGGGGCCCAGGCGGGGGGCCTAAGAGCCCCCCAGGGGGGAACCGGGGTGGGGACAGGCAGGGGAGGGCGGCGCTCCCCACATGGGGCCAGGCCTGCACCCTGGAGACTACGGGGAACACTCACTCCTGGGCGCACCCCAGCCCCACGGGGAGGAACCCGACTGTGCTAACAGGCTCTCTGGGCTCTGGCCCAAGCCCACTGCAGTCGGGGGCCGTGCCTTCACTCCTGAATGTGGGTAGGAAGGAGGGGCTGTGCCCAGGTCCCAGCTGGGTGGGGGTCAGGAAGGGGAGGGGGGCCAGAAGGCGGGAGGGAGGGAGGGAGGGGTCAGCGGGAGCCTCAGCGCCGGGCCTGAAGGGCCGTCGGCGTGGACGCTGCGCCCAGCACGCCCGGGAGCAGGGCGAGGGGCCATTCGTGAGCCCGGGCCACGGGGCCACGTGGCTGGGGACGCCGGGCCCGGTGTGTGCGATCCCCCGAGGGCCGCAGCCTCAGGTTAGGGCCACTGTGTCTTATCCTTCACTTAGGGCTGATTGCTCTTCTCTCTCATAGTTTCAGACGTGTTTGTTTTCTGTCTTCATTCCCAAGCTGGTAGCTTGTCGTCCTTTGCTCTTGGAGCTTTGATCGCCCCGCGGTGGTCGTCTCGCCCCGTGGGTGCTCCTCGTGAGTCCAGCGGTTTTCACGGGAGCTCACCTCAGTGCAGCTCTCCTTTCTGGTGGCCGAGGGCCAAGCCCAGGGGCGTCCCCAAGTCGGACCCCCTGAGCACAGGCGCAAACACCCTGGGGGCCCCTGCCCTGTGTGTCGGTACCCAAGGCAGGCTGGGGTCTCCCCTGTGCTCACTGTGCCTGGTGCCCCGCAGACCTGTCCCTTCCTGGGGTCTTTACAGACAGAGCATTCACTTGATGCTCGAGGGAGAGTCCGTGTTTCGTTCTCGAGAGCCCTGCTGAGTGGCCAGAGAACAGTGGTTTAAAGTCACAAAGACGTGAGTGGATGTCGCTCCAGGAGCATCCTGGGAGCCTGCCTGGGGGCCACGGCCATGTCCCTGCTGAGACCTGCCACCCGACGGTGGGCCCTGAGCCCCGGGCTGAGCACAGCAGAGGTGTTTGTGAGGGAAAGGCTCACACAGACAGGAAGCGGGTGATGCCAGGGGCCTTGGGCTGAAAGAACGCTTTCCCAGGTCAGAGCGTCAGAGAGCAAAGGGGCCCAGGTGAGAGCGTCAGAGGGCAGCGGGGCCCAGGTGAGACTGTCAGAGGGCAGTGGGGCCCCTGGCCTCGCTGATGACCATGTCTCCGCTGCTCAGTCACGTGGTGGGGGAACTGAGATGCGGCCCTTTGTCAGCAGGGCCCTGGGGAGCTCAAGGGGCTTCAGGGAGGTCTGTGCTCTCTGGGCCACACCAGAGCAGATCCGGGCGTTCATGATTGCACCGCGGGAGCCGGACCTGCAGACCCCCCCAGGGCTCAGCTGGGCCTGCAGACCCCCAGGGCGCAGATCCTGTCTCGGCACCTGGCCGGGTGACAGCCATGTCCATGATGGTCTCAGGGAAGGTGGGGGGGACTGCCCACTCCTTGGGGGTCTTGGAGAAGGTGGGGGGGGACTGCCCGCTCCTTAGGGGTCTCAGGGAAGGTGTGGGGGTCTGCCCGGTCCTCAGGGGTCTTGGGGAAGGTGTGGGGGTCTGCCCGCTCCTCAGGGGTCTCGGAGAAGGTGCGGGGGGACTGCCTGCTCCTCCAGGGTCTCAGGGAAGGTGGGGGGACTGCCCACTCCTCAGGGGTCTCGGGGAAGTTTGGGGGGGACTGCCCGCTCCTTAGTGGTCTTGGGGAAGGTGCCCGGCCGTTTCCGCTTCGGGTGTGAAGCAGTGTCTCTTCCCAGACCCCTTCTCTGAGTGCTTTAGGTCGAGGCCCCATGTCTAGTAGCAGCAGGACGGGGGCCCTGGAAGCCGCTGCTCTGCAGGGCTTTTTGGGGGAGGGTGAGCGAGCTGACCCCAGCTGTCGAGGGCAGAGCCCCGGGCCGGCCAGGGAGCAGGGCCTGACCTCCGGAGGACACGCCACCTCCCGTGCCCTTCCCAGGCCTCTGTGAGTCGGCACGGGAGAGTCCGTCCAGGGGAGACCGGACACCTCAGAGGGAAGAGCTGGCCCTGTGCTCTGCCCGTGTCCGGGAGGGGGGCTCCGCGGGCTCACAGGGTCCTCGAGGCAGCCCTCCCCCTGGCAACGCTCCGCACTCAGCGCCATGACACCCCGGTCCCAGGACAGGGGCCTCCTGGGAAAAGCCTTTCTTCTTTGGGGCCTTGAGCGGGGATTCTCTTCCTCTAGCCCCTGCCCTGGCCCATGGCTGCCTGCACAGCCTCTGTGGGGCTGGAGGTGAGGGGCTGGCCGTGCCCAGGGCCCCGCTGGTCACATGAAGGACACCGTGACGCTCGCTGTCCCCTGGACGTGGTGGTGGAGACACACCTGCTCTTGTTCCGGTCGCTCAGCTCTCATGTGTCTCTAGAAAAGCAAACAAAAGGCACTTTTCAGTTTGGGTTTTTCTTCCTTTTTTCTGTTTCCTGTCGTTTGTTGGGCCCACTGCCACATCCCATGCATGCCACGCGGGCGGTCAGGGTGCAGAGGGCTGCCACCCAGCTTCTGGCCCGGGGATCAAGCCTGGCCTTTGCGGGACCATCCGCCTGGCCGGCCCCTGTGCCCAGTCCCGGGGCAGCTGGCAGGGAAGGCGGGGCAGCTCCGTTCTGGTGGGAGGGCTGGCGGTGAGGACTCACCACAGTGGGGCCTTGCGTCTCCACAGCTCCGGGAGGAAGCCTGGAAATGGTTCGCTGCCCTGGACAACCCGCTCACCACTCTCCTGGACATGCTGGATGCCAGTCGGGGCTGTGGGGGACGGGACCCCTCGCTGGAGGCCTGGGTGGCCCGCGAGCTGGAGCGCTGGCTACAGGCACAGCCACACCCGGGGCCCGCCCAGGTGAGCCCCACCCTCGGCCCATGGCCTGTTCCCAAGTCGCACCCCTTCTCACCCCGTCCAGCCCTCCACACGGGGCCCCACACCCACCTGACCCTGCTCCGGCAGCCCACCGGGGGTCACCAATGGTGGATGGGGCTCTGGGCCTCTGACAGGCATGTGCCAGGCAGCCTCGACTCCCTTGTCTGTGCCCCTGCCCACCCGCAACGTCCACCCACCAGCCTGAGGCTGCAGGCACTGGCTGCCCCGCACCAGGCCCACCCAGGCCTCAAGACCCCAGCCACAGCTGCCGCCTCCACTGAGGTTGGGTCTGGGGCTTCCAGGGCGGCCGAGCACTGAAGCCGCTGCAGGCCCGTGCGGTCCGGCTGCTCACCGAGGGCCCCCCCAGCCTTGTGGAGCCACTGGTCAGCATCTTCCAGCTGCAGGACGCAGACCGGAGCCCCGTGCTGGCTCACATTCACCGGCTGCACCAGGAGGGCAAGTTCAAAGAGGTGAGCGAGCCCTTCCCTGTGGCTCTGGGCCTCTCTTCCACGGGCCGGGCCTCCACGTGGGTCAGCGGGCGGGGTGAGAGCCAGGCTGGGTGCGAGACGCCTACTCTGAAAGTGTCCCCTCCACCATGGGGGCTGTGTAGGGGCTGCAGGTCTGGGGTGCGAGGGACCAGCCACCCCGGGATCAGCCCAGGTTCATGCCTGGCGTGAGGGTACTGGGCGCCCCTCACACTGACCATCTGAGAGGTCTGGGCACAGCCCCCCACATCCTGCCTGGTCTACAGTACCTGCCAGGGTCCTTCCTTCCCAGGTATGGGCAGGGGCAGGGGGCGGGGATGGGAGAAGCTCACCACAGCCTCTGCCCACCCAGGCCACCCCAGGGCCCAGGCCAGACCCTGGGCCTGCTCTCTCCTCCTGCCCCTGCCCAGACTTACTCCTGCTCACCCGGCCCCTGTTGGCACAGCCTGGAGGCAGGGAGCCCGCGGGCAGGAGCTGAGGCCTCTCTGCTTGAGGACAGGCCCTCCCTACAGCCACAGCCGCGGCCACGATGGGCTGGAGGACTGGCCACTTTGCTTCTGGGCCTCGGTGTGCAGGTGTCTATAGGGTGTCTGCCTTGGAGCTGGGGGCCTGCACTCTGGGTGGGGTCCACCCGTGCCTGTTTGCTGGGCCACTCTGGACTGGGTCGGGGGAGTGGTGGGGACCCTGTGAGGGACAGACTCCCTCGGGCCCTGCCAGATCCCCGCTGTTACCATCCTGCCAGCCCCAACCCCCCAACCCCGCCGGCGACCAGCCCTGGCACAACACGTGTCCTTTTCAGAGGATCGGGTGTGGGGTGTCATGCCAGTGTGGGCCCAGACTCTCAGCCGTGTCCATCGGGTCAGGAGCTCCCAGTGTGTGTGATGCACGTGGCTGGGGGACTGAGGGCGGGTGTTTTGCTCCCCTGTAGGAGGTAGGGCTGGCTGTGGGCGGGGGTGGGGGGTTGGGGGCTTAGTAGCAGAGGCCTCTGGGAGGACTAGGGGGCGGCTTTTGGAAGCTCGGTGCTTTTGCTGATTCCTCTGTGAGCAGAGCTGGTTCTCACTTAACCCAGAAGGTTCCGAGATGAAGAGGGAGCCCTGAGGTGTGCTCTCGGTGTCCCGGGGCCCCGCGGGTGCTCTGGCGGTGACTCTCCGCGGGGTTGGTGGGCGGGGCGGCGGCGGGATGAGCGGCGCGGGGCGGGGGGCCGGGCGCCTGGCTGAGATCCAAGCGGCTGCTGCACCTGAGGTGCGGGCGCCGGCTCAGAGGGGCCGTCTCCCCGGGAGATGAGTCCAGCGTCCAGGAGTCCAGAGCCCGCCCAGGGCTCGCCTCCGCCGCTGCCTCGTGGGGCCCAGAGACGACCCCACACACCGGGGGACGGTGCTGCCGGCGCCCAGGCGGTCCCAGGCCCACCCCGCGCCCCCATCCCCGACGGGGAGGCTCCTTGGAATGGAGGCGCGCGGCGGGCGGAGGACGCGCGGGCACAACGCGGCGGTGCGGGGCCGGCCTGGCGGCCGGGCCGTGGGGGAAGAGGCAGGCTGGTGTGTCGCGTCTCCTGTTACACTCCGGCCTTTCAAAGAGCGTCTGGGCGGCTGAATGCGCCTCCCTCGCGCTCCGAGGCAGGGCTGGCACACAAAGAGCGCTCTTGTCCGGCGCAGGCCCCTCGTGCGGAGAAAGGCCATTGTCCCGAGCGGGCCGGCCCGGCAGGCGGTGCACGCTCCAGTGCCCGCGCCGCGCCGCCGAGGGGCCGCCTTCAGGCCTGTCCGCTCGGATTAGCGGGGACTCACGGCTTCATGTGCTGCGATATTTCATGTCGAGGGCGGCGGCGGGCTCTGGCCGCGTGAATGCCCTCTTTTGTCTGCTGAGTTATTTTATTTACGTTTTTTAAACAGCTTATCAAGGTAAAAAGAGAGCTTTGCTTTAAAAAAAAGAAAAGAAAGAAAAAAGAAAAGGTCCCTTGGCGGAAAGCCCATGGCAAGCAGTGGAGGTGGGAGGCAGGTCGGTCCTGGGATCTGGGACCTGGGTCTGGGCACCTCCCCCGGCCCCTGCTGGCCCATCAGGGTCCGGCATGCCTGCCCTTCCCGCTGTCACTGCCCCAGCCCCTCTGGTCTTAGTTACTTTTCAGCAAAGCTGCAGCTCTGGGGCCTGAGCTGGTTCCCACTGCCCCACCCTGACCCCGCCCAGGGCAGCCCTCTTCTCAGCAGCCAGCTCTTGGCTTCCTGGGCAGAGGTCAGCGATGCCAGCAAGGTGCCGGGTGGCCCAGCCCTGGTCTCGTCCCCTATCCTCCTCCCACTGTGGCTGCCCAGCCTGGTCTGGGGCAAGTCCCAGGCCCCTGGGTCAGCAGGCGATCCCCCACCCTCAGGGCCTGTGTGACAGGTGAGCCATGAGCAGCCTGGGCCAAGAGAACCAAGGTGGGGCTTCCTGGAGGAGACGGTTCTGCTGCCAGCCCTCCCCCGTGACCGTGGTGGCTGGGCAGTGCCATCAGGGCACTCTCCCGTGTCTGTATAAGGCCACACGGCCCCCTCTTCGTCCTGTGCCCCCCACAGCCTCCAGGCCACAGACCCCCCCCCAGGGCGGGGGGGGCAGAGAGGACCCTTCTCAGCCAGTCCCTGGGGGAGTCCATGGCCTTCCAGCCCCTGTGCTCCAGCCACACCCTCATGTCCACGCAGGCCGCCTGGCCGAAAGAGGGCAGCCTGGGTGCACAGAGAGCTCTGGCGGGCCTGGTCAGGGGCTGGCTGCCGTGGAGGAAGCAGGCAGAAGAGAAGGGCACCCAGACCCTCTGGGGGCATCATCCTGTGCCCAGGGGTGTGCACCCCTCACAGGCAGGCCTGACCACACACCTGGGTGGGTGCCACCAGACTCTGAGCACTGCCTGCCCCGCTCCATGGCCCCCACACTCTGCCCTGCCGGTGGGCACCTTGTACCAGGGCCCTGACTGCAGGCCAGTGTGTGAACCACCCAGGCCAGGTCGGCCCAGTGGGCCCCTGGGCCTTCCTGTCTCCTGGGAGGGGGAGGGAGGGGAGAAGGGTGGCAGGAGAGAAAAGAGGGAGGGAAAGGGGGTGCGGCCGACAGAGAAGGGCCTGGGGTGGGCGGGCTCTGCAGGTTGCCCTCCCGCTGCTCTGAGGGGCAGTGCCTGGCCTGCCCTTGCCCCCACCGGACCAAGACCCCGGCCACCACCCCAGGCTGCCCCTCCAGTCTGAGGCCGGCTCTGGGGCTCAGAGGGGTTCTTGGATGGGGGGTAGCCTGCTGAGGAGCCGGACCCTCGGGTGATGGAGGCCAGCCGCCCGGGAGAGTGGTGAGGAGTCAGGGGCTCCCTTTGCTGCCTCTGCTGTCCTCTCCCGGGCCACTGCCTGGGGCCTGGCCTGGAGCGCGGGAGGCTCCCAGGCCCCAGTCCTCCCACCCACGGCCCTTCTCCAACCGCCGCCTGGCCTGACTGAGCCCCGGTTCAGATGCTGGCCCTGCGGGAGCCTGGAAGCCGGGACGCTGGTGGCCGGGCTCTAACGGCCTGGGGTCTGAACGTGGGGTACCCAGCGTGTGCACTCCGGCCTTCCTGGGCGGGTTGCAGAGCCCCTTCAACTTCCTGAGGGTCTCCTCCCCAAAAGAGGTCAGAGCATCCGGTGAGGCTGCAGGGACGCCTGAGGAAGGAGCCCACCCGCAGGCACCTGGCCCCGCCCCCAGCCCCGCCCCCGCTCCCCCACCTGGGCCCGCCCCAGCCCCGCCCCCAGGCCTGCGTCCCCTTCCCTGGCCTCCCACCTCCCCCATTTCGCCTTTCCCCTCCCCCAAGCCCTGCACCCCTCTCCCCTGGCCCTGGGCCCCCCGGGGCCTGGCCCAGACTGAGTTCCTGGACTCCGGCCAGGCCGCGGGGCGCTGGGTCAGCGCCGCGCAGGGAGAGGCCCCCCAGCCCCGCGCCCCCGCCCCGTGATCCCTGCCTCCGCCGGAGCTGCCTTTCCCAGGCCGCTATTTTGGGCCTTTCTGTGAGTTGCGGGAGGCGGGGCCGGGCCGCCTGGCCAGTTATTTTTGCTCATAATGGGAGCGCGATGTATGGAAATTATTAATAGCAGCGCGGCCTGCGCTACGTGCGGGCGCTCAGGGCTGCCCAGTGTTTGCCGAGTCCGGGGAGGGTCGCGCGCCCAGGACAGGGCCGACCGTGCAGCGCGCACCCTGCCCCAACCGAGGGGCTGCCTGTGAGTCCGTGGCTTCAGTGCCTCTTGTTCTATGGATCCCAGGGCAGCTCTCTGCATGCCCCCGAGGCACCGACCGCCCTGCCTGCCGCCCTGGACCTGGGGTCAGCGCACTCCATCCAACAGACTCTGAGTCGCTTTGGGGCGCACGCTGTGGCTTGTGGAAAGCGCTCAGACTGGGTCCGGAGGAGCCCCGCAGGTCAGGGCTGCCATCCCTCAGGCGTCCAAAGCACACAGAGCCCCACCGGCCCTCCCCGGGGGTGCCCGGCACGCTCCTGGGCCTAGGGAGTTGGGAGAGCTCCCAGGAGCAGTGGGGAGAGCAGTCCACACCCCATCAGGCTCCATGGGTGGGTGATGGGGGCCCTGCTCCTCCCTCCATCCTCCACCCTCTCATCAGCAACCCCTGACCCAGGCCCCCTGCCCAGCAAGCACCTCGAGGCCCCATCTATGTTGAACCCTAGCTGGGTGAGGGGGGACACAGGGGTTGTTCCAGCCACCCCACAGCACACATGGAGCCTGGCTTGGCACAGGGGCTTGTGGATTGGGACGCTTCCTGGTGCCAGGCCCCTCCACCTGAGGCCACGTGGCTGGAACTGCACAGGCCCGGTGGCTGTCCCTCCAGTGACCGGAGGCGACTGGGGGCTGTGGGGAAGGGTGGGAGCCTCCTGTGCACACTCCTCTGCGCAGAAGCACTGCTTGTCCCCTGGGCCCCGTATAATCCAGGCCCTCTGTGTTTCCCAGGCCATCGTGCTAGGCACGAAGCTGCAGCTGCAGGCAGATCTCGACGTTGAGAAGGTGAGAGTCTTTCTCATGTAGATCAGATCGTGTCCAGGCCCCCAGAAGCATGGTTTAGGGAGGGTCCCCACCACTGAGCTGTGGGCTTTGTTCACACAGGTGGAGCTCAGGTGCTGGAGGGCAGGAGTCACATGTGACCACCTGATTATGTGAGGAAGGCAGGGAGGGGCCCATGAGTGCCTGTGAGCTGTCAGCGGGCGCTGGTATAGCATGCTCACAAAGTGGCCAGTCACTGGGGGCATACCACACCGTCTTCTGCTCTGGGGTGGCCTGAAGGGTTCTCAGGAGTGGGAGCTCCCATGAGGACCGTGCACCTGGAGCCCTGGCCTGGCAGATGGGTCCACGTCCCGTCTGGTCTCCAGACAGCTTGGCCTATGTGACCACATGGGGGAGGGGAGGGCAGGTGAGGAGACTTCTGTGGGGCCACTGGGAGGGGACCTTTTGAGATCTGGTTCTTTCAACGGGAGTGGCCAGTATCTCCCAAGGTCCAATACCATGGCCAGGTGCTCCCTTGGGGCCTCCCAGGGGCTTGGGCAGCTTAGGGGGTCTTGCGAGCGTGCACCAGGCCATGTGCCGGTGCCATCTCAGCACGACAGGCATTTCTGGGCCACCAGGGCCGCGGTTGGTGGTTGATGTCCACCCTGCTCCTCCTCCCCAGCCCACAGCCCACCCACCGGCTCGGGGACAGCAGGGCCCCCCCAGGAGCCCCCAGGCCTGTTTGAGCCTCTAATCCTTCATGGTAGAGATGAGGGTGACCACAGAGCCCCCCAGGGATGGCCTAAGGAGCAGCAGGGCCTGTGTGTGCATATGTGTGTGAGCATGCGTGTGTGTGTACACACATGAATCTGTGTGTGTACATGGGTGTGTGTGTGCGCACATGGGTGTGCATGTGAGCATGGATGTCTGTGCATGGGTATCTATGCACATGGATGTCTGTGTGCGCACATGGATGGGGGTGTGTGCATGCGTACTGGGGAGGGTGTGTACACACATGGATGTATGTGTATGTGTGTGCGTGCACTGGGGTGTGTGAATACACATGGATGTGTGTGTACACACATGGATGTGTGTGTGTGTGTGTGCAGGGGCCCGGGCATGGGGCACAGCTAGGAGCAGGGGGTGGGCCTTCACGAGGCCTTGAAACACACGGCTGGGCCCCTGAGCTCTCCCAGGGAGGCGAGTTGCACAGACTGGCCTCTGGGCCCTTTGGCACTGACGCCCTGGCCACTCCCTGTGCTGGGCTGGAAGTGAGTCTGGGTCCTGGCTGCAGAGCCGCGGCCTGAGGGGGTGTCTCCCCGCAGATGTGTGTGCCCCTGCTCCTGCAGGACAAGGTGGGCCTCGCAGAGCACTACGTGGACAGCTTGCCCCACCTCCAGCAGAGGCTGCTTGCCCTCATGGACTCCTGGTGTCAGCCTGGCTTTGACATCAGGGTCGTTGCCAGGTGAGCTCCATGGGGCCCAGGGTGGGGGTGGGGCTCGTCGGGCAGCAGGCCCATGGGGGAACCGCCACACACTCAGCCCGCCCTCACCCACCTGCATCCCAGCCAGTCAGCAAGGGGCCTGCTTCTGGAGCCAAGGGCCTGACTCTGGCAGCCATGGGCAGAGAGACTTAACTGCTCTGAATCAAACAGAAATTATTCTCCCCAGGGGCCCTTTGCTTACACAGTCCTGAGGTCACACCTCTTATCCAGGTGCTGGCTCCTTCATTCCTTCCTTCATCTAATTAATCTGTCTGGAGTGCCGGCAGTTACAGAGAAAAGGCTGCATGCCAACAGGGAGCCCACATGTGTGTGTGTATGTGTGTGCATATGTGTGTGTGCGTGTGCATGTGCCTGCGTGTGCATGTGTCTCTGTGTGTGTGCATGTGTGTATCAGAGACACAGGGTGTCACCTATGCATGGGCATCTGAAAGAGGGCTTCCTTCCACCTCCCTGGGAGTTGGTGAGGGGAAGCGGTGCTGAGGCTGCCCAGGCTCCCTGGGCATCTGTCCGTCAGCAGGCGGCAGCATTGGCCCCACGTCTGGGTGCCCTGTCCTGGCACCACACAGCCCTGACCATCTCACCTGAGAGTCAGGCCTTGGACTCTGGTGGCAGGTCTCCCCGGGCCCTCCCTCTCCTGGAGCCATGGGCAAGCACTCCCATTTGTGGGTTTGTTTTCTCATCCATAAAATGGGGCTGATTCTGTCTCTAGGTGCTGCTATGACTTCAGCTCCTATGGGACGGACGAAGCAGCAGGCCAGACACACGGCACGTGGCTGCCATTGCTCTCATTATGTGTCAGAAAAGAGAGAGAAACAGGTGGAGCAATAAGTGTATGCAGATGGGGAGGGAGGGAGACAAGGCAGAAAGTGGGAGGATCCTCAGGGTTAGATTTAACTGGAGATATGGTGACTGCAGCCATGAAATTAAAAGATGCTTACTCCTTGGAAGGAAAGTTATGACCAACCTAGATAGCATATTCAAAAGCAGAGACGTTACTTTGCCAACAAAGGTTCGTCTAGTCAAGGCTATGGTTTTTCCTGTGGTCACGTATGGATGTGAGTTGGACTGTGAAGAAGGCTGAGCGCCGAAGAATGGATGCTTTTGAAGTGTGGTGTTGGAGAAGACTCTTGAGAGTCCCTTGGACTGCAAGGATCTCCAACCAGTCCATTCTGAAGGAGATCAGCCCTGGGATTTCTTTGGAAGGAATGATGCTAAAGCTGAAACTCCAGTACTTTGGCCACCTCATGCGAAGAGTTGACTCATTGGAAAAGACTCTGATGCTGGGAGGGATTGGGGGCAGGAGGAGAAGGGGATGACAGAGGATGAGATGGCTGGATGGCATCACTGACTCGATGGACATGAGTCTCAGTGAACTCCGGGAGTTGGTGATGGCCAGGGAGGCCTGGCGTGCTGCGATTCATGCGGTCGCAAAGAGTCGGACACGACTGAGCGACTGATCTGATCTGATCAGCTGAACTTAATGATTTTTTAAAAGATGTTCTCATTCTGTGCCCTGAAAGGGTTCAGGAGCAGTGACACCCTGTAGGAATGATCACATCCAGCAACGAAATCTTGGCTCCTAGAGACCATTCTCCACTGAAAGAAACAAGGGCTCTGTGGAGAATAGACTAAGAATGAAAACAGGAATAGAGTATAAAAGATGGTAACAGAGCACAATACCCTAGATTTGTAACATGCGTGAGTCTTTAGGCTCAGATGGCTTCACTAGTGAATTCCTTCAGACATTTAAGGAAGAGACCATACCAGTCTTACAAAAATTCTTTCAGAGACTATAAAAAGAAAGAGCACATCCCACCGTGTTTTATGCAGAAAAATGGGGAGGAAAAGCTCTCCTTTACGCTGTTGTGCCAGCTAATACATGGAAAGGAATGATCAAGTTCGGAATAGCCATCTTGTAACTCCCAATAAGATAACTGATTTAGGCGCAGATCATAACGAGATGCTCAGAAGTGAAAGTGAAGTTGCTCAGTCGTGTCCGACTCTTTGCAACCCCATGGACTGTAGCCTATCAGGCTCCTCCGTCTATGGGATTTTCCAGGCAAGAGTGCTGGAGTGGATTGCCATTTCCTTCTCCAGGGGATCCTCCTGAGCCAGGAATTGAACCCTGGTCTCCCGAATTGCAGGCAGATGCTTTACCATCTGAGCCACCAGGGAAGCCCATCCCAGATGCTAAGAAAGGAAGATACAAATACAGATCGCCCATATTGGAAATGAAAAGGATAACATCACTACAGACTCTACAGACAGTAAATGATAATAAATGTTTACAACAATGCAAGTATATTTAACAGCTTAGATGTAATAGACCAAATTCTTGCAAAGCATAGTTGACAAAACCAAAAAACAGAAAATTTGAGGAGTCCTGTGTAGCTGTTCAGTCACTCAGTCGTGTCCAGCTCTTTGTAGCACCATGGACTGCAGCGCGCCAGGCTTCCATGTCCTTCACCATCCAATTAAATAAATTGAATCGGTGGTTTAAAACTTCACCACAAAAAAACTTTAGGCTAAGATGGCTTCACTAGTGAATTCCTCCAAACATTTAAGGAAGAGAGCATATCAATCTTACAAAAATTTTTTTCAGAGACTATAAAAAGAAAGAGCACATCCCAGCTTGTTTTATCAGCTAGTTTAAGCCTTGGTACTAAAACTTGAAAAGGACATTAGGAGAAAGGAAAGTTACAGTCCAGTGCGTCTCATGAGCACAGATGCAAAAATACTAAAAAAAAATTATCAATCAAATCAGTTGACATGTTAAAGTGTTAATCAGGAAAAATGATTATACAAGCTCAGTGTGAGATAATATTAGCAAACTCATATCTGATAAAGGACTGTTATCCAAAAATACAGAAAGTTCTCTTAAAACTTAGCAGTAAGAAAACAAACAACCTGATTTAAAAGATGAACCAAATCCCAAATAGACACCTCACCAGAGAAGATACAGAGATGATGCATAAGCCCGTGAGGAGATGCCGTAGATCGTATGTCATCAGGGCAATGCAAATTGAATCATGAGCACGCACCCCTGCTAGCATGGACAGAAGCTGACACCACGCACCCCTGTTAGAATGGACAGAAGCTGACACCACGCACCCCTGTTAGAATGGACAGAAGCTGACACCACGCAGCCCTGCCTGCATGGACAGAAGCTGACGTCACCGAGGGTTGGTGAGGATGTGGAGCAACAGAAACTGTCATCATCGCAGGTGGGGATGCAGAACAGTGCGGCCACTTTGCAGGACAGTGTGGTGGTTTCTTACAAAAGTAAGCACATTCTCTGTTAGGACAAGCCATCATGTTCCTTGGTATTTACCCAAACGCACTGAAAACCCCTGTCCACACAAAAACTGCACTTGAGTGCTCATAGCAACACTGTTCATAGTTGTCAAAGCCTAGAGGGAACCAAGATGTCCTCCAGTAGCTGACATGTGGGTGTGCTAAGTCACTTCAGTCGTGTCCGACTCTTTGCAACCTTATGCCCATCAGGTGTGCATAAGGTGTAGCCCACCAGACTCCTCTGTCCATGGGATTCTCCAGGCAAGAATACTGGAGTGCGTTGCCATGCCCTCCTCCAGGGGATCTATCCAGCCCTCCTCCAGGGGATCTATCCAACCCAGGGATCAAACCTGCATCTCTTACATCTCCTGAATTGGTAAGCGGTTCTTTACCACTAGCACCACCTAAGAAACCCCCAGTAACTGGAGGGATAGGTAAACTGTGGTCCATCAAGACAGCTGAATACTGTTCAGAGCTAGAAGGACATGTGCCATTAAGTCATGAAAGGATACAGGGGAAACAGATGAAGATTACAAAGTGAGAGGAGATACCTGCTGCATGACAATCTGGAAAAGGGGCCACACTGCGGAGACAATTAGAGGATTAGGGATTATGGCTTGTGGCTGGGGCTGGGGTCTCAGGTTTGCACATACACGTGGGTCTGTCAGGTGCGTACATGCGTGTGCCTCCGTCAGGTGTGCATGTGTGTGTGTGCCTCTGCCAGGTGTGCACGCGTGCATGGGCCCGTCATGTGTGCACGTGCGTGTGGGTCCGTCAGGTGTGCACATGCATGTGCCTCTGTCAGGTGTGCACGTGCTGTGGGTCTGTCAGGTGTGCACGCATGCATGGGCCTGTCATGTGCACGCGCGTGTGGTTCCGTCAGGTGTGCAAATGCGTGTGTGCTTCTGTCAGGTGTGCGCGTGCGTGGTCTGTCAGGTGTGTACATACGTGTGCCTCCGTCAGGTGTGCACGCGCGCGTGGGTCCGTCAGGTGTGGCCGCGCATGTGGGTCCGTCAGGTGTGTACATACGTGTGCCTCCATCAGGTGTGCATGTGCGTGTGCCTCTGTCAGGTGTGCACGTGTGCATGGGCCCATCAGGTGTGCATGCGTGCGTTGGTCCGTCAGGTGTGCCCGTTCGCGTGGGTCCGTCAGGTGTGTACATACGTGTGCCTCCATCGGGTGTGCACGTGTGTGTGCCTGTCAGGTGTGTCCGTGTGCGTGGGCCCGTCAGGTGTGCATGAGCACTGGGTCTCTGGCGTGCTCCACTGCTCTGTCTGTGTCACCTGTTTGACCGCCGTGGCCTTGTAGCAGCCCTGAGTCAGACAGGTGAGCCTCCCATGCTTTTCTTTTCTGTCAAAGTTGTTCTTGTATTATTCTGGACCCTCTGCATGTGTATATGGATTTCAGAATCAGTTTGTCAGTTTCTACCCCAAAAACCTGCCTGTGCAGAGGGACCCAGTCAGGGCTCGGGGATCTCTGGCCAGCCTGCCTGGAGCCCAGAGGAAGTAGAAGAGCACTTGATGAGTATGAAAGCTGTAATTGAGAACTTCAGAGCGATTCCGTGTCCAGAATAAACCCCACAACTGTGCAAAGAGTGCCTTCGGGACTCAGAACAGACTTGTCCATAAGAACGTGATGGCAGGATGGGGCTGGAACTCTCAGTAAAATGTTTGGAAGATAAACCTGAAGATTCTTCCTAGCCTTTGCAAAGAAGGAAAATCAGAGAGGAAAGGGGTTTAAAAGAAAAAAAGCCAACAGATTCTGTCAAGAACACCCAGCATCCAAATAATGGGGATTCCGAAAGAAACAGGGAAATGTGGAGGAATTCACTCCAGACACAGTCCTGAGAGGATGGAGAGAGACCCACACCAAGGACCAGGACCTTGAACCCTCAGAAAGAGCAGGAGTCAGGCCCTGGGTTCCTGGAGCAGCGGATTCCCAGTGCAAAGGAAGAGTTGCTTCAAACTACCAGCCCTCCAGTCTAGTGTGAGTTGAAGGGCACCATCCCCAGGCCCATTCCTGGCCCCTGGGAGCTGCGCACAGAGTCACTTTGCCGCAGCCTGGAGGCAGGAGAGGTGCAGTGCGACCTGGACAGGGAGGGGCCATCCGCTTTGCCGTGGGGAGGGGAGTGACTCCTCAGGACAGGTGGCCAAGGCAGCACTCAGACCCGCAAGCATTACCCACCACCAGTCATACTTGCATGGCTATAATTCTGTGAAAGCAGCTGGTGCCCAACAAACTGGACCAAGGATGCCGTTGTCTGGGGAGGGGAGCCTTCCACGGTGAGGCCTCCGTGCAGAATGCCTAGAGCCGAATCCTCCAGAGGCCACAGTGCAAGGTGGTTCTTGGAAACACAGGGCGGATCTGAGTCATCTCAGAATTATTGAGCAGGGGGCTGTGATGGGCTGCCTTCCTCTGAGCCTTGTAGGAAAACTTGGCTTCTGAACTGTGCACATGTATGATGCTGATGAAAATTAAGACCTTGAAATGCATCAGCTGAGAGAAAGCAGTGCCCACCAGAGCTGTGTGTCTCCCACAGGCAGTACCCGCAGGCGACCCTGCGGCTGGAGAGGCTGAGCCCCAGAGCCCTGGGCCGGCATGTGCTGCGGCTGCTGGAGCAGTACAGCCTGGACCCCGGTGAGTGAGCCCCGCACGTGCTGCTTGGGGGCAGGAGCTGGGTGGGCGCTGCTGGGGTTCCGGGGCCCACTGCCCCCCAGCATTTGGTCTGGTTGGCGTCTGTTCCGGTCTTCTTGCTGCCCTTAGCAGCCTCTCTGCCCTTCTGGGGTGCCCCCGGGGAGTCTGGGCCTCATGGGTGAGGACCACCGAGCCTGCACAGCACTTCCACCCCTCCCCCACAGCGAGCTCAGCACCCTCATCCTGCATCTCAGGGGGGCAGACTTACTGACAGTGTCTTTAGCTTCACTTCATGAGGTCATAGTTCTTCTCACTTCTGGTCTGAGTGTTCATCAGAAACGGAGGTGGCATTGTGTCATATCCTCTTTGCACGTCTTGGGAAGAGGCCGTGCGTTTCCCCTTTGGTCTGCTAATGTGGTGCGTTGACTGACTGCATAACGGTCCTCGCGTGTCTGTCGTGGCCGAGTTTCGCCAGGTTGCATTGCCATCTACGCTGCTAGGTCTGGCTTGCCAACCTTGCTTTAACCTAAAGGACACTGCATCTGTGTCCGAAGCTGAAGCTGGACACAAACTTCATCTTCCTGACATGTCTGTTTCTGGCTTTGTGTACAAGGTGATGCTGGCCTCTGAAAACACAGTGGATGTCCTTTCTTTTCACAGAGGATGTTTGTAAAAGTTGGAATTCTTTCTTCCTGAGAAGTTTGGTGGAAATGACCTATGAATCTCGATTGCCTTTCCATATGGAAACAGGACTCTTGACTCAGCTGTGGTTTTTTCAAGGACTTTGTCCGTTTCACTTATGGTTCCAAATGTACTGCTGTAAGGTGTCCCTAATGCCCTTTGTTATGGCCGAGTAATATTCCCCTGTGTGTCCATAACGTGGCTGCTTTGTACACCCACCTGTGGATAGACACTCAGGTGGTTCCCGTGCCTCTGCTGTCGTGGGTGAAGCTGCAGTCAATGTAGGGGTGCAGATGTCTCTTTGAGGTTTTGGCTCCATAGCCTTTGAATAAACACCCATAAGTGGAATGGCTGGATCGTATGGTAGTTTGGAGAAGGCGATGGCTCCCCACTCCAGTACACCTGCCTGGAGAATCCCAGGGACGGGGGAGCCTGGTGGGCTGCAGTCCATGGGGTCGCTGAGGGTTGGACATGACTGAGCGACTTCGCTTTCACTTTTCACTTTCCTGCATTGGAGAAGGAGATGGCAGCCCACTCCAGTGTTCTTGCCTGGAGAATCCTGGGGACAGGGGAGCCTGGTGGGCTGCCGTCTACGGGGTCGCACAGAGTCGGACACAACTGAAGCGACACGGCAGCATGGTAGCTCCGTCTAGCTTCTTTGAGGAACCTCTGCAGTGTTTTCCATAGTGGCCGCGGTGATTTGCGTTCCCATCAGCAGTGCCCAGCGGGCTTCCCTGGTTGTGTGGCAGTAAAGACTACACCTCCACCGCAGAAGGCACAGCTCTGATCCCTGGTAGAAGAACTATGATCCTGTAGGCCGAGCAGCCAAAAAAATCAATGCACCAGGACTCCCTTTCCCCACATCCTCACCAGCATTTGTTATTTGTTGGTTTTGATGCGGCGGTTCTGACAGGTGGGAGGTGGTGCCTCTTTGTATTTTGACTTGCGTTCCCCTGGAGATTAGGGATGTTGAACATATTTTCTTGGCCTGTTGACCGTCTCTGTATCTTCCTTGGGAAAATGTCTCTTTAGTTCCTCTGCTTGTTTTTTAAATTCAGATTATTTGGGCTTTTTTTCACTACTAAGTTCTATGAGTTCTTTATGTAGTTTGACTGTTAATCTCCTATCGATACATAGTTTGCAAATATTTTCTCCCACTCCAGAGGTCTCCTTTCGTTTTGTTGCCCTGATTTTGGTGTTTTTGATCCTGTCAGTTGTATGCCCTGCTCAACCCACTAAACTGAATCTTAGGCCTTCTTTCTTCTTGAGTATATACCCCAAGTTCAGCATGTGTTATTGTTCAGCTCAAGATTTAATTTCCATTATAATTTTTTTCTTTTACCTGTAGAGGAACTAGCAGTGTGTTTGTAATTTCCAAGCTGTGACATTTTTGGTTTTCCCTTCATCTCACTGTGGTTAGAGGCCATGCTTGCTGTGGTGTCAGCCCTCTGATTGCGTTGACATGTGTTTTTGAGAAGCGATCTAGCTTCTCCCCTTTGGAAGCATCTCTCTTCCTCTGGCCACTTTTAGTATCTTCTCTTTGTCTTTGGTCTTCCGCAGTTTCACTGTGAGGAGACTCATTAGAGGTTTCTCTTTATTGTTTTTACTTGGGATTTATGGGACTTTGGGATCTATGGATTGGTGTCTTCAATCCGTCCTGGGAGTTTTTGGTCATTATTTCTTTTGGATATCGCCTGTTCCCCCTTCCTTGCTCTGGTCTCTTCTCTGCATGTATGTTGAGTCCATGCTGTTTTTGCTGTGCGGCTGCCCTCCTGGTGTGGGCCTCTGAGTGGACAGACCCTGTGCCCTCCGTGGGAGGCCAGTCAGCCATGGTGCAGGGTGGGGACTGCTCGCCCCTCTGCCCTGCGTGCACCCAGCCCTCTCTTCCTGGGCCTGGATCCAGGTGGAGCCCCCAGGCATCTGGCAGAGTCAGCGGGACCCACCCAAGATGGGTGGCTGAGTCTGGCTCACCTGCAGCTTTTCCTGTAAAAGATCTGTTTCCCAGAGGAGCGTGTGGGTGTAGATGAACCAGGCGGTCCAGAGGAGGCCTGAGGCTGACGCTGTGTCCGTGGGCTTTTGACAGAGCATCTTGTTGGCAAAACGATGTGTAACATCCTAGAGACCAGCTTCAGGAAAGCTGGTTTCCATCTCCACTGGAGGGACACTGAATTCTGCGGCAGTTCTGGCTGCCTTTTTTCCCCTTCCTGACCATCCTCTCCTGCCTTGAGCACTTCATTCATCCATCCCTTCCTCCTGCAGTCTTGTCCCCAGCAGCCTGTGGGGCTCGGGTCTGGAGCCCTTGGCATCCTGCATTCCTGCCTCGGCTGGAAAGGGGCGAGAAGGCTGCCGGGTGGTGGGCAGGCCCTGGCCCCAGGCAGCCCTGACCTCTGCACTCTTGGACAGCGTCCCTGCAGTGAGGGTGCTCCCTGAGCTGGTTGCAGGGTGCTGGCTGGGGTGGCCACACCCCTCCAGAGCAGGGGGTCCTGGTCAGGGTCTGGTGGAGGCCTGCAGGTAGGCAGGCTCTGTGGTCAGCACCCGCCCCCAGACCACAAGGCTTCGAGGACAGCTGGCCCCAGGAGGGAGAAGCAGCAGCTGGTAGGAGGACAGGGGGTGAGTAGACAGTGGGCACCCTTCCCAGGCCCTCTTGGACTCTGAACAGAATGTGAAGGTGAAGCTGACAGGTCAGCATAGTTTGTAAACACAGAGCAAGACGGGCCCCTTTCTCAAGAAACTCATGTTGGGGCATGGGGAGAAACAAAAGCACCAGCTGCCTGGAAAAAATGCAGGAAAGCCCCAAGCAGTGGCAATCCAGGAGACCCCAAGGGAGGGCAGGCCGGGGTCTCCAGTGCCTGGCCCGGGGCGGGGCGCCCTCCTTTACAGCCAGAGTGAAGGCCTCTTGCGAGGAATGTGCCGGGTACGGTGGGGCAAGAAGACAGCGGGAGCCCCCCAGCCCCGGCCCGCACTCGCTTGTCCACCCAGCCCGGCCGGAGCCCACCCTGTCTTTCAGCCCTGTGTCCCAACGCGGTCACTCAGCAGCGCCTGGCTGCCCTGCGGTACCTGTGCTACAAGCGGCTGGTGGAGGTGCGTGGCCCGGGGCAGGGCGGAGGGAGCTCTGAGCGAGGCCTGCTCTCTGCTCCCGGAGCTGCTGATAGAAAAGCTCACACTGGTGTCCACTTTTGCAGAGAAGCATGTCCCAGGAGAGCTGGGCTGAGCTGGTGCAGGTGAGCTCGGAGGTCCTGGCACATGATGATCCCCTGTGGGGCAGGGTGGGACACAGTTGGAACGGCCAAGAGTCCAGGATCCTCCTTCCCCCACCGCCTGTGGACAGAGCTCCCAGGTGCTAGAGGGAGAGAAGTTCAGAGAAAATTCTAGACTGTCCTTGGGCACCCTGCTTGCCATGGCTCTGTGATCCGAGGCCTGGGGCGCCCACAGACCCTGAGAAGGAGACAGCTGCCCCTTGGGGTGATACAGGGACACAGAGGGCCGGACTGAAGGTCCAGTCTCAGGCTGCCATCCCCTCAGGACACTGGCCTGCAGCCTGTGTCCCCAGTCCTGAGCTGGAGGCGGGGGTTGTCATGGTGCAGAACCGTCCCCAGCTCTGGGCGAAGTGGCCTGGGAGGAAGGTGGGCTCTCGGGGGCTGCTGGGGGGCCATGTGCGGGGCAGTCTGCAGTGGTCAGGAACCAGGGCTCTCCCTGCTGAGCGCCTTGCGGGGTCTGCCAGTGGGGGGCGGTGCTGAGCCACCCCTCCCCTGCCCTCCCCCCAACCCGAGTGACCAGCCAGGGCTGGTGAGTCATCATAGAGGAACGCGGACCCCCGGGCAAGGCCCGGAAGGCCGGTCCCCCCTGGGTGCCAAGGCCGAGCCGGCCGGAAGGGCAGCGGACATCCTGAAGAATGTGGAGGGGTTTCCACATATTGTCGTCCACGTGGGAACCCACAGCCTGCGGGAAGCGGCCACCGAGGCTGCTGGGGACAGAGCCGTGTGGGGAAGTGGCCCCGCCTGCCGGCCGGCACAGACTCCTCAGAAGGGTGGGGTCCACAGCGGCCTGTGGCCTCGAGGAGCCCCCACCCCCACCAGGACCTCTATAGGCCATGTGGGCCTTCAGACAGATGGACAGAGACAGGAGACGTGGCTTCATGAGCCCCCACGGCCCCTGCCTCCCCGAGGACAAGTGGAGGCCCTGCAGCCTCCCCCTCCCCCAGCACAGCGCTGCCAAGGGAAGGGGTGAGCAGGTGTGCAGGGGAGATGCAGGCAGAGAGGAGGGCCAAGAAGAGGGTGCCCTGGGAGGCGGCACTGGTCCAAGCCAGCTCGGTCATGAGCCTCAGCCATGGGGACTGCTGGCCTCCAGAGGAAAGCCGCCTCCTTATGAAGAGCTTCGGGGCCTGACAGGGGAGGTTGGGACCAGGCGTGAGGGGGAGGCCGGAGCCAGGTGTGAGGGGGAGGCTGGACCCAGATGTGAGGGGAGGCCAGGACCAGGTGTGAGGGGGAGGTTGGGACCAGGTATGAGGGGGAGGCCAGAGCCAGGTGTGAGTGGGAGGCCGGAGCCAGGTGTGAGGGGAGGTCGGGACCAGGTGTGAGGGGGAGGCCGGAGCCAGGTGTGAGGGGGAGGCCAGAGCCAGGTGTGAAGGGAAATGGGGACCAGGTGTGAGGGGGAGGCAGGAGACAGGTGTGAGGGGGAGGTGGGGGCCAGGTGTGAGGGGAGATGGGGACCAGGTGTGAAGGGGAGGCAGGAGCCAGGTGTGAGGGGGAGGTGGGGCCAGGTGTGAGGGGAGGTCGGGGCTGGGTGTGAGGGGGAGGTGGGGGCCAGGTGTGAGGGGGAGGCTGGAGCCAGGTGTGAGGGGAGGTCAGGACCAGGTGTGAGGGGAGATCGGGACCAGGTGTGAGGGGGAGGTCGGGGCCAGGTGTGAGGAGGAGGCTGGAGCCAGGTGTGAGGGGGATGCTGGAGCCAGGTGTGAGGAGAGGTCGGGACCAGGTGTGAGGGGGAGCCCGGGGCCAGGTGTGAGGGGAGGTCGGGACCAGGTGTGAGGGGGAGGCCGGAGCCAGGTGTGAGGGGGAGGCCAGAGCCAGGTGTGAGGGGGAGGCCAGAGCCAGGTGTGAGGGGAAATGGGGACCAGGTGTGAGGGGGAGGCAGGAGACAGGTGTGAGGGGGAGGTGGGGGCCTGGTGTGAGGGAAGATAGGGACCAGGTCTGAGGGGGAGGCAGGAGCCAGGTGTGAGAGGAGATGGGGACCAGGTGTGAGGGGAGGTCGGGGCTGGGTGTGAGGGGGAGGCGGGGGCCAGATGTGAGGGGGAGGCTGGAGCCAGATGTGAGGGGAGATGGGGACCAGGTGTGAGGGGGAGGCGGGAACCAGGTGTGAGGGGGAGGCGGGAGCCAGGTGTGAAGAGAGGTTGGGGCTGGGTGTGAGGGGGAGGCTGGAGCCAGGTGTGAGGGGAGGTCGGGACCAGGTGTGAGGGGGAGGCAGGAGCCAGGTGTGAGCGGGAGATCAAAGCCAGGTGTGAGGGAGAGGCTGGAGCTAGGTGTGAGGGGAGGTCAGGACCAGGTGTGAGGGGAAGTTGGGGCTGGGTGTGAGGGGAGATGGGGACTAGGTGTGAGGGGGAGGTAGGAGCCAGTTGTGAGGGGAGATGGGGCCAGGTGTGAGGGGGAGGCGGGAACCAGGTGTGAGGGGGAGGCGGGAGCCAGGTGTGAGGGGGAGGTGGGGGCCAGGTGTGAAGAGAGGTTGGGGCTGGGTGTGAGGGGGAGGCAGGGGCCGGGTGTGAGGGGGAGGCTGGAGCCAGGTGTGAGGGGAGGTCGGGACCAGGTGTGAGGGGGAGGCAGGAGCCAGGTGTGAGGGGGAGATCAAAGCCAGGTGTGAGGGAGAGGCTGGAGCTAGGTGTGAGGGGAGGTCGGGACCAGGTGTGAGGGGAAGTTGGGGCTGGGTGTGAGGGGAGATGGGGACTAGGTGTGAGGGGGAGGTAGGAGCCAGTTGTGAGGGGAGATGGGGCCAGGTGTGAGGGGGAGGCGGGGGCCGGGTGTGAGGGGAGATGGGGGCCGGGTGTGAGTGGGATGCCGAGGCTGGGTCAGGGGGAGGTCGTGGCCAGGTGTGAGGGGGAGATGGGAACTGGGTGTGAGGGGGAGGTCAGGGCCAGGTGTGAGGCGGGTGGTTTGGGCCAGGTGTGAGGGGGAATTCAGAGCCAGGTGTGAGGGGGAGGTTGGGGCCAGTCTGAGGGGAGGTCAGGGCCAGTCTGAGGGGTGGTCTTGGTCTGGGGCCTGACAGGATGGGCCCACCCCCTTGGGGCCAACCCTGTGGAGCAGCCCACATCCCGTCCCCCAGGGCCTGGTGGGGCAGGACGAGTGCCTGCAGGAGCAGCTGTTACAGCTGCTGGCCTCTCTGGAAGACGTGGCCATGGTCGCCCAGTGTGCCCTGGATCTCTCGTTGCCTGTGGAGCGACTCCCAGCCACAGTAGTGGCAGAAATGAGCCAACTCAGGCTCCAGGAGAGGTGAGCATCCCCCAGGCTCCGGGGGAGGGAGACCAGAAGGAGGACACGCCCTTGGGTCCCTACCCTCGGAAAGTGACTGGGGGCTGGGAGTTAGAAGTAGGGAGGGCCGAGGAGGGGGTGCAGGGCGCGTGAGCGGTGTGCAGACACACAGGCAGGTCCTGCTCCTCCTCAGGTTCCAGCAAAGACCCAGCAGCTGGGTGCCTCAGCCGGGCCACATAGCCCCAGGAGAGGACCCGGGGGGGCCTGGGGACCTGGCTGTCCCCAGTGTGCAAGGGCAGATGCGTAGGGAGCAGACCCCGAAGGCCCCGGGCACGTAACAGCCTTGAGGGCTCCCCTGGCCCTGCAGCCAGCTGGGGATGTCAGGGGGGCAGCAGGGGCTCTGCAGCTCTGCTCCTCCCCAGGACAGCCAAGGCACCTTCAGAGGACAGGCGGGATGACTGCTACCAGCTGCCTATCTCCAGGGACGACATCTACTTCCTGGCCTCCTGGGAGGAGCTGGCCAGGCATGAGGACACGCTCCTGCAGGTGTGTGCCCAGCCCCCTTGGGCGGCCGGCGCCAGGGGCTGCTCACCACGGCCTCAGAGGGCTCCGGCCACACTGGCATGCACGGCTGGGCCAGCCCTTGCCACAGAGGCCGCCTCCCTGGACTGCAGCACTTGCCTCGCTGCTCCAACCAGCCTCTCTGTCTGCAGCCGGGCCAGGTGGTCGGTGTGGACCTGGAGTGGAGACCATCTTTCGGCACAGGCGGCCGGCCCCGGGTGTCGCTCATGCAGGTGGCCGTGGAGGGCCGTGTGTTCCTACTGGACCTGCCCCGGCTCTCGAGTCCCGCGGGAGGGCAGGGACCCCGCGCCTTCTCCCAGCTGGTGTCCCAGCTGCTCTCAGACCCCTCCATCACCAAGCTGGGTGAGTAGCACCCGCCCTCGCCCCAGCCCTGAGGGACCTGGGGGAGGGTGTGAGACTGGCCTCTCCCTTGGCCCCCGTCACAGCAGCATCCCCCAACTGCAGGTTATGGGATGGCGGGGGACCTGCGGAGCCTGGGTACGTCCTACCCAGCCCTGGCACAGGCTGGGCAGAAGCTGCAGGGCGGCCTGGACCTGCTGCAGGTGCACAGACAGGTCAGCACTGGGCGTGGGCTGGGGGCTCCCTGCTCTGCAGAGCTACCCGCACAGCAGCTCCCGGCAGCGGTCTCACTGAGGACTTGTTCCTGCCTGGCCCCAGCCCTGATCCCTGGCCACAGGTCACCAGGGACCCAGAGTACAGGGTCCCTCAGGAGAGAGTGTTGCCACACATCCCCACACTCCCCAGGGTGAGCCAAGCTCTGTCCCTGCCTCCAGGATTCTCAGCACACCCCTGGGGGTTAAGATGTGGGCCACAGCGCTGACTGGTGGGCGGGTGACCCCAGCCCTGAGGCCCTGAGACCCCGAGACAGCCTGCCTGGGCCTCCAGCATCGCCTCTCAGGACACTGTCCATCATGGCGGGCACAGGGCCTGTCCAGGGCCCCACCGTGGGGCAGCCAGCCACGTGCAGTGCTGTCTGCCCTCCAGGGCAAGCGCCTCACCCCCAGGGGGTGCTGTCTTGCAGATGCGGGTGGCGGACAGGCCAGCCCCAGCTGTGGACGGGGCCGCAGGGCCGCGGGGCCTCAGCCTTCTGGTACAGCAGGTGCTGGGCAAGCCGCTGGACAAGACACAGCAGCTCTCCAACTGGGACCGGCGGCCGCTGGGAGAGGGGCAACTGGTCTATGCAGGTGGGCGCCACCTCTCCCGTCCCGCGACCCCACACCCCCCACACTGGAGGCTGAGGCTGACCTTGCCCACCCTAGCTGCAGATGCCTACTGCCTGCTGGAGGTGTACTGGGCGCTGTGCAGAGAGCCTGCCCGCTTCCACCTGCCAGGGGCCCTGCCCTGGAGCCTGAGGCTGGGACGCAGCGAGAGACACGGGACTTGGGAGCCGCCCCTGCAGCAGGCCTCGGCCTCTCCCTGGCAAGTAGGTGAAGCCCCCTAGGCCCTTTATAAGGATTCTCATGGGAAGAACCATTCTCCTTAAGACTGGGACCTCACAGGGTTGGAGACCTGGAGTAGGGGTTGTGTCCATCCACACTGGACCCTCTGCCCCAAAGGAAAGCAGGCAGGGCAGGCGGTTAGTGTCCTACAAGAGGGGTCCCCAGCCTGGCATGCCCCCCCCCCCACCCCACCCCCCCCCACCCCCCACCCCACCCCCCCACCCCCCCCACCCCCCCACCCCACCCCCCCCACCCCCCCACCCCCCCCACCCCACCCCCCCCACCCCACCCCACCCCACCCCCCCGCCAACATCCAGGGCAGCCTCTGGCTATGTCCCCGTGTGCCCCCGCCCCCCCCCGCCAACATCCGGGGCAGCCTCTGGCTATGTCCCCGTGTGCCCCCGCCCCCCGCCAACATCCGGGGCAGCCTCTGGCTATGTCCCTGTGTGCCCCCGCCCCCCGCCAACATCCGGGGCAGCCTCTGGCTATGTCCCCCTGTGCCCCTGAGACCCTGGCCCACTCCAGTATGCACCCCACCCCCAGGAGACATGTGCCAGCCCCCTGAGGTCCTGGGTGGTCTGGGGTTGTGTTCCCTGCTTCCCTGCTGTTTTCTGTACTGAGTACACATGGCTCACAGGCGCTGAGCGCCTGGGAGCCCTCCCTCCCCGCCTGCCCCCTGCCCCCTGCCCCAGACCCTGCCCACCCGCGTGGGCCAGACGCCCGGCTGCTGAGCCAGGCTGTGTTGCAGGTGCTCTCGCCTGAGGACGCGGCCCCTGAGGTCCCGGCCCGGGCCTTCCGCGTGGTGTGTGACAGCATGCTGGGGGGGCTGGGGCGGACCCTCCGCTGTCTGGGCGTCGACGTGCGGGTGCTGCACTCTGGGGAGGACCACCGGCAGGCCGCCGAGGTGAGCGGGCGCGGGCCCCCTGCGTCCCTGCGCGGCCCCGGGGGTGGGGGTGGGGGGTGTTCGTGGCGGCAGCAGCGCCCCAGCTACGTGACCCCCCATCCCGAGGTGGGGCAGGGCTCCCCCGGTTGCCGGGTTGGAGACGTTTGTAGCTGTCCAGCGCCTGTGGTCTGCAGGCTCCTTTGCAGGGTGGGCCTGGTGCGGGCAGACCCTGGGTGCTCCCGGCCCCGAAAACGCCGCAGCGTACCCTTGGGGCCCTTCTCTCCGAGAAGCTGGTGCTCACACCCGGGGAAGGGGCGAGGGGGAAACACAAGCCCCAGGGCCCTGCCGAACACAAGCAGAGGTCTCAGAATTCAGGAGTGAGGATGTGACCGGTAAACGTTCTTTACTGGGTTCACTGAGATGTGGTTCCCTCTCCCCACGATTCACGGTGTGCTTTGTGCAGCTATCTCCACTGGGGGTTCTAGACCGTTCATCCCCCCGCCCTCCCGTGAAGGGGCCCCCTCCAAGCCGCGCCCACTCCCGGCCAAGCTCCGCCCCCGACCAGGCTCCGCCCCTCCAGGCCCCGCCCCTGGCCCTGGCAGCCTGATTTCTGGCTGCTCTGGATATTGCATGCCAGCGGACTTGTGCTGATGGCCTCTTGGTCCTGGCTTCTTTCACGAGCGTGGTGTTTCCCGGGCTCGTCTGTGTTGTAGCATCTGTCAGTGCTTCAATCCTTTTTACAACCAAATAACATTCCATCGGATGGACCACAGTGGATCCATCCACCGGCCACTGATGGACACCCAGGCTGTTGTGACTTGTGCAGCCACAAGAGAGCACAGAGGTGGCCAGGTCGAAATTACGTAACTATGTGTGGTTTCTTCTATGCATTTGGACACCTTCTTCTGGGAAGGGTCCCCAGGCTCAGCAGGCGGGCGACTGGGGCATGGGGCGGGGAGGGGATGGTGGGAGGAGTGGGGTCTGAGCTTGGCAGGCAGCCCTTCCCTGAACACTGGACAGCCCGCTGGATGTTTCGGCAGCCTTCCCACCCTTGCTAACAAGGAAGCTGGGGCCAGAAGAACAGAGGGGCTTTCTGCCCAGGGATGCAGAGGTAGGGCTGAGCCAGGAGGAAGCATCTGCCTCCCGAACCAGCCCCCACGTCCACCTTCCTCAGCCCTGGCCCCTCACAGCCAGGTCTTCCGGAGGCCTGGTCCTGGCTCCCAGGGAAGGAGGCGTGATCGTGTCAAGAGTGGCTCTGGCCGCCGTCCCTGTCGGAAATCCCTCAGTCCTCCCGCTGGGGTTGTTTCTAGCTTACAGAGGCTGAGACAAGAAGGCCAGCCTGGTTTCCTGAGGATCCCAGACGAGGTGTCAGCAGTCACAGGGGCCAGGGAGCACAGGGTACCCCCAGAGCCTAGCCACTCCCACCCCCGCAGAACTCAGTTTGAGTTCACGCTTAAGTGGCTGCAGCCACAGAGGCAAACCAGTGGACACGGGAGCCAGGAATCGGTTTCTGTAACAGGCACCTCAGACGCAGCAGGGCCGCGGGAGGGGCAGAGTCTGGGGACCTGCTGGGGTCAGGATGGCCCAGACAGAGCAGGCGCTAAAGCCCAGCAGGACCTAGACTAGAGCCAGGGGGTTGGACCTCAGAACCTGGAACATCGCAATCTTGAGGCCCCAGGCCCAGTGCCCTCCCGAGGGGTGTGGCAGATGAGGTGCTTCTTCCTGGGAACACGGCTGCAGCTCCAGCCCGTGGCTACAGACTGACTCTGCCCACTTTCCCCTCGGCCTTGTGCTCGGAGCTCCCAGGGCCTGTCCTCACGGCTGCCCTGCCGTGGCGGGGTGGGGGGAGGCAGTAGTGTCACTCACGAAGCGTCCTGGGCAGCGGGTGATGTGCCCGCCTCTCTCACACCTGTGATGCTCTCTGGTGCAGGGGGAGCCCTCTGGCATTTTCTGGAGAGACTGTCTCTAGCCAGGGGACCTACCACATCCTGTTGATGTCTTCTCTTCTGTGGCTCTTTCCCAACCATGTGGTCCCTGTGCAGACTCCCGAGGAGGTGACCTGGCTGTGTTGTTCAGCAGGGTTACCCTGTGGGTTTTGTTTGCTATGATGAGCTCCGTTAACACTTATCAACATGCTTTTAAAGAAGGCCAGCAGCGCTGGCGAGGGAAGGGAGGAGGCTCCCGCCCCCGCAGCAGAAGCTCAGGGGCTATGTCCGCGCTTGCAGGGAGCAGACCTTTCAAGGATGAGCCAGGGTACCAGCCAAGGATTGGCCAGGCTACACTAAGGTGCCTCCCAGTCTTCCTGCTGCTTGGGGTCAAGTGTGAGTGAGGCGGTAGAGTCCACCAAGCAAAGAGCCGTCCGTCTGGCAAAGAGGAACCGGGCGTGATGACGGGAGGTTCGCAGCCCATGCAGATGCAGCAAGAGGCCAAAGTTCAGTGATTGATGGCTCCCCGGGCACGGCAGGAGCTGAGGAACATGCGGGCTCCCCGGGCACGGCAGGAGCTGAGGAGCGCGGTCTTGCTGAGCAGCCACCCGCCTGGCAGGAGCCCGCTCCGCTCAGGGTCTGCCTGATGGCCCCGCCCTCCCCCACCATCTGCGGCCAGTTCCTTGCAGCAAACCTCAGTGTGCCTCTGGCTGGCTCCACTGCCCCAGGGACCTGACGGACAGGGGCACCAGGACAGACACACATCCACGAGCGTCATCTGAACGGCTCCGGTGTTCTGCGCCTGGGCCACTAACCTGGTAGATTAGGGCACTAAGGACCTGTCTCCACGGGTAAAGGGGTCACCAGTGTCCCTGGGCTGTTGTGGCCTTGCTCCTCAGAACGTGGCCATGGGCTTCCCCGTGGAGGCCCTGCAGGAGAGCCGCAGGGCTGGCTGGTGGGCCGGGAACCATGCCCAGGGCTGCGTCCCGTGAGCGGCCGAGGTCGCCGCTTCACTGTCCTTCTCACCAGTCCTGTCAGCAGGCAGTCACGCCTCGCAGTACTCTTGCTCACCTTTCTCCAGGTATCGGTGAAGCCAGGCATCCTTTCTTGTGCTTGCTCGCTGCCTGTGCCCCTGTGAAGGGCCCCGGGCGGAAAGCCGCAGGCCTGACCCTGGCCTTGGAAGGCCCACTGGGCTGGCACAGTTGGTCTGCAACACATGATGCTGCCGTATTTTCTGCTGGTACACAGAACTGCACGGACCTTTAGCTCTCAGTTGCCTGAGAGTTGAGCTTACCTCCGGAAACCTCGCAGAAATCTCAGTTCTACTGAATTGGCTGTCAGTTCTTGGGGTCTCCTTTGCAGACAAACCATCTGTAGACAGGGATGGTTTCATTCCTTCCTCCCCAGGCTTTACGGGTCTCATTTCTGTCCCGTATCCTCTCACAGCAGTCAAGGCCTCCATGGTGGGGTTGAACAGATGGAACTGTGGCCGGCTGTCTCAGTTCTGACTTAACCGGGGCTGTTTCTCTATGACATGTGGTGCTTGCCAGGCCCCCACGCCAGGATGCAGGCTGCATGCCCGCTGCACATCTTGCCATGGAAGCAGCTGAATTCTACCCGACACTGCCTCTGCAGCCACTGAGATCATCTGTGATCTGTGCACGCCATGAGCCTTTTCAGTTTGGAGCCAGCCTTGCATGCCAGTTGTACCCAGCCTGCCAGCATGTCACGTGGCTGGACCTGTCTTCAGGACCATTCTGACACAGGACTTCTCCTGCTCACCATCTTCTCTTCTGCTTCATAAACAAGCTGGGGAGTTTTCCCTCCTCTCTGCCACTTTGAGTAATATTTGGATTTTTCTCTCAAACACTGGCTGAGTTCCTGCAAGGCCGCCTTAGCCTCGTGTTTTGGACGGAGGAATTTAGGAGTTTTGGATTCTTTTCACTAATGGTTTTAGGACTACTTAGTCGACTGCATCTTCTTGGGTCGCTCGGCAAGCCACGCCCTCCTCTGGAGCGCGCTCCCTCACTCGGTGCCTCGTGCACGCGGCCGGGTCTCGCTGCTCTGTGAAGCTCCGGCGTGCCTCGCGGCCATCAGTTTCCCTCTGATTGATGTTCACTTGGGCTTCACCTGTTTCCTGATCTTACAGAGTGTCTGTCACTTGAATAAGTCCCTTCAAATAACTGGTATTTGGCTTTGTTGATCCTTTCTGTTGCATTTTTGTGTTTTTTTAATTTCATTAATTTCTTTTTATCTTTATAGTTTCCTTCCTTTTGCTTACTTGGGGTTATTTCCAAGAGGAGGGCTTAGCTCTTTAATTTTCAGCCTCTTAAATCTTACGATGTAAACATTCAGGACAGTAACTTTTTCTTGAAGTAATATTTTCACTGCATTCCATCCATTTTGATATGTAGTATTTTCGTTACTTTTCAGTGCTAATAATTTTTGAGTTTCGAATTTGAGTTCAAATTACTTATTTGAAAGGCTGTTTTTCAGTTTCAGAAAGCTTGGGGTTTGGGAGCTTTTTAGCATCTTTTACAAATCGATTTCTAACCTAAGTGAATTGTAGTCTATATACTGCCGATTTAGACATTTGTGAGGACTAGCTTTGTAGCCAAGCAGACCATGCTTTTTATAAACGTTCCACGTGGACTTAGAGAGGCCACAGCCTCTTCCGGTCACGTTCTCGTCCCTCTCTTGCTTTGGCACGCTCAGTAGGTCAAGCTTACTCAGTATCTCCTCAAATCGTCTGTATCTTGTTTTGTTATTTTTCTGCCCGCTTCTATCAGTGACCAAGAGAGCTGTACTGAAGTCTCCAGTGGACACTGGGTTTTTCAGGTT
Organism: Bos taurus; assembly: GCF_002263795.3. Classification (NCBI taxonomy): domain Eukaryota; kingdom Metazoa; phylum Chordata; class Mammalia; order Artiodactyla; family Bovidae; genus Bos; species Bos taurus. The sequence goes on along the minus strand of NC_037338.1, from coordinate 106,351,212 downwards.
CTCCTTGTAGTTACGTATTTGCTTTACCTGTTTTAAAGTTGTTGTTAGTCGCATATGCACACAGCTTTTAGAATTCTTGTATCTTCCTGTTGAGTGAAATGTTTATGAGATGAACCTCTGGCTCTACTAACACTCTTTGCCATAAGGTCTATTTGGACTGATATTAATACCGTTACTCCAGCACCCTTTGGTTAGTATTTGTATATCACTTTCTCATCCTTTTGCGTTCAACCTTTCTTTGCTCTTGTTATAGTTTCCAGCTGTTTTTTAAAAAATCTAGTCTGACAGTCTTTGTTTTTCAACCTGTCAGTTTCATCCATTTACATCTGTGGTAATCGCTCATTTGTGTTCAGTTGTGATGTGCTAATTGTTCTTTCTGCCTCTCCTACTTTTTCTGTTCTTTTTTCTCCTTTGTTGCTTATATTCTTTTCTCTTTTTTAGCCTTGTTTCTATTTTTCCCTCTATTAATTTGAAAGTTATAAATCCTATTTCTGTTCTTTTAGGGGTTAGCCTGGCAATTTTAGCATGTATATTTGAGTTAACAATGTCTAAAGTTAAAATTAATCAGATCAGATCATTTTAGCTTTCTCACCTGCTTTCCATCTTACTATTATTTTCCAGTATTTTCAGCACATTGTGGTTTTTCTTGGTTTTGCAAATTAGACATTACATTTCTTTTATATATTCAGTGACTCTTAGAATTTATGATGTATGGACATGCATAGGCACTCCGAGAAAAGGCAAACTTTTTTTATCAAAGGGATTTCCTTTGCTCTGACCTTTCATTGGGGCCACTTTTCCTTGAAAATTGTGTTTCCTCTCTGTCCTGAAAGAGCGTGCTGGGTTTGTGACTGTGGCCCGACAGGACTCTGAGCAGAGTCCTCTGCTCTTCTCATTGCTGTTGCACAGCTGCCTTCTTGACTGCCCTCCTGCCTGGATCTTTCTTCATATTTACCTCAATTATGTGTGTTTGTTTTTGATTCTGTTTTTATTCATCACACAGATGTGTGTTTGTTTCCACTACAAAGTAACCACTTGCTTTACTGCTTTTATTCTTTTATTGTGGAAAATTGATCATCGTATCCGTATTTAAGTGTACAGCTCAGTGACGTTAAGTATGTTCACAGTGTGTGTAACCATTGCCACTATCTATTTCCAGAACTTTTCTTCATCTCAGACTAAACTTCTATATGCATTAAATAATCATTCCTCATTTACCCCTCCCCAGCCCCTGGTAGGTACTGTTTTACTTTCTTTCTCTATGAATTTAGGCCCTCTAGGGGCCTCACTTAAGCAGAGTCATATAGAGTCTATCCTTCTGCGTCTGGCTGATCTCACTGAGCGCCATGTCTTCCAAGTGCACCCACGCTGCAGCCTGGATCAGACTTTGCTTCCTTTTTAGGTCTGAGTAAGCTCCACCATGCACGTGTGTGCGTGTCATCTGCCGATGCACACTTGGGTTGCTTCCATTTGGCCGTTGTGACTAGTACTCCTGCGTTTACTGTGAGGTACACGCATCTGTTCACGTTTCTGCTCTCAGGTCCTTTGGACCTGTACCTGGCAGCGGAATCGCTCGATCATGCGCTAACTCTGTTTAATCTGAGGGACTGCAGCAGTCTTCCACAGGCAGCCGCACTTGACATTCCCGCCAGCAATGCGTAAAGCTTCCAGATTTCTGTACGTTCCTATCAACACTTATTTTCCTTTTTAAAAGTAAAGCCATCCTAAGAGATGTGAAGTGATTCCCAGTGTACCCCGTTTCCCTGATGACTCACGTTGAGCATCCTCACATGTGCATATTGGTCATTTGTGTGCCTTCTCTGGAGAAGTGTATTTTCTCCAGAGAAGAAGAAGGGCCAGGTCCCTTGCCCACATATTAACTGGTTTATCTGCTTTTCCTGCCATTGAGTTGTGGGAGTTATTTATATATTCTAGATGTTAATCCCTGATCAGATACATGATTTGCAAATATTCTTCCCCATTCTGTGGGTTGTTTTTTCACTTTCTTAGCAGTGTCCTGTGATGTACAAAAGTTTTTTAACTTTGACAAAGTCCAATTTATTTTTAATTGTGTTGTCTTTGCTTTCAGTGGCACAGCCAAGAAATTGTTGCCAAATACAACGTCATGACCATCCCTGGCGTTTCCTTCCCAGAGCTGCAGTGTTCAGCTCTCACGCTAGTCAGCTGGCCCCTCACACTCTCCAAAGATAACACACGAAAAGGAACCAAACTGGACATGTCACAGCTGTCACCTCATCAATGCGCACTGCGCCCCTCGTGGCACGTCGGCTGGCTCCTGAGCCCTTTTGACGTGATCCTTGTAAACTTTGATAACTTCTTCGCTGTCCCATCTAAAGAGACGCTCCAGCTCCTTAGATCTAGAATCAGCTATTCCTCCAAAGCTCCCCGGTTCCTTCTAGCACGAACCCTGTCTAGAAATCAGCCTGCATGAGGGCGCTCACAGCTGCAGGGTTGGTTCTCATTTCTAGGCCTTTGCGGTGGGCGGAGGGATGAAGTACCTCTAAATATATATAACACCCATCAAGGGAGTCAAGAAGATCCCCCGGAGAGGGCAATGGCCACTCACTCCAGTATTCCTGCCTGGAGAATCCCATGGAGAGAGGACCCTGGAGGGCTGCAGTCCATGGGGTTGCAAAGAGTTGGACATGACTGAGCAACTAATAAAACATCCATCAAATATATATAACACCCATCCGAAGTTTTCCATTCAGGTCTAGGGTTTATTGGGTGATCTGCTTAATTTTCTCCCTAATCTCCTTTCTCTGAGCTGAAAAATCCTACCACCACACCAGCATTACCCGTCTGTTTTATGTCACAGTTCACACACAGACGTTTCAGAATAGCCATGTTGACGTGCCATCACCAGCGGTGGTGTTACTGCAGGGTGTATTCCAGTTTGGTCTGTAGCCCCAGGGTTACCTGGTCAGTTCACGGTGGCTTCGTGGCATTTGCAGTATTTCTCTATTTGTGGTTCATTTGTTTCATCTTTTTTGGGTTGATCAGATCAGATCAGATCAGTCGCTCAATCGTGTCCAACTCTTTGCGACCCCATGAATCGCAGCCCGCCAGGCCTCCCTGTCCATCACCAACTCCCGGGGTTCACTGAGACTCACATCCATCGAGTCAGTGATGCCATCCAGTCATCTCATCCTCTGCCGTCCCCTTCTCCTCCTGCCCCCAATCCCTCCCAGCATCAGAGTCTTTTCCAATGAGTCAACTCTTCGCGTGAGGTGGCCAAAGTACTGGAGTTTCAGCTTTAGCATCATTCCTTCCAATGAACACCCAGGGCTGATCTCCTTCAGAATGGACTGGTTGGATCTCTTTGCAGTCCAAGGGACTCTCAAGAGTCTTCTCCAACACCACAGTTCAAAAGCATCAATTCTTCGGCGCTCAGCCTTCTTCACAGTCCAACCCTCACATCCATACATGACCACAGGAAAAACCATAGCCTTGACTAGATGAACCTTTGTTGGCAAAGTAATGTCTCTGCTTTTGAATATGCTGTCTAGGTCATAACTTTCCTTCCAAGGAGTAAGCGTCTTTTAATTTCATGGCTGCAGTCACCATCTGCAGTGATTTTGGAGCCCAGAAAAAGAAAATCTGACACTGTTTCCACTGTTTCCCCATCTATTTCCCATGAAGTGATGGGACCGAGCTTTAACCCAACTTTTTCACTCTCCACCTTCACTTTCATCAAGAGGCTTTTGAGTTCCTCTTCACTTTCTGCCATAAGGGTGGTGTCATCTGCATATCTGAGATTATTGATATTTCTCCCGGCAATCTTGATTCCAGCTTGTGTTTTTTCCAGTCCAGCGTTTCTCATGATGTACTCTGCATATACGTTAAATAAACAGAGTGACAATATACAGCCTTGATGAACTCCTTTTCCTATTTGGAACCAGTCTATTGTTCCATGTCCACTTCTAACTGTTGCTTCCTGACCTGCATACACATTTCTCAAGAGGCAGATCAGGTGGTCTGGTATTCCCATCTCTTTCAGAATTTTCCACAGTTTTTTGTGATCCACACAGTCAAAGGCTTTGGCATAGTCAATAAAGCAGAAATAGATGTTTTTCTGGAACTCTCTTGCTTTTTCCATGATCCAGTGGATATTGGCAATTTGATCTCTGGTTCCTCTGCCTTTTCTAAAACCAACTTGAACATCAGGACGTTCATGGTTCACATATTGCTGAAGCCTGGCTTGGAGAATTTTGAGCATTACTTTACTAGCGTGTGAGATAAGTGCAATTGTGTGGTAGTTTGAGCATTCTTTGGCATTACCTTTCTTTGGGATTGGAATGAAAACTGACCTTTCCCAGTCCTGTGGTCACTGCTGAGGTTTCCAAATTTGCTGGCATATTGAGTGCAGCACTTTCACAGCATCATCTTTCAGGATTTGAAATAGCTCAACTGGAATTCCACCACCTCCACTAGCTTTGCTCGTAGTGATGCTTTCTAAGGCCCACTTGACTTCACATTCCAGGATGTCTAGCTCTAGATCAGTGATCACAGCATCGTGATTATCTGGGTCGTGAAGATCTTTTTTGTACAGTTCTTCTGTGTATTCTTGCCATCTCTTCTTAATATCTTCTGCTTCTGTTAGGTCCATACCATTTTTGTCCTTTATCAAGCCAATCTTTGCATGAAATGTTCCTTTGGTATCTCTGATTTTCTTGAAGAGATCTCTAGTCTTTCCCATTCTGTTGTTTTCCTCTATTTCTTTGCATTGATCGCTGAAGAAGCCTTTCTTATCTCTTCTTGCTATTTTTTGGAACTCTGCATTCATATGCTTATATCTTTCCTTTTCTCCTTTGCTTTTCGCTTCTCTTCTTGTCACAGCTATTTGTAAGGCCTCCCCAGACAGCCATTTTGCTTTTTTGGGTTTATAGAGATGGCTTTTTAAATTTAATTTTGTTAGCGATTCTGTTTGCATGACTCTAAGGCCAAATCTATCGTGGCACGCGATGCCCATGCTCAGGCTATAGGAACCTGGTGGCTCAGATGGTAAAGAACCTACCAGCAATGCAGGAGAACTGGATCCGATCCCCAGGTCAGGAAGATCCCCTGGAGAAGGAAATGGCTACCCACCCCAATATTCTTTCCTGGACCAGAACTCCACAGACAGAGGAGCCCGGTGGGCTGCAGTCCATGGGCTCACAAAGAGTCGATCACGATTGTGTCACTAACACTTTGACTTACTTTCAGATTCGGGGAGGCAGTGATGGAGGAGTGGGAGTGGGTGGGGGCGGTGGCGGGTGGGGGGTGGGTGGCGAAGGTTGGGGCAGAGGGGCCTGGCCCTGGGAGTGGGCCTGCAGCCTCACCTGCCAACTTTTCCTCCTGCGCAGGTTGCCAGGCAGGAGGGGAGGGTCATCCTGACCTCGGGGCTGCCATACCACAAGGTGAGGACCTGCCGGCCCAGGCTGCCCCCCGCCCTGCCCCTGCCCCGGGCAGACTGGAGGCTCCAGGCTCACCTCAGCTGGTGGGTGGGGCCTAGCTTCTGCCCCGAGCAAAGGCTGCTTCTGCCCACAGCTCCGGGCCCAGGTCGGGGCTGGGCGCTGCCTGGCAGTGGACTGCTCCCTCAAGGCCCAGCAGCAGGCGAAGGCCATCCTCAGGCACTTCAACGTGCGTGTCACCCCCGCGGACATCTTCAGCCGCTGCCAGGTGGGTGCCGCATGCCCCAGGCTGGGCGAGGAGCCAGTGTGTGGGGCCCAGGCTCTGTGACTGGTGAGACCCCGCCATGTGGCTGGGCCTTGGTTTTGTGCTCGCCGGAGCAGTAGCCCGATCTGTGCATTTCCTCCCAGCCCCTTCCGCGGGAGGAGGGAAGGTGCACGTGTGGTAAAGACCCCAGGGTGTCGGGGGAGCCTGCGGGCATTTTTACCAGCTTTTCAGAACCTCTGCTGGTGCGTCGTCTTGAGAAAACGGAGTTGGGGAGCTGGGAGGACACCCCGCTGGCACCCCAGGGAGCCATGGAGCCTTCAGATCCGAGAGGGTGGTCACTGCCCTTCGCAGGAAGAGTCCGGGCCGCATCCCGGCACCACTTCCCTGCCCTAGCGGGGGCCCTGTGGAGGGACCAGGCTGCAGGACACCCCAGAGGTGGCATGAGGCCAGTTCAAAGGAAGGGGGCAGAGCTGCACCCTGGTGGGTGCAGTCCTGGGGTAGCAGGGCCCAGGGAGGCGCTGGCTCTGACCCGGCTGCTGTGGGTCGGACAGAGTTGGAGCATCCTCACCCTGAATGGGGAGGCAGGAGACCTGCAGTCAGTGGTGTATCTGCCCAGGTGAGCGGTGGCGGCAGCTGGGGGGCGAAAGTGGGGTGCAGAAGGTCCAGGACACGCCTCAGGGTGGGACCAGGATCCCAGGTTTCCGGCTAAGATCCAGGCCGTCGGCACGGCAGGTCTTGGGTCTGGGCTCTCAGGAGGCGGGTCTAGAGGGTGGGCCGGGTGCACCGGGCTCTCCGGGTGGGCACTGGGGAAAGAGGCTTCCTGCCCAGCTGGGGTCCTGCCGGCAGCGTCCCTGTGTGGTAGATGCACGTCCCACATGCGGTCAGCCGGGCAGTGAGGACAGAGGAAGGCGGCCATGGGGCTGCTGGGAGGGGACGGGCACCAGGCAGAGACCATGTGCCCGTTTGCGGCCGCGGTCCAGGAGGGAGGCGGGGTATCAGCACCCAGTGGGGCTTTGTTGGGAGGGGTCCCCTGCAGAGCCTCTGAGGCCCAGGGCTGTCCAGCGGCCTCCAGTGAGGCTCAGCTGCTGAGGAAGGTGGGCTGGGTGCACCCCAGGGCAGGCCCCCCCAGGTGGCAGACCGCTGTCCGGGGGCGCCCGCAGCTGTGCGCTGGGACCCCAGGAGGCAGGCATGGCCACATGCAAAGAGGGCTCCCTGAGAGCTAGGGTGCTTGAATCCGCGTGCAGCCTGTCAGCACGCGGGCATCGGGGGCCACGCCGGCGGCTCCCACCACCGTCCTCAGCGGCACCCGGTACCCGTGAGTGGAGAATGCTCCCAGGGCGGGGCGCCGCAGTCCACACACCCCACCTCCCCCGCCCAGAGCCCCTTAGCCACGACGCTCCCAGCCTCACCCAGGAGCTCAGCCCAGCGCAGTGGCTAGGAATGGCTTACCTTCCTGGCCCAGCTCAGCGGCCACCCCACTCCCTGTCTGAGCTCACTCCCAGTGCCTGAGCCAGCTGGCCTCAGGGCCTCCCACAAGTGGACAGGGAAGCCCAGGCTGCGTGGACACCCCCAGTTGATGGCCCGAGGCATGGTGGCCAGTGGCTCCATGCGACTGTGGACCCTGCCCTGCCTGAGGCCACAGCCCTGGCCTGCATGGCCCCTGAGCCCATGTGGGCATCAGAGGGCACTGGCCACTGGCCAGCAGAGAGCTGCACGCATAGGACTGACCGAAGGAGCACCTCCGTGTGGTTCTTGGCCAGCAGGGTCCCATCCTGTGCCCCTGGGGCCCAAGCTCCCTGGACGCCGGCTCAGAGCCACCACCGCCCCTGCCCAGGCCAGAGCTTGGCCGCCTCCCTGGAGAGCTCCCGCCGCCAGGCTGAGTTTCCATTTTCTTTTCCTTCCTTCTGCTATTTTGGTGCTGTTCCCAGAGGGAAAACCCACTGGACACACGAAGCGTTCCCAGAGCCCGCCGCCGCTCTTGGGGCTGCACATCGGGGTGTGTGGCGGGAGCAAGTGAGGCTGGAGAGGGCGGTGGGCTTCGCCATGTGAAGGCGGCCCCTGGCAGTAGGGGGGCAGCCCACCCACCCCCGGTCCCAGAGGGCGAGGGGCACTGGATCCCTCCACCAGGGCAGGGTCGTGACCCCTGGAGCTGGTGACTGGGGCCTGGGACCGTCCATCGGGAACGTCCGCCAGGAGGACATTCCCAGTGCCGTCCACCCTGGGAAAGGATCTTATCAAAGAAATTTAAGCTTAAAAAAGTCCCAGAGCAGGAACCCAGGCAAGGTCGGGCATAACGTCTGTTTTACCATCCCTGCGGCCCCCTCTTCTGTGGTGGGGAGTGGGCTACGCCCCTATGAGGGGTGTCCTGGGGGTCAGTGACGTTGGCCCCTGGAAGTGGCCTCCAGGAAGACAGTCACCCCACCTCAGGGGGGTGCTCTCAGCAGGGGGTCCCCTCGACCCCGGTGCTGGGGGAGGAGCCTGCAGCCAGGGGCGGGGCCTCGGGGCAGGGCCTCAGGGGCGGGTTCACAGCCTAGGAGCCCTGAGCTGGGCAGAGGCCGTGGGAGGGAGGAGGGTGCTGCCCGGGCTGATGTCTGGTGGGGAGCCAGAGGAGCGAGGGCTCTCAGGGCCTGAGCATGCGAGGGGGCCCTGGGCCAGCGGCCCCCAGCGCCCGCACCACACCTGGGAGCCCCGCAGTGACGGGGGCCTGGAGTCTGGACGCAGGGGCCAGTGGGTCACCGGTGCCCAGCCTGTCCCCAGGCGTGGAGACCCTCCCTGTGTCCTGAGGGGCAGCAACAGACGTGGGGACAGACAGGAAGAGGCGGCAGCCCTGACCCCGCCCCTCCCCGGCCTTTGTGCTCTATGGCCCCCAGCCCCGTTCCCACACTCCGTGCCCCCGGGGTCACGCAGGCACAAAGGCTGCGGGAGGAGGGGCCCCACCCTGTTCAGGCAGGGACCTGGGGCCACTGGCTCCCGAGGCCGCAGGAGGGGCCTGTCACAGGCCTCCAGGGCGGGGGTGCCGACGGTGGCCCAGCGTGCCCCCAGACTCGGGATGCCAGCCAGGGTGCGGGGCCATTGGCAAGCTCAGCACAACCCCCCAGGGCGGCACTCGGGTGGGCCCCACAGATCGCCCCAGGCCTCCCCACAGCCCACAGGGCAACCCTCCCGACGCACTCCTCCGCTTCCGGGAATGCCCCGGGTCCACTGGAGCCCAGCCTGGGTCCCAGCACTTGGCTCTTGGGGGACCTGGGGACCTGGCCCCCCGTGGCCCGGGACCCTGGTCCTGGTGGCCCACTTCTTTAGGAAGGCCCCGTGGCTGGCATGACAGCGACGCCCACACCCTCGCACTGAAGCCGGCTGCCTCAGGTGCCGGCCGGCCAGCAGTCTGTCAGCGTACCCGCTCCATGTGGACCTCACATCCTCCCGCAGGGCTCCCAGGGGCCCGTGTTGTCCGAGACGTGTGAGGAGGCCCCTGAAGTGGCCAAGGCGGGGGGCCCGGCTCAGTGCCCAGGGAGGTCCCCGGCCCAGCTCACTGCAGATGCCCACCGAGCACCCACCTCCTAGCACCACTGTCCCAGGGCCACTCCTCTCTGGATCTCGGTCCTGACCATGTGCTCCTGAGAGGGGCTCCTACCCCTGTCTGGGGTCCCCCGGGATATACCTCCCGGACGTTGACAGATGTTCACTTTAAACAGAAATTTTGTTGTTGTTGCGCTGGGTCTCTGTTGCCGTGCATAGGGCCTGCTCTTAAGCTGCGGCCCTTGGACTTCCCTCTCGTTGGGGAGCATAGCATCTCGGCGTGCAGGCTTCAGTTGCTGTGCTGCGTGGGCTCCGCTGTCCCGAGGCCTGCAGGATCTCCCCAGACCAGGGACTGGACGGGTATGAGTCTGTGCCCTGGGAGTTCCGACTTTAAGCGGCTCGGCCCTTTTCGAAAGTGAACATCTGGTGCTTCCCTGGAGGCCCAGATGGTAAAGAATCCGCCTGCAGTGCAGGACACCCGGGTTCAATCCCTGGGTCAAGAAGTTTATCCCCTAGAAAAGGGAATGGCTGCCCACTCCAGTGTCTTACCTTGAGAACTCCATGGACAGCGGAACCTGGCAGTCTGCAGTCCATGGGGTCACAAAGAATTGGACACGACTGAGCAACTAACACTTTCATTTCCCTTGCTTTGCAAGGCAGATTCTTAACCACTGGACCACCAGGGAAGGCCCCAGAGGGTCACTTTTTTAAAAGGGCTTACCCGCTTAAAATGGGAACTCCGAGGGCACAGACTCACCTGACAGAAGACAGGCATGTCGCCCAGACGGGCCCCAGGGCCTGGGATGCCCAGCTCCCGGTACACAGACCTGTGAGGTGGACATGGTCCTCAGCCATGACCAGGACTGGCCCCCGCCAGGCCAGCGTGACATGGGCCTGAGGGGAGCTGGTGTGGGCGGGAGAGGACAGGCCTCTGGGGGCCGCCTGGTACCCTTGGCTCCATCCTCAGGCCCGGTCAGTAAGGCACCTGGGGCAGCAGGAGGGCACCCGAGAGTCTGGGGGCTCCTGTTCCTCTGCACCCTCCCCCCAGCCCACGTCATTGCCTGAGCCAGCCACGGAGCCAGCAGGAGCCACTGGCCGGACGTGTCAAAGTGTCAGTCCCTTAGTCATGACTGACTCTTTGTGACCCATGGACTGTAGCCCCCCAGGCTCCTCTGTCCATGGAAATCTCCAGGCAGGAATCCTGGAGTGGGTTGCCATACCTTTCCCCAGGGGATCTTCCCCACCCAGGGATCGAACCCAGGTCTCCTGCGTTTCAGGCAGATTCTTTAATGCCTGAGCCACCAGGGAAGCCCAGACATGTCAAAGGCCAGCTCTAAACCCACCGCTCAGTGAGCTCGAGAGGAACAGACAGGGAGGGCAGGGCACTGAGGACCTGCCTTCCTCAGGGTGAGGAGCACGCGGGCCCAGTCAGAGCAGCAGGGCGGGTGGAAGAGGGCCCATCTCAGTATGAGGGTCCCCCGCGGCCAGGCTGGCTGCAGGGCGGGAGACACCCTCCCACAGAGGCCAAACTTCACAGCTGAGGAGCCAGAGCCCGTGAACACAGGCCTCGGGGTCTGCAGGGGGAGGCTCGTCGCCAGCAGCCCTGTGTGTCCAGTCGCTGCCCACAGATGCTTCTGCAGGGGACCCACCCCACCCCTGCTGCTGGGGCGAGGGCCAGACGGACCCAGGGGCCTGGCCACTGTCCCCTCAGCCCTGGATGGAGCAGGCAGGACAGGCTCGGGGCCTCGGGGTGGGCAGCCCTGGTTGGGTGCTGGAGGGTCCTCGGGGTGACAGAGTGGGGCCTGCCAGGCAGTGACAAGTCCGTCCATGTGCTAACAGGGCAGTGGCCTTTGGCTAGATGGCCCGTGCAGGGGGCGCCCGCGGGTGGGCAGGCGCCAGGAGAGGCACATGTCACCCTACCCTACCTGGCCACCTTTCCCTCCCTGGCCACACAGAGTAGTTGGGGGGAGGAGAGCCCCTTCCCGCCCCCTCCCAGGTAGCCCCTCCGCCCATCCACCGCCCTGAGCGGGCCAGTTGTTGGAGGCACATCTGGGGAAAGGGCGGACCCGAAGGGCTCCAAGGGGCCAGGACGGCTGGTGGGGTCTTGACCTGGGCAGGTGGGGGCCTTCGTGAGCCCACAGCCAGCCTGGAACAGGGCCAGGGGGGTGCCTCAGGAGAAGGTGGGCAGTGGGCGGGGGAAGGTGCACTGTTGGGGTCCCTCCGAGAAGTGCAGGAGCTGGGCTGGGCAGAGCAGTTAGTGGTGGAAAGGGGTCCTCTCCGGCTTGGCCTGACTCAGTAGCCCTGGGAGAGACAGGAAGGGAAGGGCTGGGTACCCCCAGCTACCCAGCTCCTGCCAGCCTTTGTTGACCTCACTGGATCCCACATGTCACCCCAGCTGTGGCAGCACCTGAGCAGGCTCTCTGTCCACCAGGCCTGTCAAGCCCCAGTTTAGATGCCACCTCCTCCAGGAAGTCTTCCAGGCCCCTAGCCCAGTTCCCGGAGTACCACCATCCTTTGGAGGAGGACTCTGGGGCATGCCCTCCTTGGTCTGTGGTTGACAGGACCCCTGCTGTCTGAGGGCCAGGCCCCTCCCCGACTTCCCCAGCCCGCACCCCTCTCCCGCCCGCTGGCGCCCGCCCGCTCCCACACGGCCCTGGGCGGCTGGGGTCCCCCGCCCCACCTTGGCCCCGCCGGCGCGGGAAGGCGGGCGGGCGGGCGGGCGGCCGTTTGCTTTTGAATCCGGGCCGGGCGCCCTGAGTGGCCCTTTCAAAGGCCGGCGGGGGCGGGGGCCGTTCCCAGGCGCGCCCCGCCCCCCGCGCCGCCCCTCCGCCCGCTTTCCCACGCGCCCGCCGCCGGCGGTTCTCACGGCCGCGCCCCTCCCCCGTCTGGGAACTGCCCGCGCCTGCCGCGCCGGGGGTGCCGGGGAGCCCCGGGAAAGGGGTGCCACCCGGGCTCCTGGGGACGGCGGAGGGGCACGGCCGCCCGGGGGGACCGCTGGGAGGGCTGGGTGCCGACTGGGGTGGGAGGTGCTGAGGGAGGGGTCTCCTGTGCTCCCAGTGGGGTCCCGGGGGGCCTAGGGGCGCATAGTGCCCGGTGGAGTAACCGGGAGCCGCGGGAGGGGCTGTGTGCCGCCTCGGGCGTTGCTCGGGTGGGGGCCCAGGGACCCGCCGCCCAGGGGAGACTGAGGGGGCCCCAGGGGTGGGGAACCGCCCCAGGGCCCGAGTCCCGCCGCATTCTCTGACCCAGATTCTATTGAGTGAACCTGGGACCTGTGGCTTGCCCACCCGCCCTGGCCTCAGAGACACTGGGGGTCCTGGCCATGCCTGCCTGTACCCTGGGAACAGTGAGCTCTGCGACGCCCCCTCCCCGCGTTGGGGCCCCCGGCATGGGAGCAGGTCCGGGGCAACCCTCACTGCCGCTGCTCCTCCACAGGGCCTGGGCGGCCTGTCGCTGGACTTGGCAAAGGCGAGGACAGAGCCTGTGGACGGGAGCAGCCAGCACACTCCCACCAGTGGTCTGAGACCCGTGTGTCGGCCCCTGTGCGCCCCCCACCCCCAGGGCTGCGACTGTCCACTGTGAGGGGCCAGGGTATGAGGGGCCAGGGGGACTTCTCCACCCGTCTGGGCCATGCTCACAGCCCTCCGCGGGCCTGGGTGGACACGTGCATCCAGGTGAGCGGACGTGGAGTCTTATCCTGGCGGCCTGAGCTGTCAGCCCGCTGTCCCCACACAGTGGGACTGCGGCTGGGAGAGGAGGGGACGGCTTGAGAGGATCAAGGCACTAGTGGGGCGAGGAGGGACCCCGACCGACAGAAGCACAGCCTGCAGCCCGGCGGAGCCTGAGGGCGGGGCTCAGACCCACCCCAGCCCGGGGTGGGCGGGGCGACGCTGGCTGGGCTGCCCCTACTCAGGCCCCTGTCGTGCAGGCTGCTTCTCGGACCCGTGCTTATCTTCCGCAGGACCAGACGTGCTTCCTCTCATTGTCCCCAGTGCCCGTCCCCTCCCCATCCGCCTGCGGAGGCAGTGCTCCCGTCACGGCTCCTCCCACCCCACAGTGGAGGCCCGGGACACACCTCTGCTCCCCGAGTGTGCGTGTGCGTGCACAGGAGGGCACCTCCACTCCTGCAGACTCGTGTCCTCACCTGACACATGGACACATGCACACACACACACACGTGCACACAGGGGCACACGCACACATGGACACACGTGCGTACACGGACACACACAGCCGCGCTGAGGCGGGTGCTCTTGCACCTGGAGGACCTGGGTGCTTCCAAGGCGCCCTCGTGCAGAGAGGGTCCACGCGCCGGCCCAGACCTGGCCCCGTCGGGGTCTCCGGGCCCCCAACCTGGCCCTGCCCCCTGGGGTGCCGACAGCGCCGGAGGCCCGTCCTCCGCCACCCGGTCTGGTCTGTGGCCCCACAAAGGGGCCGGGCCGTGGCCGTGTGGGGGAGGGGCCGGGCCTGTGGGAACTGACCTCCCTGGGCCGGGGGGCGGGGCAGGCACGGAGCGGCCCCGCGGGGCTGCCAGCCTGGGTCTCCAGCAACGGGGACAGAGGCGCCGGCGGGGGGCTGGAGCCTGCTTCACGGGTCAGGAGAGCCCTGGCTGGGGTTTCAGACCTCCCCAAGCAGGCCCTACCCCAACCCCACACCTCCTGGGAGGCCTGGGCTGGGCCCTGCCGCCCCAAAGTGTGCCGGTGGGGAGGGGGTCGCCCCCCCCCCTCAGCGCCTGAGGGCTCAGCCGGGGCGGGGGAGGGGCAGCAGGGTTCCCAGCCCCCAGCCCTGGGCCGCGGCTGGTCTGGAAGGAGGCGCGCAGCCCTGCCTGGGCGCTCGGAGCCGACAGATGACCCGGGGCCCCTCCAGAGCCGACGGACAGCGTGGGAGAGCGAGGTGGAGGGCAGACCCAGGCAGCGCCTAATCGCTTCCTCCCTCACCGCCAGTCCGTGCACAGGGTGTCAGGCCCGCCCCGCCCCCAGGGGTCTTTCATACCAGCCCTTTGTCCCTGCGCCCAGCACCATTTGTTGGGGCAGCTCTGGGGGGTCATGGTGCACAAACCGGCCCGAGGGGCCTCTGGACCCAGCGGTCTCAGGACCTCAGGCGAGGATGGGGGGCGGGGGACGCTTGGCAGGGAGCAAGTGGGGCCCGGGGCCTGGGAACACGCTGGTGTCCTGCAGCTGAGGCCCGCTGCGCCCCCAGGCCTCTGACGCGAGGGAAGACACTTGCCAAGTGCAGAGTGTGCGGAGAGGCGTTGGCAACCCCCTGCCCCACGCGTGCTTTTCTCGCCGCGTGGTTGTGCGAAGATGATGTTTATTTTTTTCTGCTTTTTTACGCTTTGCTGTAAATTTGCTGTAAATGAGTATGTAACGGGCATTATTCTAGAGCATGTCACAGCTTCTCAGCCCAAGCCCTCATCTTCCCTGCCTGTGGGGTCTCCAGGGCCTGGATACCAGCCTGACCACATCTCCCACCCTGGAGGGCTTGGCTCTCACTGGGGGTGGGCAGCGGGGCTTGTGGGGGTCCCCAGGACGCCGGCCTACAGGGAGCGCAGTCCCAGCCTGCCGCTGGCAGGGCAGGGAGCCTTGCCCAGGTTCTCAGAAGTGGCTCCCTCCACTAGGCGCCCAGCCTGCGGTCCTGCCGCCTCAGGAGCGCTGGTTTTGTCTCACGCCCTGTGCCCTGGCGGCACCCCCTCCCCAGCCCCTGACTTGGCCCAGGACTGGTGGAGGCCTGAGGGTATTCACAGGCAGTTTGCACTGGGCTGTGCTCAGCCCGTGGGCAGGAGCATGGGTGAGGGTAAGGCCCCTGGCACCCACGCCTGGCCTTCCCGCTGGCTTCTGTGGCCCGGCCAGGCCTGCACTGGCAGCCCCCCTCCGCCCCTGACACCAGTGCACCAGCGGTCCCCAGCCGGCGGCGCAGCACGCACCGTGGGCCATGGCGTGTGTGCACCCAGGGCTGGTGGGAGCAGGCGTGCCTGGAGACACACGGCTTGGGACAGACCCGGGACCTCCTCTCGGCAGACGCTGCTGGGTGCAGTCACTGCCCCGCCAGTGCGGCCGGGATTCCTGGGCTCAGAGCTCAGAGCAGGCCTGCTCGCAGACAGGCTCCCAGCACCTCTTCAGCTGCCCCTCCCCAGCTCTGTCTCAGAAGCTCACAGACCCACCAGGCCCATCGAGGGCTCGGATGCCTCCCAGGGAAGTGGCTAGAGCAGCCCCTCGCCGCCCTCCTAGGGCTGTGGAGGGCGGGCTGCCCAGCGCACCTGCCTGGCTTTGGGTCCTGAGCCACCACCAGCCCCCTGGGCCGGTCCCTGCTGGCGGCCTCACCCCGGGGAGGCAGCCTCCCTGACGGTGGGCTCCAGACCCTGCCTAGGAGGGCCTCGGTCCTACTGGAATTGGTCGGCTCAGTGGGCATGAGCTCGACAGCCTGGGCGCTGTGGGAACCAGGCCCAGGCGGACCCCGGGATGGGGGAGCCAGGAGCCTGCCCACTCCTCCTTCCCCCACTCACCCGCCTGACCAGGCTCTGGGGGTGGAGGCCCACCCTGCCCTCAGGCCCCCAGCCTGGATGGGGTCTCAGACACCTCAAGGGACCCAGGAGACCACTGTCCAGGGCATCCACAGCCCCCCGCTGGTGTCTGCCCAGATCTGCTGACATCTGAGCCTGGGGTCTGCACAGCCCCTGCAGGGAGTGGGCCCAGCTCAGATGTCACCTGCCTACGCCCGCACAGTGGGCTGAGGCCCTGCCAGGTGGGGGCGCCCGGCCACCGGATGGGTGACCGTGAGCAGGTTCCTCAGCCGCTGGGCAGCCCCTTCAGAACAGGGGGTTGGAGGAGCCGTCCTCCCCCATGGGGCAGGGGGACGGGCCGTCAGCCCCTGACTGGGTGGGTGCTCAGCCCCCGGCTCCGCTCTGAGTGCCGGGCAAGGGCAGCTGGACCCTGTGGTGGACAGGAGATGGACAGGGAGGCCCTGAGTACGGGCCCTCCTACAGACAGAGACCACAAGACGGGGCGGGCAGGCAGCTCAGAACCGGCTCTTCCAGCTGGGCGTGGCAGTGGGGGCAGGGGTGACCGCCAGGGCCAGCCGTGGGCAGCGGCCGTGGGAAAACCAGCACCAGCGCTTCCCGAGGGTGGGGCGGGCCTCGCGGGGCACCGGGCGTTTGTCTGCGCGTGACTCAGCGTGAGCTGGCGCCCCGCCCCAGGCGCATACCCCCGGGTGCTGGGAAGACCGCAGACCCCATCAGAGGACCCCGCCCCACTGGGCTCCCGTACCTGCTGGTGCTGACCCTCGGGGGGCCCCGGGCAGAAGCCCGGCCCAGAGACCAGTTGGCCGGCCTCTTTCCAGCTCCTTCCTGGCTGGGCCTGGAGTCCCCACGGGCCTGACGTGCAGCCGGGACCCTGCCCACGCTCCTGCCCTGCTGGCCCTGGTACCTGCAGCCAGACAGGAGAAGCACCCAGGTGTCTCCCTGTGCCAGAGTCTGGCCTGGGGAGGGGAGGCCCTTCGGGGGGCTCTGGGAAATCGGCCCTGCCCATCTGGCACCTGCCCACCCCTGGCTGTGATGCTGGAGGCCGAGCTCTGTGGTGAAAGGCTTGGGGGGAAAGAGGGCGTGTATGGGCGGGGCAGGAGCCCCCCACCATGGCTCCAGGGCCCCCCGCCGCTGCCCGCCCCAGGCACTCTACCTCCAGGGCACTGACAGGGCTCACCAGGTGAGGGGGGTGCCAGGAGCACCAAACAGGAGCCCTCCTCCCGTGGACCGGCTCACCCCATGGCTAACAGGGCGCCTTTGTGTGCCCGTCTGGGAGCCAGCTGGTCAGTCCCCTGCCCCCCCAACCCTGCTCTCCTGTTTGGCCCACCTTGCCTGCCACGGGAATCCTGTGTCTAGACCCCTGCCAGGAAGTGGCCGTCATGATATGATGGGGTAGCCGCATCGGGAAGCCCATGCCACCCCTGGGATGGTGAGATCGGGGGGGCTGAGCCAAGGTCTTCACGGGAGCTCACTGCACATCCTAGACCAGGACCCTACGTGGCTGGGCTCCTACCCTGCACACACTCGGTGCCCAGCAGGCCCCAGATGGTGCCAGCCCCTGGGGGCAGGTGGGGCCAGGTGTCACAGAAGGATGGACACCGGAATGGCCCTGGCTTGCTCCAAAATGGGTTGAGGAGTCAGGGCAGCTGTAGGGCCGCCCCCCCTTGACTTTCTAATGCTGGGCCTCCGTCCCCCACTAGTGTTGAGCCATCAGGGGCCCAGGCTTGGCTCTGGGGTTGGGGAGGACCGCTGGGTGGTGGCAGAGTCCTGCAGGGGCTCAGGAGTTGGAAGAGGCCGCCCAGGGCTGGCTTGGAGCCCACGCAGTGCAGGAGGGCTCCCGGGAGGTGGTGTGCCCCACGTCCTGCGGCGAGACGAAGGGAGATGTGTCTGTGAAACCCCCTGGGCCCGGCCAGAACCACAGGGAGCACAGGGCTAGGGGCAGAGGGGCTGTGAGAATGCCCCGCAGCCCCAGCGCCTCCTCTGCTCCCCAGGCCTGCAACTGTGACCAGTACCTGAAAGTCTCCAAGGACATGATGAAACAGCTGGTGCGGCTCAGCGTCCACCTGGGAGGCCCTGGTGGTGCCAGTGAGTGGGGCTCCATGGGGTCTGTGGGCCGTGGCCCTGCCACTGGGTGCTCCTGGGCTGACCCACTTGGGCCGCCAGGGCGGTGCCCGCGGGCGGGGGGGTGGCCAGTGCTCAGGGCCAGGAAGGGGACTGAGGCCTCTGGCCCACTGGACCTGGGCTCGTGGTCCCTACCTTCTCCCCAGTGGGCCCTGCTCAGTCACCCAGCCCCGCTCGTAGAGTGTACACGCACACATGCACCTTTCAGGCAAAGACACATGCTCAGTGGCACATGCACGCTCACACGCCTGCCTGTGCATGCTCAGCCATGTGCACACACATGTTCGCCTGCCGGCCCTTGCACCACGGGCCTTGCCAAGCAGCAGTCTGAACGTTGGGGAACCTGGGCGCCGGGAAGGCAGGCGAGCCCCGGGTGTCGGGATCAGGGGCCCAGCCTCACCTTCCCTGTGTGGAGGGCCGGCGGGAACGGAAGCAGGGCCTCTTGGGACAGCCCGAGGGGGGAGCCTGAGCACAGGGTGCCCCGGGCCCCTCTGCACAGTTGGTGCCCCTGGGTACCATCTTCTCTGCTGGTCGCACTTGCCCTGCCCGCATCCCTCAAAGGTTTTGGGCCACCCACACGGTGGGTGTGCACTGGTGATGGCCAGTGTCCAGCCCTGAGCAGCTCTCTGCCCTCTGCAGCGCGGTTGCAACTTGCTTGAGGCAGGGGGGAGGGGCAGGGCATGAGCAGTGGCCCCCATAGAGGGCCCCCAACACCCCGACCAGAGGTTCGCCCTGGCCCTGGGCAGCACCCCTCGGGCTGTCAGGTGAGGCCTGAGGTCATGGCCTTGCTGGGCCCCATGGAGGCAGCGGGACTGGGGCGGGGGGGGCCACCTCCATTCAGACTCTGGCTGCGGTTAATCTGGAGCCATCTGCAGGGTGATGTTTGCTGAGCAAATTACCAGGGTCAGTGGGCCTGGGGCCACTTCTCCCACCTGCTGGCTAGGGCCCTCTGCAGGGGTGGGGCCTCTTGCGGGGTCTCTCCTGCACCCCGAGCCTCCGCAGTCCCCTGGGCCTCTGCCCACCCCGCCCTGCCCCATGCTGGTTGATTGCGAAACGCGCTTCTTGGCAGTGGGCTTATCTGCTCATCGCCACGGATGGGCCGCCCCCGCCCCGCCCGGCCCGCGGTTCTCAGGCCCCCAAGTGCCCTAATCAGCCGATCTTGTGCCCAGAACTTGTTTCCCAAGGACCTTTGAGCCCCAAGAATGTCCCAAGGTGTGAGTTCCCATGGGAGGGAACTGGGCTGGCACAGAGCATCTTGGCCCCTGCTCTTTGCCCTCTCCCTGCAGGGTGGGGGCTGAGCACTCGGAGGTGCGTTGTGGGTGCTGGGGCCACCAGGCCTTCCCTGGGACTGACCCTGACGTCCTTGATTGACAGGCACTGAGTCCTCCCACAGCGATGGTGAGCAGGAGACAGGTGAGCCCTGGGCCACGTGCCAGGGACATGAGGGGCCCCAGCATCTGGAACCCCAGGATGGGGGAGAGGGAATGGGCCTGTGCCCCAAGGGGAGGGCAGTGCCAGGGAGGGCCGGGAAGAAAGAGGCCAGTCCCCCGTGACCCAGAGGGTTCCTAATAGGAGAGGCAGGGGCGGGCGGCTGGGGGCTGAGGGAGGAGCCACTAAGCAGAGTGGGTGGGGGCTGCCTGCCTGAGGGCGGGGCTCAGGGTTACCGCTTCCACGTCCAGACTCAGCCCCGGAGGAGGCCCCCGGGCACTGCTCCTACGACCCACCTTGCCGTTGGCTGGAGGACGCAGACCTACAGACCCACGTGCCGGCCACGCTGGCCAATGGCACCCGGCTGCAGCTGGCGGGCGTCCCGGCGGGCGTGCTGCGGCGGCCCGGGCTGCGGCATTTCTACTGCTGCCCCGGCTGTGGCAAAGTCTTCTGGGAAGGTACCCACCTGGCCCGAGTCACCAGCAACTTCCAAGAGATCCTGGAGGGCGCCCCCCGCCCAGCCAGCGGCCCCTCCTAAGAGCGGGGCCTAGGCTGCCCGGACTAAAAGTGCAGAAGCTGCACAGGTGGTGGCCGTGGGCTCCTTCCTCTGGTCTCCCCTCACGCCCCGCCCTGCGCTCGCCAGCCCCTCGCAGCCTGAGGGTTGGACCCAGGTGGCCCCCCAAACCTGCTGGAGCTCAGTAGGTGGGAGGTGGGGGTCCCCCCACTGTGCTGTGGCCGTTCCCGTCGCCCCCTCCACCATGCACCCCCCAGGATGAGGGCCAGGCCCCTAGGTCCCGGGACAGGGTCTTCCCTGGTTTCCCCCAGCGAAGCCGGCCGTGGGGCTCCCCCGGGACTTCAGACTCCAGCGAGCACAGGAGGGGGTCCTGGGGGACAGACAGGCCCCCGCCTAGCCAAGCCGTGACCCTGCGGGGCCTCTGCCGTCAGGCTGGGCGGCCCCCGCTCGGGTCTTTGCCGTGTAGAAGGCCCTGAACACATGTGCATTGGAGCCTTGTCGTCACAAGGCAGAAAGTATCTGCCCTCTCGCCCAGGGAGACACAGGCTCAGACCCCGCGCTGACCCCCTGGGGGCCTGGGGCGGCACTCGGGGCGGGGGGCTCCTGCGAGCAGCAGGCCTGGGCCCAGACCACCTCCTGCCCTTGCCTGCCTCCCCCTGGCTCAGCCCCAGGAATGTGCACCCACCCTGGCCCACATCCCTTTCCTGTCCTTCCGCTCCCAGAGCGGAAACCAGCGCAGATTTGGCTGCGGGGCCGGGCGTCTGCACCCTCTGTCCCGCCCCGTGTTCCTGACCACACCAGGGACGGCTGTGGCCTCTGAGGCCCCTGGGGTGTAGCCCCGGCCATGTGCCGGGCATGGACCCACTCAGCCCCCCAGCAACGCTGGGCCTCGCTGGGCCAGGGCACACTCCACAGATGGGACAGCCCGCCCAGGGACGAGGGCGGTGTGTGGGGCCAGTCTGCCCACCTGGCTCTTGTCTCCCCTGGGGTCACGAGGCCTGGGCTGAGCAGGCGTGCCAGGGTGAACGGGCCCCCGTGGGGGCAGGGACCCTCTGCAGCCGGGGTCCCGCTTCCAGGACCCAGACCTCCGGCCCCACGTCCTGTCCTGGGAGAGCAGCCTCGACCACTCCTCCCCCGCAGGGTTAAGAGGAAGTGGGGTTGGGGGTGGGTCCCAGCCAGCTGCGTCCTGGGGACTCTGCCCTGACCCACGGCCCTGGCTAGGGCCACAGGCTCGGGGCCAGGCCGTGTCCTTCCAGGCCCCCAGGCGCGTCTGCCCCAGCCCCGCTCAGCACTCCACAGAGAGGAGAGGACAGCTGAGCAGGACCCGGTCCTCAGGCCGCACGGCCCCGCCGGGCCTGCCTCCCGCCTCCCGCCCTCTGCTGCCAGGCTGGCTGTGTCCGTTGGTCCGTCTGTCCGGGGACTCACAGGCTCACTGCTAGCCCGTCCAAGCCCCGGCCCTCGGCCTGCGGGAAGCACCCTCCAAGCCCTGTGACCGCCCGGGCCCACTTTGGGCTAGGGGTCAGACGCTGGGCCAGCAGGGTGGGCTGCGCCCGGGTGCCAGGCCACGGGGACTGTCTGCCGCAGTTCCTGCCCCGGGCTCCTTCCTCCGCGGCCGCTGGCCCGGGGCTGGTGTTTGTTATTTGATCTCTATCCTCGCGCCCTTCTACCAGGTGTCTGGGCTGCTGGGAAGAAACGCTCTCCTCTTTCCCACGCTCCCCGACACATTTTAATGAATTAGCTGGAGGCCCCGCCCCGTGGCCCGCGGCCGCTCAGCCTCCCTCCCCTGCCGAGCGCGTTAAGGTGGCCTCGGCCTCCTGGCTCCGGCCAGTGCCCCTTCTGCGCGGTCCTCCCCGCTGCCCCACCCAGCCCTCCCCAGCCGGGGAGCTTCCCAGTGCCCACTGCTCTGAGCCTCTAAAGGAAAGGGGTCCCCTGGGGGAGGAGGCCGCCCTCTCCAACCCTGGACTCCTTCTGGGGTCGCACCCCTGGGCCAGCTCCCAGGAGGACGTCGGTCCAGCCTTATAGTCAGCGTTGGGCCTGTCACCCCAGATCCAAGGTTGAGGGCTTCTCCTTCCCAGCCAGTGAGCCCCTTGCCTATTTGTGGAAGTGACAACATCACCAAGGAATGCCACAGACGTTGGGGGCTTCTCTGAGCTCCAGGACAGGGCCTGGTGGGGTCCCCAACCCCCGCCTCCCCGCCCAGCACATCATTTGGAACAAATGTCCTCCTTTTGGACACGTCCTTCAGCAAACATCAGGAAGTGCTTCCGGGAGCCAGCGCTCCCCACGCCCCTCTCCGGTCCTGTCCTTGGACAGGGCAGCTCTGGGCACATGGTGTGTGGACCACAGCCACCCCGGGCACAGTTCCCCTCGGCCACAAAGGAGCAGGAGCCATGGGCTCCCCGCAGACAGGGTGACCACAAATGAGCAGAGGGCTGGGGGCCGGGTGATCGCAGGGCTACACCTGTCTGACCCACGCTGAGGCCAGGGGGGTCTGGCAGTGACCTCAGGCTGGGCTCCTGTGGCCTCTCTGGCCGCACCGTCCCTGCCCGGGGGCACCGAGCTGACAATTTCATGCCCTGAGGTGGGGGCCTCACGTTCCCACACTGAGCTCACAGGGCCCCTTTGTCTGCCGCCCGCTGCGGGTGTCAATGGGACTTTTCTCCCAGGCTCTGCTCCCGGGCCCAGCGGGGTCTCCAGACGCTCTTCTCCAGGCCAGGGGGGCCTGAGCCCCCCACCTGGGTGGGGCCTCGCTCTGTGAACCCACCACCTTCTGGGGATGGGCCTGGGCACAGCCGAGCCCAGCGGATACACAAGAAGCACAGGCAACCAGGAGGAGGTCCTGCCTGCAGATCCGTCCTCAGAGTAGCCGCCCCTCCGTGCTGCTCCGGGCAGTGGGTGCGGGGTGGCTGGGGTCCCCCACAGGCCTTGGCTCTACACAGGGTCACCCCTCCCCACTCCGGAAGCGAACACGGGCCTGAGTACACAGAGCCCAGGGCCTCCCTCCCAACCACAGCTTGTCTCGGGCTGGTGGGGAGGATGGCTGGAAGTGGACAGGGACCCCCACTCTCAAGGTGATCAGCTCAGCAGCCACTGACCCCAGGCCCCTTTAGTAGGCCCAGGGACGTGTCTCTGCAGGATAAGTGGGCAAAGGAGGGGCTCCCCAAAGCAGCAGCACCCCAGTCACGCCAGGGCCAGGCTGATCACAGGGCCTGGGCCGGGTCTGTGCTCAGCTCAGGGCATAACCACCTGCGTAGTGGGGAGCAGAGCTGAGCAGAGGGGCTGGACCACCAGCCTCAGGAAGACAGAGCATGGGGCCTGGGTGGCCTTGGACACCAGAAGGACCCCAAGCAGGGGCAGCCAGGGTCTGAGGTCTTGCCTAGTTTCTCCAGTGGTTTGGCTGTGACTCCTCCCAGGTAACGGAGCGGGGGCGGGCGCCTCACCCACGTGGGTCTCCAGGCCTAGGGACAGACACCCACCGAGTTCATCACCAAACGGGGCCTAACAGGGTGGTCTCCCCAGCTGCCTCCTGGGAATACCAAGTGGCCTCTGAAGGAATTCCAGTGGCTGCGGAAGCACCACTGCCCCAGGCCGACTCTGAGGCTCATTCCTCCTTAATTTCCAGCGACCACAGCAGAGCTATAAACTGTGAAATTCTAATGAGGAAATTTGGCCGCACTGTTAGTGTGTCAATAAAAAGCGGGTTTACTGCTTGGAAGTGAGTCATTTCAGAGTTCCCTTTCAGCGCAGCATTGGCACCTTACCTGGGACTGCTCACCTGCCCAGGCCTCACCCGGCCCAGTTCCTGCCGATGGGGTCGCCCCGGGAGAGGAGCCAGGCCTCTCCACAGCAGAGGAGCTGACTGCCAGACCGACCCCAGCCCCGGGCCGCAGACCCTCTTCTTCTGGGGCGGGGCTGAGAAAACCTCAGGGCCTGGCTCCTCTTGCCAGTCAAGTTAGGGAGCTAACGGGGTGATCGAGGCCCCCAGGGGAGCGATTCTCCAGCGGAAAGGCCCCGCGTGGTGTCCTGGAGTTGTCTCCCTCGGGGAAGTGTGTCCCACGGGCCGGGCTGGGCAGGCCTCGTCCCTGGAGCGCCTGTGGTGCTGGGGATGTGGAGGGTCCGCGGCTAGCACTCCAGGAGCGGGGAGCCAGACTGGGGGTCTCCACCCGAGCCCCGCCCCCGCGCCCACCCAACCAGAGGAGGCGGCCCTCGCGCCCCTCGGGGTCGCGCTCGGCCCCGGGCTGCGCCTGGTCTGTCCGCGCGCGGACCTTGGAATTCCCCGGGTGGCTAGAGGGAGCGTGGGAGGGGCGGCGGCGGAGACGCGGACCCCCGCCCACCCGCGGCCACCTGGCTCCCAGCCCCAAGCCACCGGCGGCCAGCGCCCCCTGCCGCGCGGCCGCCCCGCCGGACACGCCCCTCGCGGCCCCGCCCCGCGAGGGCGCTGCCCAATGGGCGGGCGGCGGGCGCGCGCGTCACGGGCGCCTATTGTCATGCAAATATAAAGGAGGTAAAAGGCGCCGGGGCGCGGCGGGCTGGCGAGTGCAGCGGCGCCTGGGGAGGCGCGTGGAGCCGCAGCTCGACAGCGCAGGGACCGGGAACGCGGCGCCGCTGCCCCGGCCGGGCCGGCCCCGCGAGCGCAGCGCCCGCCCCCGTTGCCCGCCCGCCGGGCGCGGCTGGATGTGGCGGGGGTCCCGAGTCGCCGGCCCCCGGCCCCCAGCGCCCGGAGCGCCCAGGGGTGGCGTGCGGGGCCCGGGGACGCCGCGCCTTCCATGCGCCGAGGCGCGCCCCGAGGCAGCCGGGGGCCCGCGCCGAAGCCGCCGCCCGCGCTGAGCCTCGGCCCGCGCCCGGCGGCAGCATGAGCCAAGCCGAGCTGTCCACCTGCTCGGCGCCGCAGACGCAGCGCATCTTCCAGGAGGCCGTGCGCAAGGGCAACACGCAGGAGCTGCAGTCGCTGCTGCAAAACATGACCAACTGCGAGTTCAACGTGAACTCGTTCGGGCCGGAGGGCCAGACTGCGTTGCACCAGTCGGTCATCGACGGCAACCTGGAGCTAGTGAAACTGCTGGTCAAGTTCGGCGCGGACATCCGCCTGGCAAACCGCGACGGCTGGAGCGCGCTGCACATCGCCGCGTTCGGCGGCCACCAGGACATCGTGCTCTATCTCATCACCAAGGCCAAGTACGCCGGCGGAGGCCGGTGATGCCGGTCCAGACCCCGGCCTGCACGCGGGCCCCGCGCGCGTCCTCCTTGCTGTACCTTCCCGCCAACTACCTCGGTGTGCGCCCGGCCCTCGGCGCCCGCGGCCACCACGAGTCCGGCGCGCACGTCCGTGCCCACGGTGGCCGCGCCCGCCCGCCCGCTCGCGGCCGGGGGCCGGGGCCGCCTCCCCCCCGCGGCCACCGGGGACCGGCCGGGGCCCTTCCCACGGCCCCGCCCGCCGCCGCGCGGGTGGGGGAGGAGCGCGGGCCCCAGCCCCTTTGAAATTTGAGTCTCGCCACCAGCAAGTTCGGAATCCCGAGACACCGGATCCTCCTGCTCGAAAAGTTTTCTCCTGAAGGTGGAAGGACCCGTGGCCGACGCGCGACGGAGGAGACGCTCTGCTGTTCCCGGGGCTCTAAACTATTTATCACGTGTGTGCATATTTGTGGGTGATGTTTGTGCGCCTGAATTTTGTGTTTGGAAAATATTGTGCGTGGTCAATGTGGTTAGGGGGGGGGGGGGGTGGGCGGGGTGATGTACTTTTTTTTTTTAGTCTTAAAACTAAAAACTTGAGTCTTGTCATTTCTTGGTTGCACTGAAAATACCGCCCAGCCTGATGGTTCCCCGGCGCTGCTCCGTCCTCTCCGGCTTCTCCCCCTCAGCTCCCCTCCTCCGCCCGCCCCGCCTTCCCCTCTCTCACACACGATTCCGCGTGAGTTTTGGAAGCCCCGGGCCCCGCTCCGCCTTCTCCGGTGAGAGGCCGCCATCCGCCAAGCCTGCCGGTTTTCAGAGCTTCCGTGGGAGCCTGGGTGCTCGGGTGTGGCGGTGACGGAGGTGGGGATCAAGCCTTCCTAGTTAGTTCTATTATAGTTAACAGTCGATTGCACACTTTTTTAAAAAAAGTAAATGGATTTGCCACAATTAAATGTCATAACATTTATGACAATATAAAATATTAACATATTTTAAGCCAAGTTTTAGGTGTATTTTTTGAATCTTGGTTATAGACCCAATTTTAAAGGGCGTTGTATCCAGCGTTGTGAAGGCAACTGTACCCATATTTATATTTTTATAAAATGCCTATAAGACTGTGAATCTCTTGTGCTACTTGCCGAGTGAGCTGAAGGGCCGCTTTACCCCTCTTCAGCCTCCCAGAGCTTCCAGGACCCGATTCGAATCCGAAAGCCCTGCCAGGCGGGAGGGGCCGCGCGAGGACCCAGGCCGGAGGCCGTCCCTCTGCGTCACTCTTAGTCCCGAAAGGCGCCCTTCCTGGTCTCCGAGGTTCCAATTTTCTATGCAACCCCACACCCCGTGTTGTTTTGATCCTGAGAAATAAAAGGGAGGCTGAATTATTCAAATTTAAATGAGGCTTCCCCAGGGTAGAAGTGCTGCTGACCCTTCGTGCAAAAATGGGGAGCACTTGAGGACACAGGTGGGTGGAGGCCCTTTGTGTGTGGCTGGTCAGATTTGGGCAGTCATCTGTGGCTTTTTATAAAACCTTGTGTGAGAAGAATATATTGATAATGTCAGTGAAAAGCAGACATTGAAACTGAGGCACAGATTACTCCAAAAGGAGTTTTTCTGTATATTTTTTCTAGATGCAAATACCTTAATTATGTTAATTAATGTTAAGACTTTCTAGGCTTACGTGGAAGCTGTGTATGGGTCTCGGTGTGATCACTTCTAACTGGATGAAGTCTGCAGCACATTCCTGAGTGTACGATATAGACTTGTAGCCCAGCATGAAAAATTTATAAATAAATTTTTCATTGATCTTTTTATATTAAAAAAAAAGTCTGTTGGTTCTTGGGCTTGGCACGGGATGAGAGTCAGGCTGCAACGTGCTGTTTGCAGAGACGACCGCGCAGCACTTGGCTTGTCTCCACCGCAAGACAGAGCCTGGGAAGCTGGCTCTGGGCTGAGCTCAGAGGCACCGCAGTGGCCACGCACAGGGCTTGTGAGGACCCCGCCTGCCCACGTTCCAGCTGCAGGAGCACCCCAGGGTGCCTAGAGCCGCTTCCTCTGCTCCTGGCAAAGCAGCCAAGGCCTCCCCGTGGGAGTTCTACTTGAAACTCCCCCCCACCCACCCCAAAGCCAGCCTGCCAAAGACGCCTCTTGTCTCCATGCCCCCAGTTACTGTGGGTTTCTTCTGGACCACCTGCCGCACGGAAAGGGTACCCTTTAAATGTGGGGGAGCTTCTGATGACTGTAAGGTCCCTTCTTCCCCTCTGATCCCTGGTGCCTTCTGAGAGTTAAGGCCAGCATGCCCCAAGCAGCCACTACCCCAGGGCACAGACCCTGAAGGCGAAGGCGACTCTGGTCCACCCCTGGGGCTGGTATAGGAGGGGCTGCAGGGGATGGACAACCACCCCCTACTCCCCCAGCCCTCCTCCCCCTGCAAGAGCAGCCTGCCCAGAGGGGACTGAAAGCCAGGCCTCGAAGTTTTAACTTGACTGCGATGCAGGAGTTACAAGGTGACTCGTTCTTGTAAATCTTTCAGACACCCCTTCCAGAAGCCTGAGGGTGTCGGCTTCCCCTCAGGAGGGTTGTAGCTACATTTTGTTCCCAAGACACAAAGACCCATTGTCATTCCCCTGTTCCTGCTTTGCATCTCGAGCTCTGTTCTGCCCTGAGGATTTTCCAAGGGAATTTTCAGTTGGTTAAACAGACATTCCCGGACCCCGGCTGGTATTGGGCCGATGGTCTGGCTCCCTCCTAAGACACCACAGAGACGGACGGAATATTTGACGCAAATGAGCCCCCAGGGGAGGTGGTGTCTACCTGGCCACTCAGGCCAAGTGAGAAGATCTGCCCTGGGGGGAGGGGTGCCTGGCCCCAAAGGAAAAGGCGCTGCAGGAATTTGGACACTGTTGGGGCATCTGGCCTGGGTACTACCTGGCCACCCAAGTGGCTGGAACACGTCTCCACTTCCCACGCTGACACCGCAGGAGAAAGAGTCAAAGCTATCAACAAATGGAGAAGGGAGGGCGCAGGCTCCTGATGCAGGCCCCCAGCTGAGTGGTCAGGGCCGGGCGCTCACTGCAGGGGGTTGGCCAGCGCTTCACCTGGGGTCCCCACCACCCCGCCTCAGGCTTCGGATGTGGGAACAGCTCTTTAAGCCTCTTGGTGGCCCGGGTGACAAAGAGGTGCAGTGACCCCCGCAGCCCAGCCTCCAGGATCCCACGGTGCGTGTGAGGTGTGTGCGAGGAGGCCAGGCCTGCCGGCCAGGGCACCCCAGGGGGAGCGGTCTGGCAGGCAGCCCTTGGGCCTCTGGGAAGCCCCGGAGTGGCTGCCGTGGAGGAGGCAGACAGACCAGCGACCAAGGGCAGGGCCGGAGCCCTTCTCCCGGCCAGGACTGCTGGCAGCTCCTGGCCACTGTCAGGCTCTCTGACCTAAGCCCGGCGGAACTCAGGAAGTGTTTACTGTTGGAAGGGATGCCAGAGAGACCAGGAAATGCAGGCAAATGGTCACCCAGAAAGAGTGATGTCCAAAGCCAGTGGGCGTGGGAGCCAGGACAGAGCCGGTCAGAGCTGAGAGCCCAGGCAGCCGGTGAGGAGGGCGAGGGGGCCGGGGGCCCTCCGGCTTTGCCCCGCAAAGGCCCTGCGGTCAGCACAGGGCGCTCAGCCGCGTGCACACGGGCAAGGGCCGCGGCCCGCAGCTCTGACCTGCCGGAGGCAAGTGCCTCCTCGGGCCGCATGGAGCCTGCCGGAGGAGGCCGGCCTACACCCGGCTTGCCAGGCTCTGGGGACAACTGGGAAACAAAGGCCGAGGCCAGAGTCTGCCCGCGCGGGCCGGGAGGTCTGGGAACCGCCGAGGGCTCCTCCGGAGGCCTCCCGGGCACCCCCTCCCGGGGCTCCTGGGTTTGGGGAGGCCCCTCCCCCACAGCCCCGCCGCGGCTGGCCCGGGCTCCCCTCCTCTCTGCCCGGCGCATTCTTCTGCTTGGCTGTACGTCGGGTCGTCGCGGCTCGCGTCCGTCTGTCGATCTTTCTTCTCGCGCCCCCTCCAAAGCCGCGGGCCCCATTCATTCCCGAGGCCTCTGCCCTTTCCTGCGCGCGGGTCCGCTCGGCGAGCAGCTGCTATGCTAATGAGGACGGGGCGGGGGGCGGCGGGGATCGGCGGGTGGGGGCGGCGAGGCTGCGGGGAGCGGGACGGGGGCACTCGCGGGGGGAGCCGGCGTGGCGAGGCAGTGGGGGGCGGCGGGGCAGTGGGGCCCGGCCGGGGCGGGGCGGGGGGCGGGCGCTCCCAGAGGCCCGATCTCTGCGTTCAGACCCCGCGGGGGCGCCTGCCCCGCGCACCCACTCGCGGGCCGAGGGGTGCGCGGGGTAGAGACCAGCTGTTATCTTGCTCTGGGGTCGCGGCCTGGGGAGGCCGGCTGGTTCTGGAGGCCCCCGACCCCGCGCCCACCGGTGTGCCCCTCGCAGGCGGGGGACTGGGCCGAGACGCGGAGCCGAACGGCCCCGCTGCCCCCCCGGCCCGGGTGGTTGGACGCGGCCCCCCCGGAGGCGGTGCCCCGGGGCCCGGGTCGCGCCGAAAGGGGACCGGGCGAGACGGCCGGAGAGGACGCGCGGCGTCCGAGGGGCGACGACGGCTGGAAGCGAGTGGCCTCTGAACCCGGCTCTCGGGGTCGAGGCGAAGCCGCCGGCGGCCGGGCGCCCACGAGCATGGACGGCGAGCAGCTCCGAAGGCCCGGCTCGGACCCGGGCGGGGAGGCCAGCGGCACGGGCTGTGCTGCCGCCCCGCGGCCGCCGCGGACACTGCGCCAGGGGCCGGGCTCCGGGGCCGCGCAACCTCCGCCTGCCGCGGACCCCGGGGGTCCTCTGCGCACCACCCTCGCGGGCCCGCAGCCCGCGACCTCGTCTTCTCCGAGGGGCCCGGGGCAGCTGAGGGCCGGGACTCGACGGTCAGGTTTCGAGCCGAAGGCGGTCGGGGTGGGCGCAGGCCTGGCTCGGGTGCCCGCGGCCGACAGCGCCCTGCAGCCCCCGGTCGGTCTCCGCTCCGGTGACAGCACCGGCCAGGCCGGGGGGCACCTTGTGGAGGGGAGGCCGCGGAGGGCCGCTGCCTGGCGGGTAGGGCGCTGGAGCAGGTCGGCGGTCCAAGGAAGGGGCAGCTGTGCTGACCCTATTGATGGACGTGAAAAATGTACAATTTTCAGTGTCCTGAGCTGAAGATTCGGGATCTTAGGGAGCACTGTAGCCCCGGAGACAGCTTCCCATAGCTCTGAGTGAGGGGCTGCTCCCTAACAGTGAGGGAGCAGCCACTATCCTTGTGACCTGGCGTGGGGGGTGGGGGGTGGGGGGAGCCCCCTGGGGGGGATGGTGAACACTCGTAGTGCTGCAGCCAAGCACACATTTCAGTAGAAGGTAGCTGGGAGCACTGATGGTTTTCTTGTTTTTCTATGTATGGAAAGACGCAAGAATGTGTCCACAAGTTTTCCTGAAATATATCTAACTCTCTAAGGGGCTTTTTTCCCAAAGCACAAAGGGCCTTATCCCGGCTTTCATCCTGAATTCCTTTCAGGGTGCACTGTAGGTCATGACTGCCGCGGCTGATGACTTGATCTTGGTACAGTCCATCACGGCTTCTACAGGCCCTGGAAAGAGACCCGGACCAGGCCCCGGGGAAGTGAGCCCATCACGGGCCTGGTGGAGTGACTGGCTGTAGTGTGCTGTTCTCCTATTTATGGTCAAAAGGGGAAGGAAGGACATTCCAGAGCCCCGGGCCACAAAGAGCGGACAGTCAGCAGGACACAGGATGAGCCCAAGCCCCGTGGACAGGGCCACCACGTGACTCACTTCAAGACACAGACTGCTGCCATCAGAACCATCAGGTCCAGCTGTGGGTGCTAGTCGAGCATCCACAGAGCCTGGAGCCCTAGCAGAGGGGGCCGGTGGTGGGCACGGCTCCGGCGGTCAGGGGAGGCTGGCCCTGGGACGGCAATCTCCCTGCCCCGCCCTCCATTCCACAGAAAGGGTCTGTGCTGGGTGTGACCGAGGAAAAGACTTCTCTCCCTGTCTGAACTCTCGCCTGGCTCAGAGGTGGGGCCTAGAGACCAGGTTTACCCCTGGTGGGTAAAATCTGCCTCTTCATGTCTGGGGGCCCCTCACTGGTACCCTGTGAACAAGAACACCCAAGGGAGCCAAGCTCAAACTGTCCTACAAACTTTCCAAAGGAATATAATATGTAAACAAGACAGAGTGTATTTCTCATCCTGAAGTTAGCGTAGCTGGTGTTGGGCTGGTATGTGGCATTAGGGTACAGACTGCTGTTCTGCTGGGTGGGCCTTTCATTCACATGGCTTAAAATGGCAGCCCTTATCCAGCCATCAAGACTACATTCCAGCCAACAGTCAGGGGCAGGGAGTGGGAGGGGAAGAGGCCTGGGCCTTCTCCTTCCAGGGCACTTTCTAGAAGCTGCTTTTGCTAAATCTCCTCACATCCCATTGGCTAGAACATAGTCACATGACCAACCTCACTGCAAGAGAGGCTGGGAAGGGTAGTCTTTATTTAGTGATGTGCCCGGCTTAAAGCAGGGCCAGAGGAGGAAGAGCTGCAGCCTTAGGGGCGCTCTGTCTCTGCCCGTGACTGCAGCGTCTAGGCCACGTCGTCAGGCAGGCTCGTCTGCGTCTTGTGCTCTGCCTTGTTCTTGCCCGACGGGAGGTTTGTGCTGAAGAACTTTCTAAGAATTAAAACTGTCCAACAGTGGCCTGAACAGATGAAAAGCGGAAGCACTCCTGGATGTGGGCGAGAGCCAGCCTCGTGGGCACTAGGAATTACACCTCCGGGGCCTGACAGATTACCCTTGCACCACCCCTTGAGAACCCAGAAGCAGGGGCACCCATCCCCTTCTCCAGCAGAGACCTGATGCTGCAGGGCAGGTGAGCAAGGTGCTGCTGTGTGGCCATCGGGAGGTGGGAGGCCGGGCCACGCTCGGGCACCCTGCTCCCCGAGTGCCCGGGGCAGGCCTGGGCACAGAGGAGGGTCAGCCTTTGCGCCCTGCTCCCTGTTCCCGGTTCGCCAGCCTCCCGCTCCCTTATCTCAGGGCAAAGTAATGAGTAACCCAGGACTTGGAGTTCTCAAGGCTATTTTGTCAATAAAGTTCTCCTTCTCAAGTGTCCCAAGACGTCTTTTGGGGCATGGCTTTTTTTCATTTTAATCAAGGTTGAAAGAAAATCGTTAAGTTTATCATTCACATTCCTAAAAATCAACTTTACTGTGGTGTAATCTACATACAATAAAATGCAGCCATTTAGAGTGTGATAAGTACGGACAGATGTGTGCACCCAGATAATCCACACAGCCCAAATACAGAGCATTCCCATCAGCCCCCACGTTTCTCGCAGCGGCTCCTCCTGCCCAGCCCCAGGTCACCGTAGCTCTCCCGGTGGGCTACAGGATCACCTACAACAGGCTGATGTGCACTTCCTGGATTTCTGAGCCCTCTACTGCACTCACCCAAGTTGCGGCAGTAACTTTGGAGAGGCGGGTAGGTCTTTTTTATTTTTTATTTTTCCACTAGAAAAATCTGGCTGGTACCGCACAAAACACAGGATAGTTTTCATTGGTAGTATTTCTGTGAACAGAATTGTCCTAAATAAAAGTCCAGGCAGCACAGGGCCACCTCAGATGGCCCAGGGAGGGTGGGCACGGACCCACCCCTTTCATTTTGAAAACACTCCATTCCTGTCTCTCGGGCACTGATCCTTAAGGACTGGGACTCTGACCCCAGGGTGCTTTTAGACAACCGTCTTATCAAGTTAACGTTTAGAAAATAAAACAGTACCCTGGGCATTTATCCAGAAAAGGTGAAAACTCTACTTCAAAAAGATGCACGCACCAGTGTCCTCAGCAGTGCCGTTATTTACACAACAGGGAAGGAGCCGCAGTGCTCACTGACGGTGGGGGGTTAAAGAAGGTGCGACACACACACACACCACACACGCGCGCGCACGCACACACATGCACGCACGCGTGCACACACACATGCATGCACGCGCACGCACACACATACACGCGCGCGCACGTGCACACGCATGCATGCACACACGTGCACGCACGCACACCCACACACATGCATGCAGGCACACACATGCACACACTGGAACAGTACTCAGCCCTAAAGAAGGATGAAACAGTGTTATTTGCAGCGATGTGGATGCACCTAGAGATGATCAGACAGGGAAAGACAAATATCATGCGATGTCACTTACATGTGGAATCTGAAATATGACACAGCTGAACTCATTGACAAAACAGAAAGACTCAGTGGAGACACTCGGTCGTGTCTGACTCTGTATGACCCTGGGGACTGCAGCACGCCAGGCTTCCCTGTCCATCACCAATTCCCGGAGCTTGCTCAGACTCATCTCCATTGAGTCGGTGATGCCATCCAATCTCATCCTCTGTCGTCCGCCTCTCCTTTCCTTCAATCTTTCCCATCTTCAGGGTCTTTTCCAATGAGTCAGTTCTTTGCATCAGGTGACCAAAGTATTGGAGCTTCAGCTTCAGCATCAATCCTTCCAATGAATATTCAGGACTGATTTCCTTTAGATAGACTGTTTGATCTCCATGCTGTCCAAGGGACATGTCTCAAGAGTCTCCTCCAACACCACAGTTCAAAGGCATCAGTTATTCAGTGCTCAGCTTTCTTTATGGTCCAACTCTCACATCCATACATGACTACTGGAAAAACCATAGCTTTAACTAGACAGACTTGTGTCAGCAAAGTAATATCTCTGCTTTTTAATACACTGTCCAAGGTTGTCATAGTTTTTCTTCCAAGGAGCAAGTGTCTTAATTTCATGGCTGCAGTCGCCATCTGCTGTGATTTTGGAGCTTCCTCCCCAAAATAAAGTCTGTTTCCATCGTTTCCCCATCTATTTGTGATGGGACCGAATGTGATGATCTTAGTTTTTTGAATATTGAGTTTTAAGCCAGCTTTTTTACTCTCCTCTTTCACCAGCATTAACAGGTTCTTCAGTTCCTCTTTGCATTCTGCCATAAGGGTGGTGTCATCTGCATATCTCAGGTTATTGATATTTCTCCTGGCAATCTTGATTCCAGCTTGGGCTTCATCCAGCCTGGCGTCTCTCATGATGTACTGTGCATATAAGTTAAATAAGCAGGGTGATGGTATACAGCCTGGATGTACCCCTTTCCCCATTTGGAACCAGTCTGCTGTTCCACGCCCAGTTCTAACTGTTGCTTCTTGACCTGCATACAGATTTCTCAGGAGGCAGGTCAGGTGGTCTGGTATTCCCATCTCTTTAAGAATTGTCCAGTTTGTTGTGATCCACACAAAGGCTATAGCATAGCCAATGAAGCAGAAGTAGGTGTTTTTCTGGAACTCTCTTGCTTTTTCTATGATCCAACAGATGTTGGCAATTTGATCTCTGGTTCCTCTGCCTTTTCTAAATCCAGCTTGAATATCTGGAAGTTCTCGGTTCAGGTACTGTTGAAGCCTGGCTTGGAGAATTTTGAGCATGACTTTACTAGTGTGTGAGATGAGTGCAATTGTGTGGTAGTTTGAGCATTCTTTGGCATTGCCTTTCTTTGGGATTGGAATGAAAACTGACCTTTTCCAGTCCTGTGGCCACTGCTGAGTTTTCCAAATTTGCTGGCATATTGAGTGCAGCACTTTCACAGCAACATCTTTTAGGATTTGAAATAGCTCAGCTGGAATCCCATCACCTCCACTAGCTTTGTTTGCAGTGATGCTTCCTAAGGCCCATTGGGCTTCACGCTCCTGGATGTCTGACTCTAGGGGAGTGATCACACCATCGTGATTATCTGAGTCATTAAGATCTTTTTTGTATAGTTCCTCTATGAGACTCACAGACAGAAAATGAACTTGGGACTTCCCTGGTGGCCCAATGCCTAAGACTTTGGGCTCCCAATTCCGGAGGATGGGGTTCGATCCCTGAGCCAGGGAACTAAACCCCACATGCCACAAATAAGAGTTCCCATGCAGCAACTAAGATCTGACACAGCCAAATGCATCATCACTTAATTTAAAAAAACAGAAGATGATCAACCATACTTCAATAAAAAGTAATTATTTTAAAAATAAGACAAACCCCTACAAACTATGCATGAATCGGATAACTAATCAGAACCTGCTATACACAACAGGGAATCCTACTCAGTGCTCTGTAATGGCCTATTTGGGGAAAGAATCTAAAAACATCACACACGGTGCTGTTGATACACGCGTGACTGACTCACCTCGCCAGACACCTGAGCCAACACACACGTAAATCAACTGCACTCCAATAAAAAAAAGTACTAAAACTAAATAAAAAAGACAACCCCCCAACTTTTAAAATGGGTAGACCTGGAACAGACACTTCACACACACCCGTGCATACGTGCTGCACACGTGCTACGTCACTTCAGTCGTGTCGCACTCTTGTGACCCTGTGGACCGTCACCCGCCAGGCTCCTCTGTCCATGAGATTCTCCAGGCAAGAATACTGGAGTGGGTTGCCATGCTGTCCTCCAGGGGATCTTCCCGATCCAGGGATGAAACCTGTGGCTCCTGCACTGCAGGCAGATTCTTTACCGTTGAGCCCCCTGGGAAGCCCTCATAAACACACATCAATACCAATGTTCAACAGGCATGTGAGGAAGTGCTCAGCGTGATCAGTCAGCAGGGTGACACACATCGAAACAGCAATCAAACGCCACCTGAGGCTAGACTGACCAATGGAAAGGCCCAGAACACCCAGCATGCGGGGGCTGAGTCCACCGGATGCCCCACCCACGGCAGGAGGGTGTGCCAAACGGAGTGGTCACCACGGAAGTCCGTCCAGCAGTTCTCACAGAGGCAAGTATTCAGCTGCCCTTTGACCCCAAAGAAATAAAACATAAGAACACAAAATACATTCAAGAATCTTTGTAGAAGCTCTATTCCTTAGCACCCCAAACGTCTGTCAAATTGTCATTTTAAAAATTGTGAGACTTTCCTAAAAAGTATCACAGTGGGAAGCTGGACATCGATGATGACTTCATATAATTCCATTTCTACCAAGTTCTAGAGGTTTCATAACAGACAAAACCACCCTCTGGTGGAAAGTAGCTTCCCTGGTGTGGGGCGGGTGATGAGAAGGTGATGAGAATGTTCTCTAAGAGGGATGTGGGTCATAAATACACAGACTGTCACTGGTGTGTACACACTGGCATCTCAGTGTCTGTTCATTAGTCCTCGATTTAAATAAAAACAGCAGAATGTGGTGAACCCACATAATAAAGTGCTGTTACTGTCAGTTCAGTTCAGCCACTCAGTCGTGTCCGACTCTTTGGGACCCCATGGACGGCAGCACACCAGGCTTCCCTGTCCATCACCAACTCCTGGAGCTCGCTCACACTCACATCCATCAAGTCGGTGATGCAATCCAACCACCTCATCCTCTGTCACCTCTTCCTCCCACCTTCAATCTTGCTCAATATCAGGGTCTTTACCAATGTCAGTTCTTCTCATCAGGTGGCCAAAATATCGGCGCTTCAGCTTCAGCATCAGTCC
This sequence comes from Bos taurus, assembly GCF_002263795.3. Taxonomy (NCBI): domain Eukaryota; kingdom Metazoa; phylum Chordata; class Mammalia; order Artiodactyla; family Bovidae; genus Bos; species Bos taurus. Next base: position 106,314,727 of record NC_037338.1, on the reverse strand, counting down.
TTCCGATGAATGTCAGGACTGATTTCCTTTAGGATTGACTCGTTTGATCTCCTTGCAGTCCAAGGGACTCTCAAGAGCCTCCTCCAACACCACAGTTCAAAAGCATCAATTCTTCAGAGCTCAGCTTTCTTTATAGTCTAACTCTCACATTCATATATGACCACTGGAAAAACTACAGCTTTGACTAGACGGACCTTTGTTGGCAAAGTAACGTCTCTGCTTTTTAAGATGCTGTCTAGGTTGTTCAGACCTTTTCTTTTAAGGAGCAAGCACCTTTTAATTTCATTGCTTCAGTCACCATCTGAAGTGGTATTGGAGCCCAAAAAATAAAGTCTCTCACTATTTCCATTACTTCCCCATCTATTTTCTGTGAACTGATGAAACCCCATGCCATGATCTTAGTTTTCTGAATGTTGAGTTTTAAGCCAACTTTTTCACTCTTCTCTTTCACTTTCATCAAGAGGCTCTTTAGTTTTTCTTCGATTTCTACCATAAGGATGGTGTCATCTGCATATTTCAGGTTATTGATATTTCTCCTGGCAATCTTGATTCCAGCTTGGGCTTCATCCAGCCCAGCGTTTCTCATGATGTACTCTGCATATAAGTCAAATAAGCAGGGTGACAATATACATCCTTGACATACTCCTGTCCCAATTTGGAACCAGTCTGTTTTTCCATGTCCAGTTCTAACTGTTGCTTCTTGACCTGCATACAGATTTCTCAGGAGGCATTAAGGTGGTCTGGTATTCCCATCTTTTTAAGAATTGTCCACAGTTTGTTGTGATCCACACAGTCAAAGGCCGTGGGTAGTCAATAAACAAGAAGTAAATATTTTCTGGGAATTCTCTTGCTTTTTTGATGATCCCCGGATGTTGGCAACTTGATCTCTGGTTCCTCTGCCTTTTCTAAATCCAGCTTGAACATATGGAAGTTCTCAGTTCACATGCTGTTGAAGCCTAGCTTGGAGAATTTTGAGCATTACTTTGCTAGTGTATGAGATGAGTGCAATTGTGCAGTAGTTTGAACATTCTTTGGCATTGCCTTTCTTTGGGATTGGAATGAAAACTGACCTTTTCCAGTCCTGTGGCCACTGCTGAGTTTTCCAAGTTTGCTGGCATATTGAGTGCAGCACTTTCACAGCATCATCTTTCAGGATTTGAAATAGCTCAACTGGAATTCCATCACCTCCACTAGCTTTGTTCGTAGTGATGTTTCCTAAAGCCCACTTGACTTTGCATTCCAGGATATCTGGCTCTAGGTGAGTGATCACACCATTGTGGTTATCTGAGTCATTAAGATCTTTTTTTGTACAGTTCTCTGTATTCTTGCCACCTCTTCTTAATATCTTCTGCTTCTGTTAGATCCCATACCGCTTCTGTCCTTTAATGTGCTCATCTTTGCATGAAATATTCCCTTGGTATCTCTAATTTTCTTGAAGAGATCTCTAGTCTTTCCCATTCTATTATTTTCCTCTATTTCTTTGCATTGATCACTGAGGAAGGCTTTCTTACCTCCTTCTATTCTTTGGAACTCTGCATTCAGATGGATAGATCTTTCCTTTTCTCCTTTGCCTTTAGCTTCTCTTCTTTTCTCAGCTATTTGTAAGGTCTCTTCAGACAACCATTTTGCCTCTCTGCATTTCTTTTTCTTGGGGATGGTCTTGATCCCTGTCTCCTGTACAATGTCACGAACCTCCATCCATAGTCCTTAAGGCACTGTCTATCAATCCTAATCCCTTGAATCTATTTGTCACTCCCAGGGTATAACCATAAGGTATTTGATGTAGGTCATACCTGAATGGTCTAGTGGTTTTCCCTACTTTCTTCAATTTAAGTCTGAATTTGACAATAAGGAGTTCATGATCTGAACCACAGTCAGCTCCCAGTCTTGTTTCTGTTTTTAAATTATTTTTAATGAAGGATAATTGCTTTATAGAATTTTGTTGTTTTCTGTCAAACCTCAACATGAATCAGCCATAGGTATACATATATCCCCTTCCTTTTGCACCTCCTCCCATGTCCCACCCAATCCCACCCCTCTAGGTTGATACAGAGCCCCTCTTTGAATTTCCTGAGCCATACAGCAAATTCCTGTTGACTATCTATTTTACAGATGGTAATGTAAGTTTCCACATTACTCTCCATACATCTCACCCCCTCCTCCCCTCTCCCCATCTCCATAAGTCTATTCTCTATGTCTGTTTCTCCATTGCTGCCCTGCAAATCAATTCTTCAGTACCATTTTTCTAGATTCCTATATATGCGATAGTATACGATGTTTCTCTTTCTCTTTCTGACTTACTTCATTCTGGATAATAGGCTCTAGGTTCGTCCGCCTCATTAGAACTGTCTCAAATGTGTCCCTTTACAACTGGGTAGCATCCCAGCGTGTATATGTGCCACTGCTTCTCTAGCCATCCCTCTGTTGATGGGCATCTAGTTGCTTCCGTGTTCTGGCTATTGCAAAGAGAGCTGCAGTGAACCAGGGGATGCCTGCGTCTCTTCCAGCCTCAGGGTGCATGCCTAGGAGTGGGACTGCTGGCTCCTGTGGTGGTTTTACTACTAGTTCTTAAGGACTCTCCTCACCGTCTTCCACAGTGGCTGCCTCAATTTACATTCCCACCGACCCTGCAAGAGCGTTCCCTTTTCTCCACCCTCTCTAGCATTTACTGTCTGTAGACTCTTTGATGATGGCCATTCTGATCAGTGTGAGGTGATATCTCATTGTAGTGTTGATTTGCATTTCTCTGACAATGAGCGATGCTGAGCATCTTTCATGGGTTTGTCAGCCACCTGAATGCCTTCTTTGGAGAAATGTCTGTTTAGGTCTTTCCCCCACTCTTTGATTGGGTTGTTTGTTTTTCTGGTATTGAGTTGTCTGAGCTGCTTGTATATTTTGGAAATTAATCCGTTGTCAGTTGTTTCCTTTGCTATTATGTCCTCCCGTTCTGAGGGTTGTCTTTTCATCTTGTTTGCAGTTTCCTTTGCTGTGCAAAAGCTCTTAAGTTTAATCAGGTCCCACTTGTTTATTTTTTATTTTATACTTTAGGAGGTGGATCATAAAAGATATTGCTTTATGTCATCAAGTGTTCTGCCTATGTTCCCCTCTAAGGGTTTTATTGTTTCTGGTCTTACATTTAGGTCTTTAATGCATTTTGAGTTGATCTTGTGTAGGTGTTAGGAAGTGTTCTAATTTCATTCTTTTACATGTAGCTGTCCAGTTTTCCCAGCACCATTTACTGAGAGGCTGTCTTTGCCCCATTGTATATTCTTGCCTCCTTTGTCAAAAATAAGGTACCCATAGGTGCATGAGTTATTTCTGGGCTTCCCATCTGTTCTGTTGGTCTATATTTCTGTTTCTGTGCCAGTGCCATACTGTCTTGATGACTGTAGCTTTGTGGCATAATCTGAAGTCAGGAAGGTTGATTCCTCCAGCTCCATTCTTCCTTCTCAAGACTGCTTTGGCTATTTGGGGTCTTTTGTGTTTCCATATGAAGTGTGAAATTTTTTGTTCTAGTTCTGTGAAAAATGCCATTGGTAATTTGGTAGGGATCACACTGAATCTGTAGATTGCATTTGGTAGTACAGTCATTTCCCCAGCAACGTGGACTCTCTCCATCTGTTTATGTCATCTTTGATTTCTTTCATCAGTGTCTTATAATTTTCTGTGTACAGTTCTTTTGTCTCCTTAGGTAAGTTCATTCCTAGACATTTTATTCTTTTTGTTGCAATGGTGAATAGGATTGATTCCTTAATTTCTCTTTCTGATTTTTTATTGTTAGTATATAGAAATGAAAGTGATTTGTGTGTATTGATTTTGTATCCTGTGACTTTGCTAAATTCACTGATTAGCTCTAGTAATTTTCTGATAGTATCTTTAGGGTTTTCTATGTACAGTATCGTGTCATCCGCAAGCAGGGATAGCTTTACTTCTTCTTTTCCAATATGGATTCCTTTAATTTCTTTTTATTCTCTGATTGCTGTAGCTGGGACTTCCAAAACTATGCTGAATAATAGTGGTGAAGGTGGACACCCTTGTCTTGTTCCTGATCTTAGAGGGAATGCTTTCAGTTTTTCGTCATTGAGAATAATGTTTGCTGTGGGCTTATCACATATGGCTTTTACTATGTTGAGGTAGGTTCCTTCTATGCCCATTTTTTGAAGAGTTTTAATCATAAATGGATGCTGAATTTTGTCAAAGGCTTTTTCTGCATCTATTGAGATTATCATATGGTTTTTACCTTTTAATTTGTTAATATGGTGTATCACATTGATTGATTTGCATATATTGAAGAATCCTTGCATCCCTGGAATAAACCTAACTTGATCATGGTTTATGAGCTTTTTAATGTGCTGTTGAATTCCATTTTCTCAGGTTTTGCTGAGGGTTTTTGCACCTCTGCTCATCATTGATGTTGGCCAGTAGTTTTCTTTTTTGTGTTGTCTTCACCTGGTTTTGGTATCAGGGTGATGGTGGCCTCGCAGAATGAATTTAGAAGTGTTCCATCCTCTGCAATTTTTTGGAAGAGTTTTAGAGGGATAGGCATTAGCTCTTCTCTAAATGTTTGACAGAATTCTCCTGTGAAGCCATCTGGTCCTGGGCTTTTGTTTTTTGGGAGATTTTTTATCACAGCTTCAATATCAGTGCTTGTAATTGGGTTGTTCATAATTTCTATTTCTTCCTGGTTCATTCTTGAAAGATTGAGCTTTTCTAAGAATCTGTCCATTTCTTCCAGGTTATCCATTTTATTGTGATATAGTTGTTCATAATGGTCTCTTATACGCCTTGCTATTTCTGCAGTGTCTGTTGTAACATCTCCTTTTTCATTTCTAATTTTGTTGATTTGATTCTTCTCTCTTTTTTTCTTGATAAGTCTGGCTAAAGGTTTGTCAATTTTGGTTATCTTCTCAAAGAACCCGCTTTTAGTTTTATTAATCTTTACTATTCTTTCATTTATTTTTCCATTTGTTTCTGCTCTTTTATGATTTCCTTCCTTCTGCTATGGGGGGGGGGGGTTGTTCTTCTTTTTTCAGTTGTTTTAGTGTAAAGTTAGGTTGTCTATTCAACATTGTTCTTGTTTTTTGATGTAGGATTGCATTGCTATCAACTTCCCTCTTAGAGCTGCTTTTGCTGCATCCCATAAGTTTTTGGTTGTCATGTTTTCATTACCATTTCTAGAAATTTATTTCCCTTTTTATTTCTTCAGTAACCTGTTATTTAGAAATGTGTTGTTTAATCTTCATGTGTTTGTGTTTTTACAGGTTTTTTTCTTGTAATTGATATCTAGTCTCATAGCATTGTGGTTGGAAAAGATGCTTGATACGATTTCAATTTTCTTAAATTTACTGAGGTTTGATTTGTGACCCAAGATGTGGTCTGTCCTGGAGAGTGTTTCATGTGCGCTTGAGAAGAAGGTGTGTTCTGCATTTGGATGGAATGTCCTGAAGATATGAGATCTATCTCATCTAATGTGTCATTTAAGACTTGTGTTTCCTTATTAATTTTGTTTTGATGATCTGCCCACTGGCGTGAGTGGGTGGTAAAGTCTCCTGCTACTATTGTGTTACTGTTAATTTCTCCTTTTATGTCTGTTAGTGTTTGTCTTATGTACTGAGGTGCTCCTATGTTGGGTGCATAGATATTTACAATTGCTATGTCTTCCTCTTGGACTGATCCCTTGATCATTATATAGTGTCCTTCCTTATCTCTTGTACTCTTCTTTATTTTAAGGTCTATTTTGTCTGATATGAGGATTGCTACTCCAGCTTTCTTTTGCTTTCCATTTGCATGCAAGATATTTTTCCATCCTCTAACTTTCAGTTTATATGTGTCTTTAGGTCAGAAGTGGGTTTCTTGTAGTCAGCATATATGTGGTCTTGTTTTTGTGTCCATTCAGCCAGTCCGTGTCCTTTGGTTGGAGCATTTAATCCATTTACATTTAAAGTTATTATTGACATATATGTTCCTACTACCATTTTCTTTATTGTTTGGGGTTTGATTTTGTAGCTTTTTTACTTGTCTTGCATTTCTTGACTATAGAAGTCCCTTTAATATTTGTTGTAAAACTGGTTTGGTGGTACTGAATTCTCTCAACTTTTGCTTGTCTGAAAAGCTTTTGTTTTCTCCATCAATTTTGAATGAGATCCTTGCCAGGTAGAGTAATCATGGTTGCAGAATTTTCCCTTTCGGTACTTTAAATATATCCTGCCATTCCCTTCTGGCCTGCAGAGTTTCTGCTGAAAGATCAGCTGTTCAATGTATGGGGTTTCCCTTGTATATTACTTGTTGCTTTCCGTTGTTGCTTTTAATATTCTTTCTTTGTGTTGAGTCTTTGTTAGTTTGATTAGTGTGTGTCTTGGTGTGTTTCTCCTTGGGTTTATCCTGTATGGGACTCTGTGCCTTTTGAACTTGATTGACTATTTCCTTTTCCATGTTGGGGAAATTTTCAACTATAATCTCTTCAAATATTTTCTCATACCCTTTCATTTCCTCTTCTTATTCTGAGACCCCTATAATACAAATGTTGGTGCATTTGATATTGTCCCAGAGGTCTCTGAGACTATCTTCAGTTCTTTTCATTCTTTCTACTTTATTCTGATCTGCAGAAGTTATTTGCACCATTTTATCTTCCAGCTCACCGATTCGTTCTCCTGCTTCAGATAGTCTGCTATTTATTCCTTCTAGAGTATTTTTAATTTCAGTGATTGTGTTGTCTGTCTCTGTGTGGTTATTCTTTAGTTGTTCTTGGTCTTTGTTAATTGATTCTTGCATTTTATCCATTCTGTTTTGAAGGTTTTGGATCATCTTTATTATCATTATTCTGAATTATTTTTCAAATAGTTTGCCTACTTCTTCCTCATTCCTTTGGACTTCTGTGTTTCTAGTTTGTTATTTCATTTGTGCAGTATTTCTCTGCCTTTTCATTACTTTTTTAACTTATTGTGTTTGAGGTCTCCTTTACCCAGGCTTCAAGGTTGGATTCTTTCTTCCTTTTGAAGAAAGATTGGTGCAGTGGTTTGTGTAAGCTTCTTATAGAGTGAGATTTGAGCTGAGTTTTTTTTTTCCCTCCGATGGGCAAGGCTGAGAGAGGCGGTAATCTTGTCTGCTGATGATTGGTTTGTATTTTTGTTTTGTTTGCTGTTTGGATGAGGCGTCCTGCATGGCCTGCTGCTGGTGGTGGGGTGATGCTGGGTCTTGTGTTCAGGTGGTTTCCTTTGTGTGAGTTCTCACTATTTGATACTCCTTACGGTTAGTTCTCAGAGAAGGCGATGCACCCCACTCCAGTACTCTTGCCTGGAAAATCCCATGGATGGAGGAGCCTGGTGGGCTGCATGCAGTCCATGGGGTGGCAAAGAGTCAGACATGGCTGAGCGACTTCACTTTCACTTTTCACTTTCATGCATTGGAGAAGGAAATGGCAACCCACTCCAGTGTTCTTGCCTGGAGAATCCCAGGGACGGGGGAGCCTGGTGGGCTGCCGTCTGTGGGGTCGCACAGAGTCGGACACGACTGAAGCGACTTAGCAGCAGCAGCAGCAGCAGCAGGGCTAGTTCTCTGATAGTCTAGGGTCTTAGAGTCAGTGCTCCCACTCCAAAGGCTCAGGGCTTGATCTCTGGTCAGAAACAAAGATTCCACAAGTGGTTTGTTATGGCTTTAAGTCAGAGTAAAACAAATATCCAAAACCAAGAAACCAAAGATAAACCCCAGACAAATGGCAGTTACAAAATCAGGCAAATAATAATGAAAATAATGGAATATACACATATACATATACACCTATAAGCAAAACCAAAAGAGTCCAACAAAAATAAAGCACAATAGATTGACCTGAGGAGCAAAGGAAACCACAAGTTATATCTCCCAGTTAAGAACAAAGCTAACTAAGCACACACTGGAAAACAAAACTGAAGCAAGGTGCCAAGGCGGGGAATAAAGCAATGGAAACAAAAACTAAAAAATATGTTGAGGGGAAAGGAAAGAAAGAAAAGAAGGAAAGAATAGATATGCAAAGTTAAATAGAGGTAGATAAGATTTATATACATTAAAGATTAGCTTCAAGGAGAAAAGAACAGTAGGAAAAGCAAACAAGGGAATAAATGTAGAAAAAATAATAATAGGTTTGAAAAAAATTTTTAAAAGAGGAAGAGGAAAGAAAAAAAAAGGAAAACTCCACAAAGCTGCAAAAGCCTAATGTAGAGGCAGAGATTTATAACGACAATAAAAAGTGTGATTGAAAATAAAAAAAGAAACTCTAAAGTTTAATTAGATTTCATAGTGCCAATAAAACTGACAACTACAAGAAGGGGGGAAAAAAAGGAAAGAAAAAGAAAAAAAATCCAAAAGAAACTACAGAACAAGTCAAAACGTAAGAATAAGAAATGTTTTCTTGAGTCACTGCTGTCAGCGTCCTTCCCTCGCTGGGACTCACAGTCCACCCCACCTCGCTAGGACGCCCTCCAGCGCTGTGCTGGTCTCTGGACCTGCTGTGGGCAGCTCAGATTCTAAACTGGTCCTACTCCTGTGTGTTCTTGCCTCCAGTGTCCACAGCTATCAGAACCGCATTTTCTTTTGTGGGAGCTCTCAGTGTCCTTTTATATATTCCGTAGACACAGAGTCTGCCTAGTTGATCGTGTGGATTTAACCTGCAGCTTGTACAGCTGGTGGGAAGGTTGTGGTTCTTCTTCCTTAGCCACACTGCCCCTGGGTTTCAACTGTGGTTTTATTCCCACCTCTGCATGTGGGTCATCCACTGGGGTTTGCTCCCGAGGCTGCCCTGGAGGACTTGGGTTTGCCCCTGTGAGGGCCTGGTGTAGAGGAGGTGCAGCTGCTTGGGTCGCAGGGTTCTGGCAGCACCAGGTACTCAGGGCGGGTGGCAGCCAGGGTAGTAGGAAATACAGTGCTCTAGATGGGTACAGCAACCAGTATCGGCCAATACACTCCAGGATTCTTGCCTGGACAACTCCCCTCCTCCCTGACAGAGATGCCTGGCAGGCCACAGTCCACAGGGCAGCAAAGAGTTGGACACAACTGAAGTGACCCCGTGTGAATACATGCAAGACATTTCGTGCTGGTGGCAGCTCTGCCCCAGTAAGGGCTGAGCGTGAAGGTGGCGCAGCTGCTTCGGTCGCAGGGACCCTGGTGGTGCCAGGTGTGCAGCGACACAGACTGCCTCCGCTGCAGGACTTATGGGCCGATCAGAGTCTTTTTTCGAGCCTCTTGTAGCTGGCGATCAGAAGGCCTCTTTGGCCAGTCTTTCTCCATAGCTCTGCCCATTCAGGCACTTAGAGGGCTCCCTCGCCTGGGGTCCTTCTCTGTTGTTTGGCGCGTCAGGCACATAGAGGGCCCCCCTGGGCGGGGTCCTACTCTGTAGATGGGTGCATCAGGCACTTAAAGGGGCACCCTGGGTGGGGTCCTGCTCTGTGGTTCCGTGCGTCAGGAGTTTGGTGGGCCAGCCTCTCTACTGTTCAGCTGCAGATGCTGGCTGTGGGGAGAGAGGCTATGGGGATGGCTCCACCCCCTACACGTGACTCAGCAGTGTCGCCGTGCTTCCATGGCTGCCTGGCTTTCCTCCACAGGCATTTCCCCCCACGATCTCCTCCCTCACATCCCCTCGATCCATCTCTCCACAGTCAACAGCAGCCCTCGCCCTGGGGTTGCTCCACAGTCCCTAAGCTCCAGCTCCCAGCCACTGCACCTTCCAAGGGACCTGCGTCCCTGTCCGGGGTACGTAGGGCTGCGGCAAGGACTGTCGGTTCTCATCCCACTTAGGCTGTCGCAGCTCAGCTGTTTCACTCTCAGCCTTAAATGTTTCTCCTCTGACTCAGACAATTGCCCCGATGCAGGGATCAGACCCCTGCTTCAGTCCCCCGACCCGCGAGGGCAGGTCCACTCCTAGTAACGCTCCTGTCTTCCCCGCTATTTCCTGCATCCTCCCGAGTTTTGCGTGGTTCCGTATATTCTTTTCTGCTGCTCGGGTCCTCCTGTTGGCTCTCAGCTGGTGCTCCACACGCACGTCTGTGTCTGAAGGTGTATTCCTGCTGTGTTCATGGAGAGAGACGTGCTCCACGTCCACCTACTCCTCCGCCATCTTGCACAGCCTGCTCTTTTTGCTGACTGTATAGAGCTTCTCCATCTTTGGCTGCAAAGAGTATGATCAATCTGATTTTGGTGTTGACCATCTGGTGATGTCCATGTGTAGTCTTCTCTTGTGTTGTTGGAAGAGGGCGTTTGGTGGCTCAGACGGTAAAGCATCTGCCTGCAATGCAGGAGACCCTGGTTCGATTCCTGGGTCGGGAAGATCCCCTGGAGAAGGAAACGGCAATCCACTCCAGCACTCTTGCCTGGAAAATCCCGTGGACGGAGGAGCCTCATAGGTTACAGTCCATGGGATCGCAAAGAGTCGGACACGACTGAGCGACTTCACTTTCACTTTCACAGTGGGTTCTCTTGGCAAAACTCTGTTAGCCTTTGTCCTGCTTCATTCTGTACTTCAAGGCCAAACTTGCCTGTTACTCCAGGTATCTCTTGACTTCCTACTTTTGCATTCCAGTCTCCTATGATGAAAAGGACATCTTTTTTGGGTGTTAGTTCTAGAAGGTCTTGTAGGTCTTCATAGAACCGTTCAGCTTCTTCAGCATTACTGGTTGGAGCATAGACTTGGATTACTGTGATATGGAATGGTTTGCCTTGGAAATGAACAGAGATCATTCTGTCGTTTTTGAGACTGCATCCAAGTACTGCATTTCAGACTCTATTGTTGACTATGAGGGCTACTCCATTTCTTCTAAGGGGTTCCTGCCACAGGAGTAGATGTCATGGCCATCTGACTCCAGTCCATCTTAGTTCACTGATTCCTAAAATGTTGATGTTCAATCTTGCTGTTACTATAGTCCATAATATTCTTGAAATATTTACACATATGAGGAAACAATGATTACCGAGTGTTTAAGCAAGAACAGCAGCCGTGCTGCACACATATGGGCGTACATTTGCTTGCTTTTACCCTGGAAAATATACACCAAGACGCAAAAAAGACTATCATATAAATGATTTAGAAATAAATATTTTTTTAAAAAACTGTGTGAGCTCTCTACATATGAAACAAGAAATCATTGCCGAGGAGTATTTTAAAAACATAGACTCACAGAAGCTAAGCCAAGCTCAGAGGTGAGAAGATTCGATATTACCATGATTCATAGGTTCCATGAAACCCTAACCAGAATCCTCAGGGTTCAGGAGGAACTTGTCAGGCTGACTCTAAAATTGTTGTGAAAAATACAAAGGACCGAGAACAGGTGGGCAATGGGTGGGAGTAGGTGCTGCCCGAGACCCCAGACTCAGCACTGCCCATGGTGGGCTTGAGAGGTGGCCCAGGGTCTGTGAGACCCGGCTGATGCCAGAAGCCGCCTGGCTCAGGGCGCACTGAAGAACACGTGGAAATTACAACAAAATTCAATCCCACGTCATGTGACACACAGAATTGACTTGGTCAGGGGAAGTCTGCAGGCCAACAGTTCTCGTTCTTGGCATAAGATGGGTGCCTGCCTTCCTGCCTTCAGGGGTAAAAAAGGGTTCTTAAAAAGGACACCAGAAGCCAAAAAAAGAAAAAAGTAACATACATGAAAACATTAAAATTGGGAACGTGTGTTCGTCAGCTACAGGAGAGGAAAGACAAGGAGGAACATCCCATCGCCACACACACCATGAGCAGCAGGCTTGTCTCCAGAAGCTGTCAACGTGCGAAAAGGGGAAGTGTTCATCGCTCAGTCGTGTCTGGCTCTCTGTGACCCCATGGACTGGAGCCCACCAGGCTCCTCTGTCCGTGGGATTCTCCAGGCAAGAACACTGGAGTGGGTGCCGTTTCCTTCTCCAGGGGAATCTTCTTGACCCAGGGATCGAACCTGGGTCTCCTGCACTGCAGGCAGATTCTTTACTGTCCAGGCCACCAGGGAAGCCCCCAGAATCATGAGGCATTTAGAAAACAGGAGGAAACAGACAACCTACTGTATAGCCCAGGGAGCCATACTCAGCATCCGGCAGTAACCTGCGATGGGAGAGAGCACCCTGGGAGAGGGCACGTGTCTACATACAGGCTGCTGTCCTCCGGACACTGACACGGCTTTGCAAATCAACAAGGTTTTAACAAAAAAAATTTTTTTAAGAAAAAAGAAGAAGACAACCCACTTCAAAATGTTTAAGAAACTTGAACAGGCACTTGATAAAAGTCATCCAGGAAATGCAAGCTAAAACCTCCAGGAGACGCCTCTGACAACACCAACTGTCGGTGCGTCTGTGGTTCGAGAGGGACTCTCCTGGGTGCTGCCATGAGGGTGCATCTCTGGGGACAGTGCAGCTTAGTGACTGAGACCCCAAATTCCACCCCAAGGTATACACACGGTTCTCTCCCCTAGGGCTGCCCTGATAGCCCCCCAGACTGCGTGACTTAAACAAGCATGTTACCTCTCAGCCCTGGAGGCTCGACGTCCGGACACCGCTGCAGATGGCCGGCTTCCCCCTGGGCCTCCCTTCTGTGTACGAGCTTCCCAGGTGGCACGGTGGTGAAGAACCCACTTGCAAACGCAGGAGACACAAGAGACACGGATGCCCTGAAGGAGGAAATGGCCACGCGCTCCAGTGTTCTTGCCTGGAGAATCCCATGGACAGAGGAGCCTGGCAGGCTACAGTCCATGAGGTTGCAGAGAGCAGGACACTCTGAGTGCTCCCCTCTGTGTATGTCTGCCTGGATCTAAACTTCCCATTTTTATAAGGACACCAGTCACGCTGGATGAGGGCCCACCTCAAAGTCCTCAATTTAACTTGATTACCTCTGGAAAGACCTTTTCTCCAAATAAGGTCATATTCTGAGGTGCTGGGATTAATACCCAACGTATTAATTTTGGGAGGACACAGTTCAAGGCATAAGAGTACCCAAACTGCTGTGCATGCCCCGTGCACAGAGATGTGTGCAGAAATACTTAGGGTGGTGTTACGACAGCAACAATACTGCAAACGTCAAGTGCCGGTGGTGAGATGGAGAAAGCAGACTCGGTAGGTCCCTAAAACGGAACGCACCGCGGAAAACGGACACTACACTGCGCGTCGCGGCAGGGGTGTGGCTCACGAGCACTGTGCTGATCCGAGACCAGACACAGAATAAACACGCCGCGTGGCTCCACGGGTGTGAGTCCTGCCCACAGGCAGAGTGAAGCAGAGATGGACAGGCGTCCAGAGCGGAGGACTAAAGAGCTCAGAAAGCCTTTCCCAAGAAAGCTGGAACACAAGCGGAAATTTCAGGACCTTGGGAATTGATCAAAGGCATTGGGAATGCTTATTCAAGAAAAACGGTGGGAGCTCAGAGAGCACCCATGGAACCCTACAGCAATTTTGCCGGAGTCGTCCTGCCACACCTCCCCCCAACTGTCGTCAAACAGGAGAGGCAGCTGGACAGGCCACCAGGCACAGCCGCCCCACTGCTGGGGCTGACCTCCCGGGGAGTGACCTGAGAAGATCTATTACCAGCCAGAGTGGCCGTGGCCACACTAAAGCCAGGAGACATGCAAACAAGAAAGTATAACACATACACAACGGGGAAAAGAGTCATAAAAAACTGTCTCTGAGGGAGTTCCCCTGTGGCCCACTGGCTAAGGATTCCGGGCTTTCACTGTCATGGCCCAGGTTCAATCCCTAGTCAGAGAACTAAGATCCTGCAAGCCATGTGACTTGGCCAAAAAAAGAAAACTATGTTTTTTATTAAAAACAACCCAAAAACTGTTTCTGACAGAGCATAGATGTTGGACTTAGCACAAAGGGACTTCAAAGCAGGTATTTTAAATATTTTCAAAAATGTAAATGATAAAAGAAGAATTATGTTTACATTTCTGAGTGTGTGTGTGTATGGGGCGGGGGGGGGGGGTGCTTCCTGATGCTCAGCAGGTGAAGAACCTGCCTGCAATGCAGGAGATGCAGGAGATTCAGGTTTGACTCCTGGGTCAGAAAGATCTCTTGGAGGAGGAACTGGAAACCCACTCCAGTATTCTTGCCTGGAGAATCCATGGACAGGGGAGCCTGACAGGTTACAGTCGATGAGGTCGCAAAGAGTCAGACACAACTTAGCAACCAAAGCAGCAACAACAACATGTACTGAATTATTAACAAGCACAAAGAAGAGCTAAAAAGGGCACCTGCTCCCTTGCTGCCACCAGTCTGAGACTCGGAATGTCAACGTGGGATTAGATGCCACAGCACACAGGTGACTGCCCTGCAGTCCAGAGGTTAAGACACGGATTCCAATGCGGGGCTTGCAGGCTTAACCCCTGGTCAGGGACCTAAGATACCACATGCCATGCAACTAAGCCAAAAATAAAATAAATAATGATTTTTAAAAGGCTACAGCACAAATGGAGGCCAGGTGGAGCAGACTGCGCTCCCCCACCTGACATCTTGTGCATACCCCAGTGAGGCCGAAGCCCTCGAACTGGAACCACTTCAAGACCCACCTCGACGTCAGCCCCATAACTTTACCACCTGAATCCCAAATGTGTCGCCGGACTTGCCCTCAGCGACTGTGGACTATTTCAAAACCTGCAAAAGGAGACGTTCATTCCGAGAAAAACTCCACGCATTTTGTACATTCCTGGAAAAGGTACCCACACAATGCTCTTTTGGGTGCATAATCCCATCACTTCTAGAAAAAAAAATTGAGGAACCCTATAATGGCACCCCACTCCAGTACTCTTGCCTGGAAAGTCCCGTGGATGGAGGAGCCTGGTGGGCTGCAGTCCATGGGGGTCGCTAAGTCGGACACGACTTAGCGCCTTCACTTTAACTTTTCGCTTTCATGCATTGGAGAAGGAAATGGCAACCCACTCCAGTGTTTTTGCCTGGAGAATCCCAGGGACGGGGGAGCCTGGTGGGCTGCCGTCTATGGGGTCGCACAGAATCGGACACGACTGAAGTAACTTAGCAATAGCAATAACCACCCAGTAGCCTCCAAAGGCGAGAGGGTGGAGACCACCAGTTCACACGCCCGGATAGTCACCAGGCGCTGGGCAAGTCTCCCTTCCTCTCCTCTGGCACATCGTGTAGCAGAAACGCTGCCGAAGGTCACAGACGAGCCCCAGAGCAACACGCGGAGGGCGCGTGTTCACCTACGAATGAATCTGCACAGCTTTGAGCGCGGAGGAATCTGGCTGCGGGCGCTCCTCTTCCCGGGCTGTACTGACCCCTTCTGGAAGCACTGAGTACTGCAACTGCCGCCGAAGGCCGCAGTTCGTCCGTCAAGGCTGCAGGGGACCCAAGCGCCCCCTCCGGCTGCCGTCTTCCCTGGCAGTCAGGGTTTGTGTGCAGAGCTTCACACCAGAAAGACCCAGGTGCGTCCCCAAGTTCCACTGCAGTCTCCATCGTTCTGGCTTTGACTGATCTTCGTGCAGCAAGAGCTGACTCCCAGCTTGGCATTCTAAAGAAAACGTTGCTGTGCGACCCTTCATCTCAGCCACTGACGCTTCCAGAGCAACTCTGAGGCTTCGCCTCTGGATCTTCAAAATGCTTTTGTGGACTGCCATCACTTTTCACTGTTTGCAAACATTTCTTCAGTCAGAGAAGATGCTTTGGTTCTAAAACTTTCAAGACTGAAAATAATATTTCTTTGTAATAAGTGATTCAAAGACAAAAAAAATAAGCAAATGGAAAATGTGGAGATAAAAGACACAGCTGAAATGAAAAATCCACAAGATTCTGTCAAGAACAACTGGACATCCACATGAAAAGAAAAGTTAATCTAGACCCAAAACACACCCTTCATAAAAAGTAACTGATAATGGATCAGACGCCAAGGTAAAATGCAAAACTACAAAACTTCTTCCAGATAACACAGGAGGAAATCTAGATGACCTTTGGTTGGGCGATGACTTTTGATATACAAAACCAAAGGGACAATCCATGAAAGAAAGAATCGATAAACTCATTACTTCATTAAAATTAAAACCTTCTGTTCTGGGAAAAACACTGTCCAGATAATAAAAAGACGAGCCACAGACTGAGAGAATATCAGCAAGACTTACCTGATAAAGAACTCTTATGAAAAAAAGCCTGCTGTCTAAAACATACCAAGACGGACATCCTTTGTGATCCAGTGGTTAAGAACCCGCCTGCCAGTGCAGGGGACACAAGTTCAGTTCCTGGCTGGGGAGGACTCCACATGCTGTGGAGCAGCTAAGCCCTCGTGCTGCAGCTAGAGAACCCGTGAGCCAGGATGGAAGGCCCTGCATAACACAACGCAGGCCTCTCATGCCGCAACTAAGACCCAAAGTGGCCCCAGCAAAGAAAATGCAAAAGATGCCGTTATCCCCATCCTGATCTCTAGACTCATTGCGACTTCCATCAAGACCTGGAAGCTTTTATTTCCCCAGAAATTGACAAGCGAAGTGAAAGTCACTCAGCGTGTCCAACTCTTTGCAACCCCATGGACTGTATAGTCCATGGAGTTCTCCAGGCCAGAATACTGGAGCAGATAGCCATTCCCTTGGCCAGGGGATCTTCCCAACCCAGGGATCTAACCCAGGTCTCCTGCACTGCGGGCAGATTCTTTACCAGCTGAGCCACTAGGGATGACCAGAAATTGACAAGCTGGCCCTTAAAATTGGGTTTCCCAGGTGGTGCTAGTGGTTAGGAACCCGGCTGCCAATGCAAGAGACATAAGAGGCCTGGGTTCGATCCCTGGGTTGGGAAGGTCCCCTGGAGGAGAGCACGGCAACCCACTCCAGTATTTTTGCCTGGAGGATCCCGTGGACAGAGGAGCCTGGCAGGTTATAGTCCATAGGGTTGCACAGAGTCAGACACGACTGAAGTGACTGACTTAGCACACACAACCTTAAAATTACATAGAAAGGCAAAGGACCCAGAAGAACAACAACAACGAAAATCTCGAAAAGGAAGAACAAAGTGGAAGGACTCACATTTCCCGATTGGAAAATTGGCCACAAACTTAAAGAATCAAACAGATGCTCTTCTGGCATAAGGTCAGACATGCAGATCAATGGAAAAGAACTGAAATTACAAAACCGAATCTGTACATTAACGGCCAATTAATTTTTTACGGAAGTACCATGCCAGTTTGGTGGTTGTTTCTGTTCACTTTTTTGGTGGGGGCGCCACACCACATGGTCTACTGGACCCTACCTCCCAGAGCAGGGGTCCGGCCCACGCCCCTGCAGGGGGACTGTGCAGTCCTAACCACTAGACCACCAGGTGTCCCAGGAGAGACAGTACTGTGTCAGCTTGCTCGTGCTACAACCCCCAGTTATTCAATCAAAACATAACCTAACATAACCTAGGTGTTGCTGTGAAGGCAACTTGTAGATGACGCCCATAATCACTTGATTCCAGGTAAAGCAAAGGCTCCTACACGACCTGTTATTGTTTAGTCGCTCAGTCGTGTCTGACTCACCTGCAGCCTCCGTGGACTGTACCCACCAGGCTCCGTGGTCCGTAGGATTTCCCAGGCAAGAATACTGGAGTGGGTCCAATTCAGTTCTTTAAAAGCCCCTAAGAGAACAGCTGAGGCTTCTCTGAAAAATAAGAAATTCTATCCATGGATAACTCATGCCAGAGGTTCAGCCTGCCATTTCCAACACCTGCTCTAAGTTGTTTTAACTTGTCTAGTTAGCCATCTTGTAGCCGATTCCTAGAAACAAATACCTTAATACATATCCCCCACTGATTCTTTTTCTCTGGTTGAACCCTAAGTGACACAGGTGTCAAGATAAATCAATGAAGAAAGCATAGTCTTTTCAAAGAATGGTGCTGGGAAAATTGGATATCAACAGGGAAAAACATTAATTTAGACTCTCACCTCACAGTTCAGTTCAGTTCAGCCACTCAGTCATATCCAACTCTTTGTGACTCCACGGACTGCAGTGTGCCAGGCCACCCTGTCCATCACCAACTCCCAGAGCTTGCTCAAACTCATGTCCATCAAATCAGTGATGCCATCCAACCATTTCATCCTCTGTTGTCCCCTTCTCCTCCTGCCTTCAATCTTTCCCAGCATCAGGGTCTTTTCAAATGAGTCAGTTCTTCGCATCACTAATTCTTCACATCAGTGGCCAAAGTATTGGAGTTTCAGCTTCAGCATCAGTCCTTCCAATGAATATTCAGGATTGATTTCCTTTAGGATGGACTGGTTGGATCTCCTTGCAGTCCAAGGGAATCTCAAGAGTCTTCTCCAACACCACAGTTCAAAAACATCAATTCTTCAGTGCTCAGCTTTCTTTATGGTTCAACTCTCACATCTATACATGACCACTGGAAAAACCATAGCCTTAACTAGATGAACCTTTGTTGGAAAAGTAATGTCTCTGCTTTTTAATAAGCTGTCTAGGTTGGTCATAGCTTTTCTTCCAAGGAGTAGGCGTTTTTTAATTACAGATGGCTGTAATCACCATCCGCAGTGATTTTGTAGCCCAAAAAATAAAGTCTGTCACTGTTTCCACTGTTTCCCCATCTGTTTGCCATGAAGTGATGGGACCAGATGCCATGATCTTCGTTTTCTGAATGTTGAGTTTTAAGCCAACTTCTTCACTGTCCTCTTTTATTTTCATCAAGAGGCTCTTTAGTTCTTATTCACTGTCTGCCATGAGGGTGGTGTCATCTGTATATCTGAGGTTATTGATATTTCTCCTGGCAATCTTGATTCCAGCTTGTGCTTCATCCAGCCCAGCGTTTCTCATGATGTACTCTGCATATAAGTCAAATAAGCAGGGTGACAGTATACAGCCTTGACGTACTCCTTTCCCTATTTGGAACCAGTCTGTTATTCCATGTCCAGTTCTAACTGTTGCTTCCTGACCTGCATACAGATTTCTCAAAAGGCAGGTCAAGTGGTCTGGTATTCCCATCTCTTGAAAATTTTTCCATAATTTGTTGTGATCCACACTGTCAAAGGCCTTGGCGTAGTCAATAAAGCAGAAGTAGATGATTTTCTGAAACTCTCTTGCTTTTTTGATGATCCAGCGGATGTTGGCAATTTGATCTCTGGTTCTTCTGCCTTTTCTAAATCCAGCTTGAACATCCGGAAGTTCATGGTTCACGTACTCTTGAAGCCTGGCTTGGAGAATTTTGACCATTACTTTGCTAGTGTGTGAGATGAGTGCAATTGTGCAGTACTTTGAGCATTCTTTGGCATTACCTTTCTTTGGCATTACCTTTCTTTGGGATTGGAATGAAAACTGACCCTTTCCAGTCCTTTGGCCACTGCTGAGTTTTCCAAGTTTGCTGGCATATTGAGTGCAGCACTTTCACAGCATCATCTTTTAGGATTTGAAATAGCTCAACTGGAATTCCATCACCTCCACTAGCTTTGTTCGTAATGATGCTTCCGAAGGCCCACTTGACTTCACACTCCTGGATGTCTGGCTCTAGGTGAGTGATCACACCATTGTGGTTATCTGGGTCATGAAGATCTTTTTTGTACAGTTCTTCTGTGTATTCTTGCCACTGCTTCTTAATATCTTTTGCTTCTGTTAAGTCCATACCATTTCTGTCCTTTATTGTGCCCATCTTTGCATGAAATGTTCCCTTGGTATCTCTAATTTTCTTGAAGAGATCTCTAGTCTTTCCCATTCTGTTGTTTTCCTCTATTTCTTTCCACTGATCGCTGAGGAAGGCTTTCTTATCTCTCCTTGCTATTCTTTGGAACTCTGCATTCAAATGTTTATATCTTTCCTTTTCTTCTTTGCTTTTCGCTTCTCTTCTTTTCTCAGCTATTTGTAAAGGCCTCCTCAACCATTTGGCCTTTTTGCACTTCTTTTCTTGAGGATGGTCTTGATCCTTGCCTCCTGTACATCACTAAACTCCATCCATAGTTCATCAGGCACTCTGTCTGTCAGATCTAAGCCCTTGAATCTGTTTCTCACTTCCACTGTATAATAGTAAGGGATTTGATTTAGATCATACCTGAATGGCCTAGTGATTTTCCCTACTTTCTTCAATTTAAGTCTGAATTTGGCAATAAGGAGTTCATGATCTGAGCCACAGTCAGCTTCCGGTCTTGTTTTTGCTGACTGTATAGAGCTTCTCCGGAGAAGGCAATGGCACCCCACTCCAGTACTCTTGCCTGGAGAATCCCATGGATGGAGGAGCCTGGTAGGCTGCAGTCCATGGGGCCGCTAAGAGTCAGACACGACTGAGCGACTTCACTTTCACTTTCACTTTCATGCATTGGAGAAGGAAATGGCAACGCACTCCAGTGTTCTTGCCTGGAGAATCCCAGGGACGGGGGAGCCTGGTAGGCTGCCATCTATGGGATCGAACAGAATCGGACACGACTGAAGCAACTTAGCAGAGCTTCTCCATCTTTGGCTGCAAAGAACATAATCAATCTGATTTAGGTGTTGGCCATCTGGTGATGTCCATGTGTAGACTCATCTCTTGTGCTGTTCAGAGAGGATGTTTGCTGTGACCAGTGTGTTCTCTTGGCAAAACTCTATTAGCTTTTGCCCTGCTTCATTCTTTACTCCAAGGTCAAATTTGCCTGTTACTCTCAGTATCTCTTGACTTTCTACTTTTGCGTTCCAGTCCCCTATAATGAAAAAGACATCTTTCTGGAGTGTTAGTTCTAGAAGATCTTGTAGGTCTTCATAGAACCGTTCAACTTCAGCTTCTTCAGCGTTAGTGGTTGGGGCATAGACTTGGATTACTCACCTCACAGTATATACAAAAATTAGTACAGAAGTTATTCACAGACCTAAATATAAGAGCTAAAACCATAAAGCCACATGGAATAAAACAGCGAATCTTTACGATCCTGGATTAAGCATGATCCAGCATAGAAACAAATTAATAAATATCACTTTATAAAAATTAAAAACTTCTGTACTCCAAAAGACATTTTTAAGGGCACTACCCAGTATCTTGTAATAACCCTTAATGGGAGAGAATCTTAAAAAAGAATACACATATACTGAACCACTTTGCTGTCCATCTGAAACTAGCACAACATTGGAAATCAGCTATATTTCAAGAAAAATCTAAAAAACAAAACATTTTAAAATTATTTTAAAAAACTGAGAGAAAATATTTACAAATTATGTAGCTGGTAAAGAGACTTACAGCTAGACTATATGAAGACCCCTTGCAAGTCAATAATGAGGCAAACATCTCCAATGATAGAAATGGCTGATAAGCACATGGAAAATGGTCAGCAGCACTAGCTGTTAGGGGGATGCGAATTGAAGCCACACACTAGTATCAGCGACAAAAAAGACTGCCAGTAACAAGCTTTGGCAAGGACTCAGAGAAACCGTCACCTCACACACTGCTGGTGGGATGAAGAACGGCAGTCACTTTGGAAAGCAGATAGGAAGTTTCTTTCAAAATGACACACACAAAAATTTATATGACTCAGAGTCCCACTCCTTGAGATTGGTTCAAGATAAATAAAAACACAGGTCCACACAAATAAATTTTTGGCTAATGTTTCTTGCACCATTTATGCATAGAAGCCAAAAAATGGAAACAGTGCCAATGTCCATTAACTGGTGAGTGAGTAAAGGAAGTGCCTTTGATCCATTTAATGGAATCCTATTTAGCAATAGAAAGAAAGACAGCATCTGCCAGTATGTCCTAGGGCACGGGTGAACCTCAAAAACATGCTAAGTGAAAGAAATCAGACACAAAAAACCACAGAAGATTCCATTTGCATGAAATGCATTTTCAAAAGGGCAACCTGTAGGGACAGAAAGAGGATTAGTGGTTTTCAGAGAAACAGGTGGAAACAGGGACTCGTGGAAGATGAGCAGGATGGCTTTCTGGATGATGAAAACATTCTAAACCTGAATTGTGGCGATATTTGCACAATTCTGCAAACTTACTAAAAATCAATTCTTGCTGTTCAGTTGTTAAGTCGTGTCAGACTCTTTGACGCCACAGACTGCAGCACGCCAGGCTTCCCTGTCCTCCACCATCTCCCGGAGCTTGCTCAAACTCATGTCCATCAAGTTGGTGCTGCTAACCAACTGTATCTCATCCTCTGTCATCCCCTTCTCCTTCTACCTTCAATCTTTCCCAGCATCAGGATCTTTTCTATGAGTCAGTTCTTTGCATCAGATGGCCAAAGTATTGCAGCTTCAGCTTCAGCATCAGTCCTTCCAATGAATATTCAGGATTGATTTCCTTTAGGATGGACTGGTTGGATCTCCTTGCAGTCCAAGGGACTCTCAAGAGTCCTCTCCAACACCACAGTTTGAAAGCATCAATTCTTCGGTGTTCAGCTTTCTTTATAGTCCAACTCTCACATCCATACATGACTACTGGAAAAACCACAGCTTTGACTAGATGGCCCTTTGTTGGCAAAGTAATGTTTCTGCTTTTTAATATGCTGTCTAGGTTAGTCATAATTTTTCTTCCAAGGAGTAAGCTTCTTTTAATTTCATGGCTGCAGTCACCATCTGCAGTGATTTTGGAGACCAAGGTAATAAAATCTATCACTGTTTCCATTGCTTCCCCATCTATTTGCCATGAAAATGGGCCTGGATGCCATGATCTTAGTTTTTTGAATGTTGAGCTTTAAGCCAGCTTTTTCACTCTCCTATTTCATCTTCATCAAGAGGCTCTTTAGTTCTTCTTCACTTTCTGCATATCTGAGGTTATTGATATTTCTCCTGGCAATCTTGATTCCAGCTTGTGCTTCTTCCAGCCCAGCGTTTCTCATGATGTACTCTGCATAGAAGTTAAATGAGCAGGGTGACAATATACAGCCTTGACATACTCCTTTTCCTATTTGGAACCAGTCCGTTGTTACATGTTCAGTTCTAACTGTTGCTTCCTGACCTGCATACAGGTTTCTCAGGAGGCAGGGAAGGTGATCTGGTATTTCCATGACTTTAAGAATTTTCCAGTTTGTTGTGATCCACACAGTCGAAGGTTTTAGCATAGCCAATGAAGCAGAAGTACATGATTTTCTGGAACTCTCTTGCTTTTTCTATGATCCAGCAGATGTTGGCAATTTGATCTCTGGTTCCTCTGCCTTTTCTAAATCCAGCTTGAATACCTGGAAGTTCTTAGTTCATGTACTTTTGAAGCCTGGCTTGGAGAATTTTGAGCATTACTTTACTAGCGTGTGAGATGAGTGCAATTGTGCGGTAGTTTGAGCATTCTTTGGCACTGCCTTTCTTTGAGATTGGAATGAATACAGACCTTTTCCAGTCCTGTGGCCACTGCTGAGTTTTCCAAATTTGCTGGCATACTGAATGCAACATTTTAAGAGTATCATCTTTTATAATTTGAAATAGCTCAACTGGAATTCCATCACCTCCACTAACTTTGTAGTGATGCTTCCTAAGGCCCACTTGATTTCACACTCCAAGATGTCTGGCTCTAGGTGAGTGATCACACCATTGTGGTTATCAGGGTCATGAAGATCTGTTTTGTATAGTTTTTCTGTGTATTCTTGCCACCACTTCTTTAACATCTTCTGCTTCTGTTAGGTCCATACCATTTCTGTCCTTTATTGTACCCATCATGGCATGAAATATTCCCTTAGTATCTCTAATTTTCTTGAAGAGATTTCTAGTCTCGCCCATTTTATTTTTAAAAATCAATTAATTGTCCACTTAAAATGGGTAAATTTTGTGGCATGGAAATGATACCTCATTCAAACTGTTTTTTTTAAATAAACAGACAAGAAAACTACAACATAAAATAGAAGCTCAACCAGACTGATTAAGGCTGTAAATTTAGGTGGCTAAAGTATGAAGAAAACGAGATGGTAATTATCCTGAGAGTTGGGTGTCATAGAGCAGGGTGGGGAGAGGGCGTGGGGCAGGCGTGGGGGGTCAGTGAGTAGAGGGGAGGCCAGCTCGTCCAAGAGACTGGCTGTGTCCTATTTCTCGGCCTGGATGGTGAGCACAAGAGTGTTTGCTTTACAGTGAAGCTGTATTTTATTTTATTTTTGGCCACACTGTATGGTTTTGCGGGATCTTAGCTTCCCCACCAATGACTGAACCTGGGCCATGGCAGTCAAAGCACTGTGCCCTAACCACTGGACTTCCCACCAGACATATGTTTTGTTTTATAGACATTTCTTGATGTATGTTATATTACACAGCAATACCAACCAAAAATGTATTGTTTCTGAGAATAAGTCAAACAAAAATGAGCAAGACCTGTCTTCGGCAAATTACAGACTCTACTGAAAGACATTCAATCAGGCCTTAATAAGTGCAAAATAGTGTAAAGGGGTCGTTATTCCCCAAATTGACCTGTAGAGTCAATGCAATTCTGATCAAATCCCAAAAGGCTTTTCAAAGAATCTGACAAGGACTTCCCTGAAGGTGCAGCGGTTAAAGCTCTGCACTCTGTACTCTGGTAAGGCTGTGTCATGCAGAGGGCGCCGGTTTTGCCCCTGGTCAGGAAGTCGCTCTGCCTCTCCTCCAGATGGGCTCTTTGGTTGTCATGGCCCCTGCCAAGCTGCCCTGTTCCCCATGACATCAAGTTCCCCGTCTTGTTCTCCGGATTTGCCTTTGGTATATCATACTTCTAATACCCTGAATTGCAACTCCTCTGCTATTTTCGAATAAACTTGCTTCTGCTGGTAAAATAACTGGCTATCACTTATTAAGGTTGATCTATATGGTGTCAGAAGTGGAATCTGGGGTCCTTGCAGGCTCCATTTACCTGAGGGACCTGCGGCCGCCCCCGGCCAGCACGCAGCCCCCGGGGAGCCTGGCCCCAAGGTGTGCAATATTTCAGTCAAAGGAAGAAATAGCTCTTCTCCTAAGATGGAATCTGTTGTTTGGGAATGTGGTTGATCAACTTGACACGTTGGCCACATGGTACCCGATGTAAGAAAATGAAAAGAAGAGGCAAGATGATGTCCTTTTCCCATATTGTGAAACCAAAAACAAACGCCTTTTGTGAGACCAAGCTAACAAACCTCTGGCAGTACAGAGTAATTCTGTTTGAAGAACTTAACAGTAAGATAGAAGAAGTACTTTCAAGCTGAGACCTGTAGGTGTACAAAGATCTAAAATACATATTGAGTAGGCCTGATCATCTGAATCCCATTCAATCGAGAAAGCGTGGCTATGAGTTGGGTCGTCTGCTATCTGTGGCCCTTGACTATGTTTGTGGGCCAAACAGGTGGGCACAGTTTGTTTTCTTTGAGCCTATTACCCTGAGGATGTGCCAAGATTTGCCTTATAACACTGCCTTCATGCCCAATCTTCAGAATCACTATGACCAACAGATGGCAGTTTTAGCAATGGAGGTTCCCAGATTGTGGTGAGCCGTGTCCTCGGCTGGTGGGCCTGAATTTAGCTGGCGATCCTACTGAAGGAGCCTCAGTGGCAGTGTGAGGGACTCTGGCTTTTGGTGTCCCTGAGAGTTGAAAATTGATCCTGATCTTGGCTGTTCCTTTTTGCACATGGGTGATTGTTCACCTCCCTGTCCAAATATGTACTTTAGGAGAGAAGAGCTTTCATTTGCTCTGTATTTCATAGGATTGATTTCCGTCATTTGCCTCTCTGCCATGTTGTTTACTTTTTTAACTTTTTTGATTGATATGATAAGATTCCAGTATCCTGAAAGACCCATTATAATTTACACCGTCTGCTGCATGATGGTGTCATTAATTTTCTTTATTGGGTTTTTGCTTGAGGACCGAGTCGCCCACAATGCATCCAGCCCTGCACAGTATAAGGCTTCCACAGTGACCCAAGGATCTCATGACAAAGCCTGTATCATGCTTTTTATGATACTCCATTTTTTTTACTATGGCTGGCAGCATTTGGTGGGTGATTCTTACCATCACATGGTTCTTGGCAGCTGTGCCAAAGTGGGGTAGTGAAGCTATTGAGAAGAAAGCCCTGCTGTTCCATGCCAGTGCATGGGGCATCCCTGGAACGCTGACCATCATCCTTTTAGTGATGAATAAAATTGAAGGTGACAATAAAAAAAAAAAAGAAGTGGGATCTGAAGGAGGTGAGCCCCAAGAGACTATGGACCCTGGAACTGAGCGAGCCCCTCATGCTCATCACTTCCCTGGGTCTCATCTTGGACTCCACACTCCATTCTTTCTGCGTCTTGAGCTCTCTGACTTGTTCGGGCTCTGGAACGGCTTTATCCTCTTACGTGGAGGCTTCATCCTTTCTGGGTCAAGGCTTCATCCTTGGTGAGAACTTGGCTGTCTTCTGGGGAGTGCGGCAGTGACATTATTGGGGGATGAGCTAACTGGAATCCAGTGATTTGTTTTATTCCTTTTGGAATCTGGTCTAGGACTCCAGCAACTTTCTTGGGTTTCCAGAACTCAGGGAAAAGGGATCCTGGGCATCCAAACTCTCTGAGGGTGGCCCTCCCTCAGGGGCTCCGGCAGGTCCATGTTTAAAAGCTTGGACCCTGACAGGCTTGCCCCCCGCAACGTGTTCATTTTTTATAAAGTGGGCCAAACAAACTAAAAGTAATCTGGAATTAAGATGGCCATTACAGGGAACTTTAGGTCTTCCCAAACTCATTTTTCTTAAGATTCAATTGGAGCATTGTGGTTCTAAAATTGAACAAAAGGAATGGGATATTTATTTTCATTGGTACCTGGAAATTTCCAAATGTGCGCAAATTTCCAGGTACCAATAAAAATAAATATCCCATTCCTTTTGTTCAATTTTAGAACCACAGTGCTCCAATTGAATCTTAAGAAAAATGAGTTTGGAAGACTCAAAATTCTCCAAGGCAGGCTTCAGCAATATGTGAACCATGAACTTCCTGATGTTCAAGCTGGTTTTAGAAAAGGCAGAGGAACCAGAGATCAAATTGCCAACATCTGCTGGATCATGGAAAAAGCAAGAGAGTTCCAGAAAAACATCTATTTCTGCTTTATTGACTATGCCAAAGCCTTTGACTATGTGGATCACAATAAACTATGGAAAACTCTGAAAGAGACGGAAATACCAGACCACCTGACCTGCCTCTTGAGAAATCTGTATGCAGGTCAGGAAGCAACAGTTAGAACTGGACATGGAACAACAGACTGGTTCCAAATAGGAAAAGGAGTTCATCAAGGCTGTATATTGTCACCCTGTTTATTTAACTTATATGCAGAGTACATCATGAGAAACCCTGGACTGGAAGAAACACAAGCTGGAATCAAGATTGCCGGGAGAAATATCAATAACCTCAGATATGCAGATGACACCACCCTTATGGCAGAAAGTGAAGAGGAACTAAAAAGCCTCTTGATGAAACTGAAAGTGGAGAGTGAAAAAGTTGGCTTAAAGCTCAACATTCAGAAAATGAAGATCATGGCATCTGGTCCCATCACTTCATGGGAAACAGTGGAAACAGTGTCAGATTTTCTTTTTTTGGGCTCCAAAATCACTGCAGATGGTGATTGCAACCATGAAATTAAAAGACGCTTACTCCTTGGAAGGAAAGTTATGACCAACCTAGATAGCATATTCAAAAGCAGAGACATTACTTTGCCAACAAAGGTCCGTCTAGTCAAGGCTATGGTTTTTCCTGTGGTCATGTATGGATGTGAGAGTTGGACTGTGAAGAAGGCTGAGCGCCGAAGAATTGATGCTTTTGAACTGTGGTGTTGGAGAAGACTCTTGAGAGTCCCTTGGACTGCAAGGAGATCCAACCAGTCCATTCTGAAGGAGATCAGCCCTGGGATTTCTTTGGAAGGAATGATGCTAAAGCTGAAACTCCAGTACTTTGGCCACCTCATGCGAAGAGTTGACGCATTGGAAAAGACTCTGATGCTGGGAGGGACTGGGGGCAGGAGGAGAAGGGGATGACAGAGGATGAGATGGCTGGATGGCATCACTGACTCAATGGATATGAGTCTCAGTGAACTCCGGGAGTTGGTGATGGACAGGGAGGCCTGGTGTGCTGTGATTCATGGGGTCGCAAAGAGTCGGACACGACTGAGCGACTGATCTGATCTGATCTGATCTGAAAGTTCCCTGTAATGGCCATCTTAATTCCAGATTACTTTTAGTTTGTTTGGCCCACTTTATAAAAAATGAACATGTTGCGGGGGGAGAGCCTGTCAGGGTTCAAGCTTTTAAACATGGACCTGCCGGAGCCCCTGAGGGAGGGCCACCCTCAGAGAGTTCGGTTGCCCAGGATCCCTTTTCCCTAAGTTCTGGAAACCCAAGAAAGTTGCTGGAGTCCTAGACCAGATTCCAAAAGGAATAAAACAAATCACTGGATTCCAGTTAGCTCATCCCCCAAATAATGTCACTGCCGCACTCCCCAGAAGACAGCAAAGTCCTCACCAAGGATGAAGTTTCTGAAGCCTCAGGCTCCTTGAGATCCCTTCCCCCAGCGGGTTTGTCTCTGGCGCCCTCTTGTGTCTTCTCCATTTCCTTCTTCTCAGACTCCACCCGCTTTGTATCTGACTCCACCCCTTTGCATCTGACTCCACCACCCTAGTTTTGTCCTCTCCTGTCCGCTGTGGAAACCTGCCCCTTTAAAATCAATCTTCTTAGGATCCTACTGCTAAACCCCTAACTATGGAGCAAATAAATAACTAGAAAGAAACATTAAAATAGCAAATGCCCTCGATTTTTTATAATATAGAAATATACTCCAAAACTCCTAGGAGAAAACGTGCTTTCTGTTACTATTTGTTGAAATCTTGCTAAGTCATGCATTATGTTTGTAAAGGGGAATTTTGTTTTAAGTTAGTCCACCTTAAGGGGTGCCATTAAAATGGAGGATTCCAAACGTCCTGATGGACATCACCAGATGGTCAATACTGAAATCAGATTGATTACATTCTTTGCAGCCAAAGATGGAGAAGCTCTATACAGTCAGCAAAAACAAGACCGGGAGCTGACTGTGGCTCAGATCATGAACTCCTTATTGCCAAATTCAGACTTAAATTGAAGAAAGTAGAGAAAATCACTAGACCATTCAGATATGACCTAAATCAAATCACTTACAATTATACAGTGGAAATGACAAATAGATTCAAGGGATTAGATGTGATAGACAGACTGCCTGAAGAACTATGGAAAGAGAGATAAGAAAGTCTTCCTCAGGCCACCACATTCACCCTCTGCGATGGCCCACACTCTGTGGAGTGTGCTTCTCTCTGTATCTGAATAAATGCACTTCTTACCAAAAGAAAAAAGAAAAAAAGAAAGCCTTCCTCAGTGATCAGTGCAAAGAAATAGAGGAAAACAACAGAATGGGGAAGACTAGAGATAGCTTCAAGAAAATTAGAGATACCAAGGGAACATTTCATGCAAAGATGAGCACAAAAAAGGACAGAAATGGTAGGGACCTAACAGAAGCAGAAGATAATAAGAAGAGGTGCCAAGAATACACAGAACCATACAAAAAAGATCTTCATGACCCAGATAACCACGATGGTGTGATCACTCACCTAGAGCCAGACATCCTGAAATGCAACATCCAGTGGGCCTTAGGAAGCACCAGTTTGAACAAAGCTAGTGGAGGTGATGGAATTCCAGTTGAGCTATTTCAAATCCTAAAAGATGATGCTGTGAAAGTGCTGCACTCAATATGTCAGCAAACTTGGAAAATTCAGCAGTGGCCACAGGACTGGAAAAGGTCAGTTTTCATTCCAATCCCAAAGAAAGGTAATGCCAAAGAAAGCTCAAACTACCACACAATTGCACTCATCTCACACACTAGCAAAGTAATGCTCAAAATTCTCCAAGTCAGGCTTCAAGAGTACGTGAACCGTGAACTTCCAGATGTTCAAGCTGGATTTAGAAATGGCAGAGGAGCCAGAGATCAAATTGCCAACATCCGCTGGATCATCGAAAAAGCAAGAGAATTCCAGAAAAATATTTATTTCTGCTTTATTGACTATGCCAAAGCCTTTGACTGTGTGGATCACAATAAACTGTGGAAAATTCTGAAAGAGATGGAAATACCAGACCACCTGACCTGCCTCCTGAGAAATCTGTATGCAGGTCAAGAAGCAACAGTTAGAACTGGACATGGAACAACAGACTGGTTCCAAATGAGGAAAGAAGTACGTCAAGGCTGTATATTGTCACCCTGATTATTTAACTTATATGCAGAGTACATCACAAGAAATGCCAGGCTGGATAAAGCACAAGCTGGAATCAAGATTGCTAGGAGAAATATTAATAACCTCAGATATGCAGATGACACCACACTTACGGCAGAAATTGAAGAAGAACTAAAGAGCCTCTTGATGAAAGTAAAAGAAGAGAGTGAAAAAGTGGGCTTAAAACTCAGCATTTGGAAAACTAAGATCATGGCATCCAGTCCCATCACTTCACGGCAAATAGATGGGAAAACAGTGGAAACAGTGGCAGACTTGATTTTGGGGGGCTCCCAAATCACTGCATATGGTGACTGCAGCCATGAAATTAAAAGACACTTACCTCTTGGAAGGGAAGTTATGACCAACCTAGACAGCATATTAAAAAGCAGAGACATTCCTTTGCCAACAAAGGTCTGTCTAGTCAAGGCTATGGTTTTTCCAGTGGTCATGTATGGATGTGAGAGTTGGACTGTGAAGAAGGCTGAGTGCTGAAGAATTGATGGTTTTGAACTGTGGTGTTGGAGAAGACTCTTGAGAGTCCCTTGGACTGCAGGGAGATTCAACCTGTGCATCCTAAAGGAAATCAGTCCTGAGTGTTCATTGGAAGGACTGATGCTGAAGCTGAAACTCCAATACTTTGGCCACCTGGTTCGAAGAGCTGACATTTGAAAAGACCCTGATACTGGGAAAGATTGAAGGTGGGAGGAGAAGGGGACGACAGAGGATGAGACGGTTGGATGGCATCACTGACTCAATGGACCTGAGTTTGAGTAAACTCCGGGAGTTGGCGATGGACAGGGAGGCCTGGTGTGTTGCAGTCCCTGGGGTTGCAAAGAGTTGGACATGACTGAGCGACTGAAATGAACTGAACTGAATTCATAGGACTGAACTGCGTAAGCGTTTGTAAAAGCCTCACGGAAAACCAACTGCCTTTATATTTTGTTTTCCAGACACCATGTGCCCCTTTCCCCTCTCCTTTAAGCTGTCTGCATGTGCACGCGTGCTCAGTCGCTCCGTCGTGCCCCACTCTTTGCGACCCCACGGACTGTAGCCCATCCGGTTCCTCTGTCCATGGGACCCTCTAGGCAAGAAGCCTGGAGTGGATTGCCATGCCCTCCTCCTGGGGTTCTTCCCGACCCAGGGATTGAATCCGAGTCCCCTACGTCTCCTGCATTTGGCAGGCGGGTTCTTCACCACTAGCACTACCTGGGAAGCCCTAAGCACTCTATACCTTACGCTTCGGTAAAGTGCATCCTTGCATCAAAGGTTGACATTTACATTTTTCTCCCTACCTGATCCCCCAAGAGCTCTGAAACTCTTATTGAATATCAGCTTTTCATGACAGTGGACCTATCTGCACGGGTTTGATGGGGTCTGTTCTCCCCGGAACAGAACACCCAGCGCACGTGGCTCTGCCTCTCTGATCCGCAGCTGAGAAAGGGAGAAACGTTTCTGCACTGCCGCTGTTGAGAATAACCAGCAGGGGACTCCCTGGTCGTCCGGTGGTTAGAAAT
Source organism: Bos taurus (assembly GCF_002263795.3). Taxonomy (NCBI): domain Eukaryota; kingdom Metazoa; phylum Chordata; class Mammalia; order Artiodactyla; family Bovidae; genus Bos; species Bos taurus. Next base: position 106,283,173 of record NC_037338.1, on the reverse strand, counting down.
CCCCATTCTCACTGTCAAGGGCCTGGGTTCGACCTCTTGCTGGGGCACTAAGATCCCACGTGCCGCGTGGTGCAGCAAAAAAATAAAAAGTTTAAGAAGGTAACCAGTTGGAATTAACATACACACGACTGTACAGAAAAGAGATCACCAACAAGGACCTGCTCTAGCACAGAGAGCCACATTGTGCTGTGCCCCTGAAACCAACATATCGTTGTAAATCAATCATACATCAATTGACTTTTTAAAAAACTCAAAGAATAAAAATCACTGGGCTCTGGCAGAGCACCCCTTTTGCCGTGCCCTCTCGGAAGACCAAGACCCTCACACCATGCCCCAGAGGCCGGAGGTCCTAGAAAAGGCACCCCTAAAAGGACCCCCTCCAGCCTCGCCTGAAGGGCACTGCGAGGGCCTGGTGACTAGCCATTGTGCCACCCAACTCCAGGGAGGAGGCTCCAGGCCCAGTGTCACGTCTAAAGGAAGCACCAAATCCCAGCTGGACCTGCACGCGTCTGCAGACCTGAGGATAAACACCCATCAGGATCTGAAGCAGGGGGACACCAGCTTCCCCACAATGTCTGGATCCAGTCTGTGCACCTTCATTTCAACACAGCCCCTCACCTCGTCCCTCCCCCACAACTTCCCTCCTCGGAAGGACAACTCCCTCCTTCGTACTTCCCAATCCCTGGAGAAAGGGGGCTTCCCTGGCGGCTCAGACAGTAAAGAATCCGTCTGCAATGCAGGAGACCTGAGTTCGATCCCTGGGTTGGGAAGATCCCCTGGAGAAGGGAATGGCTACTCACTCCAGTATTCTTGCCTGGATAATCCCATGGACAGAGGAGCCTGGTGGGCTACAGTCCATGGGATCACAAAGAGCTGGACGTGACTGAGTGACTAACACTTTCCTTTCTGGAGAAGGGGACCACCTCTCTGATTGCCCGATTTGCCATCGGAAGCCTCAGCCCACCCAACGAAGTGAGGACCCTTTGGTTCACTCTCTAGGTAATTTCACTGGGGCTCCAGACGCTGCTGTCTGTCCAGACTGCTCCTCGGGCCCACATGACACAGCTAGGAAGCCGAGCCCGCCTAAACGTATTCTGATAGAGTAGGGAGTTGAGCCCACCTAAACGTATTCCTTGCTTCAGTGCGACCTGACTCTGGGATGGGAAAACAAGAGCTTCTGAATACCTGCGTGGACAGTTCTGTGGGGCTGCCCATGCAAGCTGAGTCACCTGTAGACTTGCTGACACACGGGCACATCTAAGTAGCTTCCTGGTGTGTGATCACATCTCAGCCTCGGTGAAGTGATGTCAGTGCCTCTGACTGGTGAAGGAATCCCAGGTTCCATCACACTGGTTGAAGCTTTGTGTATGCACACTCCCTGCGTGCACCTTCTTATGTGGAAGTTTGGGGGAGAGCCGTTATGCGTGGGCAGCCTCTCGTCTTGATGGCTGGAAAACAGGACGGTGTGCCCTGCTGTGTTCACTGTTCTGTTCTCCCTGCATAACTGAACAGAAGCCTCACGTGGATCCATCCCATTAAACCTCTGTAACTGCCTTAAGCAGGAATTCGCAGGAGGCCCAAGGACTGCAAGGAGATCCAACCAGTCCATCCTAAAGGAGATCAGTCCTGGATGTTCATTGGAAGGACTGATGTTGAAGCTGAAACTCCAATACTTTGGCCACCTGATGCAAAGAGCTCACTCATTGGAAAAGACCCTGATGCTGGGTAAGATTGAGGGCAGGAGGAGAAGGGGACGACAGAGGATGGGATGGTTCGATGGCATCACCGACTCAATGGACATGGGTTTGGGTAATCTCCGGGAGTTGGTGATGGACAGGGACGCCTGGCGTGCTGCGGTTCATGGGGCTGCAAAGAGTCAGACACGACTGAGCGACTGAACTCAACTAAGAGATTCTGGCTTTGCCTCTGTAGGGAGATCCTTCCTCCCATGGACAGGAGTGAGCACCAGTGAACATGTGTGTGTGTGTTACTGATCCACTTTGCTGTACGTCTTTCTCTCTGTCAAACGGTTAAGTGTCTGCCTGCAATGTGGGAGACCCACGTTTGATCCCTGGGTCGGGAAGATCCCCTGGAGAAGGGAATGGCAACCCACTCCAGTGCTCTTGCCTGGGAAACCCCATGGATGGAGGAGCCTAGTAGGCTACAGTCCACGGGACCGCAAAGAGTCGGACATGACTGAGCGACTTCCCTCTCGGTTTCCCTCTGTAGGGAGATCCTTCCTCCCATGGACAGGAGTGAGCACCAGCAAACGTATGATCAGGAATCCCTCCTGGACGCTAGGAGAGTTAGCCGACTCCAAGGCAGTCTCAGCTCAGCCACGGTCACTTAACACATCGGCCACAGTGGTTTTGGATAAACACATGCCTGTGATCACTACCTGCTGAGCAAGCAGGTGTCTGCAATAGCAAACTCCTCTTCCTGAAATGGTTAAGAGCCTCTGGGGAAGTAGAGACCCAACAACAGAAAATTAAAGAGCAAGCACGGCCGTCACCGGGAGCCCGCTCCTCCGGCTGTGTCCACTAGATGCCTGCAGGTCTGGCTTCCGGTTTAGAACCAGCTTGCAGACTGGGCGTCCCCGGGAGCCCCGGAGCTGGGAGGAGGATGGCCTTTCGGGGCAGGACGTGCCCCCTCCCCATCCCTTCCTGCTGGGGCCCAGGGTCTGAGTGCTGGCTGGACAGGCTGACCGCTTCCCTCTGCCGGGAGGGCCCCAATCCCCTCCTGGACAGACGGCTCACCGTCTGAAGCTGACCACCACGAAGGGCGGGTGAAGGAAAGGGCTCTGACCCTGGGGGACCCTCAGGGAGGGGGCCTGTCAGGGGCTCTAGAGACATCAGCCCCTGTGGGCCTTGAGGCCTCAGGAGGGCAGGGCCAAGGCTGAGTGCAGAGGTGGGGTCTGGAGCCCCAGCACAGCCCCTCGCCGTTGGCAGCACCCCCGCCGGCCCCCCTCTTGCGTCGATGCTGCTCCCCAGTTGTGCTCCAGGCCCCCTACCTCCCAGGTTGCTCCTTCCTCCCAGTGGGCTGCTCCAGGCTGACCCTGTGCCCATCAAGGAGCAGCGCTGAAACCACCGCACTGGCTCCGTTGGGAACCCAGCACAGGAGGTGCCCCAAAGTTCAGCGCTCACCGCCCCCCTCCCCTAGGAGCCACCAAGGCTCCTGCAGTCCTGCCCCTGCTCCGGAGGCCGGAGCCTGGAGGGCCTGGGGCTGGGGAGGAGCCAGGCTGGCAGGAGCTGGGATGGCAGGCATGAGGCCCGGCCCCAGGCCTGGGATGCACTGGGGACCAGGGAGGGAGCCCTATTAGAGGCCTCCAGGGAGTTCCGCACCCTGGAGCCGGCGGGGTGCTGGGCTGCTCGGGTGGGCAAGACCCCCATGTGGGCCCACCACCTACTTGGGTCACCCTGAGGCCCCTTCTGGAGCATTCAGGGGGCTCCCCTGGATCAGCTCATTGGGTGGAGCGCCCACCCAGCCCTTTTCCTCTCGGGGACCCCCTGGGCCCAGGAGGCCATGAGAAGTCCAGGCCGGCCCAGGCGGTCCTGCCGGAAAAGTGGTGAGGAAGGTGGGGTGGGGTGGGGGGTTCGTGTGCGCGAGTGCGGGTGTGGCCACTGCGGGTGCTCTGGAGTCGTGCTCATATCCAGCTCTGCAGGGACCCCTGTGCGACCCTCGAGGGGCTGCTCGCTGTCTGTGGCCATCTGCCCACTAGACCACAGGGACAGATGGCCCACTCCTGGGGTGTGGGCTCCAGGGGACACACCGGCGTTGGGGATGCTGGCTGAGTTACAGACCAGCAGGTGGCAGATGGGAGCTGAGGGGCTTGGCACTGGCAGAAGAGGTCAGAACTGACCCGGCCCGGCCCCCCCACTCCAGGTCCCATCGTGAGCCGGCAGCAGGCGCTGCGGACAGATTTATTCGGGCCTCACAGGCCGTAGCATACCCACAGTTCCCCCCTCCAACGACCATGGCCACGCGGATGTCCCGTGGTGCCCGCGGCAAGCCACCGCGTCCAGGCGCGCCTGCGCTACAAGAGGTTGACCGCGGCCACCACCTGCTTACAGCCGTTGACGGCGAACTCGCGGCCGGCCACGCGGTAGTAGCTGAGCTGCGCGGCCAGCAGCTCGGCGCGGGCCTGCTCGGGGAAGAAGCCCTCCCCGGCCATCTCGTCCCGGAAGCAGTTGACCACGTCCCGCTTGTCCAGCAGCAGAAAGGGCACGATGGCCGCGGCCTCCCACAGCGGGTGCTGGCGGACCAGCAGTGCGTGCAGGCTGGCGCGCAGCTCCTCCTCGGCCGCGCGCAGCTCCTCGGCCCCGTCGGCGCGCCCCGCGCGGGACGCGTTCTGCAGCACGAAGCGCGTGACCTCAGCGCCGCCCGCGCCGCTGAGCAGCACGTAGACGGCGTTGTGGAAGCGCGGCGGCCGCTGAGGCTGCAGGAGGCCATGCAGCTCGTCCAGCAGCGCCGGCGGCAGCAGCTCCGCGTCGTCCAGCACCAGGAGCGGGGTCTTCTCCTCCGCCTCGGCCCGCGCCAGCACATCGGCCACACGCCGCGCCAGCTCCTCGCGGCAGCCGGTGGCGGCGCGCGGCGCGGGGCAGTGGTGGCGCGTGTGGTACTGCAGCACAAGCGCGCCGTCCTCCAGCACTGCGCGGAAGTGGCGCGCCAGCAGGCGGCCCACGTGGCTCTTGCCCACGCCGCTAGGCCCGTGCAGCGCCAGGAGCAGCGGGCGGCTGTGCACGTGCGTGGCCAGGTAGTCCCGCAGCAGAGCCACGAGGCGGCCCACGGCCGCCGGCTGCCCGAACACAGCGCGCTGCAGCGTCTTCTCCAGCCCGTCGAGGTCATAGCGCAGCGCGTTGTCGTCCAGGTTCTCAATGGCGTTGAGCACCTGGAAGCCCACGATGGCCACAAGCAACAGCAGGCAGCGCTGGGCGCGGCTCTGGCGCTCGGCTCGCGGCCCGAACTTGCGCGAGGTCTCGGGGTAGAGCACCAGGCGGCTGCGCCGGCGCCGCTTCCGCGCGGGTCTCGAGGCCCGCTCCGCCGGCCCGTCGAAGGTGAAGAACTGCGGCTGCTCCCGGGGGACGCGCAGCGCCGCAGCCCCGGGGTCTGGCGCCACGGCCGGCGAGGGCGGCCGCCGCTTGCGCAGGAGGTGCACTTGGTGGCGCAGGCGGACGACGGCGCGCACGGGGGCGATCACGCTCGGGCTGGGGGCGACCGGGGCCGAGGGCTCGGGGCTGGACTGGCCGCGGTCCATGGCGCGGGGGCGGTGCTTGGCATGCAGGTCGCCCTCCCTGCAACAGGAAGGCGGGGATGGTCTGCAGACTTCCGCCTGGCAGACTGGGACCCTCCCTCGGGATCTCACCCCCGCTGCGAGGCCCCCCGGAGGGCGGCCCGCTGCCGGGAGACCGGGACCAGCCTCTGCCCAGGAAACGCCTCCCCACGGGGCCCCAATGCAAATCTCTCGGGTCCTTGCATAAACAGCCTCGGGCCTTGAGGAAGTGACTGGGCGGGGTGGGGGTGGGGGGCGCAGTTTATCGGCCGGCAGGCCTCCCGGGCTTCCTGGAGGAAGGGTTCGTGCCGGCCAGGCGCCAACTAGGGGTAAAGCAGGGTCAAGGCCGGCCCCGCCCCTGCTGCAGCTTGCCTGCCGGGCGCCTAGAGGGGCCAAGGCGAGCAGAGGTCCGAGCACCCCGGAGCTCGGAGGTGTCCCACACACGAACCCTGGGCTGGGGCGTACGAGGGGGACTTCTCTCCAGATTGGGCTCGAGCCCCGTTCCCGAGCTGAGGCCAGGCCTCCCAGCCCCAAAGGAGGATCCTCCCAACATCCCTCCGGTGGACACACGAATGGGGGTGGGGGGCGCCGGGAAAAGAGACGGGTGGGGGTGGGGTGAAAAGATGGACAGAAAGACAAAACAAGGAGAAGGAGGGATAGTCCATGAGGAGATAGCTGGAGAAAGGTGGGGTGATGCCCTGGCCCACCCCAGTACCTGCAGCTGCGTCAGATCAGGCTCTCAACTGGCCCCCAGACCGGCACGCCTGCCCACGCCCGAGGCTGGGGCTGGCCACTCAGGAAGCCGACAGAGCGGGCTTCCCTGTGCAGGTCAGGGTGGTAAGGGGCCTCACTGGGTCAGCGACACCTGCGGGTACCCTGGGAGCGTCCGGACTGGAGAAAGCCCTGGGGAGGTTTCCGCTTCTTTGCAAAGGAAGTGAGTCAGGGGTGCGGCGCGGGCGGGACTTAGGCTGGACGGTGGCGCCAGAGGGGAGGCCTGGCGGGCTTGCCCAGGTCCCCAGCCGATGGGTCACCTACCCTCCTCAGCCCTGCAGACCTCCTAACTCTGCCCAGCCCAGGACACCCCCAGGACGCACCTCCCCTCCCCTGGGGCCACGGACCCCAAGCTCCCCAGGGATCTCTCCTCCTGCACCTGATGCCTCAGGGCCCGTGGTGAGGGGGATGGGTGTGTCCAGGCTGCCTGTTCGCAGGAGCAGAGGGGGTGGGAGGTCCTCTCCCCCTTCTGCTCCCTCAAGCCTAATCTGGGGGCCCTGCAAAATAGGGTTCATTTCTTTTTCCTCCCTCTTCTGCCAGGACCCGGTTCCGTTGCCCCCACCCATCTCTGCCTTTGTCCCCTGTACCCCAGTCTAAAGCCCCCCCAGAGACAGGGCAGCACACGGACAGAAGCCCTAGAACTGGGGAGAAAGCCCCACACCGGCTCCGGCCCTAGCGGGAGAGCAGATTCAGCAAGAACTTGGGCCAAGAGTTGGCAGGTGGAGACTGGGTCCTTCCCCAGCCACCAGCTTCACGCGGCCCCACCCGAGCAGGCTGGCCAGCCTGGAGCGCCCTCTGGTCAGGAGCTTGTGTCTGCAGGCTGCCCGGGGCAGGTCTGCTAACCAGTAGAGCCCGCAAAACCACACTGGCTCTGAGCCCAGCTTTGTCCCATGGGCGCTGGCGGACCTGAGCCCCCTGATCCTGTCCTGCCCACGGCCCCTCATCCTCCCTGTCTTTCCTCCTCCACACGGGTGCCTCTGCCCAGCGCACCACCCCTCCCCTCTCCCTAGCTTCCTTCCACCTCCTTGCACGACCTGCATTCAGGGAAGTATTGGTTGTGGGCTGGGGGTTCCGCCGTCCCCAGAAGACGGGGCCCCTGCCTGTCTACGTGTCTGCGCTCTCAGGCAGCCTCACTGAGAAGCCACGGCTGCTGCACACCCTCCCCCCAGCCTCAGACCTGCCCCTGTCACCTGCCTGCTGCCTCTGCGCTGAGCCAGGGACCCAGGCACCCCTTGGGCGTCCCCCATGTGGCCTCCACTCAGGGGGACAGGACAGAAAGGCGTTATCTGTTCAGGCCTCTGCTGGGCGTGGGGCCCTTCAGGATCTTCAGGCTTCCTGTAGTCTCTACACTTCTGCCTGAGGGGAGGGCAGAAGCCTTGAAGGGCAGATGCAGAAAAAGATTGGGGGGTAGGGAGGAGCCCGGCCAGGTCTGTCCTCAACCGGTCAGCAGCTGCCTCTACCAAATGCTGGCCTGCCAAAACTTCTGGGGTCCAGAGCCCCAACACGGGGGTGAGGAGGGGGGTACGGGGTGTGGCAGGAGTCAAGTCAGGCCTTGGAGGGCCCAGGGCTAGGGCCTCTCCCCCTGCACTCTCCCCTGCCTCCAGGGGGACGTCTCCCCTTCACCCACACCCCACCCCACCCCACTACACCCTCCCTGGGAGGTACTCCCACCCCTCCTCCAGCCCACGCCCCACCCAGCCCAGAATTCAGGTCCCTGTCTCTAACCTGGTCTCTGCAGACCCCTCCGCACCTTGCTGCCCACCCCGACCCCTCTGCCAGTCCAGTGGGGCGCTGAGGTTCCCAAACTGCTGGCCTGGAAGTGGGCAGAGCCCCCACCTCTCACGTCCTCCTCTCCTCCCCTAGTTCCCGCGTGGACGCTCCCTTCCTCAGACCACACCTCCCAGCCCCCGGCCTCCCACTGCCCTGCCCAGTCCAGCCTCAGGACCCTCACAGTCCTGAGGGTCCCTGAGCTCAGCTGCGCCCTCCCACCCGCCCACTTGGGCCTCCTCCTTCCTGCAGCCCTCCACCCACACCTGTCCTTACAGCTCGTGCTCTCTACCCACCAAGCCCCCACCCAGCAGGACGCCACCCACTCTCTTGTCCGGCCCCTGGCCCCTCTGTCTGGGCAGGAGCCTGGCCCCGCTGGCCTGTCTGTCCACACTGACCTTGAGCCTCAGGTGGGTCACTTGGGCCCTGCCTGGGTGCTCGCCCCTCCCCAGGCCCAGTTCCTTCCCTTCCCTCCCGTCCTGATTTCCTGCCCAGGACCTGGCTCCCTGCTTCCTGGGCGAAAAGCAGCAGCTGGAAAAGATCCAGTGCCCGAAGCCCAGACTTGCCTCCTCCCTGAGAACCCTGTGCCTATGAGGGGTGCCTGGCACGGCCCCCCACCCACTCGGTGACACCCCAGCCTGTCCCTCCCACGCCCCTTCCCCATTCACTCATTAGACACCCGGGCTCCTCCTCACCGCCGATGCCCAGGCCCCCAGGCCTTGCCTCCCCGCCCCACAGAGAGCACCCGTCAACCCCACGGTGGCCTCCACAGCGCCTGGCCCTCGGCAACAGGCCCCCCAGGGCCGACCGTCTCGAGTCCCGTGGCCCCCAGCGCCGCCAGGCCCAGGCCCCGCCATCCACAGCTCCTGTCCCCCAGGGGCCAGGCGTCACGGCCGTCCCCAGGGAGACAGAAACACGCCAGGAAAGCTCTCACTGGCCCGCACTGCCACCACGCCTGGGTGTGCACAGAAACCGCTCGGCTGCTGGATTTACCAAAACACCTTTTATTTACAAAAGTGAACTCGCACCGTGACGACAGCTGACCCTCGCCTGGTCACGTGCTCCAAGGGCTAACCGAGGCAGCGGGCGGGGGCGGGGCTGGGTTTTCCTCCCTAATGCGTGCTCCCCGGGGCTGCGGGCAGGGGCAGGAGCTCCCTGGAGAGAGCCAGGCTCCGTCTGCAGACGCCCCTGCTGGCAAATTGCGTGATTCTGCCAATCGGTGCCAACCATCCTGGCCTGCCCTCTTCCCCGTGAGCCTCAGGCCCTGCCCCACCCCTGGAAAAATAGGCGACTTTTTCCCAGTCCCTGCTACTGCCCGTCTGTCTGCCCAACAGCAGTGGAAGCCCCCGACTCGAGGAGGAACCAGGCAGCTTTCCACGGCGTGGGAGTGGGAGGGCCGGGTGGAGCGGGGAGGCCTGGAGCAGGGCTGGGGACCCGAGAGCAGCGGGGACGTGGGACCCCCCACAGGAGGTGTACACCACCCAGGACCCAGTTCAGGGCAAGGCTGAGGTGCAGAGCAGGGGTGCCCTGCCCACAGGAGGCCCCAGGGTCTCGCTCAGCTGGCACCCCGTCCCAGGAACGGCCGATGCACCTCCAAGAGAGGGTCTGCTCAGGCAGGAATGCGGAGCCTCCTCTCCAGGCCGACTGGGGCCACACCCCCACCAGGGGCCCTGCCCACCCTGAGCGGCCCCAAGCAGAGCCTCAGAGCACAGCCGGGGCGGGCACAGCCGGCAGAGGCAGCTCCAGGGCTGGTGTCTCTGGGGCCTGGGCTGGGCTAGGCTTCCGGTGGTCCAGCTGCTCGAGCTTCTCTCCAAGCTGGGAATACAGCTCCTTCACCGCCTCTCCGCTCTGCGGGGGAGGCCCAGGGCGCGTGTGTGTGTCTGCACACACACACACCCCCCCCACACATGGGCAGGCCAGCAAGGGGACACACACACGCGTGCACAGGTCAGGCCAGCACAGGCAGCGCAGCCTGAGTGCAGGCAGGTGGGCGCACCTGGCCCGTGGGCTCCAGTGCCTTCTGCAGCGCCTCCAGCTTGGACGGGGCCACCCGGTGGTGCAGGTGCAGCAGGAGCCGCAGGACGTGCCGCTGCACGCTCTCCTTCCTGGGGGAGAAGCAGGGCTGCAGGCTGCCCAGGCCCCGCCCCCGGCCCAGAGGCCCCGCCCCCACCCCACCCCTCTTCCAGCGGCCAAGGACTGACGGAGAGGACTCACCTTGGGGAGGCGGTGAGGAGGAAGCCGTCGAAGAGGCTGCTGCAGAAGTCCTCCAGGGCGAACTCGTCGGCCAGCAGGGCCAGGCTGCCCGTGAGCAGGTGCAGGAAGATGTCCCCGAACGCCAGGTCGCCGAAGGTCTCCACTGCAAGCACAGCAGGCGTCCCCCAGCTGCCCCCACCTCCCCGGCCGGGCCTGAGCCTGAGCCGACTGGGGCAGGCAGGCAAGTGCTGGGGGAGCCCGGGCGGCCTGGGCCTAACTGGAGGCGGGTCCAGGGCGAGGTGGGGAGGGGACAGGATCCGATCGCGGGGTCCCGCCCAGCGGCCAGGGGATCGGGCTGCAGTGGAATCCAGCAGACACATGCGTGCCGAGGCGGCGGCCCCTCGAGCCCACCAGACTGCGGCGCTCCAGGGCAGAGAATGGAGCAAACGGGCCTTCTTTTAAAACCCAGGCTGTCAAACCCCAGGAGAGACAGCAATGGTAACTACCAGCAGGTCACCCCGTCACCGGGAGCTGCGACCTCGGAAACGTGGGCACCGCCGAGGCACAGAGCCCCGACTCGGTGGGAGGCACAGCCTCCACCACACCCGCCACAGCAGACGGAGGCCTCCACAGCCTTGCCGGCTCACACGCACCGAGGCAGGCGCACAGTGGGCGTGCCAAGGGATGTGGCCAGCAAAGCCCCAGCCAGGGACCCCCGACAAGCCGCACGAAGCCCTGCAGACCCCAAGACCTGAGGGGCAGCAGAAGTGAGCTGAAAGAAGGCCCCTGTCTGACTCCTGATCTGAACAGACCATCTGCACGAAAACATTACACGACAATGGGGGAAACCATCAGGGTCTGGACCCCGACTAACCGTGCCGCGGTCACGGCTTTAAGAGTCCACCTCCCGTCAAGACACCTACTGGGCTGTTCCGACCTGGTCTGCTGGGGTCTGGGCTCTGTCCAGCCCGTCACTGACGGGACAGAAGCCACACAGAGCCCCCTGCAGGTGGGCAATGGGCCTTGGGCTTCACTAATCTGCGCTTGAGTTCATAAAAAACTCCCACCAAAAAAACGTTGAAAAGCAAAAAGAATTTTTTAAAACCGACACCCATTTTTACTAGAACCTTGCAGTAACAGCAAAGCAGCAGCTTCCTCTCCAGAACGTGACCGGAGACCTGCCCAGTGGGCGGGGTCACACCTGCACCCAGCCCACCAGGCGGGCGATGCTGAGACTCCGCCTCCAGGATAGCCCACGTCCACACACATGCGGTTCAACAAGGAGGACAGAAAAGTTCCCAAATGAATAGGAAAAACGCCGTTAACCCAGGTCCCAAGAACTGTGCTTCTGGAAGGCCCCCAGCAGAGAACTGCCCCCTGGAGAACTCCCTGTGCTGATCCTGGAGCTGGCAAACTCGCCCCCATGGGGTACGGGCCCCGCGGGGAGAGTCGGTCCGGCGTGCCCCGGGCAGGCCCCTTAGGAGAGAGAGGGGGATGGCTAGAGGGCCAGGTCAGAGCCAAAGACACGAGAATGGGAGAAGCTGGGCGGATGAACGGCAAAGGGGCCAGGGCCAAGGACGGGGTTTCTGGGAGCTGGAGGGGACAAGAAGGGTCTTCTCCGGGGTCTCCAAGAGGAGCAAGCCCCACCCATACCTGCTTTAGCCCTGAGAGACCGAGCCACTGTAGACATCTGGCTCCCAGAAACGTGCGAGTTAATTAAGTTCCCGTTCGCCAGTTGGGTGGTGGCTGTATAGAAACTAGCACCCACGACAGGCACCCTCCTCCATAAAGAAAAGCCTGGAAGCAACTCGTAGTATCAGACCCGCCGGTGCCACGTGCACACTGAGGGGCAGTGTCGTGCCCTCTCCAGAAGGCGCCACGCCCCGACAGGACCGAACCTGCAGAGGCCCTGCACCTGTGTGCGCTGGGCAGGCTGGGTGCCCCCGACTGGCGCCCGCACCCCGGCTCAGCCTGCAGCTGGCTCCTGAAGGGCCCCTGGATGCCCTCCCGTCTTCCTGGCTCGCAGGGTCCCTCCAGCGTGCAGAGCAAGGTTCCCCGGGGGAACTGGCCTCTGCGCCACCTCGGTGGGGAGCTCTCGCCCTGGTCTGACGGCTTGGGAAGCTCCAGGCCCCTCGCCCATTGGGAAAGATGGTGCCGGCTCTTGGGGACCGCAGGCTGTGGCGAGGGCAGAGGGCAGAGGGCGTCTGGGAGGACAGCGGCGTCCCGCCGCGCGCACACTCACCGAGCCCCGGCAGCAGGCGCAGCAGTGCGTTCTTATTCCTCTGCTTGGTGATGTGCAGCACGTAGTACAGCCCCACTTCGCAGGCCATGCGCTGCTCCTGCAGGAACCTGCACCCCAGCGCCGTCAGCCCCCGAGCGGCCTGCGGGCCAGGGCCCTCCCCCGCCACGCCCGCAGCCGTACTTGGTGAAGCTCTCCGGCAGCGTGTTTGGGTACGTGACCGGGGCCTTCTCCTCGGCTGGGAGCTTCTGATCCACGTTGAAGGTGTGGTCGTCCACCACGAAGGACATGAGCATGGGCAGGAACCTGGTGACCAGCTCCACCTCCTGGGGCGCAGGCCCTAGAGCTGTCGCATGCTGCGCCCGCCCCCGGACCCCGGCCTCCGACCACCCCCCAGCCGTAGGCCCGGCACCCCCAAGCCCCGCCACGGCCCCTCACGGTGGAGCCCGCCTGACCCTGTTACCATCTTGGGCTCCTTGAAGACCTGGCTGTCGATCATGTCCCACGCACCCTGGCCCAGCGCCAGCAGCCGGAGCAGCAGGAGGAGGTCCGGGCTGTCCTGCAGGGAAATGCAGGCCTCGGCGGCTCACCCAGCGTCCCGCCCTGACCGCACGCACCCTCTGCCTGGAGGGGGCATGGGCTCACCCCAGGGTCACCCCTACACGCTCCCCAAGGGCAGCGTGCGGCTGGCCGGGGGCACTCACCCTGGGTAGCACCTCCTGGCCCACCAGCTCCTGCAGGTGCCTGACGGTGCTCAGAGACAGGGTGTTGATGGCGAAGGGGTCACACAGGATCATGGATAGGTCCCTGTGATGACACGCCCCAGCATCAGCCAGGGAGGCTCCCAGCCTGCAGAGCCACAGGCCTGGGAGCCAGCCCTTCCTGCAGACCAAGTCACTCCACTTTGGCCCACTTTTTAAAAGCTCACGGTTCACAACTTCCCCTTAACATACTCAATAAACTGAAAAACCAGAGTTTTTTTAAAAAACTTAAGGTCTCTTTTTGGTCGAGATTCTGATCCAGGCTCCATAAATTCAGTCAGGTTCTCTCAAGCCCGATCCCAGACCTGGGACAGGAGCCACCCAGACAGCACCTTGCTGGTAGCCAGACCGCCACCTCTGGACACAGCAGGCCTGTCTGCTCACAGGCAGGCCAGCTCAGGTGCCCGGCCCGGCCGAGGCGCCACAGCCTCACCCCAGCAGCCGGGCCTCTCAGTCACGGGCTCGGACACCAGGTGGTCCCCCTAAAACTCACGAGAAAAAACACCGCTCTCGATGGCGGCCACGGCGGGCTCGGGTGGACGCCCACGGACAGGCGCCCACCCCAAGCGGACCCTCACCCCAGAACTTGCTCCTGCCCCTTCTTCACTCCGTCAAGGAAGCCCTGCAGCTCGCGGGCCCTCTTGCTGTCCACAAACCGCTCTCGGATGCAAGCGTCCAGGCACCAGGTGAACTGTGGGGAGAAAGCAGGGTCAGGACTCGGCCAGAGACCGCGCCTCCAGGTAGCTCTCGCCACTGCCTGAGCGTTCAAGCCTGGCGTGAGCACAAGGACCCCCACCTTGTGTCGCCAAGGCCCTGCTTGGTGTGAGGAACAGGACGGCACAAAGCAAACAGGCCCAAGGACCCACGTCCCCACAGGCCAGGCAGCGCGAGAAAGAGGCCAAGCGTGTCTGTTCTGAAACGGGCCTTCCCGGGGTCCCCACTGCACGGTGGGCAGTGCCAGGTCAGAGTGTATAACACCACAAAGCCCCTAGGGATGCCGTGGGGGTCACACCGCATCCACGTCAGGACAGGGCAGTGCGGAAAGCCCTGTTCCAGAACACGGAGCTCACCACAAAGGCTCTGGAGCAGGGGGAGACAGACCCCGGGAAGAGCAGAGCAGCGGGGCTGGCCTGGCTGCTGTGGACAGACAGACCCTGCGGCTGGTAGCGGTGGGGGGTGGCGCAGCAGGGCAGTGGGCTTGGGGCTGGGGGCTCCGACACTGGGTCCCCCCGCTGGGGCAGGGGGCGGGTGAGCACACAAGCCCAGGGGCCGGGACCACAGCGGCCCAGGGGAGGAGGGAGGCCAAGGGGGCGTCCACCTTGTGGCAGGGGTCCACGGAGCAGATGTCGCCGACGTCCAGGTCGTGCAGGGACATGAGCAGCTCGGCGCGCAGTGTGCAGTAGTGCACATTGCGCGTGCGCAGGAAGAGCGTGCGCAGGAACTGCAGGACCATGTCGTACAGCTTCACGTTGCGCCCCACCATCCTCGTCAGCCTCTGCACCACCTGCCGGGACGCCAGGCCTCACACCCCGCCCCTCACCCCCGCCCCGCGCGGCTGAGGCTTCTCTTTCACAGGACGCCGGCTCACACTGGGGGGCAACGACTCTGGTTTGGACGGTGAACCGTCAGGCCCCGAGGCTCCTCTGAGAGGGCGTCAGCCCGGGCCCCAGACTCCACATCGGGCCGGGCCTGCTGCGGCCGCCCTGCTCCCGCTTTCTCTCTGTGACCGATGTGTGACATCTAACGTGTAGGGTCCACCCCTCAGGAGCCTGAGGAGCCCAGGAGGTGCCCTGATTTCTGGGGTCACTGAAGGGTCCAGGCACCCGTGGCAGTGAGTCAGTGCCCAAAAAACATTTGTTGCAGCAACAAACGAATCAGACACAGACACAGGGAGAACCCAGGGCTGAGAGCGGACAGAGAGCTGGCCAAAAAGGCCAGCCAAGCCACCCAGCGCGAAGAACGCAGAAAAGACAGAAAAATCCACACATAGGGAAGGTGCTGCGATGCCCCTTGCCAGCCCCACAGACGAGCCCAGGCCTTCAAGAGCAGACAGGCGGGTATTCATGGGGAAGGGGCTGGCCAGGGAGGCCCGCACACAGCCCCGCCCCGCCTCACCTCACCCTGGCGCCTGGTCTTGGGGGAAGGGCTGAAAAAGTTGTGCAGGACTGAGAGCTCCGTGCTGAAGAGCGCGCTCTCCTTCTCCACGATGTACTGCTTCAGCAGCGGGGAGACCTCATCGCCAAAGAGCGCCTGGTTGTCCTGCCAAATCTGCCGCTTCACCTCCACTGCGCAGGCCCGGTACAGCTCCTTGTCAGCCATCACCAGCTTCAGCTTCTTCTCAGGAACCTACATAACCCACAGGCCACCGTCAGCAGCACCCTGCCCCGACGGTCTCCCTCAGACAACTGGCAGGCCTCAGCTTCCCCACAGCAGAGACCACATCCAGCCCAGCCCAACTGACGGGGACACCTGGGACCAGTCCCTCAGGCCGTGGCATGGACAGGAACCACAGACAGCTTTTTCCCAGAAAGGGCTCCACACCCCGGAGCACATGCCAAGCTTCAGTGTCTGCTTGGCTCAGGGAGAAGCCAGGGCAGGGAACCGTGCTCCGAAGCCGTCTTTACTGGAACAGGCAGCCCAGGAACCCTCCCCAGAGAGAGCCAGCCAGGCAGCTGTTACCTTGGGCAGGTGTTTCATGACACACATCACCACCGGCTGCAGAGATGGCATCTTCACCAGAGAAAAGCTCTTCTCCAGGAGGTCCTCCAGTTTCTTATACCTGGGAAAACTCACATTACTGAAAACGTGGCACAAGACCAAGGAGAAAGTAGCCACCTGCGGGTCCCCGGACTGGCGGTGTCACCGGCGGCCCCCTTTTCAGGATGGATGTGTAGCCACGGGGAGGTGAGTGCTGCTAACTGGGGGTTCCTGGCTGGGGAGGCGGCTTCCTGTCTCACTGACCTTTCCTCGGCCTTCCCCTCGGAAGCGATGGCTGACACACGCTCCAGCAGCTTGTCCCGAAGCTCATCAAAAACCGACTGGTGGAACTCCAGCCGCGGAGTCCCGTGCAGGTCCAAGAACGGCAAGGCCGACTGCAGGGAGGGCAGCAGCACGCCGTTCTCTGTCTAAGGAAGCAGAGGGCGGCGTTGCTTCCTCGGGGCGGCAAGAGAGACCTCAGTCGCTGCCGCTCGTGGGCAGGCGTCCTGGCTGACCCGAGCGGTCGAAGAGGCAGGCACAGAAGGGTGTCCGCGCCGCGCCGGCTGTAGCACCAGACGCTGGGAGCCGCCCGCCGGCCGTCGAAGCGGCCCGAGCTCGGCGTGTCCGGCCCCCCCGGGCCGCGGAGCAGACGGATACGCCCACTTCACACGCGCGCCCGCCCCCGGCCCCTCGCGCAGCCCCACCTGGAACTGCTCGATGGCCTTGAGCGGCTCCGTGCAGTTGGTCAGCGTCTCCTTTAGGTCCTCGCCGTTGGCCACACCCAGGTCCTGCAGCCCCGCAAATAGGGCCGAGGCCCCGGCCCCCACCCGGCCCGGCGCCCCATCCCCGCCGCGCTCCCCCGGCGCCGCCGCGCTCGCCACGGGCCCTGCAGCGGTCCTCTCGCCCGGGCCTCGGGGGCCGCCCGCGCTCCGCTCCCCGGCGCCCTCCAGCTCGGCCAGGTCCCACCCGCAGCACCGCTCCGCTCGCTCCGCAGCCGCCCACTTCCGCTCCGCGCAGCCAGGTCCGCCCGCCAACGGGCTCCCCGGAAACGCCGCCGCCGTCGCGCAGGGGTTCCCGGGAGGAGCGCCGCGTCCCGCGCCCGGCAGAAACAGCGCGAAGGCGGTGCCCGGATGACGCACGGGTCGCCGGCGAAGCTCCGCCCACCGGGCCCGCCGCGCCCTCCTGCGCGGCCCCGCCTAGCCTCCCGGGGCCAGCTTCCTGTCGCCGACCAGAACGCGGTTGGCGAGCGGGCCCCTGGGAAGCAGGCACCGGAGCTGGGCTGGAACACCGGGGGCCGTTGCCACCGGCGGGTTGGCCTGCTTCAGGAGATTCAGAACTGATGCTTTAGCCGGGTGCGTTTTACTTAAGAAATTTTTGGCCGCGCGCCGTGGAGTTAAACCCGCACCCCCCTGCAGTAGAAGTGCCTTTTTTTTTTTTTTTAATATTTATTTGGTTGTGCCGTGTCTTTGCGGCTCCCAGGATCTGTGTTTTAATAATCATGAAAAACCCTTTTGCTGACCTTAGCGCCCACCAGCTGCCGGACCCTCTCATCCTGGAACTTGGCTTCTCCCTGTCCAAACTGATGAAGCCCGCGCCACAGAACTGTCGCAAAGACCAAACTAATGGGAAGTGCCTCAACGTAAAGTGCCTAGCAGAGACCTGGGCACGCAGTGACAGTGTGACAAAGACGGCTGTCCTCTCATTCCCTCGAGCATCTAACCCCCTGCCTAACCCAAAGGGCCAGGCCCTCAAGGCTGAGGTCCAGCCCCACTCCACAGCCCACCTTGCAACACAAGAAGCCCACACAGGGCGGGAGACACTGCCTGCTCTGCACCCTCTGCAGGCTCCCTTACTAAGCCTAAGCGTGCAAGCCCCTAGACTCGCACACAGCCCTCTGCAGCTTCTCGATCTCTCCAGCCCCCTCCTTCCGTCCCACCAGCCTTAGGCCCTCCCAAGCTTGGCCACACCAAGTGTAACATCTGCTCCATTTCCATGTGCCTTTGCTTCCAAGGTTTGCTCTGCCAGAAATTCCCTTCCTGCTGCCCAGCAAACTCGGGCTCATCCTTGAAAGCCTTCTCCCAGAAGCGCACCCTCCTCAGCCCAGCTGGGGCACTGCTCCATCCTTCTGCTGGTCCCACTCCTAGCTTGGAGTCCTAGGAGTTGCTGGTGGTGCCCCTGTGAGCAGGGGTCCTAGTGCCCTGACCTTGGGCCAGACTCTAAAGGCCAGAGCTCCACAGCTCTGTCTCTGTTGCCCTCTGGCCCGCCGGTCAGCCCACGGCCCAGTGCCAAAGCCTGCAGTCCCACTGTTCTGATTCCCAGGGTGCCGAGGCTTGACCCACAGCTCCTCGACCCTGGAGGAGGTCCCGGGTGCATGGCACTCATACTCCCTTGTTCTTGGCTTCCCTGTGGAAATGGGGTGATGCCAGCACCATGGGAGTAGCTATCGTGGTACCTGTGGAAAGGGTTGAGCTTGGACAGAAGAGACAGAGGAGGGGGTCTAGCCAAGGGCTTGGGGGACACGGGGAGGGCCTCTGGAGGAACTGGTGCGGTGACAGGAGCCACCGCAAGCTGCAGGAGGCCCCTGCAGGGAGGCAGTCTTGGGGCTGACCCCTGGGCAGGAGGGCGGGGCGATGGCGATGCAGAGCCCGTACCAGACCGCTGCTGTGGGTGGGGCAGGGCCTCCCGGTGAAGCCCAGGGCATCTGTTGGCTGCAGCCTGGCCTGCACGACCCTAGCTGAGCTCACAGGGTCTTTGGGCAGCTGCAAGGAGAAGTGGAGCCAGGCCCTAACAAGCAGGTCCTCTGGGCCTTACCTGGCTGGGGAGCAGGCTGACCCCACCTCAGGATGGCAGCTGACTCCCACCCCCACCCCAACAGTTGGCTCCTCAGCTCGGCAAGCGGCCCAACCCTTAGGGAGTCCAGCAGCTGGACCCCTCCACTGGCTGGCACAGCTAGGTGGGGGCATCCGCATGGCCCACAGGGCCCCGTCCCACCCTGCCCCAGGCCAGGCAGGCTCAGGCTGCCACACCAGCCACTCTAGAGAAGAGAGCACTGAAGGGAAAGAGAAGGGGACCTGGCCAGGGGACAGCAGACGCAGCAGGTCAGCCGTGGGCCACTCTGCAGGACGGCTCAGGAAGGGCCAGCGGTCTCCAAGCACACACAACTCGGACGAACCAACAGCACCTCGGTATATAGCAAGAGGGTGGGCCCTCCTCGTCCACAGCTCAGAGGGGTTGGCTGGTCAGGAGGGTGGATCAGACGTGCCCAGAGAGTCAGAAGGCCAGGCCGGGGGTGGGGGGCACTGAGTTCCAGAGGGAGGCCCAGCAAGGCCCCCGGGGGGCAGGGTTTCATGTGCTGACCCGGCAGGCCGGGTGCACCCCGCAGGCTCTAGAGCGCACAGAAGGGGCCAGTGTTGTGGCGCTTGGGCCTCCGCACGCCTTGGATGGCCACCCCGGGTGCCGAGGGGAACCGTGAGCTGTAGCAGTCCTCCACGTCGTAGGCGGCCGGGCCTGGGGTGCAGGCTGCAGAGGGGAGGCGGGTGCAGTCACTGTGCCCACCTGTGCCGCCCAGGTCCACCCCTCCCGCCCCCCGCCTCCCCCCACCTTACAGGAGCCCACCCAGGAGGCCAGCAGGGGCGAGCGGCCCATGGAGAAGGCGGGTGGGCACGGGCCCTTCAGACGGCAGCCCGGAAGGATGTTGTAGGTGCTGGGGCCAGGCCCCGTCTCGTCCCCTGTGGGCGGAGGGGCCTGCAGGAGGGGCTGGGCCCAGGGCCCTGCGCGCCCGCCCTGCAGCACCCCCTGGCGGGCTCGGGCCTCAGGCGGCCTGGAGGCAGGGCGGGCCCTGAAGCTGAAGGCTGGGCAGGCAGGCGGGCTGGGCAGCTGGTAGTCGGCAGGCGATGGCCACTGTGGGGAGACGCGGCTGCTGCAGGCCTGCCCCTCGGGGGGCCCACCCCACCCAGGACCTGCAGGCTGGCCCCACCTTCTGCTCTCGGTTGAAGTCAGTTTTCTGGGTGAAGGGGCTTTCACTCTGGAACCACACAGTCTGCCACGCCCTGCGGCCTCCGCCTTCTGTAGTGGGCACAGGGTCACAGGGGTGCCTGTGGCCAGGGTCCCTCTCCAGGTGAGGGGGTGTGGGGAGGGGCACGCACCATGGGTGGGGTGCCTGCGGCCGATGCTGAAGTGGGGGTGCGGGGAGGACTCTCGCAGCGACGCATCTGGCACCTGATACTTGGTGGGGCCGGGAACATGCAGGTCGGTCACGATGGGCGGGCGTTGCTCCAGCACTGGCGGGACAAGCCCTGGGCCTGGGTCCTCCCAGCGGCCCCCACCCGCCCCGCCTGCTGCCCCGACCAGCCCGGGGCTGGGGAGCCCGAGCCCTCACTCACACAGCCCCCTCAGGTTCCGAGTGAGGGGCTCCTGGAGGGGGCTGGTTTGTGTCCTGAGCCCCACCTGGAGCTCCTGCACTGCTGGGGGCCACATCTCCTCCCAGGTGGCCCCCAGCCCTAGTTCCAGGCCCGACAACAGCACAGCAGCATTGAGCCTGCGAGAGACACGAGCAGCCACCATCCACGCAGCCTGAGGGCCAGCCAGGCCACTGCCCCCCAGCCAGCCCACCGTGCGGGCAGTTACTGGGAAGTCACAGGTGGCTTCTGCTTCAGGGAGCCATGGGTCCAGTGTCTGCCTCCATTGATGTGAAAATTTGCCAGGAATTTCACCGCCTTCTGGTCAAAATTCATTATCAGGGTCTCTGGCTCCCCTCCCCTAGGGACATCACAGGGCTCTGTGACCTCACTGACTGGACATGGGTCCCCCGTTGCCAGGGACTCCCTGGGAAGCACTGTCCAGCCCTAAAGTGGCCTCTCCCCTGACCAGCGATGTGGGTTGCCCTGGGATCAGCTGCCCCCAGCAGGCCCCCGTGACTCTCAACTCCGCTGACCTTTCTCCTTCCTCCACTTTCTTGTTCCAACCCTTCCGATCTCCTGGACTTTTGGGTCTCCCGAGGCCCTAGGGCCCACTCTAGTAGTGCTTGGGAAGGACTGAGGCCCTGGCAGAGGGTAGAGAAGGGGGCAGGGGCTGTGGACTGCTGAGCCTGCAGGGCCAGCCGAAGGAGACACAGGGGAGGGCAGAGGGGACTCCCCAGGGAAGGGGGAGGCAGGCCTGGCAGCTCAGGTGAGGCTGGGGGACACTGTCCTTGGGGGGGCGCAGAGCCTGGACGGGGCTGCTGAGGCTGAAACACTAAGCCACGATGAGGCCGGGTGGGCGCCAGGCCCCCGCAGCGCCTTCCGGAGCCGACCAGCTGACCGGCCCCGGCCCCGGCCTTGGCCTCACCCGGGCAGCACAGCCAAGGATGTCCTGTCCCCCAGTCCCCCACGCACGCCTGTTTCTCCCTCTCCCAGGCCCTCCCATCGGGCGCCTCCAGGCCTGCCTGGCGCTCCTGTCGGTAGCGACTCGCTTGAGGAAACACACCTTTAATCAGGGCGAGGGGCTCCCCGCCTGCTCCAGGGTCGCTCCCTGGGGAGCAGCTCGGGTTCCCCGGGACGAACCCTGCCACGGTGGGTGACGCGCACACCTGTGCCCCGCGTCTCCTCGGGACCGAGTGGGAGCCGCGGGGCAGAGCCCGGCCGCCGGTGTCCCCACGGGAGAGGTGGTCTCTGTGCCGGTGAGGAGCGTCAGGCCGCCAGAGCCCTCACTCGTTTAACCGAGGCTCTGTCCTCACTGTGGGCACGTTTCACGTGCTTTTCTGTTGGGTGTTAACTTCTCCTGGGTTTGCTTTGGGAGCTTGTTTCTACTGATACCACATCTGCACGCAACACTCGCTGGAGACGCTTCCCGCTCTCTGTCACCTGTCTCTTGGTACTGATTATACTGTTTTTTGACGTGTGCTTGAACCTGCTAACTGCCCCCTTTATGCCACCTTTCTTCATTGTTTGCTTAGAAAGTCCTCCCTACACCCCCGCCCCCCCAAAATCAGGATTTGTTTTAAATGGAAAATAGTGACAGATCAGGAGACGTGGGTTCGATCCCTGGGTCGGGAAGACCCCTTGGAGAGGGAAATGACAACCCTTTCCAGTCTTCTTGCCTGGGAAATCCCATGGACAGAGGAGCCTGTGGGCTACAGTTCCTGGGGTCACAAAGAACCGGACTTGACTTGGTGACTTAAACAGCAGTGCCGGCTCCAGGGCAAAGACCCCCGAGGACCGAGTCCCGGCGGCTCCCTGGCTCAGGAGGTCACTTGCTGAACCTCACGGCGGTGCCTCCAGAGTGGCCAGCGCCTCGTGTCTGAGGAGGGGGCTCAGGGTGGGGGCTCAGTTAGCCTCACCCCGAGGGGCTGCTTTTCACTGGGCCCCTGGCCTCCTGCGGGTTGTGAGCATCCTGGCCCAGGCCTGCCCCTCACTGCCCAGCGGGGCTGCCTGGGCTGCCATTGGGGCTCCTGTTCTCCAAGTGCTAGGTCCCCAGTGTGACAGCCCCAGCCTGTGGCCCCACCTTGAGGGGGGAGTGCTCACCGGTGCGGGCAGGGCAGCTCAGCAGTCAGGCCTCCTCACAATGGTTGCCAGGCAACAGGGCTCCTCTCTGGATGGTGGCAGGCACAGGCGTGGGGCTGGAGGCAGCCCCGCAGAACTGAGGCGCGATGACAGCCCCTCAGAAGCACAACCTCTTCTCGCCAGAACCTCACTACATCCCTGGGTAAGCGCCACAGGCCTGGGCCGGGCCTGGGTCCCCGGGGGGTGGCGCAGCACGGCCAGGGCCCTGAGGGGATCCCAGAGCTGGGTCTCCAGGAAGCTGAGGCCGGAGCAGGGGGCTCTTGGGCGGGAGCTGGGAACCGGGGTGCCCGGGGAGCGGGGTGAGGCTGCAGGCCAGTCAGGAGGGCTGGGGCAGGTTTGCGGGGGCCTGGCCGGCCCGCCCTGCCGGTGCAGCCGTGCCAGGTGGGCGCACGTCTGCGGAGAGCAGAGGCTGGGGTCGGCATGACAGCTGGGGGTGCTGGCCTGTCCCTCCAGAGTGCGTCCTGCTTTAACGAAGAGCTGAGCTGGGCCAGCCCTGGCGGTCTGGGGGTTAGAGACTCTGCTTCCACCGCAGGGAGCAAGGATTCAATCCCTGGCCCAGAAACTAAGACCTTGCATGCCTTGTGCCCCCAAAACATGAAAAAATAAATTAAAAAATAAAGAGGACATGAGCTCCCAGAGTGAACTGATGGGCATGGCCTACAGGCCGCCTTGCTAGGTGTCCCCACGTCAAAAACAGAAACGGGGAGTTCTCTGGGGGTCCAGCCGTTAAGACCGAGCTTCCGCTGCAGGGGGCACAGGTTCGATCCCTGGTTGGGGAACTAGGATCCTGCCTGCCCCACAGCAAGACCAAAAACAAACAGAAATGGGCCTCCTCACTGACGCAGCGTGCACACTGACACACACTCAGACCACATGCAAAAAAAGGCCAGTGAGAACAGAACCAACTCTGGTGACACTGAAGAGGCCCTGCCCTTCAGGCTCAGCCTCGCTCAGCTCGTGGACTGACCTGTATTCACTTGAGCAGGGTCTTTTTGATAGATTTATTTTATATATATATGTGTTAGTATTTGTTATTTCTGGCCATGCTGGGGCTCTGTGCAGGGGCTCCCCCTGGCCGTGGCGAGCGGAGGCCCCTCTCCACGGCAGTGCCCGGCTGCTCAGCGCAGTGCTGTCTGGCGGAGCAGAGGCTCTAGGTGCATAGGCTTCAGGAGCTGCAGCGGGCAGGCTCAGTGGTTGTGGGTTGCTTCGTGGCACGTGGAATCTTCCCAGACCAGGGACTGAGCCCGTGCCCCCTGCACTGTGCCACCAGGCAAGTTTTAAAAAGAAAACAGCGCACACCCCTTGCTGTCACACAGGCCATTCCTCAGGGCTCAGCCGTAGCACCCACGCCACTTTCCCACAGGCCTGAACCTCCCCCACCAGCAGCGTCCTCCCACACCCTCCCCGTATCCTGCCAGCTCCCCTGTGCCTTAGCCCAAGGCCCAGCCTGTCTCCTCCCTGCAATGCTTTGGGGGGCAGAGCTCCCCATTCTCTCATCTTTCCACCCCTTGCTGGAAAATGGCTGGCGGACAGCGGGGAGGACGACACAGCTCCCTTCCCACTGGCCAGGCCTGTTCTCGGTGCTTGGCCTGAGCTGCCCACTCGAGCCCCAGGAGCCCGATGGCGGGGCTGCCGTGACCGCGCTCTGCAGGCGTGTGGAGGCTCTCGTCTGCGGCCCGCAGGCCAGGTCCACACCTGCTGGTGGGGCCCGGCCTCGCCCTCTCGCCTCTGCAGCTATGCCGGCTTCTACCCGCAGCTGCGCTACCGGGTGGGGGACACCTACGGGCGCACCACGGCGCAGCTGCTCACAGACCCCAGCGTGCAGAAGAGCCCCTGCTCCGTGCTGGCCCCCGTGGCCAAACCCAAGTTCATCGAGGACTTCAGCAAGCCCAAGCCACCGTTTGTGCCCTGCCGTGACCTGATTGAGCCCTACATACCCCACTACACTGGTAAGCCGCCTGCACCCCTGCACCTCGGCCCTGCCACACCCCAGGATGCCCTCCTGCCTGCTGTGGCTCAAAGCTGCCCTGTCCACACAGGTCTGAAGCCCTACAAGAACTTTGAGATGCTGGGCCGGTTCCCACCCCAGGAGGCGGATGCCCAGGGGTCCCTGGGGGGTGAGAATGTATCCAGGCAAGTCCCACTGCCTGCAGGCTTCATGCCCTATCCCCCTTACGCCCCCTGCCCTCCGGGCAGGAAGGGGGACTCCAGGGACCTTGGACACCCGGGGCTGCGGCTGGCATTAGGGGAAGAGGCCTGGAAGAGCACCGCCCCTGCCTGCGAGGCTCCCGGGCAATACCAGGTAACTGAGGGACACCCCAGGAACACGGGCACCAGGCCCCACCCCAGCCAGACCTGGCAGGGGCTGGGCAGTGACCTGCGCCTCCCCATTTCAGCTGTACCACTGCAGGAGGGACGAGTCCCCACCCCTCGCCCACTGGCAGGAGACACTCGACGTGGGCAGGTTCCACAGGCTGCCGCAGCTGGGCCACCCCAAGCTGATCCAGCGCAAGGCCATCTCAGGTGCGTGCCCTCCCCACCAAGGCCCCGAGGGCCCGGGGGAGAGCAAGTGAGGAGGCTACCCCTGGGCCCTTCCCAAGGTGGGCACTCTGAGGGCCCATTCCTCTTTAGGAAGGGGGAGGAGACTGCACAGACTGCCCTGACACCCCCAGGGCAAGTGGGGACCTGCAGGGGACACTGACCTCCTCCTTCCCCAGGTTATGCAGGCTTTGTCCCTCGGTTTGCCTGGGTGATGGGGATGAATTATCGCGATGGGGTCACACAGGCTATGGACGAGTTCGACAAGAGCCAGGTGTGTGGACACCACCCCTGGGTGAGCAAGGCTGTCTCCACCCTCTGGCTTCCCTGGGGGAAGCTCTGCCTAGCCCAGAGGCTATCCCTTGCGCTCCCCTCTACCCCCAAGCCATGTCCTTCTGACTAGGTCTTGGCTCCCAGGTCTGGAGTGCCGTGGGGAGGGAAGACCCTTGAGCCACTCACTTCCCAAAATGCCAGCCTTACACCGCCAGGACATTCTGCTCCATGGTTTCCAGCTCGGGAGGCAGGACATGGCAGCACTGACCTGCCTGTTTTCCCAGTTTCTGCTCAGAAATCCCATCTGTGCCCTGGGTGAGAGGCTGCCCAGCACACACTGGCCCAGCAACACCATCTACAGAAGCCAGGGCCTGATACCCTTCTACATGGGCTTCATACCCTGTGAGTGCCTCTTGGAAGATGTCACGGCGACAGGCCACTGTGGGGCGGGGCCAGGGGCTGGGCCCTCTTAGCCAGGCCTAACCTCAGGCAAGGTTCCCTTGGGACAGGACGACCCCAAATGACCCAAAGTTCCCTCAGTGCCCCGGCTTCCCCCAGTGCACAAGGGGCTCACTGACAGCCCTGACTAAAAGCCAAGAGGCCAAGTGCCTCCAGACCACGCTGGCCTCCTGGGGGGTTTCCCGTGCACAGGCTGGGCCCACCTCTGGGAGGCGACCCCCGGCTCCCCAGTCTGCATGTTCACAGGCCCCTGGCCCCTGCAGCAGCCCCGCGTGTGCCCTACGCGTGCGGTGAGCCCAGGGGCTCAGCAGCAGCGTTGCCCCTCACAGCCATGCAGGACAACTACGCACTGACCTTCGGCAACAGCACCCGCAAGGCCTATCAGAAGGAACTGGAGAGGCGCAGCCGGACACTATGAAAACGCTTTAATGGTGGTGGCTGTACAGCGCGTGATGTCAAGACAGGAAAGAACACACACACAGTGAGACAGACTATCAGAGCGGGCTGTGAGTGAATAAAGAGTTCCCACGGCCTCCGCCTTCTGGCTCCGGCGGCTCTAGGCCACCTCCTCCTCCGCCTCCTCCTCGAACTCGCCCTCTTCCTCGGCCGTGGCGTCCTGGTACTGCTGGTACTCGGACACCAGGTCGTTCATGTTGCTCTCGGCCTCGGTGAACTCCATCTCGTCCATGCCCTCGCCCGTGTACCAGTGCAGGAAGGCCTTGCGCCGGAACATGGCCGTGAACTGCTCCGAGATGCGCTTGAACAGCTCCTGGATGGCCGTGCTGTTGCCGATGAAGGTGGCCGACATCTTCAGGCCGCGGGGCGGGATGTCGCACACGGCCGTCTTCACGTTGTTGGGGATCCACTCCACGAAGTAGCTGCTGTTCTTGTTCTGCACGTTGAGCATCTGCTCGTCCACCTCCTTCATGGACATGCGGCCCCGGAAGACGGCGGCCACGGTCAGGTAGCGGCCGTGGCGTGGGTCGCAGGCGGCCATCATGTTCTTGGCGTCAAACATCTGCTGGGTGAGCTCGGGCACCGTCAGTGCCCGGTACTGCTGGCTGCCCCGGCTGGTTAGCGGGGCAAAGCCGGGCATGAAGAAGTGCAGGCGGGGGAAGGGGACCATGTTGACAGCCAGCTTGCGCAGGTCAGCGTTGAGCTGGCCCGGGAAGCGCAGGCAGGTGGTGACCCCGCTCATGGTGGCCGACACCAGGTGGTTCAGGTCCCCGTAGGTGGGGGTGGTCAGCTTCAGGGTGCGGAAGCAGATGTCGTACAGCGCCTCGTTGTCAATGCAGTAGGTCTCGTCTGTGTTCTCTACGAGCTGGTGGACTGAGAGGGTGGCGTTGTAGGGCTCCACGACGGTGTCTGACACTTTGGGCGAGGGCACCACGCTGAAGGTGTTCATGATCCTGTCTGGATACTCCTCCCGAATCTTGCTGATGAGGAGGGTGCCCATCCCAGACCCAGTCCCCCCACCCAAGGAGTGGGTCAGCTGGAAGCCCTGCAGGCAGTCACAGCTCTCCGCCTCCTTCCTCACGACGTCCAGCACCGAGTCGACGAGCTCTGCGCCTTCCGTGTAGTGCCCCTTGGCCCAGTTGTTCCCGGCCCCGCTCTGACCTGCAAGAGAGGGCAGCCAGTTGCTATTCAGCCAGGCGTGTGCTCACCACCGATCACTCGTGCCAAAAAGGCCAAACGACACAGAGTGAGGTAACACACAAAACCCACCCTACAGGTACAGCAGATGGGCCCCCAAACTGATAAAGTAACGACGTAGGCGATAAAACACCACGGTGTCACGCTGACATGGTTAAACAACAAACCAGCCCCTCCCATGGGCAGCCTCTGCCAACTCCCAAGAGCAGACGAGCTGCCACTGCCTCCAGCTCAGCCTTCCCGGCAGGGAGATTACATCTGCCTGCTCCTTCCCGGCAGGCAGACAGCTGGGCCTTCTCGGCAAAGCCGCTTTAGGTGAGAGGATTGAATGACTCTAGAGAGAAGGAGGGCGTCCTGGAACCCAGCTTCTACTAAGAATAAAGAGTGGATCAGAACCTCGGCTCTGCGAGTCCTGAAGATGGCGACATTGGGCACCCCCTGACCTTTGCGCCGTCCTGGCTATCAGCCGCCACCCACCCCGATCCGCGGCTCACCGAAGACAAAGTTGTCCGGCCTGAAGATCTGCCCGAAAGGGCCCGAGCGCACAGAGTCCATGGTGCCCGGCTCCAGGTCCACGAGCACCGCGCGGGGCACATACTTGCCACCTGGGGGGCGGGAGAGCGTCAGCGAGGGGAAGGCCGCGGGGGCGGCATGGGGGTGGGGAAGGGGCGCGGGGTCTCACCGGTGGCCTCGTTGTAGTACACGTTGATTCGCTCCAGCTGCAGGTCGCTATCCCCGTGGTAGGTGCCGGTAGGATCGATGCCATGCTCGTCGCTGATCACCTCCCAAAACTACGGGAGACGCGGGCGGGCCGGGCCGGGGCTGAGTCACGCCGGAGGTGCCCGGAGCCGACCCCGCCCCGGACGGCGCGGCGCGGCCCGGCCCTCCCTTCCCCCGCCGCCCCCTCAGACCCCAGCCGCTGCCCGCTGCCCTAACCCCGGTTCCGGCCCCGCGAGGGGCCGCAATGCGGGGGCGCCGCCCGCCGGATGCCGCCATCTTTCCCGCCGCCAGCCCGCCCCGCCCGGAGGACCCGCGCCGGCCCAGACGTCCCCGCTCACCTTGGCGCCGATCTGGTTGCCGCACTGGCCGGCCTGCAGGTGCACGATCTCCCTCATGGCGGCGGCGGCGGCGGCTGCTGCAGCGGGGGCGGCTGCGGAGGAAAGAGCCGAGCTAAAGCCGAAATGCGGGCGCGCAGAGTGCTACAACCGACGCTGCGCCGGCGCTTATATACCCGCCGCGCCCGCCCCCGCCAGCCTCTTATTGGGCGTCCAGAGCGAGGCTGGCAAGCGGCCTCGTTTGATTGGCTATAGCCCTGTCAATCGGGCTGCCCAGGGCCCGCCTTCCCGACGCCGCTCGCCCTTTATTGGTCCGTCGCGGCCTCTGCGCTCCCTATCCAAGTCCCCCCCCTCGCTCTGCGGTCTTCTGACAATTGGCTGTTTCAAATGATTGATTTGTGCTCCCATTGGCCGGCTCCGCAGAGCACGCCGACAGCCTGCAGCTATTGGCTGGCGGGGCCGGCGTCCTGGTAACCGCCGCAGTGCCGCGGGGACCGGCGCGGGCGGGGCGCGGGCTCGGGCGGGGCGCTGCGGGGGCCGGCCGAGCCCCGGGCAGGCGGGCGGGGCGCGCCCCGTGGCCCTCGCGAGAGCCCGGGCCTCGCTGTGCGCCTTTTAGAGGGCGGCCGGGCTCATCTTGCGGAGTCTTAGAGCGGAGGAGGGGCGCGGGGCCGTTCACACGGACGCCCTCGGGGATCGGAGGCCGAGGGGCGGCGGCGCCGGGCCCGCCCCCTGAGCTTTGGGGGCCGCCTGCCCCCTTCCTCGGTCCTCAGGCCCGCATAGGTCGTGGGCAGGTGGGCGAGCGCGTGCGGCCGCGGCGCCCGGCCGGAGAGAGGTGGGCGCGGGGCGGGCGGGGCAGGATGGGGCCCTGCTCGGCAGCGGCTTGCGGCTTGTTGTGGAGACCGCGCTGGCCTGGCGCCTGTTGCCTTGGTGCCTTGGCCCCAGGAGCGCACAGAGCTGCGTGGAGACACGAGGGCCGCGCCCAGGCCTCTGGGCAACCACACATCGGTACACCTGGCTGAACAAATGCTTGTACTTTTCCTTGAATTTTGTTTGGAGAAAAAAAAAACAACTTATGAGAAAAAAAAAAAAACCCAAAACAGTTAACTTGCATGTAGTCACACTTTTAATCAATCATTTTAAAAACAGTCCCCTTGCATTATATTTTCGTAATGTCCGCCGTGGACAGTCTGTCTCGCTGTGGCCGCGGGTCCTCTCTAGATTCTGGTTTTCTCAGTGAGGTTCTTGCCCTCCTCGCTCCCCAGCCCATGGATGTTGTGGGCAATACCTGGTGATTTCTACCTAAAGAGAGTGTGCTTGCTCTTCACCGTGTACTTCAGGACACCGCCGTTTCCTGGCGTGCTGCAGCGTTAGGGCACTTCACGGTATACTTAATCTGGGGATGAAATGGTTGGGAAGTAGCACACTGGCATAGGGATGAGTCTTAACATACCCTGAGAGTGGTCTGCAGCTGCAGTCCTGAACCTGACCTGAAGTGTGAGTCAGCATGTCAAAGTAATAGTCCTCGAAGGGCCTAGGGGACCTGCCCCTTCCCCTGCACCAGTCCAGGAAGGTGGGCCCGGCTGGTGCTGGCCACAGGCAGTGGCTTGTCAGGTGTGCAGGGTCCCTGCCTGGTATCTAGGGTTCTCACAGTGCCCTGCGAGGTAGCTTAGCTGCCCAAGCAGGACTGCGAGGCCCTGGCACTGCAGCAGGGAGGCTCCAGGGTCTTGCAGCACTGAGTCGTCACAAATGAGTGAGAAACGGAATAGCTCAGACTTTGCTCCAAGTGAGCCAGTGAGTTGGGGCACTTTGAAATGTTTGTCAGAGCCTTCCCTCCTCGCCACCCACCCTGGGCTGAGACCCCCACTGGCAGAAGTCTCTGCTTCCTGTGACCAGTGCGCACAGGGCGGGGAGTTCAGCGTGGCCATGGCACCCCTGCTTTCCGGGTAACAAAACAGCTGTCACCCACCCAGGTGTGAGCCCCAGGGACCCTCGCGGCACCAGGTTGCCCACCTTGTCCTTCCGAAGTGAGCACTGGCGGGAACGAGGCAGCAGGCCTCTCTGTGGCCCTCGGCCAAGGACCACAGTAGGCGCCTCTGCGCGGCCGGTGGCGGGGGAGGCCCTGCAGGTCCCCACCCTTACCCAAGGGCGTTCCTGCCGCAGGGTGGCGGTGGGCTCCTGTGAGGCACCGGGTCCAGGCTGGGGGGAGGTCCCGGCCCAGTGGGGGTCTGTGGCCCAGCGGGACGCAGGGCAGAGTGGGTGGGGGCTGTGGGAGTGCCGGACACCTGGCCCTCCCGCCCGAGCCGGCAGCTGTTGAAGGCGTCCTCAGCGACAGCTCTGTTTACCAGTGGCCATGGTCCCAGCGGGAGGCTGCATTACCGCCTGGCGGGAGCAGCAGGCAGACACTGGTTCACGGCCTCAAAAGACCCAGCAGTCAGCCTTTGTGGGTGGCCTCACCCAACCCCCGGAAGGAGAGGTGCACGCACTGGGTACTTGCTTCCCCTCTCACTGCCTTCCCACAATGGGGAGGGGGAGCCCCCCGCCCCTGTCCCTGGGGAAACAGCCAGGACCAGCCCCTCCTCAGGGACTTCCATGGGAGTCAGGCTGATGTCAGAAGGGCAGGTGTGTCCTGAGGTCACAAAAGTGGGGGGAAGCCAAAAATAGGTACATGGACCTGCCCCAGGGGTCTTGTTCCCACGAGGCCCCTTGTGGGTCTCAGAGGAGGTGGCTAGCTCTTCCGGAGGCCAGGGTGAGCCCCAGGCTCAGGAGATCTAGAAGCTTGTTGGGAGGATAGGAGACATGGGGGCGCTGAGAGGGGCTGGGGGACACGGGAAGGGGGGTCTGTGAGAACCCGGGAACGAGGGAGATGACGCCACTGTGGACAGGAATTGGTTCTGAGGTCCCCGTCTCATCTTCCTGACCACTCACACCTGTCCCCCCACCGGGTTTGGCTAGGCACACCTGGGGGGCTGGGAAGGAAGGTGGCTCCCATCTTCAGGGCAGCATCCCTGGATCAGAAGGTGGTCACTGGTCGCAGCTGCAAACCGAGAAACCAGCCAACACACACACCCGCCCCAGCCCTCCCCGGATCCGAGCTGCCTAGGGGTCTGCACATGGGCACCCCAAAGTGCCCGAGTTCTGGGGGAGAGACTGGATCCGCCAACCCTCTCCTCTCAGGGCTGTGGCGGCACAGGGTCCGGCTGGTGTCGGGTTACCAGCGCCCGGCTCCGGACAAAAGCCTTGCTATGTGGAAACCCGCGGCGCGGGCACGGGGAGGGGGAGGGGAGCCAGTCCCGGGTGGGCACCTGGCCCAGAGATGTTTTACCTAGGTGCGGCCTCCAGGGGCCAGCTGCGCCAGGCGTGGCGGGCAGGATCCACTCCCTGGGGTGGGGGCACTGAGCACCTGCTCTGCCCAGGACAGCGGGGTGGCGCCCCTGGCCGCCCCGGTGCAGGCCGGCGGACATGGGTAACCGCGCACTGGTCCGCCGGCACCGCGCCCCCGACCCGCAGCCCCGCGCCGCCCCCGCAGCCCCGTGCCCCGCAGCGGCGGGCGCGGCGCCGCGCCGCGGGAGGAGAGCGGGGACGCGGGGGAGCGGGGCGCCTCGGGGCCACCCGGTCCTCACCCGTGCCCTCCCCACTCCGCGACGCACCTGCGGAATTCGGGGCCCCGCAGCGACCCCGCGTCGCTGGCCCGCGTCCAGCCTCCCTGGACCCCGAGCTTCTTGCTGCGGGGTCTCCACGCTCCGGATCCGCGGCACTCAGGGCCTTCTGCCGCCAGCGGCCGCGGAGAGAGAGTCACAGCTCGGGCTTCGGCTGTTTGGCCGCACCTCCAGGGACTTCCAGCTCCTGCTCGGGCTCGGCGCTGGCCCCCGAGTGTCCGCTGGAGGGCGGCAAAGGCACTGCCCCATCCCCAGCTCCCTACCGGGCTGGGTGGGGTGTAGGGTGGGGAAAGTTTGGGGTCGAAGCGGGGGTAGGGGGAAGTTGGGGGTCGAGGGTGCCCCTCCCCATGCAGCCCCGGATTGGAGAGAGAAGACCACCCACACCTGGGTACAGA
Source organism: Bos taurus (assembly GCF_002263795.3). Taxonomy (NCBI): domain Eukaryota; kingdom Metazoa; phylum Chordata; class Mammalia; order Artiodactyla; family Bovidae; genus Bos; species Bos taurus. The sequence continues at coordinate 106,250,908 of NC_037338.1, read as the reverse complement.
CTTTTTATTTGCAAAGAAGGCGACTCAGGTGACTCAGAAGTCCGCAGCTACTGGGATCCCCCAGGGCCGCCAGAGGTCAGTGGGGCGAGGGCTGAGGCACGTGCGCCCTTCACAACTGCTGGGAGGCCAGGACCTGGGGGTTCTCGTAGCAGTGGGTCTCCTTGGCCACAGCCTGAGGGGGGCTGCAGGCCTTGCAGGGGCAGCAGCGTCTCACCAGGAGGTCCCAGGGCTCCAGAGAGCGGAGCCAGAGGGGCAGCCAGGCCCAGGAGCGCAGGCGGCGGGGCAGCCAGGCGGGCCGGTGCCGCTGCAGGACAGTGACCAGGGCGACGAGGAGCACCAGCACTACCAAGGGTGCCCCGACCGCAGCCAGCACTGCGCCCCCCGCCAGGGAGAGCCCGAAGGCGGCCAGTGGCAGCACCAGGAAGCAGAGCAGCAGGTAGGCGACAGCCACCCAGCGGTAGCTGGCGGTCAGGTTCCCAAAGTACTTGGCCAGCGGGACGGGCAGCCGGAGGATGGGCACCACATACCACAGCAGGATACCCGCCAGGTTGAAGAAGAAGTGGATGAGAGCGACCTGGAGGGAGGGAGGGAGGGCCTCAGGAGCCTGGGCTCCCTGGGAGGCATGCCCCTCCCTGATGGTCACTGTGGTGGGCACGCTCTTCCCACACCCCACAGTGCCCTGAGGCTCAGGAGCCTAGTACGGCATCGCCATGTGGTAACTATGTCTCTGATGGCCCTGTGGATTCCACCTTCCCCTGAGCTGGCTTCACTCGCCTATGCTTCATCCACAGCGACCCTACTCATGCTCATCCCCCAGTGGGCTTAGCCACCCAGCCCCAGGTTCTGGCCTGGCTCCTGTGAGGAGTTGCAGGGCTACACGTGGAGGGAACACAACTCTCTCCAGGGGTTGCTGGAGAAGTCGAGGAGTCGCTGTGGTGGGTGCATTCTGGAGGGCTTCCTGGAGGAGGGGATCAGGGCTCTGCACTGGGAGGTTCTAAATGGACAGAGACAGAACCGAGGCGAGAGAGCAGGTGGGAGGGGGGGAGCGCTGGGGTTTATCTCTTCTTGTGGGCAGCAGCCCAGTGAGATCCAGGCCTTCGAGAGCTGCACCTATTAGGGCGCTGGGATGGAGGCAGTGGGGCCCAAGGGCCAATCTGGAGAGAATCAGAGGGACTGAATGGGACTGGGCGTGGGGCTCAGAGCTGGGGGGCTGGCGGGAGGCATCCTGGAGGCAGAATTGGGACTGGGTAGGGGAGAACGGAGGGAGCTGGGGAGTCGTCCAAGTGGGGACCTGTGCCATTTAGGCCGCTGGGGGTGGAGGGCATCCCAAGGCAGTGAGATGGAGGGGCTTGAGGCCACAGCGGTCCCTCAGGAGAGCCGCCAGCTGGAACCGGGAAGAAGACCTGGGGCTACAGGGTCCTGGAAATGACGAGGTTGCAGGGGAAGAGGGGAAGGCCTGGGACCCGGACAAGTCCCACAGGGTCCTTGGGGTCCCAGGAGGCGAGGCTGTGGGCTTGAGTGGGCAGCCAGAGGTGGAGTCCTGGAGAGCCAGGGCCTGAGGCCCCAGGACACACATCCCACCACCAGCCTACAGGACCGGACAGGAGGGGGACTGACCCAGAGCGGAAGTCCCAGGCCCGTGTTGGGAATGGAGGGGCCTGCAGGCGAGGGAGGGTGCGGGAGGGCGGTACCTGGACGGCGCTGAGCAGCATGTCCGAGGGGCTGGCCAGAGCTGCCAGCAGGGCCGTGGTGGTGGTGCCAGTGTTGGAGCCCAGGAAGAGAGGATATGCTCGCTCCAGGCTGATCACCCCGACCCCTGGGGGAGCCAGGGGTCATCACCGGCCCTGAGCCCACCCACTCCCCACCAAGGAAGAGAGGGTACGCTGGCTCCAGGCTGATCACCCCGACCCCTGGGGGAGCCGGGGGTCATCACGGGCCCTGAGCCCACCCCCAGGCGCTGCGGGCTCTGCTCACCGATGAGCGGCACTGTGGCCGCGGTGAAGACGCTGCTGCTTTGGAGCGCGAAGGTCAGGCCGGCGCCCACGAGCATGGCCAGGTAGCCGCTGAGCCAGCCAAACGGGCGGGGGAAGTCTGCGGAGCGAGGGCCGGTGACCCCGAGTCCCGCTTCCCCGCCCCCACCCCCGCGGCGGCCCCGCTTCCCGCCGCACCGGCGTTGATGACCGTCCTCACGGCCTGGGCGACGCGGCCCCGCAGAGTGGAGTTGAGCAGCTTGACAATGAGGACGAGGCAGGAGCAGAGCACGAGCAGGGAGGCGGCCAGCAGGATGAGGCCCACGGCCAGGTCCGCGAGCGCCGTGCCCGCAAACAGGTGGCGGCCTGGGGCAGGGCGGGGGCAGGTGAGCCGCGAGCTGCACGGGGCGGCGGGGGCGCGCGGGGCGGCGGGGGCTGGCGGGGGCGCGCGGGGCGGCGCGCGGGGCCGGGCCTCACAGGGCAAGGGCTCCTCAGACGCAGAGCCGTTCTTCCCAGGGCAGGGGCCCCCCGCCGCCGCTCCGCAGTAGCTGCTGTTTCCCGCGGTCTGGGAAGGCAAGGCGGTGAGGCTCAGGACGGGCTCAGAGTAGGCGGGGCCGGGTAATTCGGCGGGTCTGGGGTCAGGGATTAGCGGCGCCTCACCGTCTGCTCCCTGGTGCCGCACCATCGCTTAATAAGGCTCCGGTTGGTGGTGTTGCCCGTGGCACTGCCCATAAGGACATCAGCGTCCAGCTGGGGACAGAGGATCCGGGTCTAGCGTCGGTTCTTCAGGACTGGCCTGGGGCTTGGAGGACTGCAGCCAGGGCCACCGCGCTGGACCCCTCTCTTGCCCCACCCGACCCCGGGCCCAGACCTGTCTCCCCAGCAAAGCCCTTCCAGCCAGGCCCTGGCCTGTGCGGCCTGCCGGAAAGGAGCCAGCCGCCTCACCTGCACGATGAGGTGTGTGAGCGGCCGGGTCAGCACCTTGAGGATGTCGGGCGTGTGCCCCCCCGGCTGCAGGCTGGCGGTGCCCAGGATCAGCGCACTGAGCCTCTCCAGGGGGGCCGCGGCACTCTCCAGCGGCAGCAGGACCAGCGCCGTGAGCCAGTTGAAGATGCCGTGCACAGCCGAGCCGCCGAAGGCTCTGGAGTCACACAGAGGCAGCTGGGTGCTGGTCTTGGCCACCATCCGGATCGCCGCCCCGGCCCCTGCCTGCCCCTTACCCCGCTCACCTCCGAAACTCGTCCCGGTCCCCTGACTGTGCCATCGAGACCAGGGTGCTGGTGATGGATGTGCCCACGTTGACACCCATGATGATGGGCACAGAGGCCCGGACGGTCAGCACTGTGGGGGCGCTGCGTCAGCCAGCCACTCCCACCCCCCCAACCATCCCCGGAGGGGAGGGGCACTCACGCTTGGAGGCCACCATGCTGACCACGATGGAGGAGGACGTGCTGGAGCTCTGCACCAGGACTGTGACCAGCACGCCAATGACCAGTCCAGCCACAGGGTTGGACAGCACCACGTTATCCTTGAAGATGTCTCCGGTTACTTTGCCTGCATCCGGGAGACAGGTGTCCTGAGGCTGGGGAGGCCAGGCTGGCCACCAGCCCACAGCCACCTGGTGGGTCACTCACTGCCTAGCAGCTGGAAGGCGGAGCTGAGGATGTCCAGGGAGCAGATGAAGAGGTAGAGGCCGCCCAGCAGCCCACAGGCCTTGAGGAAGCCAGTGAGCACCCGCAGCGCCCTGCCGGCCGCACTGAGGTCTGAAGACACATTCCAGGGAGGTCCTTGGTGGGGCCTCCCGTGCACCCTTTTCCCAGGCCCCTTCTTTTTCTCCCCTTTCCCAGGGCAGGGCCTCAACCCCCCTTCTCTGTCCCTTGGCAGAATGCTGAGGCCGACAGCCCTCTGGGGTCTCCTGGGAGCCTAACTGCCCACAGGACAGAGGAGGAGGGCCAGCGCGGCCTGTAGCAGTCCCAGTGAAGGACCGGGTGGCCTGGTTGGGGTCTGTGGAGCGTTTCCATGCGGCCTGTTGGAGCAAAGCTCATCCTCGCTCTCTCCCCGAGAACCCTCTCCAGACTCACACCCAGCAAGGTGCAGCCATGCCGGACCAGCCACCCGCTTCCTCCAGACCTACCTCTCCAGGCCTGTCCGGTGTCCTTCAGCTGAGGGAGGGCCCAGGGGTCCATGTCTCTGTCTTCCAGGATGGAGGCAGAACCAGAGATCCCTGCAGGGGTTGGGGTCAGCTAGGGCCAGGGACCTAGCTGTTTCCTGGATACCTTCAGGTGGGGCCCACAACACAGGGGCTTGGGGTGAGGGACAGGAGCGGGAAGGAGGGGTCTGGCTCGTGGGCTCTCCTGGGGACCGGCTAGTACCCCTCACCCAGCTTCCCCAGCGCGATGAGTCAGGGGCCAGGTGGGTGGGCAGGGATGCCGGCGGAGGTTGGGCCCCTGGGTCTCTGGTACCTGCGTCTCCCAGCCTCTGGTCTACCAGGCCAACTGTGTCCAGAGGGGTGGGAGGGGCCGGGCCCCCGGTGAGGGGATGCGGCATGGATTTCAGGCAGGAACGGACCCAGGCCCAGACCCAGATCTGCTGGCAAGAAGGGCAGTTCAACGCTGCCCCCTGCCCGCCAGCTCTTGGGGTGTCCTGGCCCGAGACCTTCCCACCGTCCCCCCTTCCCACCTGCTGTTGGCCTCAGTGGTCTCCCCCTTCCTCCGTCTGCAGGGGGATGGCTATAGTGACCCCAGGTGGCTGTCAGGCAAATTCAGTCTGGTTTGGGGGGACAGAGTGGAGGGATCCCTGGCTCGCTGCTGGTTCTGGCTGGAGGAAGGGCTAGTGGGTGACCCAGGGTACTAGGGTGTAGCCAGAAGTGGTCGGGACTCCGGGGTGTCTCCTATTGGGTGTCACAGAGACCATTGCAGACAGTCACAGCTTAGACTTTGGCATTTGGTACCAAACAGCAATGTCTCCACTTGATAAGGGTCCACTCCCAGTGGTGGGGAGCAGGACAAGGGGCTTGACGCCCTCCCACCTCAAGGCTCCTTTCTCAGCCTGCTGGGCCTGGACCCCCAGGGTCTAGGTCCTGGGGAGCCTGCGGTAACCCCTCCCTCTGGCTGCCCCCAAGCTGGTCGCTCAACCTCAGCTGCTGGAGAGTGAGGTGGGCGCTAAGCCCTGGGCCTGGAGGTCACCCAGCCCTGACCCCAGTGTCCTGGGCCCCCGCCTGGTTCTAGAAGCTCCTACCTGTGTGGGCAGTGAGGGGCACCTTCGGGGAGGAGACACGGGCCGAGAGCAGCTGCAGGTCAAAGATCCGCTGGGCGCACACATGACCTGCCGTGTACTGAGCCCATTAATGTTTACCAAGGAGCCAAGGGCCCCCCAGGGGTACCATCGCAGCCCTGGGTGCCGGCCTCTTCCAGGCCCCACCGTCACCCAGGGGTGAGCAGGGCTGGGCTGCTGGCCCCCAGAGCTGGGCTCTCGCACGTGGACGTCTGAGGGACATGACAGGATGCTGCGTGCTGGCCACCTGTGGCAGGCGGGATGCTGGCACTCTGGCCGGCCATCCTGGGGACCCCTCGGGAAGTCCGCCCTCGTCTCTGCAGGCCTTCTCGTGCCTGTCCTGCCGCTGTCACATGGCCAGAAGGAAGCTCTTTGCACCAGGTGGGCAGGGAGGGCAGCAACCCCCGAGGTCATCCAGTTCAGGGCTGGGCCTAGCAGAGCTCCCAAGCGGCGCAGCCCCAGAGGTGGCCAGCAACGGTCACAGTCACAGGTGTCACTGACTTCTCCTGCAAGTGGGAGGAGGGCCCACCCCAGGCCACACTGCTCTTCAGCCCGGCACCCGAGCCCACCTGTTTCTCTCCCCAGCTGAGTCCGGCCCCCTTGTTCACAGGTGCCTCTTTCTGGAGTCGGGCCCCTTCCCGCTCCGGAGATGCGGGGAGGGTGAGTGGCCCCGCGGGGGCCAGCCCCGCCCCAGCTGGCTGCTGTCTCGAGCCCCTGCCTGCTGTCCACCAACCGTCGGTGCTGGGGGACTTTGTCCTCGGGAAGGAGGAACTTTCTGACTGTCCTCTCAGCACATTCTTTGGCCCGTCCCTCCCATCCTGCCCCCCACGGCTGGGGCGGGCCCCTCGGCCCTTCCAGGGATCCTTAGCAGCAGCCCCTTCCCGAGCGGGGGTGGGCGTGTGGCAGTCTGACCTGTGGGGTCTGTCTCTGGTCCCTCTGAGGGTCTGTGTGGCCGCCCCTGGAAGGCAGAGGACGCCACAGGCCCGGGGAGGGGGCGGCTGTCGTGAGCGCCCGTCGGCAGTCACCCCCCGGCTTGGAGCTCCTTGCACACCTACAGCAGCAGCCACCGTGCTTGTCCTCCCCAAACAGCACCCGTCACGGCGGGAGCCGGGGGCACTGAGCAGGTGGGCTTCACAGGGGGTGAAGGCAGAGACCCTCCCGCTGGGCTCAGGGCTCTGTAAGGAGGGGGCCTCCTCGATCAGGCCAGGAGCGGCCTCTGCTGGGCCTGCCCCCCCAGCCTGCAGCCAAGGCCCGGACACTGGCCCCCAGACCCTTTCAGGAGCCACCTCTGAGCCGCGTCCAGACCTGGGCTGGGCTCGCAGGCGACTCTGACAGCAGCGCCCCTGCAGTGCACACAGACCACCGTGGGGCCTGGGGGTCCTGGCCCGGATTCCAGCTCCTGCAGGGGCGCACAGCGCTGTGGGCATAGCTCACGACCTTAGGTGGCGGCCCCGGGGCGAACACGCAGAGCTGTTTCGGGAAAGCGGTGCCTCGTGCTGCAGGCCGAGGCTCCCTTCCGAGGGGCAGCACTGAGCAGCGCTCAGAGCTGGGGGCTGCCTGAGGGATCCCAGCAGAGGCTGTGGTAGCCCGGGCAGCAGCCTCCGGGCTGGGGGAAGCGGGGCGGGGGGCCCGACGCGGGGAGGAGCCTGGCCGGCTGCTGAGTGACAGTGGGGCTGCCCTTGCAGGGCCCGGGGGGCTGTGGCTCCAGGCGAGACGGCCCCCGTCCGGCCCTGATGGCCAGGAAGGCAGCCAGGTCGAGGTCCAGCATGGCCACCCCTCCACGGGGCATGGGCGTGCTCTGGCGGCACTGCGGGCAGGGGACCCAGCGCTGCGCAGGGGCCGGCGTGGCCAGCCGCCGCACGCACGCCTGGCAGACAGTGTGGCCGCAGTAGAGGCGGCGGGGCAGGTGCCCGGCGAGGTCATAGGCCGAGTAGCAGACGATGCAGTCACCGCGCTGGGGCCCAGCGGCTGCGGCCTCTTCAGAGGCTGAGTGCCCCTCCGGCAGCAGCATCCTGGGGAGGGATATGGAGGGGGCAAGGTATAGCCTCTGCAAGCATCCCCCGGGCTTGGGCTCCGCACGGGAAGTGCTCCCCCCGCCCCAGAGGACAGGAATCCAGGCCTCTGCAGACGTGGGAGGTGGGCAGTGGCCAGTGGGGCTGCCCGACACCGGGGCCTGGGCACAGCCTCAGTCCTCGTGACTGCCAGTGAGGCAGCACCCTGGCCTGCGGTCCTGTCTCGGTGGCCCTCGGGCACCCTCCCAGGCTCATACCCACCCCCCAGCCGCCTGCTCGAGCCCCAGGTCTGTCTTACCTGCGTCTGCTCTGCCAGGCGGCTGTGTCCAGATCGAGGGTGGCCGGGGGCGGGCTGGGGGGACCTGGGGCGCCTGGGGCTCCCTCCCTGGGGCTCACGTTACTGGCTGAACGTGGACCAGTCAGCGGGGAGGCAGGTGGTGGCTGCGGGCTGCGTGGGCTCCCCTTTCAGCCACAAAGCGCTTGCAACTGGATCCACCAAGACTGCCAACTGGGCTGGAGACGCCCCTGCTCTGCCTGCCCCGCCCCCACCCACCCACGCTGCGCAGCGCTGCCCAGCTTCCTGCCTTGCGACCCGGATCTGCACCCACTCATACTCGACCACCACTCACAACAGGAAAGCTTTCTGGCTTCCACCTGGGTGCTGCCTGCTCTTCAGCACTCGGTTCAGACGTCACCTCCTCCAGGAAACCTGCCAGGACCCCCACAAGCTCAGCGCCCTGAGGGGCCCCGCCACCCTGTGGCTCAGTCACTGTGTGCGTGTCCGTGCTGAACTGTCGCGGTGCCTTTCCATCCCCTCGGTGTTCCCATCACAAGCTAGCCCCACGAGGAGGCCCGTGAGCACAGGAGTGGAGAGACCACCCAGGAACTCCCAACACAGGGCGCTATGGAAAGCCCCAGGCACCCCTTCAGAGGTCACCTCCCCCTGGCATACACCTGGCCGAGGCCCCAGGCCCAGCCCGGTGGCATAGCAGGATGGGGTATGTCGGGGAGGGCTGGGAAGGAGTCAGACCCCAGAACCTCCCCCGCTGGAGGAGGCCAAGGGCCAGAGGGCCCCTCCTCACTCCCACCACTCTGGCAGTCCTCGGCCTCCTGGGCTGGTTGGACGGGTTTCTGTGGCTGCCCCGGGTGGGGTCATCTTCCTGTGGGGGCCAGCCAGGGGCCAGGGGCCGGGAACCTGGCATGCCTGAGTCCCCATGTAGTCAGGCCAATGACATGTCTGCCCACACCCAGAGACTGGTCCTGCCACGCGGCCAGTCACCAGGGGTCAGGGGAGGGCTGTCACCGGGACCTGTCTGTCCTGCGAGGCCAGCTCGCCTCCTCCAGCTGTCTGCCCCATCCCGGAAACATCAAGGCACCTGGTGCTGGCCTGGATGCTCCCCCTGCACATGCGCTTCCCTGCCTCACCCCAGGCCCGAGTGGCTCAGCGCCCCCGGCCTCCCACGCAGGCATGCCGTGCTGCCCAGACAGCTGGGAGACGGGTCTGGCCCAGCACTGTGTTCCCACCTCCACAGAGCCCGGGCCCCAGAGGCAGGGCAGTGGGGAACAGCACACGGCAGACATCGGGACCGGGGTGTTCTGTGGGAAACCAGGAAGACGCACCGGCCGAGGCAGGGCGGTGACTCACGGGTGGGCTGGGCCGGGTGCTGGGCCCTGGGCTCCCACCCCTGGAAACCTGCCCGCGCTGGCTCCACCCACCACGGTGCTGCCAACCGGGCCCTCCTCTGGGAGCTTGTCTCAGGCTTGGCACCCGGTTCCACGCACAGCATCTTCCTGCTGTCTAACCTGCCCCCAACTGGCCTTCTTGTCCAGCCCATGGGCCAACGTGAGGCCGCAGGTCAGGTTGTCCTGAAGCTGCCCCCACCGTGACTGTCCCACAGAGGCTGGCGGTCTCTGGTGGCGTTTAGCCTGGGACCCTCCCAACGGGGACAGTGGCAAGGAAGAAGTGTCCAGAACGGAGCTCGCACGGCTTTATTGCTTGGGCCTGGGCCTCGAAGAGGTGGTCAAGGGAGTCCCCAGCACAGGCAGTGCCCAGGGCTCCGTTCCAGGGCCCTGGGCTGGCCTGTCAGCCTTCCCGGTGGGTTGGCTGCAGCTGTCCAGGGAGGGGAGTGGCCAGTGCCCGTGACAACGCCACAGTGGCAGTCCCAACCGTCCAGGCCCTTGCCGTGGCCGCCTGAGCAGAGGCCGGCTGGCAGCGCCGGGCCTCGGGGCCAGTGGGGGCCGGGCTAGGAGACGACGCAGCAGCAGCTGTGGCAGCGGCAGAAGCGGGGGCAGTGGCAGCAGGAGCAGCAGGGGCAGCACCAGCAGTGATGGGCAATGTCGTCGCCGCGCTGGGCGGGCGGTGGGCCGGCGTAGGCCAGTCCTGCCGGGCGCTGCCCGCTGCCACAGGGCTTACAGGGCTGCTGAGAGGCCGGCCGGCCCTTGGTGCCCTTGGGTCCCGGGGCCTCCTCCAGAGGCTCCAGGGTGCAGGACCTCACGGGCAGAGGCCGCGACTCTGCAGAGGATGGGCCCGCCTTCCGCTGCTGCCCCAGCTCAGGCCGCAGGTGAGCCCTCGGGATGCTTATGTGGGCATATGGGTTCTTGACGAGCGTCTCATGGGGGTCCATGGCCCTGCCTGGCAAAGGTGAGCCAAGGAGACAAAGTCAGCTCCATGGAGGGCAACAGCTGCATCCCAAGGTAAGCCAGGTCGTGAAAGCGCCTGAGTGTGCAAGGCCTGTGTGTGTGTGCAAGATGGCAGAGTGCAGGGACTGTGAGGGACAGCATCTCTCAGCTGTCCCCAGGTGTCCTCCACCCTCCTTGAGTGGCAGGGCCTTGTGATGGAGCTGGAAGCGGGGTGGGGGTGGGGGGCTGGGAGACACAGCTAAGCTGGTCCTACCGCGGATGGGGAAGTCCCTCAGCCCAGGACCCACCTGGAGCGGTGGTGGCGGCGCGCTGTCCTCTTGCCCAGGTCCCCGCGCCTGTGAGCTGAGCCTCCGGTAGCTGCCTTTTCCCTCCTGGGGAGGGGTGGGGCCTTGGGCGGGGCTCAAAGACGGGGTTCCCAAGATGCCAGGAGGCCCCAGCTCCTCCAGCACAGTGGCCACCCACCCTTCCTTTCCTGGATGGGCGGTGGCCAGGCCTGGGCTCCCGGGGACCCTGCCAGCCTGGCTGATTCAGCCTTGACCCATCTGGGGCATGTCCTGGCCCTCAGGGAGCTGGCAGGTCACCGGAATGCAGGACAGGAGCCTGGGTCAGGCCCGCAGATGGTCTGGGGCCTGGCTGTCACCCACAGTCTCAAAGCCACGGCTTTGAAGTGGAGGGAGAGGCCTGCACGGTGACCTCAGCCTCTTCCCCGCGGGCAGAAACCAGGGCATTAGTGAGCACGCTGCTCTGCTCGGAGGCTTACGGAATTTCTAACTGATAAAAAATGTTTGGTTTGCATACCTTTGCCGATAAAACTTACTTATCTCTCTATTGGCAACATGAGTTTCATACACAAGTGGCGTTTCCTGCTCATTTCTGAAACTACAGTTTTGCTCTGGTCGGGGGGCCCCGTCTCTCAGGGCCCCCATCCTTGGCCCTCCCACCTCCCCCAGCTTCAAGTCCTAGGTGGCGCTTGGCGCCTGCCATGCCCTGGGGTCGCTGTGTGCGGGGTCACAGTGGACGTGCGCTCTCGGCGCAGGGCCTGGCACTGGCGAGCTCCGCCTGGGGCGGCCGGGCCCGCACCCCTCGTCCTTCGCGCTCGGGGCGGCGCGGGGTGGGGGGGGCGCCTCCGGGAAGGGCAGCGTCCAATCAGACGTGGCCCAGAGGCCAGCTGACCCGCGCGGCTGGTGTGGGGCCAGTCAGACCGGTCTGGGCACAAGCTCTGCCGATGCGGCACCGGATGCGGGGGGAACCGGGCCAGAGCCGGAATCGGGGGCCCCACGGCGCAAGCCCACCGCGCACGGCCCAACGTGCAGGTCAGAGCCCACCGCGCAGGCTCCGCGGGCCCCGCCCGCCGCCCCACAGCGTCCGCCTCGGCGGAGGGGCGGGGGCCGGCGCGTGCGCAAACCTGGCCTGGAAGGAAGAGGGCGGCTGGTGCGGACTGTAGTCCCCAGAAGCCTCCGCGCTCGAGGGTTTTCCCAAAGACCAGGCTCGGGGTCAGCCGGCCCCTTGCCGCCAGACCCGGGCTTGGGCCGCCCCGGCGCTGCGCTTCCAGGCCCGGGCGGGGCGGGGCCTCAGCCCAGGGGCGGGGCCTCGGGCACGGGGCGGGGCCTCGAGTTGGGGCAGGAGGGGGCTGAGCAGAGCGGCTGCCCAGGCTGGACCCCCAGCCCTCCCTTGGCCGAGGCTGCCTCAGTTTCCCGGCCTTCGGGCCAGGGCCCCTCGCTGCCCCTCCCTTGGGCACCTGCTCACGTGCACAGCTCTCACACTGGAGTGGTGGGTGACACTGAAGGGCAGGCACTAGACTGAGGTCTCAGAGAGAGCAAAGTCGGGCCTGTGGGCCCAGAACACCTTTCCAGCCTCCTGCCCACGTGGGGCCCTTCGTCAGGAATGCCGACCGCGCTGGGCTCTGCTGCCCTGCAGGAGCTGGGCTTAGGGCTATAGCTAGGGGCACTCTGGCCTGTAACAGAGCAGAGCAGCTGTGGCCAGAGGGACTGGGTCTGTCCAGGGTCAGAAGCAGGGCCCAGTGCTGGTCAAAGGAACGCCGGCAAGCCACGTCGTGGCCACGACAGGTTAAAGAAAGGCACTCTGGAGGCCCAGGCCACGTCAGTTCCCTGCCCTCCCTCTCACCTGACAGCTCCTCACAGGCAGAGGGTGTATCCTGGGGCGCAGGGAAGTCTGGCCCGAGGAAGAAGCAGAAAGGAATGGGGCCTTGCTGGGTGGGATCAGGTTAGCACACAGCTGTGTGATGACCCGTGACCTGCCAGGGTGCCGGAAAGGCCACCCTGCCTGTACGTGTAGGTGCGTGTCCTCCGTGAGCTGCCCCATGGGGCCTGTCCTGCCGTCGGTCTGCTGCGTACCCCTTACACCACCCAGCGTCCTGTCCTTGGAGCACTCTCCCAGCCAGGGTTCCTCCATCGCCCACTCCTTCTATGTGTGCTTTGCCCACCCCTGCTCACCCTCTTCTGCCCTCAGCGGGCCTGAGCTGGGCACCTGTGAGCCGGAACAACCCGAGGCATTCTCTGGGGGCCGAGGGGAAGGACTGACAGAGACCCTGCCTCTGCAGAGGTCACACGGCAGTCTCACGGTGGGGGCCCCGGGGCCAGCTTTCCTGGGACCACCCTAGGGCTCCATCTCCCCTTCCTCCCTCTGGTATTGTGAGATCTCAGAGCACTCCTTCCCTTCCAGAATCGGGCAGGGGGCTTGACCAGGACCCAGGGTCAGCAGGCGGGCCGGAGGTGGGGGAGACGGGAGGGGGCCTGCTGTGGGGATCCCGACCCCCACGGGGCCCGCGGCGGGAGGGGGAGGGCGACCCCCAGAGCGGGCGCCAGGCCCGCGGCGGATCGAGGGGCGGCAGAGAGACTGGCCCCGCCCCGCGGACCCCGCGCGGGTCCCCAGACGGGGGGTGGCGCTGCGGGCGCCGCGCGCACTGCGGTCCCCGCGCCTCCGCCGCAGAACGCGCCACGCTCCGCACGCACCTGCCGCCGCCGCCGCGCCGAGCCCCGCGCCCGCGCCCCACGCCCCCGGGAGCCGCCGCGGCCCGGCCATCGCCCGAGGTAGCCGCCGGAGCCTCCGGAGCCGCCGAGCCAAGGCTCGGGCGCCGCATCCAGGCCTGCCTTTGAGACAACCTCTGCGGAGGCGGCGGCGCGCGGCCCGGCCCGGGGACGCCAGGCTGGGGCAGGTGAGTGCGGGCGGGGCGGGACAGCGCGGGGTCTTCGCTCGCCTGCCCCCACTTCTGGGCAGAGGTCGGGCCTCGGGCGCGAGGGGCTGCGGAAGGGGCTGGGTTCCGAGTCTGGCGAGGGTCGGGGTCAGAGGTCGGGCGCCCGGTCTTTTGTGCAGGGTGAGGGTGGGCCCAGGTGCTGACCTCACGGCGTCTCTCACCTGCAGCTCCGGCCCAGCCCCGGCCTCTCCTGTGCTTCCGCCGCCAACCCCGAGCTTGCCGCCCGGGTCCTTTGGCGGCCAGCGCTCAGGCTAGCTGCCTTCCCTGGGCGCCCTGTCCTGGAGCCATGGGGCCCACCTAGCCCCTGCCTGCCCGGATGTCCGGGCCCCGGGACGGCTGATCTCGGCTGCAGGGGGACCTCCTGCAACGCCCCCTGGCCAGCCTCAGAGGCCAGAGACCCTGGGTGAGCCCCTGGGCCCGACCTCTGGCCCAGGGCAGCCGCCCACACCCCCGTGCCCCTCTCCTCCTCCCCCGCCCCTTCCTCCTCCCCCGCGCCCCGGACCTGAGAAGCCACTGTGGCCTCTGGGGGGGGCCCTTCCCCCCAAGCTTTTGCCCGCCTCCCCCAGGAGTCCACAGGGCAACCAGGATGCTGTCCCCTCACTGCCCCCCCGGCTCCACCCAACGCCCCCCCCTACCCGAGCACCCAG